>NC_083387.1:2956500-3580000 GCF_031755915.1 Ziziphus jujuba
CTAATCCACCTTCTACTGACTGTCTACGAAGAACTACTGTCACCACTGGCATTTATGCTCCTCCTTACCAAAAAAGCATTGTAAGCTTAATTCTGCCCAAAAAGAAAAAAAGAAAAAAAAAGAAAAAGAAAGACAACTTGATTTTCAATTCCAACTCAACTATTACCATCTTTTTCATATGCAGGTTCTTGCATTGGCAATGGCTTACCAATCAGTCATTGATCACCATAGGCAGCGATCACCTGTTGATGATCTTGGTCTGAATGATTCCATCCCGAACCCGCCCACAGTTACCTACCCTCCAAGGCTGTTGCATCTTTAAAGAAATGTATCTGCATGCTCAGCACTTCTTACAACAGCTCCACCATTAAAGAGATGTGTGTTGCAGCATAGGACAATTCATAATGCTTTATTAGCTTAGTGTTGAAACTGATTTTGGTAGCTGATAGTGCAGAATGCTTTTATTTAATCACCTTAAATGTATGAATTTTATTATCACAACTGAATTTCAAGATTAAAATTTTCCTTTCTTGTAAGTTTGCCATGAAAAACAACAGAAAATATTGAGTCAGAGCAATGGTTTGTCCTTTAAGATTGTCTATGATATATATTTTTTTTGGGTAAATAGATTGTCTTTGATTTGGGGCATTAAAATTCTATGTTTTTCCAATGAAAATAAATTCATCACCATCTGCTCTTCTCTTTTCCTCAATAAAATATCAGTTCAACTCTTTTGAAGAAAACACTTGAATTAGTTAATGAATTTTCATATCTTTTAATCCAAAGGAACTGAAGAACTTGGTGCATCACCAAAAAACCTGAATTATTTTATTTAATTTTATGTTGTGCATGTATATGTCTGGCTAGAACCAATAATCAGTTTCATTGATCAATTCAGACCCAGAGAGATTAAAAAAAAAAAAAAACAAAAAAAAGTTTTCCCCCAACAACTAATGTTGAATCAGTGTGATCAATCAGTATATATAACAAAATAAATACTATAATTATAAAATAATCCAATCCAGTCCGATCCTGTACCAAACATGGGCCAACTAGTCCAACATTCAGTCCAGAACTATACCAAACATAGTACTGCACTATTCGATTCTGTCCGATCCGAACCTATCCTGTCCGATCCCGTCCGATCCGGACCTATCCTGCTTACCAAACGCCCCCTTGAGGTGCTTATCCGAACTTATTCTCTCATTTTTTAAATATTTTGTATAATCTTTTAATTAGGGGATTTGATATTCTTATCCACGTTGAATTTGTGTTAACCTTATTATGCGTGCATTCAGCCAAAAAAATAAAATAATACAAAATAACATAAAATAAAAATGAAGAAGAAGAAGAAGAAGAAGAAGAAAAAACCCTTATTATGCGAGCCTCTATGGTTACCGATCTTCCAGCTTTCCTAGCAGTAAATCTTGTAAGCTATCAACCAGTCATGCCCAGAATCATTTTACTTCGGTTTTGAATTTTTTATCCAATAATCCATGCCAAATTGTAGTTGGTAAACTGTACAAAGAAGAAAGATTCTTTAAAGTATTTTTTTTTTTTTTTCCAAACTCTTCGCACTATTTTGTCTAAAATGTTTTGAAAATAATTGAGCTACTTTTACCGTTTACAAATTCAAATCAGTTTAGGCCAACTAAACCTCCAATCCGATTAAGATGAATTGGCACTCAGCAGGTAAAGGAAAATATAAAATCCAAATTTATAGATAAATAAGGTGTGCAAAATCATAAACTAAAAAATTAACACGTTCGTTGACATTGATCATGCCCAATCGTAGTTTAATTTTGGATATCATATACATATTCACAACATAAAACAGCAAAATCGCTTTACCAAACATTCTTAAAACAGGAAAACGCTTTAAGTTCTTTTCCACTTTTATTAGCCATAAATATTAAAAAAGAAAAAGAAAAGAAAGAAAAGAAAACATTTTTTTTTTTGGCTGCCAATTTTATAGATTTATTTTTACTTCAAAGAAATTAATTATCATACTACTGCAATTAACTTGATTTGGAAAAAAAAAGGATATCATTAATGTCAAATGTAGATCTCTGTTTCTACTTCAAAATTTAAGAAAAATTGCATGTCACTTCACTCACACGCATTTTGCTAGTTTTCTTTATTAACTCGCGAGTTTCTTCATCAAGCTCAACATTATCCTTCTCCATACGCTCTGCAACTATGAGTGGCATTTTACCAGCTGTTGCATAAGTTCGTAGGATGGAATTATATATTTCAGTATTCAAATGACCAGCGTTCCGAAGAATTACCAACATTTGCTCTGCCACTTCCACATTGCCTTGCTCCTCTAGTCTCTTAAATACTTCTCTAACCAACCTGTCATCGGGATCCCACTTTTTCACACTATTCACAGCTTTCTTAAAATAATCTAGCACCTTGTCCATCTGCTTTTCTTTTAGATAGCCCCATGTAAGAAGCTCCCAGGTAGTGTAACAAGGATTGATGCCTTTCTCAGCCAACCGATCGTAAAAAATTTCAGCCGTTTCCATTTGGTTTCTGTTTATATAAGCTGCAAGGAGTATATTAGGAACCCTAGCATCACCTGTCCCAGAAATGGATTCCCACTCATTATAAAGATCTTCAGCTTCCTTGAACTCTTCCAATTTCACAAGAGAAGATATCATGCAAGTATACTCAGCATCATTCATTTTGCGAAAGCATGACTTCATTTTCTTCCAGATTCTGCAAACACCATCCTTATCTCTAATGTTTGTATGCAAACTGAGAAGAGATGAATATGCAACTCGGTTTTTCCGAGACACCATTTTCTCCATCTCCTTTAAAGTAGATGCTGCTTTTTCAGTGAAAGCATTTTTTATGTACAAATTGGTTAAGGAACTATATGTCACCCAGTCAGGATTAATCTTCGACTTCCTTAGCTCAACAAGAACTTTTTCTGCTGTTTCAACATCATTTTGTGAAGCACAAACAGTAAGCAATAGATTGTAAGTAACAACATCTGGTGAAGCATTCTTCTTTAATTCCTCAACCATTTTAGGAACCTTCTCTAGTTGCCCGTTGGAGATGTACAGTGATAGCATGTGGTTATAAGGAAGGGGATTCCTCAAGAAACCACATTCTGACATTTTAGCCATTAGAGCTTCGGCTTTGGAGGACAAGTTGTTCTTGGCATAGGTGTGAAGTAGAGCTGTACAGGTAGCCTGTCCAGTCATCTTCTCAGGAAGATCCTCAAAAAACTTTTCTGCACTTTTTATTCCACGAACTTTTGCAATCAAGTCCAAGTGAACAGCATAGTCACCAGGTACCAACTTGATATCTTGTTGTAAGGTCATCCATTCACATATCTGCTTAACAATCATATCAAGATGATAAATATGAGGCCAGTGGCTGAGGACACAATATTCTCAGAAAGCTCAAAATCATGAAAGACATCCCAATCTGCAAACCGAATTCAACATGGAAGCACGTATTATAATAAATTTCAAACTAAGTTAGCCAGGGTATCATATGAAATGCTTCAGCCAACATATTTACAAGCTCAGAGGAAGAACCAATTTCAATTGCATGTTATAGGAACCCTCATGGCACAACCATGTTTAAATTGAATATAAAAGAACCAAGTATGTCTTGGTGTACAAAGAAGTTGTCCTAGACATTCACACACAGGCATTCTTTTTAAGTTATGTATCCAAGAAGACAATATCATCCAGCTAGAGAAAGAATACTCCCACAGAAAAAAAATGGATGAAAAAAAAAAAAAAAAAAACAAAAAACAAAAAAAGGAGGTAAAACTTCTAGTACCCTGCATTCTGCATAGCATTTAGCTGCTCTTCAAATGGTAACTCCCACATAAAAATGATGGTTTGATATAGTCCAAAATGCATCAAATATAACTACTTCATCCAGATAACGAAGTTCATGTACTACACGGATATGCCGTGGAATTGCCTCTAAAATTTCTAAGCTTTGGTTTCACATTTTCTCGGTCAAATATCTTTGAAATTTAGACCATGGCAAGGAAGCACTAGTAAAATGAAGTTTTTCCAATAGTTATTATCGACTACAAATGTCATTTAGCAGTCCAAAAATAGCATAAATAAACGTTGACAACCAAACAATAAAATCCCAACTTCTTTTATTTTCCTTACCACAGTTTTCAGCATCTAAAAAAGGGTTTCTGTATGAATGAAGTGCCAGAAAAAGAAGGAAAAAAAAATAAAATAAAAAATCCATTGGCAAATTATTTTACCATCTTATATATGCATTCCATTAAAAGAGACTGTGACATAAGAACTATTGGAACTAGACAATCTGGAAACCATTAATTGTTAATTGAAGCTTCCAATTTCTCTTATAACAACAAAACAATCAAATCTAACTCCAAACCTCAATCAAATATTAGAGCACAGGAAGTTTTTTAATGGAAAAAGAAAAATAATTTTATGGATACAAAAAAAAAAAAAAAAAAAAAAAAGGAGACCTCTAGGGCGTGTTTGTAACGCTTCAGCTTACGGAGCTCCCGAACTATACGATTAAGCTCGTATTTGCGGACAGAGTGACCTTCCTCTTTCCATTTGCTGATAGCAATTACGGCGCTGCGTTTTGGGTACACCAGGCTCATAAGTCTTTTGCCCAAGGTGTCTCGGCCTCCGCCACCACTGTTCTTGGCGACGGCGCATGTCGTTGAAGCTTTCTCCGCCGCCGATGCTGCAGCCGAGAAATGTCGTACGGCGGCGAGGTAAGTGCGGATGGAGCGGACTAACATTAGAATAGTAGTCTAAAGGAGAAACCTTCAACCTTAGAGCTTCTCAGTTCCGACTTTGCACTTCGAATCGTGTCTGCGCATTAAGCCGGCTCGACATCGGGGTCGAAGAAGAACGTATTAATTGGGTTCGGGTCGGTTAGATGTTCTCTTGGATATTGGTGTCGGGTTAAAAGAGCATTTCGATTTTCATACTAAACCGCTCCCACGAGGTCTCTAAAATGGTAACTTCAAGACCGTAAAATTACAAAATACCCTCTCAGTTTTTACCATGTTTCATTTTGCTCTTAAAATTTCTTATTTCAGCAATTTTTTCTTCCGTCTTTATTAAATTTTATTTAACAATGTGATAAAACTAACCATTTAATATTAAATAGATTATTTGTATAAATAAAAAAAATCTAAATTGTAACTTTATTTTAACCCAATTGTTAAAAAAAAAAATGAATGGAAATATTTGTATCAAGTCTATTATAAAAGGGGATTTTTCTCAGGTCCCATTTTCCGACAACACCTTTTATTATATTTGCACACACACTTTTATTATATTTGAAAACACATGCTCACGTACATATACATGCATATATATATATATATATATGTTTGTTTGTTTTTCGCTGCAATGAACGTATAATTTCTTTTGTTACTATGTATTAAGTAGAAATATAAGATTAAAAATATATATGTTGAAATTTATTTACATTATACACCCAAAGGATGGATCAGTTGAAAGGAAATCGACAAATACAACATAACTGTTTGTAAAAGTTATGCGTTCGAATTCTAATATGCCTCAACTGAACCAAGATGTGGATTTCACGCATACCATAGAAAAAAATAATAGAAACAATAAATTAGATAGTTTATAGATTTATTATAAAAATCTAATAAAATAATAATAATAATATTTAATTAATTTATTTTATTATTTATTATATAAATATATTAATTAATAATATTTTAATATATATATATATATATAAAATTTGATAAATAAATTTCATAGATATTTTTAAAAGTAATTTTGTAAATATTTGAGTGCTATACAAATAAATAAATAAATTTTAATGATGGATACAAAAGGCCTAACGAAGTGAATATATGAACCCATTTGTCCAAAATAAGCCCATTCATGTGAGCCCAGCCAAAGAGGAAATGTAGACCCACTTATCTTTTGGCCCAAATAAGAAACCCGTTTACATTCATTTGTCCAAAATGATAAGCCTATTCATGTGAGCACAGCCAAAGATCTGGTGGCCCAAATAAGAAACCCGTTTACATAAACCATTTGTCCAAAATAAGCCCATTCATGTGAGCCTAGCCAAAGAGGAAATGTAGACCCACTTATCTGGTGGCCCAAATAAGAAACCCGTTTACATAATTCATAATGTAAATAATTTTCATATATTAACTTCGTTAGGCCTTTTGTATCAATCATTAAAATTTATTTATTTATTTGTATAGCACTACAATATTTAAAAAATTCCTTTTAAAAATATTCATTAAATTTATTTATCAAATTATATCTATATTAAAATATTATTAATTGATATATTTATATAATAAATAATAAATTAAATATTATTATTATTATTTTATTAGATTTTTATAATAAATTTTGTTAAAATTTTGATAATTTTAATATTATTATTATTTTTCTTAATAGAATTACTAGTTATTTTTCTCTTTCATTTGAGAATAATTTAAGGAGAGCTTAACTAGATAATATTTTTCAGAATTATAAAATATATTAATTTTAATTATATAAAAAAAAGACTTTATATTTTTACTAAAACACCAGATAATATTTTTATTTATTTTAAAAAAGCGTTTTTAGATTTAAGAATAACTACCACACTAATCCCCGTGAGTCCAGCATATACAGAGAAGATGGTTTATTTTATTTTATTTTTTTTAATTTTTGGAAAAAAAAATATATATATATATATTTGTTTGGTTTAAAAAAAAAAAAAAAGAAAATTTTTCCTGCCCACGCAATTGTACCCACCGCTCCTACGTATTTGTATTTTGGTCAATGGCTTGACCGCTACGATACATATTTAAAGTAACCAATTAAAACACCTGGGCACCTGGGCTTCCAAATTCAATTGACGTTTACCCAAAAAAAAAAAGAAAAAAATAGAAAAAAACTCACCTCAAATACTTTCCCTCCGATGTCCGACGTCTCTACTGGATTTTCCAGTCCAGGTGACCATACGGGTATTCGGATCGTCGTTGCAGGTGACCGAGGCACCGGAAAGTCAAGCTTAATTGCCACCGTTGCCACTGAATCGTTTCCCGATAACGTTGCTCCGGTGCTTCCTATTACTCGTCTCCCCGCCTATTTCTATCCCGACAATGTTCCCATCACTATTGTCGACACTTCGTCCAGGTATGTCCCAATATGCGTTATGTATATATGGATTGGATTCATGTTCGTCGTGATTAGCTTATGATAATTTGTGTTTGATTTAACAATAATTTATGGTATTTTCCTGATTCAGAATTTTTGTGGACCTGTGAGAAGCTTATCTTAGTGTCATAAATAGTGCATGTCATTTTAGATTTTTTGTTTTAAGTTTTTCATCGGTGAGATATTCTGGTTAATGGTATTATTTAAAGAGTACTAATTAATTTTGGCTTGTAAAATCAACAATCAAAATTTAATCGATTATTAAAATTTAATTGATTGTCTTATGTGTAATATAAAGAAACAAAAAATATGTATATATCCATAAAATAAAATTGACGTTTCTGTGGTGCCGTACGTAATATTAGTTTGGAGAGCAGTAGCAAGCGCAATGAAGAATTCAAGCGAGCTGATGCTATTATCTTAACATATGCTTGTGATCAATCAATGACGCTTAGTCGCTTGTGTAGTTACTGGCTCCCTGAGCTTCGTCAGTTAAAGGTTGTTTGTGATTCACTTAATTTTATAACTTTTTTTGTATTTTTTGTTTTGTTTTATATACACAAAAATATCTGAATAAATTATTCTGGTTTTGCATTTCATTTTCCAATTTGTTAATGGCTAGGTGAAGGCACCAGTTATTTTAGTTGGATGCAAGTTAGATTTGCGAAACGTGCAGCAGCCAATGAGCATGGAACAGATCATGACACCAATTATGCAACAATTTAGAGAGATTGAAACTTGTATCGAATGTTCTGCGCTTGCCCTCCTTCAGGTACAGCAAGATGCGTAAGCTTTTTGTTAATTAACATTATATCGGATATGTCATTTTCCAATACACATTTATGTATGTTGAAATCGTCCTTACAGAATAAAACAGAATTAAAAGATCAAAGTGTCTATTGATTATGTTTCTTTTTGTTGTTGGAGTGATGTATTTTAGTTTTAACATTGTGGGATTTTCCTCAAGTACATGCTTTTTAAGCCAGTCAGTGTTCTTTTAAAAATAAAATACTATTATTATCACTATTATTTTTCTATATAATGTAGCACCAGCACCATTAGTAAAATTACCATTATAGATGTATCACCATATTGAATGGTGAAAGATGGGGACAGAAATTTGTTAAGGAAAAAAGGCAATAAAAGGTTCCTTGGTATGGTTTCCTACTAGTAATAGCTGCTGGTGAATTCTTTATGCACTTAGATAGATGTAACTCTAATTGGTTTAGTTCATACTTTTGATATCTTGTACTTGAATTTCTAGTTTTTAACTAAGAGATCAATGTTAATAATGCTCAATGATTATAGGTCCCCGAAGTTTTCTATTTTGCTCAAAAAGCAGTACTTCATCCAGCAACCCCATTGTTTGATCAAGATAGTCAGGATTTGCAACCACGATGTATTAATGCATTGAGAAGGATATTTACCCTATGTGACCATGACATGGATGGTGCCCTCAGTGATGCAGAGCTTAATGAATTTCAGGTCTATGCTCTTCCCCATCTAGTTTTGCATTGTTTTCTCCCTTTTTTTTTCTTTTCTTTTTTTTTAAAATTTTTTGGGAGTGACATTTTTTAATTTTGTAAACAGAAAAAATGTTTTGGCACTCCATTAAAGGCTGAAGATATTGAGGGACTTAAAAGGGTTGTACAAGAAAAAGTAACAGATGGGGTCAACCAGCATGGTCTTACCCTCACAGGGTTTCTTTTTCTTCATACTATTTTCATAGACAAAGGGAATCTCGAGTCAACTTGGACTGTACTTAGGAAATTTGGTTATGACAATGATTTAAAACTCAGAGATGATTTTCTCCCTGTTCCATCTAAGCATGCCCCTGACCAGGTATGTTCATAATGTTCGTCATTTTGGAGTTTGTTCAGTGTGTCTTGTTTTTATACTGTAGATGAGGTTGGTGAATTTGCAAGTAACTATTAAAACTTTATTGTTTATTCAATATTGTGTTTCCTTCAATGTTCAGTGCTTATCACCCACAATCCATCTTTTAGAAGGAGATAAAAAGAATTGTACGGGTGTTGGGGTAGAGTTGGAGGTCTATCCCTTATCAAGGCATTTCTAGGGTGTGCAACTATTCAATTTAATGTGCAAGGGTGCTGGGCAGACCACTTATCTGTGTAGACTATTAGTTTAATGTGTAATTTTGACAGTTGCCTAAGTTTTCAATTTGCTTGTCTGTGTTATCTATGTTCTGAGATTTCAATAACCTGTGTTCGAGCTTCACAGTACTGATGATAATTTATGATCCTTTTGGTTGTTCCTATTATCATTCTAATACATGAAAGTAGGAGATTTTAATTTATACCATCTTGCTTTTCATAATTTTTTCTTTGGGATTCAAAACGCTTTCCTTCTAATGTCATCTTGTAGAGTGTGGAGTTAACAAATGAAGCTGTGGAATTTCTGAGGGGGATCTTCCGATTACTTGACACTGATAATGTACATTCTAATGCCCATCACATTCTAGTTTCATACTCACATGCTGTTGCAATGCAGTTTATACTTCATACTTGAACTCTGTTTTTGCTGCTAATATTACTAAATCTCTGAATTCTCATTGGCATTATTTAGGATGGATCCCTACGACCTTCTGAGCTTGACAAGCTGTTCGGTACTGCTCCAGAAAGGTGAATTAAGCTCCACTACTCTTTTTTTTGAATGTATTTAACAGTAACCATAGTTATTCATGATCATCAATTGGATGCCTGGTTGTGGTCCTTATAACACAATGAATTATTTACTTTGGTAGTGGCCTGTAACTGATCTTTCCCATTCTTGTTCCCATCAGTCTTTTCCATCACTTCTGCATGTGTAGTCAGAAGTAATTTATTTATGAATGGGATATTGTGCGTATATGCTTGCTTGATTCATTGGTTGGGTAGTTTGTTCCTTGCAGACAGCTATATGTTTATTCCTCTCAATTATTAGAGTGCCATCCTCAGAACTGAATTTTTGAGCTATCATAGGATATCTACATAAAGTAATTCAGTGTTTAACTGTGGTAAATTTTACCTTAACCTTGCATTAGCCTTTAACTCCTTTGTTTAGCCATGCAGGATTTGGGAGCTGAGATGGTAATTTATTTAAAACATTATGTTGAAGCAATACTAGTAACAGGCAATAATTCATTTTAGTACAAAAACTTTTTTATTTACATGCTCTTATACAGGCCTGTCTTTGTGGTCTGGTGTATTTCATTGTGTCCTGGGTCTGCTTTGCCAATTGTTTGCTATTCCCTCTCTCTATTTCTTGCTCTTATCTCTTCTTTGTAGTGTTACTTGCAAGAGCCAGAAGGCTTTCAATTTGATTAAATAATGTAGTGGATCAGAGACAAGGGACATTCACCTTTTTTCCCCCCTAGCTAAATAGTGTTTATTTATGTCTCTTAACAGTGATCTTATCTTAGTGTTCGTTTATTACTTTTATATCTCTTATTTGTATTGTTCATGTTTAAATTTCAGTCCTTGGAATGAGGCTCCTTATGACACTGCTGCGGAGAGAACGGGTCTCGGTAATTTGTCTCTCAATGGGTTTCTATCTGAGGTCCAAATGCCTACTATCGTTTTATTCTTTTGCCTGCCATAATTTGTTATCGCAGTTCCTACTAGTCTATAAATGCGATTGCTGTGCCATGAAATTACAAATTTTGGGACTAATATTAGTTAAATAGACTATTTTCATGTGAAGTCACTTTCTCAAACTTTCTTCTGATAAGGATTAGCAAATGATTATTATCTTGCAATTTTAATTTTATCAGCAAATGAGGGGTAGGCGGGTCTGTAGTATGTTATTCCATTTTTTATGCTTTTTGGCACTGAAGTGAACTTTTCAGTGTATGAATAGAATATAATTTGATTCATTCAGGGTTCCAAAGTCTTTTTTGTCATCTTGTTTTTTTTTTTGGGGGGGGGGGGGGGGGGGGGGGGGGGGGGGGGGGGAAATTGTTGATGGTGTGACACTCTTGTTCATCCGGCTGCTTTGCTTCTTCTCCCCTCTAAAATTCTCTTTTTCTTATGTACTAGGAGATTATGTTCTTCATGATCATTTTTTTTTTCATCGATTTCCTGATGTTGCTAATTAAAACTTCATTTTTGATCTTGTAAGAAATACCTCATGCATGTGTGATTAACATATGGTTGCAGTGGGCCCTAATGACAAGGCTAGATCCATCGCGGAGTTTGGCTAATCTGATATACATTGGATACAGTGGTGACCCTGCTTCTGCACTCCATGTTACTAGAAGAAGATCAGTAGATTGTAAGAAGCAAAGAACTGAAAGAAGCGTTTTTCAATGCTTTGTTTTTGGTCCTAAAAATTCTGGAAAATCTGCTCTTTTGGGTTCATTGTTAGGAAGGTATTGCTTATTTAACAAGTTATGCCATCAATTATTCTTAAACATTGGTAGGTAGATTTCTTGACAGTTTCAGCTGTTAGCTTTTCTGCTTCACCCTTTTTCTGCAATCTTTTATTTTCATATACAGTAATTATTGTGAATTTTCTTTGTTCTTTCTTTCTTCCAAGAGATGTTAATTTTGTATGTTTCCAATATCAAGCATAGGCCTTTCTCAAAGAGTCATAGTACTACTACAACTGATGAGCGTTTTTCAGTGAATGTTGTTAATCAGATTGGGGTAATTACTCTCAGACTCGGTATAAACAATGTGCTGTCTTAAATTACATGTTTTTATAAAACCATTTTTGCCTGAACCTCTTCTGTGGACAGGATGGAATTGTTACATCTGAGAATATTATGATTTTGATGGATGTCCTAAAAGTGGATTAAATTTTCTTTAAAACTTTAAGTACTATTTCTCAAATTTTTAGTCTATTTTCATATTTTATATCTTTGAGATAATATATCTCTAGTTGAGTTGTTGATATGGTCATATCTGTGATTTAATGTCTTTTTAGGGGAATAAGAAGACGCTCATATTAAGGGAGATACCAGAAGACGAAGTTAAAAAGTATCTTTCTAGTAAGGAATTTCTGGCAGCTTGTGATGTTGCTCTTTTCCTCTATGACATGTAAGCTCAATGCTCTTTTACATATTGACAACCAAATTGTAATGGCAACCTATCCAGAAAAACAGCTAATAATGTTTTATATTTCATTCTGTGAGTTCATTGCTCTACATCAATCTAGTGAACCAACACCTTTATCTGTGGAATCATAATTGATTTTGATGTTCTTGCTCCCCCCACAGTGCATTCAAATGCATGTCTAAGTTCAAGAGTGCTCTTATGCCTCAAAAGGCTGCTGATCTTAATTGGTAATTGGTCTAGTGGACGTTGATTAGAGCATGTATATGTATATATATATATATATATGTAGTATTATTATTTCCACTTGCAGGTTCAACTTGGTTGTTCAAATTAGGCATAAACCTAGAATCAAATTCATAGGTGTTTTATAATATAGACATTAGCTGGAAATTCCATTGAAATTTAAAATTATTATTGATTTGTTCTGCATTTTTGACATCCTATATGTAAATCGGTTTTTTCACATTTGGAATATTAACTTGTTTCTGTGTTATGCAGTTAATTATGGTATGGCATTGTTTATATTTCTCCAGATCAGATGAATATTCATGGAAGAGATCAAGGGAACTGCTTGTGGAGGTTGCCAGGAAAGGAGAAGAAACTGGCTATGGAGTACCTTGCCTCCTTATTGCTGCTAAGGAAGATCGGGATCCGTATCCAATGGCAGTTCAAGACTCAATGAGAGTATATACATTCTTTCAATTTTACCTTGTCCTCACTCATATTATTTGCACACATAAATACATATTCCTGAACGATAGTACTGCAAAGTCAATGAGGGCGATCACATATTGATAAATACAATTTCAAATTGTTGTTAGGTTTGTAAGGAGTTGGGAATTGAGGCACCTTTTCCACTGAGCGTGAAGTTAAGTGATCTGAATAATGTATTTGGTAGAATTATTAGTGTAGCTGAGCGTCCTCACTTGAGCATTCCTGAAACTGAGACTGGGAGGAAACGCAAGCACCATCAACAGCTAATCAACCGCTCTCTTATGTGTGTCTCAGGTATGGTTTCTCTATCTCTGTGCTGAGGGGTGGTGGGGTTGTATTGGATGACTAATCTGTATTACATTGAGTGACCGGTTTCTTCTACAAATTTATAGTTGGGGCTGCTGCTGCTGCTGTTGGAGTTGCAGCCTATCGTGTCTATGCAGCAAGGAGGAATACTTCGAGCTAGCCACGAGGACTTGGTCAATCAACCATCGTTGCTATCTACTGCAGAAAAAATCTAAAATAGGTGGTGGTTTTGCTTGTTGCTTTCCCTATTTCTAAGCAATAACCCTGCTGGGCATTTTTGACATAGAAATGTTTCGTTATTTTAGAGTCTTCAAAATAGACACTTCTCACCTTGTAGGATTACACTGATCTAATATTTATTCATTAGGATCACAGGTTCGCAAGATTTATTTATTTATTTTTTTTTCCTCGAGGTTTTTCTTTATTGTGTATATATATTTCATAGTTTACTATAATTTAGAATTAAAGTCTTTTATTCCTGTACATGTGTTCTCTCGTGGACGTTAGAACTGGGGGATGGGCTAAGTGGGTTGGAGGGCTCTAGCTCATCCTAGCGCTACTTCTTTCTTTCTTTCTTTCTTATTTTTATTTTTATTGAATTGTTTGGCTAAGCGACTTTTTATTTTCTTGTTTAGCTATTATCTATTTTATAATATAAGGGATATGGCTGGGTTACCCCATGAAATCGTTGGCTGGTTTTCCATTTAGAAAATCTAGGAGACGAGTACTGTGATGCAGGCCGCAACTACTGTTCTGTTAGATGATTTTCCCCTGCTAGTTATCAACTTTTACTCGCTCATGTTACTCCTTAAAGAACAGCATTTAGCTTCCTAATTGTAAATTTAAAAGTAACGGATTCCCTTTTTCTTTTTTTTTTCTTTTTTTTTCCCTTTTTTTTGACGTTTATTGGCATAAATTTATAATATCAGTAAGACAATTATATTTAAAGTTAAAAACTAGAAAATATTAATGATCAATTTTGCGAGTGGTGGCAAACTTTGATTCTAGCCCCCTTTTTAGCTACACCAAGGCCAGCTTTACTCATTTAAAGTAAAGTAATTATTCTATATTTTGCAATAAAAAATGGTCCGCCACCAACTAAGCAAGAGGATGCCATTTCATTATTTAATTTATTGGAACTTTTTTCATAATAAAAAATCTCCCTCAACTCTGTGTACCTCGGCTGGTTAATCTAAAGTAATTTATCTCGTATTTCTTTTTGTTATCATCTTTCTTGACTTTGGCTGAGTATATCAATTGATAACGGTTTGAAGAGGTATTAATAATTTAATGTAAATAAACATTTTTTTATATATCCTAATATAGGGTAACCTTAAACATACATGTATGAAAAGTATGAAGAAATTTGAGGTAAGTGGGACTGACTCGCTTGTATGACGTTTGATCCAAAGAAAACTTTTTTTTTTTTTTTTTTCTGCTTCTCAATGTTAGTTGTTGTTGCTTTAGTGACCAACAATAAAGATCCTTATCCTCTATTGTCAATTTCTTTTCTATATCTAGGATATCTATCTCCACATGATGATGAACCAATAAACAATTGCTTAATGAATTGACCACTCGTCGTACATAATTGCCTGGTGATCACTGCTTAATAGACTCGGATTCTAAAAACTTATTTGTTTGGGTCTTATTTGGGGTATTCTTTTTCTACCTCTGCTTCCCCACTTTGATATCTTCATTTTAAGTTTCAAAAATTCTGAGGGGGAGACAAGACACTAATGCTGATATTAAGGTCATGATTGATTGCTTTGTTTCATGTCAACTGTGTTGTGCTGGTGAATTGTCTAGCTGACTGAAAACAAATATTGTCCCCTCAAATATTTCCCTCGTCTAGACTATAATATATGTATATATACATATGTATGTATATAGACTTAGACATACGTCGATGCAATTTATATGTTTGTAGAAGAAAAAGAAAACGCCATAGATATTATAGCTATGCAGACGAGTTGGTTAGGGAGCATTGATTTATAAGGCCATGGCAGGCTAGTTTAGAGGCCTGCCTTTAACCCCACCGGATGTTCCCCATTTAGTTCACCTGATTCAACTTGTCCACCACAAATATTCATAATTAATATTATTAATTTCCTCGATAACAAGTTAATAACATAATTATATCGAGTCCTTAGTTAGTCGGCCTCCTTCTAGAAATCTTGAAAGATTGCATTGTCTCCGTGCTGCAAGTAGATGGAGCCAGTGCGGTTGGTATCACTATTAGTAGAAGCATTATCATTGGGCATTGGTAGTTAATTGTCGGCTTAATCTGATTGGCGCTCTGCTGCCCCCCATTTAGCTTCTCATGCTTTATAATTGTTTACATTTTGGTAAAAAATATTGGAGCTACCTGCTGACTTTGGTAATCTTTCAATGTAGATACAAATAGTGAAGTACTATTAATGTACATTAGTGTAAGAGTAATATTATTTAAATAACGTATTATTATTTTATTAGTTAAAAAATTAATATAACATATCTATAAATTTTTTAAAAATGAATATAATTAAATACAAATTAATAAAATAATAATATTTTATTATTTGATACATATTGTTTGATATTTCTGGCATTATTTATATTGTAAAAGTGAAAGAAAAGGCACGAATATTGTAAAAAGATTATGTAAAATTTATTTCTTTTTGCCGTGGAAAGTAGAACCTGTTGATGTGAAAGAGTAGGATTTTGGGGGATCAGCAAAGTGAAGGTAGGGTTAAACAAGATCTCGTTTCTTTCAGCAGAAAAAGAAAAAGGCAAAAGAGAGGAAATAAAGAAAAAGAAAACACATAAGATCTCGTTTCATTGATTTTCCATCACTCCCAAGAAGACTTCTCCATGGTCAAGTCTCTCTCTTTCTCAATCTCTCACACACAGAGGCACTAATAATGTTGGGACCAGATCTTACCCTGGATCGGTGCATGGAAGAAATTTCAAAAGCATGCTACTGGAAAGAAAAGTGAAGTAGCTGAGATCTTGTAAGGAATAAGTTAAAATTCCTCCCTCATGTCAGGGACATACAAAAAGAGAGAGAGATTTAAGTTAAAAAAAAAAAAAACAAAAACAAAAAAAAAAAAACAAAAAAAAAAACAAAAAGAGAGAGAGAGAGAGAGAGAGAGAGAAGGAGCTCGATGATTGACTGTTTAAGCCTGATGATCACGAGTTTAATAGTACTGTAGGGACTTTGAAAAGTATTTTGTTCATGCAGTAATCGAAGAATATTCTCCACATGCAAGATGCAAATGCAACTATTCTCTCAATCTAAACAGGTAGCATTTGTTTACCTCTTCCCAAATCCTAAGGGCCATTAGAAAAAAAGCTATATATACATATAGACATTTTACCATATCTCACGCACGGTTATACCATGAGTTTTGAAGTCAGACGTAGCAGAAACTATGCAAAACGTACATTAACGTACTAATACAAATTTTTAGCATCAATTCTGATTGAACTCAGTCGTACAAGTTAGTTAAGAGCAATGGTCACTGTTAGATGCGTTCAATCAATAGCTAAATTGATATTTGTCAAAAACTTCTTTATATAATTGGGCAGGTGGAACCAGCTTCATATTATACAATATACAATATACAATCATATATATAAGAATCCGGAGTAATTCGTGAGTTATACTGTTTTGATTTCAATGTCATTTCTTAAATTGTATATATATATATATATATATGAAATTCTGAACTGATCCAGCCCTTGCGAGTAGGAAAATTTTGGAATCTGATGGATCTTCAATAATTAATTAGATCAAACCCATCTGTAGGTATATCCACCATTATCAAATGTACCTGAAACGGTGTGATTTGTCTAGCCGGTAGGAAACATGGACGGCTAGGATTTTCTATCAAGATGATTATTGGTCATAGTTAGTACAATCAACTTTGTATGAGCGTGGCCAGCAGGATTAATTATGATCATATATTGAAAACGTATATGTCAGTATTATTAGGATTTTATTTTTTAAAAGAAAAAAGCAAATTATTTTTGAGGAATTAATAATTGCAAAAAGACAAAGAAATCTAATGATTCCCAACAGCAAAGTGTAAGATATTCAGAATCCAAATGCTTATAGCGTCGTGGGACCTCCTTTGATACCCTAATGGATCCTCTGAATCCTCCTATCATTATTTGTCAACCATGACATGAGAACCCACTTGGTCAGCCCCTATCTTTATTAGTTATTTTCATTCCCTTATCCATCAAAATATACATACTAATACAGTACATATATACGTACGACCCTATGAAAAATACCTTTTTATTTATTTATTTATCATTGTAAAATATACCAATTCACACATACATGTGTATTCATATACGTTCCCTTCTCTTAGCTATCCCCACGCGTCTCTAGAGTGGTGCATAACACTCCTGATAATGCAAAGTAAAAAGCGAATAATCCCTCTATGAGAACCATGTATTATGTATATATGGTCCATTACCACAAGCTTAACCACCGCCAGGAACAACACTGGTGGCCTCGGTTGGAAGTCACTTCTTGGCTATTATATACAACCGCCTAAATAAATAACGGTCCTTATCCGCTTCTCCTTTTCTTTTCATCGACTTACGTATATAATTTTACGAGTTATATGTATAAACTTACCAATCTTTCTTTTTCCTTATGTATAAATCACATATATAAAGAGTTGTAGACATCAAATCTTATTAACAGACGTGGGAGAGGTCATATAAATATAATACAAATATATAAAATATAATATTTGGAAACCGAAGGGAATGAATGGATGGTTGGAGTAAAGTGGAAAAAGAAAGTGGATTAGATTGATGACATGGAAGTCCAACAAGAATATATAGAATAAGAAGGAATTAATCAAGCAGCCAAAGGATAAAATATAAAAAGAAAGGGAAATGGGTTACATGTGGAGAAAAATGAAGTGGAACACGTAGGAGGAAAGAAGGTGACATGAGTGGAAGACCACATATAAAAGAAAATAAAAAAAATAAAGAGGATATGTTGCGTTGGTTTATCTCATGCCTGAGTGTTATGTGGTGCGATTCCCAGGTGCAACGTCGGCTTGTCATCCACACATGGACAACGACAGCTCAAGCTCAGCTACATTTCATATTTATGTATATTTCACGTTCATCTAAAAAAAAAAAAAAAAAAATGAAAAGTCAAAAAGTTATAAATAAAATTTTTGAGAGTTGTTTGTTTTTGAGGTTGTGGCTTCTATTATTTGTCCAAGGTTTGGTGGACAGAGTAGATGGTGGGGTTGCCTTTGATTGAGAAGGCTTTGAAACTTTTATTTGCTTAACCCAATAATAAATTACCAATAAGTAGCTATATATATTAATATATATATATATATTTTTTTTTTTATTATTTATTTATATTTTAAGGAGTTCCAATTTATTTTTGGGGAAGCATGATCAATCTCTCGACTCCATTAAATATTCAACTACCATCACTCTATATGGATCTTAATTATTTATGACGTGGTTAAAAATAATAGATGCCTATTATGTCTCTCATGCAAATAAACAAATCAATAAATGCAAAGATAGAGAGTTTCGTTTCTTCATAAACATTTGGCTTTCTATAAATGCTTTATATTATTAAGATATATATATAAATATATATATATTTATACAGTCCGTCTATAGTGCGGACAATTCTTATGCGGACGACAGTATTGGTGATGGTTTTTTATAATATTGGTTACGATTTTTTAAAAAACCGTCGTTAATACTATAAAAAACCATCACTAATACTGCGGTTTTCATACGAACCGTCTTTACTATAGAATTTCCGTATATTTATATATTACAACGATATACCTATGGTATGGTAATGAAACAGTGATCTCCATGCAGTACAATATTATTCTTCCATTTCTACGATGAAAACGGCTCGGTACTGCTACTTTTGTCACGCACCAGTTCCTTGATACCCCTTCTGTACGAGCGCCATAGACTTCATAAATACATATTATTTTTTTCTGGTGAATACATAAATACATATTAATATGTAAGAGATAAAAAAACATAAAAAAAACAAAAACTCAGCTTTTTTTTTTTTTTTTTTGGGCTAAGAAAAACAAAAACTCAGCTTGTACATCTATATTTTATATATAATATATATGAAGCCCTAGCCCTCCCCTTATACTTCACTGTGTCAGATCCAATAATCTCATGAGGAGGGCTTGAAAGGGTACATACCTACTATATATAGGTAGGCCAAATTTACCCCCAAAAAAAAAAAAAAAAAAAGGTGGGCCAAACAAGGCAGTAAATTTGCATATTGTATGTTTTCGCACAATCCAAAGATGGATGCATGTTGTTAACAATTTACCAAGTTAGATTGTACATATTCATTTACCTTTCCACCTTACATGTAACTCTTTGTCTGTTACACATCCCAATATATTTGCAATAGCGGTGAAACCAGTCCCCTCTCCTACCCGTTGTTTTCTTACTGCATGCATGCTCTTTTTCCCTAACTTTTATTATTCTCCACTTGTTAAACTCACCCAATCTCCTCCTTTCATTTCCAATTGGATGATCTAGTACTCATCATTCTCTTTATATTATATGTACTATATCCTTCCTCTCATGGTCTAAAACTGTTTGCCTTGACTTTTGAGGCAATAGTGATGAGTTAGAGATTAATAAAAGTAGAAGTGAAAACAAAATCCATTACAATTAAAACCACCTATATCAAAAAAGTGGTACCTAATTTAATTTTCTCAAATGTGTATAATTCAGCCAAAAATAACATCTTAATTCATAATTTGTGCCATGTGAAGCTTTACATGTAATATATATATATATATATATATATAGTTATGTTATATTAAACTTGCACTTACTTTTTAATAATAGGCTACATCTAATTATATCTAAGTAGATCTAACAGGCCTTATTAACTGACTGGTAGAGGAGGAATGTAAGCCAGAGCATCACAATAAGAGAGACTTTCTATCTATCCTACCTAGGCTATTCGATAGAGGACATACTGAAAAAAATGGAGCAGAATAGGTCCTTTAAAAGGTTTTGTGGTACCTTGATCTCCACCCTGATATCCCGAGGGGGCTGGTGCTTTTGCTGCACTCAAGTTTACAGTGAAACTCTATTCATAGGGTTATGAGGAATCTTTTTTATCAATCCCAGGGTTACATCGCTTGCAGGGTAACTCCCCAGCCAAAAGGATTAACTCCAAGTTAGGGGGTCTCTTTCTGATCATAATGGATTGGGAATAGATATATAAATAGATAACATCTTTAATAATTTACACATTCAAGTTTACTGTAGCAAAACTACACCTATATATATCTAACAAAACCTAGTGGGCTCAATGGACAACTCATGGCGAGCCCTCACCATGTTATCTTCTTTTATATGTAATAAACTGTGGTGACGTTAAGTATATAAACTGTGCAATAAGGATCCTATAGATAATTTTTGTATATAATTTAGGGGTGGTTTATGAAGCACATGATGTTTGAGACAAAATGATGTGCATGTGCTTGTTGACAATTAACGTCACTATCCAACCACCCCAAAATTTACCTTAACGTATGGATACCCAAACTCCACGACTGGACACTGCCCTCCTCTTTTAAGGATGTTACCCACCCTCATCAACTGCCCCTTATAACCAACCAATTCCCACTTTCTCGCTACCCTTTAATTTCTTCAATTTCCTATATTTAGCCCCCCCATTTGACCCAATTAACTACTTGACCCATCAGTGTCGTCAGTGGTCTACCCACTACTTTGTACTTTTAAAACTTACACAGAGGGGAAAATTTTAGTGGTCTCCTTTGTAATTTGGTAAAATAATGGGACCATGGGGGAAAAATCATTGATAAATAACATGAAGGAATAGAGGGGGGGAAAAAGGCACATGGAGGAACATCATTCATGATGTCAGTCCATGTTGCTCTTCTGGGCCCTATTCCTTTCCCTGACAGTTACCAGGCTTTCGTACTCCGGTCGTTCACCGCAACTTGCACTGTCTTTGCCCCTCATTTACACCTAAATTTCTCAAAATGCTATTCACAATTGAAATAGTCACTAGTAGGCCTAGTAGTTGCATGTAGTTTGGCTCTAGCTCACATAAGCAAGAATTAATCAAAACCATTTATATTTTCCTTTTGTTTTCTATAATACGATAAACAGCATCCTATAAGTATCTTCAGCAGATACATTTTGGACCATATATTTTCAAGTATATTTTGCACGTTTAGAGACGGTCCTAAGTGCTTACATATAAAGGTGATAAGCCCATTAAATAGAGAGAAAAGGTCGTGTTTGGGACCAGTAATGCTTCTTTGTTGCGGTAGTTGATGAGTCATGTCATTACGTGGATATTTAAAAGAACTTGTGTGTATAGTTTGGATATATGATGCAGTAATAAATTGTAATTTGTGGATATATGCCTCGTAATTAATTGGACATGTAGCTTCAAGTTTGCAAGTCAACGGGTGTTTTGGGAATTTAAACACCAAAACATAAAAACAATGACAGGGTCTGAAGAGAGAGAAGAACGTCCAATAACGATAATAACTACCATTAGCATGTTATGAAAATTCCAAGGTACGGAAAGTTCAAATTATAAGGACTAAAAATATTTAATAAAAAAAAAAAAGAAAAAAAGGAAAGAAAGAAAAGCAAAATGAAGATAAAATTAACAATTGTTAAATCTAGAGAAAAAGGAAAAATCTTTTTCAAGTAGCCACCCAAAATGTCTCCCAGTTCATCAATCCTCTGTTCCCACGCCCACCTTCTTTGCATCTGCTCGGCCTGGAAAGCTTCTTTATTCCCAATTCACCCCCAACATTCCCACAAATCCCATCCATCTCCTCACCCATTTCGCCATTTTCTTCATCATAAACTTCATCTCCATCTTCATCTTCATTCTCAGCTCCATCTGCTTCAACCACCTTTTCCTCAGCTTGAAAAGACTTTCCCATTTCTTCAACTTCCTCTTCTTCTTCTTCTTGTTCTGCGTCATTGTCATAACTTGAAGGAGAATCATTCAACAATCGGAGCTTGAGCCTGCCGTCGGATCGCTCTGCATGGAAATATGTTCTACGAGAAGAGATAGTTACAGCTTCTAAAACCAGACGACCACCTTCTCTGCGGGGCCTAACTTGAATACCACTCGAACCGCTAATAGATGTCAAAGGAGGTGGAAAACTACGGCTGCGATTCAATCTCTTCGCTGCCAAAATTTCACCCAGTTTCGAACACTGCCTTGCGGGAAATTTCTCACTTTCAACCGAAAGTGAAGAAAATTCATCGAAGTTGGTGTCACTAACGTCACTCCCAGTCTCACTGCCTAGACTTTCAGTGCACATTTCCAAGCTCCGTTTGCTAAGCATGGAAGAAGAGCGCTTAATAAGAGGATGAACATAGACTTTCTCTTTTTCAGCATCGTTCTTTTTGCTCTCGGATATTATGCTGAGAGCTTGGAAGAAACTCCAGCCACCCATATCTGCTTTTTTATTCCTTGTCACCTTGTTTTGTTCATTTTGGGATTCTAGCTGAGTTTGAGAGTCGGAAACAGTTGGCTTACTATTCGATCCCGACGATTGGGAAAGGTTTGATTTGGATGGAGTTAATCTCAGTTTCAACACTCGTGGTTCGATGATTGGAGGGTCAAGGCATGATTGGAAACCTTGACAGGCACTTGAGGACATTTTGCTGACCACAAGGGAATGTGAGAAAAAAAATAAAAACAGAGTACAGAACAGAACAGAACAGAACAGGGGATGAAAACAAGGTTTTAAAGCCAAACCCAAATTTTTAATTCGGGTGAAAAATTGAAGATGAATGGCTCCGACGCAAAAGTTAGGAAGGGTTAGAAATAGATAGAGAGGAGTGAGAATGGAAGAGAAGGAATGGGTGTGAATTTATAGTGAAATATTGGAGAGGGTGGTTTTATAGCCTCTATACCTTAGCTAGGAGAGAATAACTTTTAGTACCCACTTGAATTATATAAATTTTACTCTGCCACACAATTTTTTCTCCTTTTCTATTTTTGCTTAAAAACAATTTTTTCTCCTTTTTGAGCAAAGAAAATATAATGAAAATGAAAATGAAAAACATAACAAAATGTGGTCTTTTGTTGAACAAATTACTAAAAAAATTTTCACATGGGACAACAAATTCACTTCTTTAGAATAAATTTTGGCTTGGATTAATGGAAATTTATTCCTTGAATTAAAAAAATAAATGGTAGGAATTGAATTAGTCATTGCGCAGAGAAACGATCTGCCTAACACGACAGCAAGCATCAAGCTTTATTAACCAATTACATTTGGTGCCAAAAGAAAACTAATTAAATAATTAAAAGAAAAAAATAAAAAAAAAGGGGACAAGAACCCAAAAAGGTTCTCTTTTATGTATATTGACTGGGATTGCTTTGCTTATTCTCTCATTTATGCTCTATAAATTGTTTAATTGTTTGTTAAGGTCAAAACCTAAGTTGATGATGTCTGCCTAGAGAATAATTGGCCTTGCAGTCGAGCAAAAGCAAGACCCAATACAACATCCATTCACCACCGTCCACCCCACTTAAAAGCACTCTTTTTAGTATAAAACAAAGGACTTAGTTGTTGAAGGGGGTAAAAATTACATGAAATTTTGGTGGTTATGTTATAAAAATTAACATTGTTTTTAAAACAAGGTAAAGCCGTTGAAATATATAGAATATGATTTTGTTACTAAAATTCATATTATATATATATATATATATAGAGAGAGAGAGAGAGAGAGAGAGAGGAAAGTTAGATCATTACTTAACTAATACTTTGAAGGCGATGTTTGCAAGTTTCCACCGCTAATTTGTTATAGAAAGTTAAGAGGACTAAAAAGAGCCAATAGTCTTGTTTGCTTTGAGAGTCCGACAGCTGAAATCAGCACAAATTATTTTAAACTTAACCGACCAAAGTCAAAATAAAAGGTACTTATTGGTGGGTACATAAATTAATTCATAAATCTGTAAGCAAAAAAAAATTAATTCATAAATCCGCCTTTAATATCTTCTACGGCAAGAGGTCTACTTACTTTTCTTTCAAACAATTATTGAGCTTAATAATCACTCCTTAAAATTCCATAACTGTATAAGGATCCAAAATGAAGCAAATTGTTCCTCTTGCATTTTCAGCCCCGGATTTGATATTGGCCAAACCATTCTTTTTCCCCAGGTTGATAAAAGTAAAGACCAAAACCGTACGGACATGTTTGTTTGTCTATAAAATATTCGAGTTTTGTCTGGGGGCATGAACACGCCTGCATTTCTTGGTTTCTTGGTTAGCGGCCAACTTTGGACTAAGAATAGAGTGAAAGAAAGATATCTTCCTAATAAAATATTTATAGGAAGGGATATTTCATATATTGATATTATGAAGCTGAGAATGAAGAAACGTAGCCTGGTTATTTTGATTGTCTTAGCTAACATGCTTAGTTGCCAATTGGGTATCTATCATGCACATGTTGCTGCTATAAGTGCAAAAATTAGGTTGTCGAATTTTGGCAATCGGGGCCACTTCCTTTACTGTTTCCTCATCTTTTTTCTTTTCAAGATTCAAGACTATAAGAAAATGAACTTGCAGGAAGTTAATGTAAATTGCTGATTCATATTTGAAATGGTTCGAATTTTCTGTATTAATAATCCCCCACGAGAACAATTTATTGCAACTAAATGATAAAGCTTTAGAGATTCAGAGAACGTACAATTTTTCTGACACTTGGGCTGTTTTAATTTCACTACTGATATTTATTTTCAGGTTAATTTCATCATTGGTATTTCATGTACATATTGATCGAGATGTTTAGTAGTGCATTTCGAAATTTCCATTTTTCTGCTTTGTCTAATATCATTTTCTATGAGTCTTCATGAACTTGAAGCCTCAGAAATAAAATATTGTCTATTTAGTATAACTCTTAAAACAAATAATACTCCTTCACAAATATTTATACAAATTCCTTTAATTGGGTTACTGCAATGCTCACATAAAAATCTCACAGTGAGAAATTAACTACAGCGAAAGTAGTCATAGATGGAGGAAAATGTGTGTGTGTGTGTGTGTGTGTGTGTTTCAGAAATTATGATATATTTGGAATGCAAGATTCCACCCAGGTCAGTGGACCAAAAATCTGAAGGTGCGTTATCAATGAATTTATCATTAAAGGTGTACATGTTTGCGTGTGTATTAAACAACTTGCAAGAAAGAAAAGGTATATGTGAAAACGAGATGTGTGCCAGAGGTTGAGCTTTTGGAACCACCTGTTCCGGAGCATTCATTGTGGAGCACATGGATGATGAACACCGTCGATGAGGTCAGTCCATGTTGCTCTTCTGGGCCTTTTCCTCCTCACTTATTGGGTCCAGTTGTTGGGCTTTTCTACTCTGGTCTTTCACCTGACCGTACCACGCACGTTGTCCATCGTCTTATACATTCACTTACTTAAAATAAATTAATAATTAAAAATGTCAATTTTAGAATTTTTTTTTTCTTTTTGATATTATGGTTTTTACTCTTTGTCATCTTTGTCATCAAGGAGGATATCAACAAGAGAATCTTTAATATAAAAATTTATTAAAAAATTGTTAATTGGTAACATTTAACTATACATTGATTTTTATTCTAAAATTTTAATTTGAAAAAATAAATTCTTTTAATAATACCAAAGATGACAAATAATATTTTTTTCTTAATATTGGGAGTGCAGGACTTCAAAGTCATTTAATTAGCTACTAGTTTCAGTTTGGTGCTAATAAAAGCAAGAATTTTTTATTTTTGATAAAAGACATAATAAGCAAGAGTTGGTCGGCCCATATTGTTTTGGTGAGACATAATGAAAGTGTTCTCTTAAAAGCAGATATAAAAAACGGTAAGCCCATTAAATAGAGAGACCAGTGTTTGGGACCAGCCCATGATTTTTCAGCCGTGGTAGTTGACGAGTCATACCTATCCAAGGTGTTTTGGGAAACACAATCATTATATGCATAGAAAACAGAATCAATTTTTCAATGTTGGCGGAGCACTGTTCCCTCCTTTCACAAGTAGGCGGTATCCATACATGTGGATCAGGAGAGAGCAATTATCTCAAGAGCGCTAGAGATATTTTCAGAAAAGAAGGCATGACATGAAAAGAAAGAGACTTACAATAAGGGATGGATTATGATCTTACCTCTATATATATATATATATATATATTTGCCCTTTTTGCTTCTTTTTCCATCCAAGAATGATAGGTTGCACCTCATATGCAGCAATAACAATGATAATAAAAAGGACAAAATAAATAAAGTAAAAAAATAAGTAAGTGCTTTTTAGAATAAAGAGATAGAAGATTTTCATTCATAATAAATAATTACCATTTCCATGCATGTTAAGAAATTCGAAGGTTATGTACAAAAAATTAAAATCACTAGGGACAAATATCAAGCATAGAAAGCTTGGGAATGTATTTAATTTAAAGGTGCTTGCTTTAGCCAAAATCAATAGCCACTTTCACTGCCCACAATTTCAGTGCACATGTCCAAGCTCGTTTTGCTAAGCTCGGTATAATGGAAGCCTGATGAATCTGCCATCCGCACGCTTTCACTGCCCGTCTCACTGAACGGAATTTCAGTCCAGATTTTCATGCCTACTTTTCTAAACTCAGTAGGACAGCGCTTAAAAATTGGGTCATGAACATAAACTTTCTCTGTTTCAGATGTATTATATTGGCTACCCTCGGATTTCCACCGAGCCTTATTAGCATCTTCATTGCTCGTCACCTTGGCATACTTGTTGCTTGTGGTGGAAGTAAAGGAACAAGTTTGTCGATCATTCCGCTGATCAGGGTCTAACTCAGAAACACAAAGCTTACAACTTGATCCCACTGTTTGGGTAGAGCCAGTCTTGGTTTCAAGACATGGGGTTCGACTAGAAGAGTCTTCAGACATGATTGGAATCCTTGTCAAACACTTCGAGAGTGTTAATTGTAATGAACAGAACAGCGAAGGAAACAAGGGAGTTGAAAAAAAAAAAAAAATTAATGAAAGCAAAGTTTTCAATCGAAACTCACCAAATTTTGTTTTAATTGAAGCTGTCAAAACAAAAGTTAGGAGGGTTTAGAAAGAAAGAGAGGAGTAAGACGAAAGAGCGAGTTTTGCAAATATGTATAAAATACAGATGTTTTTTTGCAAAGAGTGTTATATAGACTTTTAATAGTAGAACTTGACTAGGGAGAAATTTTATAATAGAATATAGATCAAAATATAATAGGATTAATATGAAAAAAAAATGTTAAATTCTAATTTTTCTGTAATATTAAAAAATAGAGTTAGAATATATTAAGATATAATATCTCTCTTCAAGACAACTATTTATAAAATTGTTGTTTTCTCAAATAATAATCGAATCTCAAATCATCTTTGAAATAATTATGAAACCTATTAGTTGGTCCTCAAGATTCCTAGCTAGGTGTACTAGGCTTGTTTGAATTCCATGCACAAGACGAATGATTTTTCTCTTGCCTCTCAGCTATTCCCATCACCTTCCAATACATTAGGTAAGCCAATCCCTTTCAGCGAAAAAATGAAAAATAAAAAAAGGTTAGGCAATTCCGTTTCACCGGAAGTTGACACTTCAACAATTATTATTTTATTATTGTTATTATTATTTTCGTGCGAATACAGTGGGGGTTATTAAATTTGAATGCTTCGCTTTTAAAAGCTTTTAAAACTCAAGCTTGAAGTTATCTTTAGCTCCAATTCAAGTCTATTACTTTTTATCAATTATTAACATAGTGTACCATTTTTTACAGAAACCTCTTTTTTTTTTTCTTTTTTTTTTTTCCATCGCTTTCAATTTTTCATATTAACAGGATTTCTTTTTTTTTTTTGGGGTTGCAAAACAGTCCATTTCGCAATTTACATTTAAAATAATGTATGCTTTTTTGTGAATAAAATAATATATACTTCAAGTTAACATAGATACTTAAATGAAGTTATTATTTACTAGATACTTGGTTTTTGAAAAAATTATTACTCTTTCTCCTACCCCAAAATATATATATATATTATAAATAGGGCATGAATATCTGAGATGAGAGAAATTAAAAAAAGAAGAAAAAGAGGAAATTATATCTACGAGAAAAAGAAATTCCTTTTGTTTGGTGTAGAATATGACATAACAGTCTGTGTTGGTATTGATATACATAATATGTTTAAAAGGTTCTATGATTCTAGGACCAACAAAAATTTTAGTTTTATAGAGGCAGACAGGTATATATGCCTCTCTTGCACACGCTAAATCCCTGAGCATTTAATTTGGTTTAGAACTTATTTTAGATTTTTTTTTTCAATCTTTTACAATAATATCCTTTAGGTATTTACAATAATTATCCTTCCTAATTGTTAGATTAAATATGAATGACCTACTGAGTTCAACTTGCTTTAGTTGTTTCAGAACATCAATCAAAGTTTTAGATCGGATTTGTCCCTATCATGATATCTTCATGTTTCCTTGAAATCTCAAAGTTGGGTCCCACGTATTTTCGTCTTTCTTTATAGCCATTTTACGAAAAACAGAAGATTGTGGAACTAAATTCATCGATTCTACAAATATGTCAACCAGGCGCACTACCTGAACACCTTTTTGACTATGGCAACCTTCATGAAATCTTTCCCGTTCCTTTTATAAAATAATAATCAAAGATATTAATGTATTGTCAAATAATCACATGCATCTATACTAAAAGTCAAAATTAATCACTCACATATTAAAATTAATTATTTATTTAGACATGACTATAGGAAAAATAATAATAATAATTAGTATATCTCTTAAATGTTGAACTAAACCAATCAATAACAATGTTTATCTACTAGTATGAAACGAAACAAATATTGATCTTAAAAGGAGAAAGAAATGTACAACAGCGTTACAGTTATTACACTTCCCCAGTTTCTTCCATTCTACCAGCCACCCTGCTAATAAACCTAAACAGGTGTCATGAAACATGAAGATTTTGAATCTCAAATTGCAGTGTTTGAAGCTCTTTCTCAATATTCGATATTTCATTCTGAATCCTCAATAGGTTTTCTAGTTTATGCTGTGCTGCATCTTGGTATGGCTCCGCAACAAGTTTTACGAAGTTTTCCATGTTCTCAACAGCTTCCAAGAGATCCTTCCGCATGGCTTCTTCAAGTTCACGTGCCAATGCATCCGCAGTCCGTTTAACCTTATCTATCATGGCTTGCCTACGAGCTGGAAAGTTTGAAATAGCTAATAGCCTATCACATGATTAAAAGAAATGATTGCATATTAAGTCATTAGAAACAAAATTGTCTAAACGAAATGAAAGTCGAATAGAAAAAGGCACATTACCCGCCAGCAGAACAAAGACCAAGGGCAAGAAGATCTTCTAGTGTAGTTGGCAGCACAGATGTCAAAAGTGAAGCAGAAAAACCAGCAGCTCCAAGTCCACCAAAAGTCCCCAGAAACTATTTAAAGATAACATTTTGTTAATTATGATAAATTATTTTACAATTCTGGGAAAGTTCTTATCAAAAGAAAGTAGAGCACAACTTATTATACTAAAAGATTTTTGGACGCCCACCACTTCCCGTATTTCTTGATCAAATAATTTGGACGCAGCAGTGCCCTTGAAGTCTCGTATCACTCCCAAGCTTAGTTCATTTGCTTTTTTCAATGACTTGAGTGACTCCATATGCAACTGTCTGTTTTGATTGACAAATAATGGCCAACGTCTTTCAAATGATTCCTTGTAGAGCATTCCTTCATGAGTATTGCTTGATTCTAACCATGTTGTATATTCTCCAAGTAGTTTCTGGATATGCCAAGAAGATTTCAAATTTATAAATGAGAAGTGAAAAATCCAAATATGGAGAACATTATTCGGAAACATGTCAATAGAGAAAATTGAGCTTCAAGTTGGTATGACAAAGATCCTCGTATTAAAGAGTAGCTTGCACCGTTTTAATACCAAACTCATAATAAAAAGGTAAAATTTATTATTTTTATTATTAAGGGTAGAATCTCAAAGTTGCTGACTTACTTGTGCATCTAATAGACCAGGACCAATTATGTCATTTTGAACCCTTGAGGTGGCTGGCATGGTGGCAGATTTTTGCCCTTTGAAAACGTATGAAGTAACAACATCAAGATTTGACAATTGCAGAGTAGCTTCTATGAGATCCATAACGCGTGATTTTGCAGCATCAATCTGCAGTGCATATGCTCAATTTGTGAAAATTTAAAGGAAAAAACCAGCAAACATGCTTCTTGTCAAATTCCATATACATACCAATGATAAAGCTTTTCTTCTCCATGATATGCTCTCACTTTCCATTTTCAATGCATAATCTTTTACGCTATCTACGATATCATTTATAGAGGCCAAGTCTTGTTTGGCATATCGCAAATCTTGTCTAACAAGAGTTTCACAAGAAGAAAGTAATCTTTCTGCAATTCCAATAGGTGTTCCAAGTTTAAGCTTCATCCTTTCCATTCCTGTACTCGTTGACCCGTCTAAAAAGCTATACAAGAATGATTCAAATTCATAAAAGCTACGGATTTTCCAATGAGAATCGTTTCCATAGTCTGGCGAAGAAGAAAGTTTTGCTTCAAGAGCAGATCTTGCAGAAACAGGATACAAAATTACATGTTCAGTATTCAGCATCTTTTGCGTGTTCTCCTTGATGAATAATATAGCCTCCTCAAGCTGAAAGAAAACATGAAAATGATTAGACTTATAGAAAATTGAAAAGTAAAAATGCAACAATAAGTCTAACATTCAACATGTATGGTATGCATCAACAAACCTCACTAGCATTCTGATAGAGGTCAGATTTGTTTAAGATAAAAACAACTTTCTTTTTCCACTGCTGTGTATAACGAAGAAAAGACACCTGAAAAGATTAAACCAGTAGTGAAATCAAAACAGCCAAGTTGCTAGTAGATTTAATTATCCTCCTAAGTGCTGCCATTAGTATAATAAGCATGCAATTCATAACAATGAAATAGGAGTCTTTTCATTTTCAGGTCTTATACATTCAACGAAAGACTTAGACAATTAGAATATCCATGCAAAGATTACAGAGAAAGCAACTTCTGCAGTTTTTAGCATTACTATCTATATTCGCATACACACAAACAACTTCCTTGTTAAAAGAGGAAGAAGATGTATGATGGAAAAAGAGATGTAAGCCAGAGCTCGAGGCAATTTTATTGAAGAATTTTCACTATCAAAGAAACATTAAGCAAAATCTTATTGGCAAACCAATAAATCATACCTCACTTTCAGTTAAAGGTCGATCTGCGGATATAACAAAAAGAAGCAAATCTGCACGAGGTACAAATTCCTCAGTAAGACGCTGCTGCCTCTGGAGAATCACATTTGTTCCAGGTGTATCAACAATATTCATCTGTTTCCATAGGTATTAGTGTATCATCAATGCAGGTCTTACAATAAAATAACATTAAGATCTAAATCTAAGAAGTTATACATTGGAAGAAATGCAAAATGCATTCCTAAAGATTTATATCCAATAACTTTTCAGTCTATTCTGTATTGTGTTATATTCTTCTGCACTCCAGTTTCTTTACCAATGTTCAATGGGTTTAAGATCAGAAAACTTATTCAGTTATTACTAGTAAAGATTATTAACTTGCTTACCATCTGGTGTTGCAACATCCAAAAGAGATTACATGAGAAACTCACTAAGATGACTGCTACTTGGTAAAAGAAAAACACCAAAACATTCAATTTGCATTGTCATGTCCTATGACTGTTGATAGCCACTATCCAAAAGGCCCAAACTTTAAGTGATGGAAGCACAAAAGATACATTCAAATCCTTGACTTTTATTTGAAACCAATAAAGAAGTGCAGTAAACAAAGCATATGCATTGGAAGGGATGTTAATTGTCACTTTATAGTTGTGCACCAAGAAGTGTCTACATACATGCATATACAAGAGAACCTAACCATCTTAGACACATAAACAGGGTTATATGATAAAGAATAAATAAAACTGACTCACATCCTTAAGAATAGGAGCAGGAAGGTAGCATATGTATTGACCATCTGGATGTCTTTCACAGCGTTGTTCTTCACCAGAATTCAATTTAGAGTAGCGTAAGAAAGTGATCTCATTAGTCGTAGGAACAACCCCGTCTTTGAGATATCTTCTTCCAAGTAGTGCATTGATTACAGTCGATTTACCAGAGTTAAATTCACCCTGGTTAAAGAAAAATAAACAATTCTTAGGCGAACTCAAAATCTCTTGCAACACTCTGAAAGATGTGTCCAAAAAAGCAGCTGATTTTCCTCATCATGAAAAAAGCTGCCTTTTAATTCGTAAGGATGAAGTTTATTAGATAAATATAAAGGACCAAAGCACAACAGAATTGAAGCTTCAGAATAAAAAGACTGTTCTGAATCTCAGTGCCTTCAAAACGAAATATTGCAAATGATCAACACTAAAGATAACTGGATTTTAAGATCAGAAAATTATGATATCAACAAATTATTTCGCCTCCAAAAGCACTCTATGGAAATGGCATAATGGAGACTCAATGAGGACAAGTTGCATGCTTATAAAGGACTGATGATTTTTTGAGTGAATAGAAGAAATGATGCAGATGACTAAAGATTTGACCTAAAATACTGTTCCTAGGCAGAAAGGTATGATAAAGTTTGTCGTTGGTCACTGAACACAGTAATTACAATTCTCAAAAGGACCCTGTTTCGCATGGTGAATCCTTATAGTGGCTTCATTAACAAGCCAGACAAGTGAAATATTAGCACATAAACATTCATGACGTTGAAGTGCATATTTATAAACCATGTTACTCTTTAGTCAACCTTGCATAGAGAATATCAAGGACCATCTTGCTTCTAAAATTCTTTTAAGTAAAAAAAACGATTCATATGAAATTAAGAGCTAATACCAATGTATATCCCTGGAACCAGAATTTGTTGAAGTTCAGCACACAATTACCACTATAGCCAGTAAAAATGGCTCATCAATCTGAGAAACTGCATCAGTGAGAAGCGAAACCTCCTCCATCTGTCAATCAAAACAATATTCCAGGATTTACCATAAACCAGACAACTTACAAAGTTGATGAAAAACCGTATGAAGATTAACTTCAACTACCAAATATGCAATTAAAAGATCACCAGTGGAGCAGCTCTCTGAATAACTTTTATTGCTTCAAGCAATATCGATTTCTCCCTGTCAATGAACTGCTTTTCTCTATCCTCTAACTTGATAAATCCCGCGACTGCTCTTCCCTCACGTACATTGTTATCCACATCCAAGAATTCAAGATTATTCAAATTATCAAGCTCATCCTGAGTCCTTAAATTTGGCGTGTATACATTATCAAACAATTCGCTCAAAGCATCATCACTAAACATCTCAAAACCTTTCAAAGTGGAAACTAATCCACTAGCACCAGATTTCAGTAATACTGATGCCTCTTTGAGTAACAAATCCTCTCCACCCGAAGTAAACATGGCAAAAATTGGTATCTTCACATTTCGAAAAACCGACTTGGGCACAACATCAACCTGGTTCTCTTCCCCAATACTATATATGAGAAAATCAGCACCTTCAGAATTTGAAGCATTCAAAGCAGCATCCAATGTTTGCACATTCCTCGCCACCAATGGAAGGAATACTGAATCAGACTTAGAGTCCATCATTGTGTTTCTTGCAACAATGGCAGGAAGACCTTAAAGACAGAAGGAAAAAAAAATAAAAAAGCATTTAACTTGCCTAGTCATACGGACCTTAAAAGAAGCTAAACGAAGACGATGAAGTGAAACAGATTAACAAAGGACCAATACCCACTTGCTAAAATTGACCGAAGAGAATTTGAATAAGGAAAATAACCAACCTTGATCAGAAAGCACCACCCCACTAGCATTAGCTGCGGCGGCAATATCGACTCGTTCGGAGACCAATAAATAAGCTCGGTCCCTAACCAACGACTTCAACTTACAAGCTGCTTCGTAGAGCTTCCCACCACTGGCTTCGGCACCATTGAGCACCACGATCCTAACCCACTTGGATACTGCCTTGTCAATCAATTCCAATGTACCATCACCATCCGCCAAGACGTCGTTTGGTTCCAGTTGCAGCACGAAACTGGGGACTTCGATCTCCGGCCGCTTGTAGCCGCCAGGGTAGAGAGTCCTCGGCGGCTGTTGTTGCCGTTGCCGTTGTTTTTGTGGGTCTCGACGGTTTTGGCTGGTTGCCTGATATGGGTTCTGAGGAATTGATGAAATGGGAAAGTGGGTCCGGCGAGGTTGGGTCTTGAAGCGAGGTAGGCGGGTGTGGATTGGGATTGGGATGCATAACAGAGGGTGTAACTTGGAGGTCTGCAGAGGCAGGAGGAGCACCATGGGATAGACCATGCGAAGAACCCCCGACTTTCTCTGATATAGAGAAATAAAGAAAGATAAAGAAATGGTTTTCTTTTCTTTCTGTTTTTTTTTTTTTTTTTTTCTTGTGTATTTTAGAATTAAGCGCGACAGTGTGAGAGACGACGAAGAGCCTTATCGGCAACCACTCCGTCTCTATGAGTCTGGTGGACTATAGACTATTATCTTCTTATCCTTACGCCAATGAAATCAACTAGAATCCCACCACTTTCCCCCACTGGTCACTGTCATCTATCCATCCTATTCCTATTTTTGCATTTTTCCTCCTCTGAAATTTTTTTTTTTTTCATTTTTTGTTTTCGCTTCCCTTTTTCATTTTCTTTTTTTCTTTTTTTTTCCCTTTTTCTTTTTTAAATCTTTTGCGTCTACCTACTCAGATATGTTCACCAAGAAAGGAAAAAAGAAAAAAGAATATTTATAATCGTAATAAATAAATAAAATCATCAATTAGAAAATCTTTCAGTCATTTAGGAGAGATTTAGTGGCAAAATGAATTTTTCTTTTTTTTTTTCTCTCTCAAAACAATACTTTTTACCTGGACTCTGGAGGGAATTACAAGTCAGAAATGCCGTCTCGATTTGAAATGGATCGGCCCACATTATATATGGACTCAATTGGGCCTCGTCCACTATAATAGTCGTCACCTAAGCCCTGCCCAAAATCTGGCCTAAAATAAATTTCGATAACAAAAATTTATATTTGTTCAAATTCAAACAAACGGAGGGTCAAGATACCATAAATCAAAAGAAATGCAATTTTTGAAGGGTCCAGATTCGAGTAATTTTTTTAAACGCTCCACTAATTGGACGTGCTTTATTTATTTATTTTAAGCTTCGAGAGCCAACAATAAAAAATAAAAATAAAAAATTTAGGTTTTGGAAAGATAGATTTACGTAAGTGCCCCTATAAATTTCATCCCCTGACCCTTGCTTTCCGAGTCTACTGGCAAGTTTTCTTTTTGTGACTCTAGTGATTCAGAAAGGGAGAGAAAAGAAAATGGGTCGAAACAAGAAAATTGTTCCGAACAAAGAGGAAAAGGTTCATATTGGTTATTTTTTCCATTTTTGATTGTTCTGTTTTTACCTATTTTTTTTCTTCATATTTGTTTTTCAGTTCCATTTTTTTTGGTCACATATATTCGTTTATTTATTGTGTTACATTTGGTCTTAATCTTTGTTGAAGAAATTTATAACACTGTTGTTTGATTATGTTCTTAATAATATTGTATTGCTATCACTGGGATGAAAGATGAGAAGAGATTCTAAAAATAGATATTTGGGTATTAGCAAATAAAACCAAAAATAAAAAATAAAAAAAAGTAGATTTTTGGAAAGTATAAAAGAAGTGAGCTTTACAATTTGTTCATCAATGCAACTGTAAAACCTGTGTTTTTCGTTTTCTCTATTTTTTGGTGCAGATTTCTTTTCCATTTCGCGCGCTTTTTTTTTTTTTTTTTTTTTTTTTCCTTTGTCAGTTCAAGTATTTGATGGGGTTTTCTTGACAAATATCTGGCAAAGCATAGAAGTCTTAAAAGTCTATTTTTTATTGCCAACATTATCATGTTTCATGACTCCTCACATGGGTTTTTGATGGCTTCAATTTTGAGACGTTTATTTGTTTATTTGTTTGTGGATAGGATCTTTAATTTTCAGTTGGACATGCAAATTTAGCATTCCTTAAAGTTATGCTTCTTTAAAAATTTGCATTTGTGGTTGTGGTATTTGTATCTGTCTCTAAATATTTTTTAGACTTGCAGTTTATATGCTGTGTTCATATACCTATTGATGCTGTTACCTCTAATGGCAGTAGCTTTAATATCTGAAACGTCGAGTAAAATATTATGTTGAACCTGATTCTTTTACTTAACTAGTGATAATGTTTTCCTAATGAAAGCCTCAAGACACAAACGCTACCTTAGCGAAGGTTGTTGAGCCAGAAAGAGTGGAGCTACAACCTGAAGCTATGCAGAAAGTGAACTTGCGTCCTAAACAAGCGAAGTCTGGAAAAGCATCTTCTCAAAACAAAGGAGCAAAATACCAAACTGCTTTTCGTAGACGATCTGACCGAATTCAAAACATGGCTATGCCTGCTAGAAATGAGGAAATAGAAACTGTGGTGATTGAAGATGTAAATCTTAATGAAAGTGAACCTGCAGTGATTGAAGAGAGAACTCTTAATGAAAATGATAATGATGAGCAAGATGCTAACATGGAGGTGAATGAAGAAAGAACTCTTAGTGAAAATGATAAAGAAGATGAGCAACATGCTAATACGGAGGAAGAACAGCCAGAGCAAACCTCGAGCAAGAAAGACATGGAAGAAAAAATTGACCATCTTGTCCAACTGTTGGAATCCCAAGGAAATGCTGTAGAGACATTAAGCAGGCTCCATGTATTATCCCTACCTTTCTTTATATTGATAAGCTTTTGTTATTCCTAATATTTTTGTTGTTAAATGACTCTTTTACATTAATGTGTGTGGACATCAAACTGGTTGAAGAAAAAAAGGTCCTTCTCAAGTGCCAATTCGAATATGACTTACAAAAGCTTGTATGTAGACTCAGAAAAGAAGGTAATTTCATTTAATGTTGGCGCCTTGCTTTTCAACTTCTGTAATCTTAAAATTTATATCACTCTCTTTTTCCTAACCTGTTTTCTCCTGAATGCAGGTTGAGGCTTTGACGAAAGAAAATCGTCAGCTTTCTTTGAAGTTGGAAGTTGCTCTTGCAAAACTTGAAGCAGTATGTTTAACGATACTTCCTCTAAGATATTATATTTAATGTGGATCAATATTTTTGTTATGCAGATTTCAGCTTCTGCTGTTGTTGTTCTCTTAAAATATGTTTTCCAGTGTTTAATATTTATGCATCTTCTTTTGCGTGCAGCAAGAGAAAGGAACTCTTGTGTTTTCTGAACTGGCGGAGAAGATAAAGGACACCATGCTTATGGCAAGTTTGACAAGAGCTACTGAAACTGCAATCACCATGACATGTGAAGCAATACGGAGTGCTATTTTTTCTCAAGATGTTGTTGGAGGACCTGGAAATACTGCTAAGAGAAATAGAGCAAATGAAAGGAAATGATGTTAACCAGTTTAGAAGTAGTTTTGAGAAATGAAACATGTTAGGGATTGGAATGTTAGAATATGTTTCCTTTCTAGCCTTTTTGATTTTTCCCATTACTTTCTATGTTCTTTTAGGGATCTTTTTACTTTTCTTTTTTTTTTTTTTTTTTTTTTTTTTTGGGAAATTACAGGATACACATTTATTATAGTACAATTTTGATTCTTTATCCCCGATTAATTAGTTCAGTTTTCATTGAAATCTGTGATAACTTGTCTAACTTCAAATATTGCATTTTTTTTATTTTAAATAAACAACTAAACTATAAAATAAACATTTTTATCTTAAATAAACATAAATTTAATTAAATATTATTGATAAGAATACAATATAAGTGAAAGGCCCTTTTGTTTATTTCTTCCCTCATAAGCTGCAAATAAAGTTCAGCTCAGCTGGTCATGCTGCTCTTTGTGGTGACCCTCATTATGAGATATGGAGAAGCCAAAAAGATTACTTGGAGGCGTTTGAGGACATTTGGTATCGACATCTTCATGATCCTTATCAGTTGCCTCTTCCGGTATGGGCGGTGGCGGAGACGAGAAGTCTAAGCACATTCCCTGTATAACTTGTTCATAGGAAGCACAGAAATCTTGTGAGGTGAGTTGGTGATACTCCACCAATTGGTGTAGGCATTGGTTTTCCCTTATCAGATTTGCATTTTCGTTTGCTAGTCTGGATTTCTCAGCCAACAATGCCTCCAATTGAAGTCTCACCTGGCCAACACGCCAAACCAGATGTGATGTGACAAGAATAATAATATGCAAACCAAATCATATATCAGAGAATATGTGTTAGGAAGAAATGAAAAGAACTAATCTCTTACCAGATCGTCTTCCTCGGGTCTCATCCCTTTGACAAACCCATCTCTAAGCCGTCTATTTTCCTCCTCTAGAAGAGCGCTTCGCTCTTGCATAAAACATAAATCCGATTTTATCAACTTCAGTTCCCTTGATAGAGAAGCAGCTTTTGCTGCCATGGTAACTGCAAGCTGTGGGAGAAAAAAGCAAACAAGTAAGCAATCAATCCAGACTTAGGCTTAACTACTCAAATCTTGCTTTATTCAGAAGGAGAAACCAACATTTTTGGCTTTCTTCAGCTTTCCATGTTTCGAATCTTGCTCATTTTCCATCTTGAAGTCCTCTCCTTGTTCCTCTGAGCAATGACTGCTGTCAAATTTTCTTTTCAATCCCTTGTCGGGCCCTTCTGCATTCTGTTGTCTCCCTGAATCATCATCTTGGCTCTCTGAGTTTTTCAGGCTGCTATGGAACATTTCTGTTAATGTGGGCGGTCTAGCTAGTTCAGTAGCTCCCTATAGAAAATGGAAACACAGATCTCATAAGTTAAAACCTTATCTGGTTTTTGGTTTTTTTGTTGTTCAGTACAATTAATAATTAGCTTCTTTTGAACAAACTGGCGATTAAACCATAATATTAAGTTAGAAATTCATGGGTTTTATGCAAAAAAGGAACAAATTTTACTTTCAAGGCAAAGTTTCTTTAGCCCATAAAATCAACAGCAAAGCCTAATAAAAATAAACCCTTTTTCTTTTTTTTTCTTTTTTTTACCTGAAGAGCATTATCCAAATTGTTAGATAGCTGAGAAAGAGTGTGGGCAATGGAGTCAAACCCTCTAATCAAAAGCAATGAATCCTCCTTCAATGTCTTTGCTCGTTTCGGTTCCCCAGCATTCTATGGAAAAGAAAAAATAATCAGAACCCCAGAAAAACAAACACAAACCCCCCATCAGATTCAATTTTTGATGTAGATAAACTCACTGATTGGATGGACGGTGAGGGATTAAGATTTGGGATCTTGGAGTTGCGGTCCTCAAGAAGCGTGTCGATGCGGGTGCGAAGGGCGCTCCAGAATCGCTTATCAGAGGATGGACTGAACAGAGGAGAATTCATGAAGAAGCTCGTCGTCGATTCCTGTAAACACATCCATCAAACAAATTTGTTAGATAAAAATTTGTGAGGTAAAGACAAGGACGACGAAGAAGAAATCGATGTTGAAGCAACCTCGTTGAGATGGGAAGGTGATGGCGTCTCCACTGAAGCAGCCATGAGAGAGAGAGGGAGTGAGAGCGAGAGTGAGAAAGGTAGAAGTGTAACGGCTAGTTCTCAGAGGAGCTAAAGGGAAAATGGGGAATTTAAATAGAAGCGTAGATCTCTAGCTAACGTTTCAAAACTCTATCTGAGGAGAGCGGATCTGGGCCCACTCATTTACAGATTGCGATTAATAAAGTCCCGTTGCTTTGTAGTTTGTGGATCGGTGATCAGGTTTGTTATTTACATCTGACGGCTCCACTTGTCCATGTGGATCATCATCGCTTTTGTTAATAGTGGTTAATGCCTCAGCGGTCAAAAGCTCATTTTGGATTTAAACATCTTCAAAAATTTTTAATGCACCAAACAGCTAAAAATTTGCTAGTGCACCAAACAATTTTTGAAGCACCTGACTCCAAAAAAAAACAAAAAAAACAGTTTTGTTTTGTAAGCAGGAGGCTACCAGTCACTTGTCAACAACAACCACCGTGGCACTGTTACTTTCACTGTTTTTCTTTTTTTTTTTTCTTTTTTCCTTTTTTTTTTATCTGTTTTCTAATCAACATTGTAGGGTATAGGATATGTTTTGCCATGTTTTCTATTTTATATTTTTGAAATATTATTTTCAAAATAAATAATAGAAAATTATTTTCTGTTATTTCATAAGAATAATGAGCATTTAGCCATTAATACTTAAAAATAATTTTTAAAATTAAAAAACAAAAAATATGTTTGGCCAAATAATTTTTAAATTATTTTAAAAAAGATTTTCATTCTTTTCTTTTTTTCATAAAATGAAATTTATTTTTGTTTTTTACATACAAGGAACCTTATATATAATATATATATAGCTATAATATATATATATATATATTAATGCATTCACATATTAATGAATTATATATAAAATATATATCAAAATATAATATAATATTCATTTCTGTTAAACTTTTATATGTTATCAATATAGTCAAGTCATATGTTTAGGTCTTCTTGACATTGTTGTAGAAGACGGTTAAAAACAAAAATAAACAATAAAAAAGAAAAAAATAAATATAATGGGAGATAAGGGGAAATAAAAAATGGAGATAAGGGAAACAAAAAACAATGACAAAGAAAAAGTAAAAATTAAAAAATTAAAAAAAATATCTAATAGAAATGGAAAATAAGAAAAAAATAATGGAATAAAGGAATAACCGAAAATTAGGAAAAAGAACAAAATAGAAAAGAGAGAGAGAGAGGGAGAGAGAGAGAGAGAGAAAATATTTGATAAGGAACAAACAGAAAATAAGAAAAAAGAACAAAATAGCAAAATAAATAATTAATATAAGAAATATTTGCTCTAAAAAAATTGAAAAAGAAGTAAGATAAAAAAATAAAAAACTACTAAGTATATAACGAAGGAAAGAAAAATAAAAAAAATAATTAATGCAACTTATAAAGGATTAAAAAAAAAAAAAGAAGAATAACTATTTTTTTAAGTTGTTCTATTAAAAAAAAATTTAAAAAAAAGAAGATAAAATAAAAGAATAAGAAAATTTAATTGGATATATTTATCAAGGTATAATATTCTATTTTTTTTCTCTCTACAACTTTTTTTCTTTAAGATATTCTGAATAATTGAAATAATATTTTTTTTTATAATTTTTTCTCTATAAAATAGAAAAACACCAACTAAAGAAAAATGATGAAGAAAACAAATTAAAATAATATATATTTTATTATTTTCAAAATAGGTGAAAATATAATTTTATTATTTTCTAAATTTTATTTTTTTCATTTGTTTTCTAAAACTGTTTTTGAAAATTGATGGCCAAACACATATTTTTTGTTTTGAAAATAATTTTCTGTTTTACAGAACAGAAAACTGTTTTAAAAATATATGGTCTAACAAGCCCATAGTTTTTGATTTTCTATTTTATAAAAACAAGTAAATCAAATAGTTTTCCATTTCAAAATCAAAAATACATTTTAAATATTGAAGTTTAAATTTAATCATTCTCTTTATAAAAGGAATTTGACAAATAACTATTAATCTCAGATTTAGCAGCCAAAGTAATTAAAAGTAAATTAAAGCTACTTCTTAGAGAAAAAAGAAAGACACAAGGATTTTAAGTTGAAAATTATGGCAAAACACCAGTTCTTTCAGGTAACTTTAATTTTTTGTTGACAAGGAAGTTTACCACATATATAAACTTATCAAAATAAAACTTACATTTTAGTTTTTTTTTTTTTTTTTTTCGTTTTTTTGGGGCCTTTTTTGTCCCTAAGGGCCGATCAATACCTTTATCTTGTACCAGAAACTGCTGGTTCTCATGCAATTGGGCTCAAAACAGTAGTCAATGGCCACTCTTGCTTCCTCATCCTCTGTGCTCTTCTCCTCTCCATCCTCCAACTCCAACTTTCTTCAGCCTTCTCTCTTTCCTCATCCACGTCTCTCCCTCTCCTCTTCCTCCTCCGCTGCTTTGTCTTCCTCTCTCTCCATTTCTCCTTCTTTCGTCACGAACCACAAGAGTTCTAGGCGCTTTAATCCCTGTTCCTTGAGTGTCAAGGTCTTTGCTGCAGAGAAGAAAAATGTCCTCATAGTGAATACCAACAGTGGTGGGCATGCAGTAATTGGATTCTACTTCGCAAAAGAGCTTCTGGGTTCTGGTCATCAGGTCACTATACTGACTGTTGGTGAAGAAAGCTCCGACAAGATGAAGAAACCCCCATTTAATAGATTCTCAGTTAAGACATATTTTAAATGTATACTCAATTTTTTTGCAAATTTGAGAAGAAAATTTTGATCAAAATTTTTAAACATTTCTAGGAAATTGTGAGTGCTGGTGGCCAAACTGTGTGGGGAGAGCCTGTGGATGTTGGGAAGGTTGTGGGAGGAGCAACATTTGATGTGGTATTGGATAACAATGGCAAGGATTTGGACACTGTAAAGTAATGATGCTTCGAATTTTTTTTGCAAATTTGTACTACTTTTCTATGCGTATGTATTTTGCATAAAATTGCTGTGTGGATATTTTGATAACTTTGATTTCTTGTAGAAGGTAACGGTTCTTTAGAAATGATCAGAGGCTTTGACTTTGTGCACAATTTAAGGTCTAGTAATTAGTAGGCTGAATTTCCAGCTCTCTGAATTTCAATTTGGAATTATTGCTCTGGATATCTTATAGATAATGCCTAACTAGAAGATAATGTATATGATATAATTCTGAAGTGGTTGATGAAGTTAATTGCACAATGAGAAATTAAATAATGGGTTATGGGGATCTTAATCTTGAGTGCTTGAGGAGTAGTATATCGCCTCAGGATTCTGTATCCAAAATTTTATACAAAGTTTACATGTCTCAATCTTTGATGCCCCATTTTCTTCAGCACAACAATTCATTCTAATATTTGTCTTTTCAACAATAGGCCTGTGGCAGATTGGGCCAAGAGCTCCGGAGTAAAGCAATTCTTGTACATCAGCAGTGCAGGAATATATAAGCCCACTGATGAGCCTCCTCATGTTGAAGGGGTATTATTTTTGTTTACAATTCCATTAAGAAGATAGAACTATTAAAAGGCTGAATTGCTTTGGTAAACTAAAATTTGGAGTACTACAGGATGTTGTGAAGGCTGATGCTAGTCATGTTGGAGTCGAGGAGTATATTGCTGAGATATTCAGTTCATGGGCAATCTTTCGTCCGCAATACATGATTGGATCTGGCAACAATAAAGATTGTGAGGAGTGGTTCTTTGATCGTAAGAAGATCAATCTGAAATCTAAAGATAATAGTTCCTTTTACATAATGTTTCTTATATCCTAGTGGTATACTCTGAACAGGAATTGTAAGAGACAGACCAGTTCCAATCCCAGGTTCTGGGTTGCAGCTGACAAACATCTCTCATGTAAGGGACTTGTCCTCTATGCTTACTCTAGCCGTGGAGAAGCCAGATGCAGCAAGTCGCAATATTTTCAACTGTGTAAGCGACCGCGCTGTGACTTTGGATGGAATAGCTAGACTTTGTGCTCAAGTTGCTGGTCGCCCTGTTAACATAGTGCATTATGATCCAAAAGTTATCGGCAAAGATGCAAAGAAAGCTTTTCCTTTCCGCAACATGGTAATAAATTTTTTTCTTGCAAGCAAAGTGTAGGCACTTGGCATTGAGAAATCTCCTAACCCAAATATAGGGTCGGGATTTCTGGTACTAACTCAGTAGCAGATTGTTTGCTATTAAGGGTACCATTTACTTTATTTTGGGTTCTATTTTCATGTGTTGTAGTGTCGGTAATTTTGCCATTAGATTAATTTGTGTACCGCGCAGCATTTCTACGCAGAACCAAGAGCTGCCAAGGATATTTTAGGATGGCAAGCTAAAACAAATCTTCCTGAAGATCTTAAGGAGCGGTTTGGCGAGTACGTAAAGATTGGAAGGGACAAGAAGGCCATTCAATTTGACTTGGATAACAAGATACTAGAGTCCCTTAAAGTTCCAGTTGCTGCCTAATCATTCAAGAATCAAGTGATTTTTCAATCCATATATCCATTTCACATAACTACGAGTCGACCATTCTTATCCTTTCTTGTATTTGGGTTTTCGTATGTTACATGTTTGTTTGGTCTTGGGGATGATCTATGTATTAATATCTATCCATTAAAAGTTACTTTCTTAAAGAACAGAAAAAGCAAAAAGAGAAATGATCATCACATCTCTTTGAGTTCACCAGCTGAGAAGTCGTAGCAACTCGGGGATTGTTAAGTAAAGCATTGAACTTGATCCAGCTTTATCGGGGATTAAATGGGTTGACCACAAAGCAGGATAATAATAATAATATGAGCTGAAATTAGCACAAGCTGCCAATTGTTTTCAATGATCTTAATGCAACAGAATATTCAGACTGTTCTAACACATTTTTGCAATAGTGTTATGTTATACAGCAACTAAACGTTTAAATTAATTTCCTCATGTTTGATCTCAAGACCTTTGAGTCTTGATTCTAATTCATCATCGTTATCAGCACGCTCCTCTTCAGCATCTTCATCTATATCTTCCCCTTCGGGGTCATTCTCATCCAATGGCCCAAGAATACCTGGAAAATTCTTGAAAATATCCTTCACTTCATCAATCCCTTCATCGGATATGTAATTACCATTAATATTTAGCAATTTAAATCCAGGCTTCCGCACAACAACTTGAGCCAAAACCCTTGCACCAGCCCTTCTAATTAAATTTGTGCTGACATCAACCTCATTTAACTGTCCATGACCCTCCTCCAATGCTTTGGCGATGAGAATTGCACCTTCATCCTTCAGTTCATTCTCCGCCAAAATTAACCTGGTAAGAAATTGTTTTGCAGCAATACAGGCTGCTAAGGAAGCAGCAGATTTGGCTGTGATGTCATTACCAGCAATGTCCAAAACTTCAAGTGAAGGTGCATACTCCTTTAGAGCATTGGCAAGGGCTTCTGCACCTGCATCCTCTAAGTTAAGATAACTAACGTAAATTTCAGTAAGATCTGAAAAGGCAGACAGAGCTTTACTCAGAGCCACTCCAGCTTCTACACCAAACATATTGTCACGCAAATCAAGCTTCTTCAAACGGGAACAGGTCCCCAGTGCTTCAGCTAGCGCTATACCCCCTTCCAAGCCTACCCTAGTAGAAGAACACCGGAAATCCTCCAAAACAGGTGACCGTTTCACAATATCTGAAATAGCAATTGCTCCTTCATCTCCTGTCATGTTATTGTGAAATTGAAGGACCCTAAGTTTCTCAGTCGATGGAATTAGCTCAGCAACTGCTCTTGCAGCTTCCTCAGAGATACCATCATTCATCAAATAAAGTTCCTCCAAATTTTTCTGCGATCTCAAGAGTGATCCAAATGCTCTAACACCCTTCTCACCCATGGCATTGTTTGACAGGTTCAGATACCTCAAAACACATCCTTCCAGAGCAGAAGAAAATATATTCATGACCTCAAGAGCTTCTGCTTCTGGTCTTCCCGCAACAAAATCTGATAGGTCCACTTCCACCAATTGATCATTTATGGATGCTAAGATGGGTTCAGCAACACGAGCTGCATCCAAACCAAAGCTTCTATTGCTGAAGCATATCTTAGTATATGACTTCCCTTGCTCTTTAAGGGGTTCCAAAAGCTCCTCAGCCTCCTCTGCATCAAGAAACGACCGGCGACCACCAGATATATCAAAGACTGTCTCATGGCCAGTAGTGAGCATGTCAGATATTATCTCTCCATCCTCCTTAGTTCTAGGGCCCCTTTTTAAAACTTCCAGCATAAGCCTACTTGATTCTTTGGCATATATTTGCACTGCAGAACCTCCATCACCATCCGGTTCCTTCTCAAAGTGTTGATTTGCATTTGCAAAAGCAATTTCTTCTATTTGCTTGGCATCCTCCTCGGCCTCTTCTTTACTCAGCAGGCCATACTTTCTCGAGAAAATAGATGGAGTTATGAGATTCTTGGTCATTCTTTCTACAAGCAGTAGCCTGGTACTCTGACTAGGAGGCCATAATTTGATCGATGTCAAGCGGTGATTGAAAGTTTGTGCCATAGAATCCATGTCAGTGTGACCTGAACCATCCATATAATATTAGAAACTTCTGACAAGAAAATCCAAAAGATTCTTGACCAATCATCATTATCCACACAGTTTTTTACTACAACAATAGAAATTTTAAGATTTAAATAGGAACATTAGAAACTGCTAAAAAAGTGGTCAGCCACTTTCATACGTCTACTTAAAACTGAAAGCCAATATAGCAAATAAATTACTGACAACAAACTTGTGCATATTACACACATCTGTTGCCAGGCGAAAGGCAAGAAAAAGAAAGGCACGTCCATGCATTAGAGAAAAGAAAGAATAACGAATCAATAAAGCAGTTTATAGAAAGGAAAAAAAATAATATATATATATATATATATTGTTTTCTTGTGCAAAGTTTCAAAAGATAATAAATATAATCAACTTAGCTCCACAATAGTGGAGACAAGTAAGCAATAATATCACAAAACAAATTCACTCCATCCATAGTAACTAATGCTAAATTAAGCATCGTTTTATGGTAAGAACATCAACCTGTTATTTTTCAACAAAAGAAGAAACATTTTAGGGGCTAAAAATGCACTAAAAGATAGCTCAATCTTAAGTCAAGTGAGAGAGAGGGAGAGTCCTTACTGTCTCAACTAGAAGCCAAAAAACTCATTATTCTCTTAAGGGATAAAATAAAATATTAAATTTCAAATTTCAAAACTTTCACCCGACAACATCTTCTGAATATCCAAACAAGGAAGTGATTTCTTCTATGTCGAAAGTATAGTCAATTAATAGGTCCAAGAGATAGAAAGCTACCGCTACTTATAATTTGGAAAAATCACACAGATCCAGACTTCGGTTCAACCTATAATGAGAGAACACTCCAAGCATACAAATATGTCATTAAAGAAATTACATAACCAACCTCTCCATCCAAAAATAACAACAACAACAACAACAACAACAACAACAAGAAAAATGTATTTGAAACAGAAGACAAATAAATTAAACCGGGAATCTAGTCAAACAAATTCTATCAACAGACCTGCCAATAAGATCAGTTCTTTGCTACATTTTAACAAACACTAAATGGGCAGCAAAAAGCAAAGAAAATGCGAAAAGCATCTATACAAGCATATTCAGCACCTGAAGTGAAATGGAGTAGAAACTATCGCGAGAAGCAAACAGAGAAGCGCAAAACCCTAGAAATTGGAAAGAGAAAGAGAGAGAGAAGGATAAGAAAAGGTACGGGAATATTTACCTCCGAGAAAGAAAGAAGAAGAAGAAGAATTTTCAAGGAATCCAAAGGGGTTTATTGTGCGCGGCGCAGAGCAATCATCATCAGACTGGTGATCCAGAAGAAAAAAGAGAAATCAAATGAAAAAAAAAAAGGGAAGCGTGCGGTTATTGGAGGGAAATCATGAAGCTCTGAATCTTGAACTTAAAAACATTGAGAGCCAACCTTGGATTTTACGCTCTTCTTTGTTCTATAATGACTACATTGCCCCCAGTTTTAGACATTATTCACATCGTTGGTCTAATTTGTTGCGCCTTTTTTACTCTTGACTTGAAGCAGATTGGGCCTTATGGCCGCATAGTTGGGCCATGCCCAATTTGATAATCTTAAGCCTTACTATCTATATGGATCAATTGCCTCTTTCTCAAAAATATAAAAATTTTGTTTAACATTATCTTTGCGTTATTTTTTTTAATTAGATAAATTAACCTGGGTAATTAAATATATAAAATATATATATACATATATACATATGTTTGAAAAGAGGTTTGTCTGTTTCAATATATATATATATATATATATGTTTTCAAACATATGTATCTTATCTTCATTTTATCATAATTTGTTCGTTGACTATCACAAATTTCATTGGCCTATCTGTTTATTTAAATATTTGGCTACCGAAAGGTTGAAACTGTTGAAATTAACAGTATAAATAATTGATTTCGATCAAGTTTCTTTTTTTATTGTGTATTTATACATTTAAAGTACGGAATGCATAGAGAAAATAGTTAACATATGCCTAATAAAAAAAATGAACAAACAAACAAATAAATGAAAAATTGTTCTACATATATGTGCATGCATTTATGCCAACAGTGTATAACAGCATCTCTGATGATACTCTTTAGTTTATAAGCATACAATCTTTAAGTAAAAATTTTTAGAGAATCTTCTATAATAAAGAGTTCGATTTTTTATTCAATTTCAATAGTGCTTTTTGTCAATTTTTTTTTTCATTGTCAAAAAAAAAAAATTAATATTCATTTTTCATCAATATGTGTAATGTGTATTAAAAATGTTATATAAAATAATGAATTTGCCATTTTAAATTTGAAAAATCAAATTTAAAAATTTCAATTTACAGGGCCTTAATAGAGTTATCCAAATTAACTATAACTAAGCAAAGAAATTAAAACCTTTAGAAACCTGTTGAAGAGGTTTTAAGATCAATCATCCGAGATTTGACTTTATTAGTATTTAATGTGAGTTTGATTATATTCATTTACTCCCATTTAATTCGCTGATTAATAATATCTCCGAAATTTATAGAACATTTTATAGAACATTATATATAACAGAAAGAATTCAAAGCATACACATATATAACATTTTTGTTCTTTTCCTTGTGGAATATATGCATATAAAACATAAAGATGTGGAGGATGGCCCATTAAACTGGACTCTGGAAGGTGACGATGCCTCTCAACTCTTCTTATTGGGTGTTACTTAATGAGAAGCATACCAACCGTAATTAAGATTAATAAAGTAGTTAATAATCTTATTATTGAATGTCGTCGAAACTCACACTTTGCCAGCTGTCGTATACATAAGCAAAAGTTAGGTAGATCGGTGGATATATTAAATGTATTTGAGCCAATGTACATGCCAGCATTTCTATTAAACTTGTTGGTTCACTTGTCTCCTTTTTCCAATCCAATGCATTATAATAATATATTTATTTATTTATGGAAAATAATAATTACATGGAAAAAATTAGCAACTACCAACATAATTTTTGATGATAAAACATATAGATATATATATATATATATATACAAGTCTCGGTCATGTGCGGTGTAAATTGTAAAACAGTAAAAGAAGCATTTGGCCTCGAGATTCTGTCGTCCGTGGTGCAAATAAAAAAGACTGGAACAAATGACATTGACTCATGCACTTCCAATTCGTGTTTTTTTTAAGCGCTAATAATAATTTTGCTAATGAAGTTGACAGGAAAAGAATACTCACAAAGTGGCAGTGAAATCTCAGCCAATAATTGACCTTAAACAATTTGTGGCGAAAATAACACAAGGATTAAGTGAAGAGAGTTAGAGTAGTCCAACCAGGAGAAGATGACGATGAAGAAAGGAAAGTAGTTGTGCACCACAAAAGCAAAGCATATAGAATAATAAGTATTTTAAGACTAAAGAATTAAAGAAAGGAAAATGAATAATGGAATCCCACATCATAATGTCTTTTAATCAATCGTTATTATTACAAGTGACCCACCACTAATACTGGCTTATCTTGCGGCGTAATTTCGTATATTTTTTTACATACCAATTATAATAACAATATTTATTTATTTTATTTTATTTTGAAAATTTTGAATCCGATCTGAAGAAAAATTTATGACTGATAATATACAAATATTATTATGAGTATCAATAAAATGAGAATTTCAAATTCCAAAAAGGTTCAAAAAACGAAATGTAAAACCAAAACATTTCTTATGCGATAATTTTTTTTTTGAGGATTCTGTACACGGTTGTTTTTAAATTTGCAGAACCATTTTACCAAATTTATACAATGAAAATAAGGCCATTTATTTCCAGAGAAATGAAACCAAAAATTATATAATTATTTTTGGTAATATTTTTATTATTTTTTTTGGCAAGAATGCGAAATCTTGCCCACCATCTTATGCTCCTTAAACAGTGGTTAAATGTTACCGACACTATCTTCAAAGTGAAGTTGAAAGAGAGAGAGAGAGAGAGAGAGAGAGAGAGAGAGTGTTGCTTGTGAAGAAACGAGAGCTTCCGCGTGAAGAAGCGGTGGGGGGCAGAGAGGGATAAAAAGAGAAGCACCGCAACTGTGACTGACTGGAATAATAAATTAAATAAAGAAAACCAAATCTCTCTCTCTCTCTGCCAAAACTGTGCAGAAAAGAGATATGGCAGAGGAAGAAAGAATGCCAAACTTCATTAGAATAAGATGCTTCTGATATCTTTTTCTTCCGCTGTATCTTCTTCGTGCCCATTGCTTATCTTTATGCTGAGGTAGCAACCAAGTACGGATGTAATAGAGATTTCTCCTTGAAGAATCTCCGTAAGTTATTTACTCCCTCTTTTAGAATCTTCTTGATGTGTTTGTTGCTGTTCTCTTTGTACCTCCATCATTATCATTTAGCTCCGCGACAATATTTTCGTTTCATTTATTGGACTTTTAACTTAGATCTTGCATCTTCTGTGTTGGGATTTGGTGAAAAGTGCTTCTTTTTATGTTTGTTTATAGGATTTGATTGATGGGCTTCGCTTATTTTGTTGAATTACTTGGTTCTTTTTTTTTTTTTTTGTCTGATGTATTTCGTTAACAAGATTGAATATTTTAGTTTTTCTGGGATTTTGTTGGGCTAGTGTTTTTGGACATTTAATGATTGTTATCAGTTTAAACAAAGTTGGATATATCTTTCGCCTACTGCTAATTTTCCTGCTTTAGAAAAAAGTGAAGTAGAAGCATCTCCATTAATTTGGGGCTTCTTTGAACTTAGAACCGTGCAAAATGAAGAGAATTTATGGTGTTAAGCTGAACCATTTTAAAAGTCGGTGCGTGTTAGTATACATAGTGTGAGAGGAGATGGAATCCCTTTCTCTTGGGATGAGATGGAATCCTTTATCTTGTCATATTAACTGTCCCTATGCCCCAACTTTTAGAGTTGGTTTTGCTTGATGAAAGTTAGAACATGTTTGAACATAAAACAAATAAAAGAATCGGAGAGTGAGGATAGAATTTGGTCACCTCAAACTAGTAAGAAATGATGTATCTCTTAAGCAAAATATGAATGATCAATTGTGTTTAAAGGCTATTGTCCATACTAGTAATGTAATATTCAAATGGTTAGACCAATCTTAACTCTTACATGAGAGGCTGTAATTTTTACTCCTTGGCTTGGCAATAATGTTGATTTTTGAATTGCTTTTGCAGATTTGACATGGGAACTCTGGGAGCTGACACTGAGAATGTAGGATCAGATATTTACGTTTCTTTGGGACTTAAAGAATTAGGCAAAGGAGTTGCAAAAAGTCCCCGTGTTTTGTCTCTAATCTCTTCGCTTTTTGAGAGATCTGTTCAACGAAATGAGATGCTATTGGAGGCAAGACAGATTAAAGATGCAATTACAATATTTCATGGTTTAAGAGCACCCACTTTAGGCATTCGGCAATACATTGATCGCATCTTTAAGTACTCTGGTTGCAGCCCTTCCTGTTTCATTGTTGCAAACATTTATGTGGACAGGTTTCTTCAGCGCAGAGAAGTTCATTTAACTTCTCTAAATGTTCATCGGCTTCTAATAACAACAATAATGCTAGCTGCAAAGTTTAATGATGATGCGTAAGTACTAACCTGAGAACTGTATTTCCATGATCTACCAATTTAGTCTTGGATTTATCACTTGGAGTAAATTGTTTATGTGGTTATTCTTGAGTTATCTGTCTTACCTGAGGCTCACGTAATTAACAAAAACTAGGTATCAAACCAGAAAAAAGAAAAACACTGAAACGATAAATAGCACAGTTAACTATTACGAGCAGAAAAGCTTTTTGCTATTTTCCCTTATATTATGGTTTGCAAACCATTGTGTTAATGCAAATCATTCATGAAGTCTAATGGTGGTATTTGATAAAGATGAACCATTTTGGTTGGTTAAATTGGTTAGAGGCAATCAACTAACTACAAAATTAGTTGTTTTTCCCCTATCTAATTTTTGGCTTGAAATTCTGACAATAATGTGCAACATGGTGTTGCAGATTCTTCAACAATGCGTACTATGCCAAAGTCGGAGGAGTAAGCACGGCAGAGCTGAACAGATTGGAGATGAAGTTTTTGTTTGCTATTGATTTTAGACTCCAGGTAAACGTGGAGACATTTGGGAGATACTGTTCACAGTTGGAAAAAGAAGCTACAGAGGGACTCCAGATTGAACGACCAATCCAAGCTTGTGGAGTTAAAGAGAGTTGGTCAAACAAAGATGATTCCACTTGTGCTCCCACCATTGCCAGATGAATCTTGTGGGAAAATATATTGTCCACAGAGTTTCACAGATACAATTTAGTTAGAAAAATTGATTGTTTGAAACATCATATGCCACGTAGGCACTTAAATGCAAAGTCATGGTAGGAATTGAATAGCAGCGTGCCGAGTAGAAAATTGGTTTTTTGTGTGATTTTCATTGTGATTTTTTTTCTTCTCCCCCTAGGCGGCACCCATCTCCTCGATGCTGTGTCTTGTTCTCTGTACACACGGATTAAGAAAGAGATTGTAGACATTCCCACTTCCAATTAGCAGGTACAATTCGCAAAGCTTAATGAAAGGCATACAGGGATTCTAATGTCAACAATGGAGATCAAAGAAAAGGCCGGACTAAACATTGTTTCATAAATAATTGCTATACATATTTGATTCATACGAGAACTTTGAGACCCCTTTGCATATGGTAACTTGTAAAAGACGTATAATAATATCCCTCCTTATCCATGGCGGACAGCATAATCCACGTACTTTTATAGCTTTGTCAGGACTCGGGGCAAGTAGCCGTTTGCCCATTTGAATATTAACCAGACTCAGGCTGGACAGTCTAAAAACTTTCTCAGGGATCCAGTTTCCTTCCTTTATCAATAAGAAGCTTAATTTTCTACCCAAATATTTGGTATCTTGTTCATCCATAAGCTGTCGGCATACTTGAGATACTTCAAGGACAGTATCCACGGAAGCTTGACAACTACAAATTAAGACGGAGGCCTTTCCAGAGCAATCCAACCAAACTTCCCTTTCCTAAAATCTGACAATACACGAAATGCGGCTTGGTGGTTGTCCCCATTAAACAAGTGCATAGCAAGCTTCTGAACAAACCTGCAATTGATTATCAACAATACCAACTATTTTAGAGGAATCTTCGTCACAACGGAAATTGCAGATCCACCAAGGATAAATATTTTTTATTTTTTTATAAATTTTATGCCAAACTCCACTCTCTCTTTGTCTTTTCTTTTCTCTTTATCCCTTCTGAGTGTACACCTACGTACCTAACTTTATAAGCCATATTCCACCTCTACAAGATAATAATAATAATAATAATAATAAATTAAACTTCTTAGTTTCCATAAGAAAACAAAATTACACCAAAATAACACATACGTTTTACCACATTGGCCATCCACATCAATCTTGTAGCGGTTGTGAATAGCCTTTATACCTGACAATAATGCAAAAATAAATAATGCGGAGATTAGAAGCTGTGTGGCGTGTCCTATGTGAAAAACATAATTTAATCTTGAAATTTGTCTCCTGGAAGAGAGAGCCTATTTGATAAATGTACGCTGAAATGTCTGTAATTTTTAATTTACTCAGAAGTATTTAAGTAGTTAAAAATTATAGCATATGTATTCTCTGCTCGACATTTTCGATAATAAGCATCACATAAATTTCCAACATAATGAGTATGAGACATGTTTACCAACTGATGGAAGTTTTGTCAGCATCTGTATAAGAACTGCAGCAACATCAGTAACATCATACGATCTCTCTCCAATATCATCACATATAGCAAGTTTTATTGCAGCAGACTGATCACTAATCCTCATGGGGAGTATACCAGGAGAATCTAGCAATTCAAGATCTTTCCCAAATCGAACCCACCTTTTCCAAGGAACAACAAAGATACATTAAAGTCAAAACATAGAAATATATTAACTTCTATCAAGTACCAGTACTCATTTATTGAAAAAAAAAAAAATGTGCCGGTACTTGACGTTCACATTGATGTGGATCAGGGGCAGCATATCTATCAATATCATAACATATCTTAATTTTCGTTGGGCTGTGATTAAATGCAACAACTACAAAATTTATATCTCCAAAGGCCCAATAAGCATCTTCTACGGATACCTAAGCAACCAAAGGAGATATCATACTTCAATTCTCTTGTTACACCCGGTCTTGGAGCTGCTGGACACATCCGACGCTTTAACAATCGGTTTATCAAAGATGATTTTCCAACGTTTGGATACCCAACTATTCCGGCTCGAACCTTTTCATACATAAAAATACGACAGATTATCATAACAGTTTCATCTAAAGCATTTTAAATGCATTTTCAATGATAAACATGCAATACTAATCTTAAAGTACATGTTTACAGAAAGAAAAAATTGACATTGGCATAAAATTATCCTATAGGAACCCACCGGACGAGGAAGCAGTCCTTTGGCTCTGCGTTTGACATTTACACCAGCTGCTAGTGACTTGGCTAACCTACCAAGCTTCATTGTTCCCTGCACTTAACATGTCCAACAAATCATATTCTGCTGTGAATTCTAAGTTATGCAAGCAGAAAGAGGTTTCTTGTTTTTAAATACCATTCCAAGTTGGCCATTGGAAAAGACAGCCTTTGTTCCCTGCATTGCAAAATAAGTTGCCCAAGCATTCCTGTCTGCTGTGGAAATCATGTCTTCTCTATTTAACACCAAAATCCTTTTCCTGTTACCAAGCCATGAATCCATCTGTTCAAAAAAGCTAAAAGGAACCTCAGATCACAGAAAGGCGGTGTCCAATTGAAGCACTTAGCAGTAGCATTACTAACAATGGTTTCAATGAAAAACTCTTAAGGCTTATAAATCTAAAGTCTATTTTAGTAGTAACAAATTGTAAAGCTCACTGACCTGTGGATGACCAGTGGACAAAGGAATTCTAGCATCTCGCACCTCTATCACCACGTCCATCAACCTGAGCTGTCCTTTGAGTTCTTTTTCAGTTTTTGCAATATGACCAGGATACCACTGTCCAGTTGACAGTACCAAATAAGCATATTATTGGAAAGCAAAAATTATTCCAGACATTGATGAATTTGCCATCTAACACCTTAAATTCAAACTATTCAATTACAATTTCTGTAACCACAGCTAATACGCACCTGAACAGGACGCAGTGCCTTAGTCCAGTGATAAAGATCGGTATCCAGATCAACCCAATCAGTCTCGACTTGGGAGCCATAGGTACTTGCGTTCTCATTTTCATAATAAATTAAATTTGTCCCACCAACAATCTGCCACATTTTCCATAAGAATTAAGAGCATGACAGCAGCTATAGCTAAAAAAGCTAATTAATTTCTATGCATATCATGCTCGGCAAACAAAATCACAATCATAGAGCGAAAACGGGAGGTTTTATACCACTATGCATTTTAATCCCAAATGAAACTTTTCGATTGACTGGAGAGAAAAACAGAAAAAAGAAAAAAATCAAATCCAAAAGGATGCTACGGATTATACCACTTAAAAAACAAGGAAAAGCCAACATTTTTTTTTTTTGTCCTTTTTTCCAGATTAAAAAAAAAATTCAAATTACAGGAAGAGAAAAAGGTAAACCAGGTTACGACACATTAAACGTTAAGAACTACGAAGGAAAAGAGAATAGAAAGGTGAAGTAAACAAAACCGAAGCAAAGTACACTAGAAGGTTTTAAATTCATAAGCAGAAAACTAAAGAGACAAATATGGACGAATGAATTAGAAGAAAGGAAACAAAAGCAACTTAAATAGCAAAATGGCTATTGTTACCTGGATGGTGGGAGCTGGAGATGAGAGAGGAGCCGTAGCCGATAGAGCTGTCCGGGAGAGTGATTTGCTTCGACACTGAGATAAGTTTCCAGAGGCCAAGGCACAGTTTATTGGAAGGCAGATGCCTGGGAGTTGGACAGCCATGGCTGCTTTCTTCAATCTTTAGCGCTCCTTTGGATAATTAGATTTTTAGGAAAGACAAGGGAAACACACATATAAACAATTAGACGACATGTCGTTCCGTAGACCATAAAAGCTTAGTCGTAGCACGAGGAAACTGATCTGTGATGTGTCTCCACTCTCAATTTTCTTCAGCACATCTCATCACAACTCTTCTTCACATCGTACGAAACGAGATTTGTATTGGAATCCAAACTAAACTGATTTCTTTTGCTTCGAAGATTCTTTTCGGTGGTTTAGGTGAAATCTTGAGGGAGGGAGACTGGGGGTAGCAATTTCAATCACCTTGTGGAATTTTACTTTTTAAATTTAAAGCATTTTGCCGTTTCTTTCTACCCTCCTACATTTTATTTTTCTGAAAGGCTTCGACTCAATTACTTAATCTAATTCAATTTAAGCGAGTTACTTGAAACTGAATGCAACACTCGATTTGGATTTTTATTAAAAAGAATTTAATACGGTATAAATTACTTGGTAAAAAAAGTCAAATTAAATCTGATCATGAAATTCATTTTACTTATAGGGATGAAAATTTAGATCCTTGGAATGCTGCATTTCAAATTAAAAATATATTACAAATTACTTCGTTAAAAAAAAAAAAAAAAAACCCCGAAATCTGATAATGAAATTCATTTTTCTTATACCCTAATGTTAGGGACAAAAATTTAGATCCATGTAATGATGTATTTCATATTAAAAAGGGCTAATTTCTGTACACTGTGTTATCAGTAAGTCAAAAATCTGAGCTCCAGCAGGATAATCTATGGCTACGGTAAGTCATCTTGGACAGGCCTGGCAAGCACATTGGTAAAAAATCTGCGCATTTCCGGTTTGATTTGTGTTATCAGCCGCGGATACCTGCAAATTTTCATCAGAATATCATAGCTTAGACAACTTTAGGAAGAGTGAGAGGTGAGAGGGAGCAGAAGCAGAATTTGGTAAGCTTACTATGAAAAACTAGTAGTGTTTAACTACAGAGGATTCAATTCACATCTTCACTTAGGAATAAAATTATAGCTGGATTTATATCCACTTTATAGGTCCAGCACCAAAATGTAAACATTTATCATACAGATAACTAGGGGAAGAAAACAAAAACCATTACATACCATGGCCTCTTACTCAATTCGTCAAATTGCTCCAGTATGAATAATATGCAAGCTTGCCTTAATGACAGAGCATTAAAAGCCTCTGATAACTCATACATGATTGAAACATTTTCTACAGAAATATCCTTCAGGAAGAAAATAAGAAGCCCATCATACAACTAGTAAAACAGATTATGAAAAAGAAAGTATCAAAATAACTGATTTCACTGCCCACCTGAGCAATGGTATACTCGCAGAGACGCTTTAGACCCTCTAAAAGATACTGATCAGCAGCTCTGAGCAGGTCCTGAGCAATATCTAAATTGACGTCTACGGATCCTGTGTATATGAATCTACAAACACAAAGAAAAACTGGTTGGTAACAAGGAAAAAGTTGAGCGCTTGTACTATCTTTTTCATAAGGTAACACCCCACCTCATCATTAACTCAAAAACATCCCATCTAATATTTGGGATCTCTATGTCTTTAGCATTCCTCTCCTACAAAATTTATAAAATAGTCAGCATATAATAAATATAAATAATGTCTACACATAAATATACAATTATGTATAAATGTATAGGATGAGTCCAAACTTCGAAGAGAATATTCCTACTTCATTCTTGTACAACAAAGTTGATATAGCAGGTTACAAAGTTTTAATAAGCCAAGGGGCAAGCCAGGGAAAGATCAAGTATGGACTAATTCAACTAGTCAACTACTATAAAGAAATCAAATGTGTAGGAAAGAACAATTTAGAATGTCATCAAGTAATAGACATCTATAGGGTTTAAGATGAGCAATTCACCTTGTAACCACCATCAAACATTGCTCGAAATGCATCAGAAGAAGCAAGCAAACAAATTCTGTGAGCATAAAACCGCTTACCTGATGTATAAAAGCATATACAAAAACGAAGTAAGTTGCATTCAATAGAATTCACAATAAATCATCTTCCTAAAATGTGACAAAAACAAGAATAAGACACCTTCAATTAAGAATGTCACATCAGAAAGTGTGGGATTGTTTACATACTGGTCACCCAGGTACACCTGAGAAAAAGATCATGTTAATGATTGGAACTGTATATTTAAACTAAAAGGTGGACTCACTAATTTGCTTAATCCTGGGTATCCTTGCCAAGAAGATATCAGTAATATTACATCAACTCATACTAAAGTAATTTTAGAAGTAATCATAACCTAAGCATACAATTTGGATTTATTTTATGACAAAAGGAATCAGAATAATAATTGCCAGAGATGATTAACAATGCAAATTGCTACAGCATGAAGTGGTCATGCTCTGTATTTTTTGACGTTTCTACGAATCAAATACGCTCAACTCTACACTGCTCCATCTCCTATGGCAAGGACCCCAAACTCAAAGCAAAAGACAAAACTAAGTTTACTCATGCAATACACCAATTAGGCATCACAAGAAAACCTGTGGATATGGTGATGGGGGAGCTGCATCCATAGGAAAGAGAGAAGTAGCTTTTGTAGCCAACTTGTGCAAGGCCAAAGATCCATCCCGTTGTTGCTTTGGGCTTGTTAATTCAAGAAGCCCTAACAGCAAATCTAGCCCTGAGGGAAAAGCTCAACTTGATTAATTCACAAGGAACTTCATTTTGAGGTAAGAAAAAGGGAGCAGTAAAGAGGAACTAGGAAGGAAACACGATCACAAAAAACCAACCCATTTACTTACATCTGCTTGCATACATAATGAAATAAATTAGACAAAAGGAAAAACGGGGGCTTGTATCAACCTTTGAATTCTCTTGCATATATTAAGTTTCTAACATTTCTTAATGCCCTGTCTGGATGTTTAGAAGACTAAAGACAACAGAAAAATTACTTTCTGTGTTTTAGTATTTTAATGTTCAAGGATCCTAGGTTGATAAACTACACTGTTTTCAGCTTCCATATGGCCATGTTGTTTTACTATTAATGGTCAAGATTGGGAAAAGAACAAAACAAATCCGACCTACCTATACACCTATGTCCGAGAACCAGACCTTTAAAGTTACCTTGACGCAAGAAAGCAAATGAGCTCTACAATACCTACCATTATTATCAATGAAAATGGCCTTTTGGTCAATAGGGGTACAAAGATGAGCAAGAGCCAAAGCCACTCGTCTTTGAACTGTACTATTTGAAACCCGCATCAGATATACCAGATGATTTAATACCTGCCAGAAGAAAAAAAATTGAAATCAGATACATCAAATATGATTGGTTAATAACCTTGTAAATGGGCAAAATACTCCGTAATATTTTAATAGCAAGAAATGCAAATACATATTGGAAAAAACAAAGCCAAAAAAAAAAAAAAAAAAAAAAAAAAAAGCCAAAATAGTTGAAGAAACGTGGAAATACTCACTGGTCCATGAATCTTCTCCTCTAATCTTTTCAATGTCTTTGCTACACAATCTTTAGTTGGCTGAAAGTATTGCATAGAAAAGATAGTAAGACAACAAAGCCAAGCAGGACTACAGAAAAAGAATTAAAAAAATTCAAGATCTGTATACAACATAAGAAATTACATATAAAGCTATTGAAGAATAATACTTGAGCAATGAATTCTCCATCTTGAAGTTTTTGTACACCTCCAATCTTGATAAGATCCGCAACATTATCCTATAAGAAAGGTGTCAAATTAGTCCCAATAGTTCAGTATGGTCAATTAGACTGAACTAATATAAGCCATGAAATAACAAGCTTTTACCTCATTGTCTGCCAGACCATACAGAGCAAAAGCAGAATTATGTTGCAGAGATCCGTTTTTTGAATCAATAAGCTTGAGCAGAGGCACTAAACCACCACTATTTGCAATGCCAGCTTGGTTGTGTGTATCCTAAAATATGGATTATTTCATTTAGCAAGCAAGTAATCGTACATTCCTTGCATAATTCACTGACATTTTTTAAAATTCTAATAAGTTCAATGAAAAAACTGAGACATTACACTACAGAAAACAAATTTAAAAATGAAATTGTCTAACCAAATTAGACAAATACTGTAAGGCAAAAGTTGAACTTAAATCAACAAGAAGTCAATATCTACAGCAATATAAGGTTTTCAGAGACTGTTAAAAAAATGTGGGGAAAAGTGAAAGCCAACAATAGCTTCTGGGGGTGGGGCAATGTAGACCGACTATAGGTGTAAAAACAACAACTGTCTATTAGATCCTTGTATATATGCATTTGGAAATAAAAGGATTAGTGGATTGACAACCTGCGCTAACCTCCCAAGTGCAAAAGCTGACATCTCCCTAAGCTGTGCATCTGGAGATTGAAGCATCATAATCAATGGCGGTACAGCTCCCCTCTGAACAATATGGACCTATTTATCATAGGAACAAAAGATTATATTTGCTATGAAACAACAGTGAGAGCATAGAAACAGAAGATAGATCACCAAAATGGTTGCTTATTCTACCTTGCAATCTGAATCAGCAGCAGCAAATTGACCAAGTAATAAAGCTGCTTCTCTTTGGCTTTCTGAACAGCAAGAACTATCATCACAAATTAACAATAACAAACATTTGGTTAAATTCAATTCAAATAACTTAAAGCTAACACAAAATTTCCATCTGATGTACAGGCCAATCATTTTTTAAATAATTATAAGATATATTAACAACATGATTGTTAAGCATAACAGTCAATGTTGAATTATTAAGAAAAGTAATATTCAACATTACCTGAGCAGTCCAATAACAGGTTGCAAAGCACCAGCAAGGAGAACTTCTTTCTTGATGTTTGGAGATGAGTGGACAAGATTGCCTATTACACCAACCTGTCAAAATACACAAACTTAGTAGTTTTCACAGAGCGCCGGAGGATCTGCAAATTCATGACAAATGCAAACAAAACCAGAGCTAACCGCTTCATAATGTATAGCAGCATCCTCAGATCGGAGCATTAGTATGAGGGTAGGTAACGCATTGCACTCTACAATCTACAGTTTTGCAATTCAAATCAACACTGATAATGAAAATTGTAAAAACAATATATGTCACAGGGAAATTTATAGTTTTTTTTTTTCTATTAAAAAAAATGTTTACTTTTAAAAAAAAACGACGGCTTTAGTCACCTGTTTTTTGTTTTCGTCATTTTTAAATGCAAGGGTCCTTAAGGCCCCAGCAACTGCTCTCTGTACCTTTGCATCATAGAACTCAAGCAGTTCAACAAGAAGAGGAATACCACCTTCCGTCCTGAACATGTGGACAAAAGTTATGTCAGAATACATATATGGATTTAGGCTAAAATTGCCTTTAAACTAGGGCAAGAGAGCAAACCTCACAAGGGTTTTGATCCTGCTATGTTCATGAGCAAGATTGGTGATTGCATCAGCTGCTCTCCTGATAGCACCATTGACTGCTCGAGAGTTGCAACTATTTTTGTGCCTCTTTAACAGGTCCACAAGATTTGGTAAAGCTCCAGCATCAACTATGAGTTGCTGATGCTCAGGCTGTATAACGTACAGGATAAGCAGAGAATCCATGGATAAATAAACATATAGCGTGATCCAAAAAAGCAAGCCTCCACTTCATAGCAACAGAAAAGAGCTACAAGACAATAAATGATGGAATATGCTTACAGCCTCGTAAACAGATTTGATTTCAATTACCAACGCAGAGTATGCATACAATTACAGAATGAATTCAATTCTTTAATCTCACAAAATTATTACATGAAAAATCATTTATAATTAAAGGTTTGATCCTATAACATCATTTTCTCCAACTAACGAGTGTTCTGAGAATTCTACTAACAAAATTTAATACCTCTGATAATAACGCTTAAAATAACTTGATCGGCGGCCGAAATTATTTCAATAAATATTAACCACCATATCAGAAACCAGAAATAGAAAGAAAGCGTAGTATTAAATTACTTTAACAGCAAGGAGGCCAAGCGCGAAAGCACTTCCTTTCTCCACCTCATGTTCGTACTGCCGCAAACGGCTATCACAATTCTTTGCCGATACGGGTGCTTTTAGATGTCTGACCAGAGCTGGAACGGCTCCACACTCTACTATCACATCCACAACTTCATCTGCACAAACAAGCACACAAAAAATTACCAGAATACAAAAAACCCCAAAACTACCACAGTCGAACGCGCTCACTAAAAGACAAATCGAATTGCGTAAACAAAAAAATAAAAAATAAAAAATCTAAAAAAAAATCCAAAAGAAAAAAAACACACGAATTACAAACACAGACAATTCGCATCGACGTCGAGTTTGATACCGTTCTTGGCGAGTTCTGATAGAACGTGAGTGGCTCGCTTGGCGTCGGCGCGATCTGCTTCAGATGAAGAAAAGGTGGACTCGAGGATTTGCACCTGAGCGCGAACCTCACGGACCAGATCTTTGTGAGAATCGTCGGGCTCGATGAACGGTACCTTGCGATCTGATTCCTGTTCTTGTTGCTGTTCTTTGAATTCTTGTTCTAGCTTCCGCTTCAAGCTTCTTCTAGCGGTGGTGGTTTGGTTCGGCGGCCGGTGATCCATGGAGGCTGTGAAGGAGTAGAAAATGGAGGGGATGAGAGGGTAGTTTGGGAATGGAAATGGTGATCCTTTTGGAATTTTTTTTTTTTTTTTTTTTCTCCCACGCGCATGCTTAAGTCGGTTTTTATACCCGTTGAATCTGAAAGCCCCGCCAATTCACTTTCCGAAACGTTGCTAACGTGCGCTCCCGCCTTTGGAATTCGTAAATGAAATTGCCAAAACGCGCCAATGAGTTTTAAGGGTCCATTGAATTCATTGTTGAACAGAATAATGATAAAATAAAACAACACTATTTATTTTAGAATAATCTCAAATTGAATTTCAATTTGGTCAATTACAATATACAAACTATGATATTCTTCCCACCAAATATACATGTTGGCAATTTATTTTGATAATGATCAACGTAAATTTAGTATTTAATATTTTTGACAAAATGAATAAAAGCATAAATAGTAAATGTAAAATCTAGATTATTTATATAGATAAATTTTATCAAACGAATAGATTTAGAATGAATTTTATTTAAACCTCTTAAGTTTTGCCTTCATAATACATAGACTCCATGCACATGAAAAATATCACAATTTGACAGTTTTTATTAATTAAATTTAATAGCTCGTTAACTTAAATCCAGTATTTAATATTTTTGACGAAATGAATAAAAGCATGAATAGTAAATGTGAAATCTAGATTATTCATATAAGTAAGTTTTATCAACTAAATAGATTTAAGATGAATTTTATTTAAACCTCTTAAGTTTTGCCTTTATAATAATTAGACGACATGCATATAAAAAATATCACAAGTTGATGGTTTTTATTAATTAATTTCAATAGTTTAATATTATAATTGTATTTTTACAGTATTATTTAATTATCAAATAATTATTTTTTTCATTTTAAATTGTAAAAATTAATTAAAAATTTGAAAAATACATCTATTTTGGTAGGTTTATAAAACTAAAAAAAATATTAATGATATTTTTGAAAAAAATATAAAATTTAAATACAGTTATGATAAAAGAATTTAAATAACATTAATCCATGGGCTTATCATTTTCACGTTTGCTAAATTACCTGTACTCTCAAGGTGACGAAATGCGACGAGGACACTTCATCTATTGTCCGTGTCGTCCTCTTGGGCCCTTGGGCCACGTATCATTGAAACAACAAAATGGTTCCGGAGGTTCGAGTGTCAAGGAAGGTGCTGGGAAGCAAACGACATCACCGAAATCCACCTAAATCAAAATTCAACTAATTTTGCTTAGACCTTATTTTCTTTCTTTTAAATAATAATAATAATAATAAAACATTCAGAAAATTAAGGTATATAAACTAATGCAGTAGCCAATTTAAATAAAAATGTAATTAAAAAAAAGGTATAAAAAGGTTTTATACTCGAGAACATTAAACAGTATATATATTCAATGCATGTCAATGCCAAATTACTTTTTATTTACTTACATTACACATCATTTAATTATTTTGTATATTTATGAATACTGTCAGAAAAATTTCTGCCTTGAACAGTTTTAGACTTGGAGGCCTCAAGTCGCATATATGATAAATGCCTCTGGGATTTGAAACAAATATATAAACCAAAAATTTCGGTTTATAAAAACTGTCAATCGGTGTGTCCCTGCGACGAGACTAGACGAAACAATGTCGTATTCGCGGTGTCGCATTGTTTAGCAGTAGAGAAGACCCACACAACTACAAGACGTGGCATGTGATTTAAAATCAGAAAGCCAACCCGAAAGACATGACTCCTTCCTTGCCTGGTACCTACGGACCCTACCCATCTCCACAAAAGCCATTACAAAAGCAACAACATCTTTAATCTATCTATAAAATGCTTCTTAGACGTCCAGAATTCCATTAATAAACTTAACCAATTTCACAAACAGAAATTGAACTCAAACATATCAGCTAAGCCTTCAATCTCGCCAAGCAGGAGAAGCTACAACTTAATTGACGATTCAGCATCATATGAAAGAAAAAAGAACACAATGATCCATGGCATTAAGCATCAGTTAGCCTAATGGGCTTTTGGAGATAGTCTTTGGGCCAAGCTTGTGAAAAGACGCAAAAGGCCACGAGGACAACTGGCGGTGAGAGTGGGTCAGCGGAGTGTTTTGTCGGCAGTGTTAAAATGAGGAAGGTTCATAGTGGTAGCAGTACTCCTCACCAAACACTTACAAAACAGTAAAGAAATGAGCGAAGAAGGTTCCCTAGGGGTTCCTCAGGATTCCACCCTCCCTCTCTCTCTCTCTCTCTCTCTCTCAAGCACAAACACGTAAATGACAAAACAAGTCAATCTCACCTCCACTGTTGCCAGGTGTTTTGTCTTCAAATAACTATTTAACTATTAACCAAAAAATATATATACATATTAAAAAAGAGAAGAAAAAGAATCCACAATGTGTGAACCGACTCAAAATCTTCACGAGGTCCACACTCCGTGCACCATTAGCTCACACCCTGACAAGTTGCCACGTGACTCGTAGACCACCAACTTCACTAGTAGTCGAGTCCAGTACTCCCTCTGTACTCGCCACTTGCACTTGCGGTTACTGGACCAAACCAATCCCTTCCCCTCCCTCCCTGTTTCACGCTACATGCAAATAAAATACATTTTATTCCCCGAAATTATGAGTGGACCGAATCTAGAAATTTCATTTTTTGATACCCTATAATTTCAAATATATATATATATATATATTTATGTTATATTTAATTATTATGGGGTTCCTAGGAGTGATAGGGGCGACTTGTTTCACGGCTGCTATACTGCTGGATCACAAGGACCTATTTAAGAAATACGAGTAATTAATTATATTTAATGAAATGGATTAATTTATAGTTTTCAAAACTAAAATCAAAATGTTGTGCATCAATATCAAAATATATTTTAGATACTTTTTAGCTAGCTATTCGCTGCTCACTAGTCACTGCTATACTTTGACTCAATGCAAGTAGTTTTGGGACATGTGTTTTAGATCTTAAGTCAAAAGTACTACAACTAGTATTGATTAATAATGCAAGCGACATATAAAGTAATGAATGGACTCAAATTGATTTTGGTCCTACTGTCCACCAAGAAACTAATAATAAGATTGTCTATATTATTTTATGGTTCTATTCTACTATTAAAACTCACTAAGAAACAGTATGGTCAAATCTTGGACCCCAGCCATTAGGTTAATTTTCATTTTACAGTACTCTTTCCCGACCCTGCATGCGTGCCAAGTGTTTCTGATTGATCGAATAGCAGAACCTGGAATCCAAAGCATGATATTCAGCAACTGTGAAGTTGCAATTTCAAGATCTCTATCCCATGGACAGAATAATCAAACATTATCCCCTGCGCTAAAATTGATTCTCCAGAGACCATACACGGCTCTAACTTTTAGGTTCACGACCTCCACTAGTGTGAAAGTAATCACTAATCCCATCTACCTGTTGGAGCTTAATTACCTTGTTTAAGCTTGCATTACGATTAATTTAATCTCTCCATGTTCTGTCTATAAAAGAAAAACATGGTTAATAATTAGATTGCGATGTTATTTTTCACTGACTTATTACATGGAATTCAATTCAGTACTGCCCACTGATTCCGCAAATTTCAATCAGGTCCTGTAATAAAATAAAAAATAAAACAATGTGAATTTCATGCTCTGAGATGGACAGAATCAAATAACGAGTCAGACGATTTACCAATCAAGTTGTTTTGGAATTTTGTTACTTTTCTACCGCAATAGGTGAAGACCAAAACGGCCATGTCTATAAGTACTTTTGTCTCCAGTACTAGGCTTTTACTGTGGCCTGTGCTGTGGGTCAAGTTGCAAAAAGGATTCAACATCATTATTTATAGCGACTGTCCCACTGATATTGCTGGCCTCATAAAGTATTATAAGTAACCAACCGAGATCCATAATATTAACGAGAAGGTACTTATCTATGTAACTTTTAATTATCATATGGAATATAAACTGAACAATATATAATCAAGATCAAAATAAAAATATATAGATCCTATAAGATAATTGTTAAATGTTATTATATGAATATCGTGTGACACTATATTTACATATAATTTTTTACCAGTTTTAATTTGGATCTATCAATAGAAAAGAAAGAATATAAGCGAGACTGAGAGTGAATCAGAATCAGAGCCATTGAATATTTATTGAGTAAACGGACATGGCCAAATAGGTAGCTAGCTAGGCATATCAACAAACAAGTACGTACTAAGTGATGGACCGAAGGTATGGAATGGTATTAATTTGAGCATTCATTCATTCATATAATTCATGCATGCATTGGAATTTGAGCTGATGAGGTGTGGAGTTGTGAATATTATGTTCCCTTGTGCTTGTAAATTCAAAGGGAAACGTAAATAAAAAAATTCATAGCGAATGTGATGGAGACAGTTTCGTCGTGTTATTGTGTAGGAAGAAGAGGACAAAAATTGAAATGAGAAGGGTAATCGCTATACAACACCCAACCAGACAAGATCTTATCATACATCTATACGATACTGTACTCAAACATAAACTCTCTTAGCAATATATATATATATATATATATATATGCATATTAATATAAACTCACACGCATATATACATGGAGATATTGCACAAGTGTGAGTGAGAGATCTGCAAAACATGGCGGAATGGGTGTGGTGTGAATTTGGTGCTTCTTGTTTCCATTCTGGGTCACTTAGTGATCTAGTCATTATAGATCGAGAAAAACTTTCATCTTGATATATATATATATATATATTATAAATTTTATATGCATATGTAGATTCACCCAAAAACAAAAAAAAAATTAAGTCAAATTCTTGGTCGATAATAAGTACAAAAGCAATAAACGATTGACAAAGCCTCCAACTTAATTTGGCTTAGCTTTAAAGGTAAATATAAATATGGCTAGCTAGCTTTTGACCTACCTTGAATTCGTAATTAACAAATGATTACCGGTAATAATCTCAGATTTTAAATTAAAGATCTGGTGTGAAAATTCATCCTTTCCAATTTATCAAAAAAATAAAATAAAATAAAATAACTTTGTGTTGAGAAAAAGCAAAGTATACATAACCTCGTAGACATCATAAAAAACATGAGATTCTGAATAAAATTCCAATTAATTTATATGTTGCAATCATAGAGTAGTAATCTGATTAATTAAAACAAATTAAAGTGATGGGGGAAAAGTACCGTTGGGAAATCTATTACATTCAGTTTGATTCCATATAAATGGTTAGGTATTGATGTTGTAAAAGTTCTTTAACTTATGATTGGAATAACTTCAAGTTAGGGTTTTTCACTCAAAATTAGTTGAAGCAATTTTTAATGATATTCCCTTGTTTATATTTCCTGTCACTATATAAAATTGAAAGTTTGATATATATTAATTATGTACTATTCCTACTTATGGCAAAGATATTATAGCTCATAAGTCATAATGGCTAACAAAATGATCACTAATGTCTCCCACCTACAATTTATGCTACAAACCCTGTAGCGAATTTACAATCCATAACTAAAAAAACTTTAGTTTTATAAAATAAAATTAAAATTAAAATAAATAAAAAAATTTGAACAAGTGATTTGACATTATCTTGGTGCTTTCATCTATTTAAGGAAATTATTGCCAAAACAGAGTTAGAAGGAATTTAATGCCAGCAATTACAGTATGCAGAAAAAAGTTACTCAGGACCATAAGCTAATTAAAGGATAGCAATGTCAGAACAAAAGGGTTATCCGTACGTAATAGCTGTCCTTGACCAATTTAATTTTTTATCAGACTTTTTTATTTTTGGGGGGGTGGGGAGGCGCTAAGAGCTCAGATCCTCTTCATTAATATGAAGTTAATTACAGATACCTAGCCCTTATTAATGTCCTTACCAACTACAAGGCTTTTGTTTTTTCGGTTGAAACCCTTTTGGTTTACCTCATTTGGTACCACGGCATCTGGAACATGTACATAGTATCACTGCTGAGGCTTATTAAGAACTCATTCAACTATATATCCATATTCCTTTCACCCTAAGCCTAATTTCTCATGCTACGTCATAAATAGAGATTAAATAAATTAATATTTCTACCATCTTATATATACATAAGAATAGGCTCAAATAAAGTGTACTTTTTTTTTTTTGAATTTGAATATATAATTTTGATCTAGAGGTTATTTAGTTTATTTTACGATGTTAAATACCGGCATGAAACAAAGCTTAATGAGGTAAAAAAAAATATATTAAATTTTTAATTTTTTCTGAAAAAAAATTCAATATTATATAAACACATATAAGAATTTAATTGATTTAATTAAATTATTTATTTTTTCTTATTGAATTTTTAATATTAAAAAAAATAAAAAAAAATATTTTAAATTAATATTACTGTATATGATTTGACAATCTTATTCTTAAATAGCTAAAAAATAAATAAGTTAAGAAGTACACTAAATTATTACTGTCTAATTATACATATACACATATATATATATATATATTTTTTTTTTAAATTTAACTAAATTTTATTTTAAAAGCATCATATTAGATGTAATTAAGTGTCTAATTATTTGTGATATGAGGATATTTTTCAAATAAATAAAAATTATATATATGTATGTATGTATATACTCGATCAAGTTCTAGCTACAATATCATCAAAACGTTGTTGGGGTGCACATAGGATTGTTCTCTAGAGGGTTTTCATGAAAAAAACCCAATATTAAGTAATTAAGCTCCGTTTTTACGAGACAAATGTAATTATATATATATATATATATATATATATAAATACAAACTGATAATTAATTAAATTAAAACCCCATGTGTCAACCAACCCAAACTTGCAATTAATTATATGGACACTTTGATCAGTACGTCTTGATAATTTCTTAAATTATTATATGTATCTTTGTTTCTCCATCTTTTGGATTACTTTAACTTCATTAAGATAGGTATATATGCGAGTGTACATAAAAAAATCCAACGTGTGTTGCTCTTTTGGCCGCACGCTACTAAGCTTAAAAGTGTATCTGGCACCTTCTAATTGGCGAGAGCAGTACTATATTATTTTTGTCGTTAACATTATGCTTAATAAATTTATACTTATATAATAGCTTAAGGAAATGACAAAGCACTTTATATGGTAGATAGAATGATATAAAAGAGTAAAGGAGCTAGTCTCGTCGTCCTCAATGCTGGGTTCAGCACAAATCGGATTCTTAATTGAAAGAGTATAACTTGGGTCCTAATCAAATTGGGGTTCTTCACTTCTGCTTCATCATGTTTATGTCACTTGAATCTTACTCTCATCTTTTTGTTTTTTAGTTCCTTTGGAATCTTGGGTCTTAATCAAATGGGGGGCTCCACGAGATTACGTGGTCATTATCAAAATGATTAAGATAGGTTAACCAAACCCACTTAAGTTCAATCTCACTCTTTCTCTTTTTTCTAATTACTTCATATATATCCTCTAATGCTGCTTTTGTTAAGGTCGTTATAAAGCAGTTCTAAATGTTGCAAACCAACCAATTGAAGACACACTCTCTATCTCATATATGATGTGGAGGACCTCAATCAAATAGCTTAATAAATAGCCCAACTACCCACTTTTTTTTTTTTTTCTTTTTTTCTCTCCCTATATATTCAATCATTTCCTTCATATTTTGCTTTAATGGAACTTTTTTAAATAGATTAAAGACCCGGAATCTACTTTACTAAAAGTAGAAACAACAAACTCTCTTATTAAAATATGCATTGATAAGAAACCAATATATGAGGGAAAGCCTATATATGCATAAGAAAAGGAGTACCCTACCAATTCATCAAAAAGAGTACCCTACACAATATATTAGTTAATTAATTACTATAGGTTTTTTATTATTTTTTGACGAAATATAGCTTTTTAACCATTATTCATGGTAAAAGAGAGAGTAAAACGAACAAGTAAAGTTCTTTTGGGACCTTTTCTTTATGATAGAATCTAGCTACATAGCTTTTAACTATAGTGGAGCTGCGGGATTCACCAATATATATATATATATATATAGTGGAGCTGCAGGGTTCTTTCATCTCATACAATTAATAATGGAAAGCATACCGATGCTTTTACATACCCTGGTGAAAAGATGACTTATTGACTTGGTTTATGGTGAAAGACTCGGAATAGGAATTTCTTTAATTCAACCGAAAAAGGGAAGAAGATAAATTTAATTTGAGAACCATAAGCCCCTAGTTGATATACAATGCCTGAATAGACCATCTATAGAAATTTGGAAATATTAATTTTTAATTGAGCTAGAAACTGGTTCTATCACATGCAATAATGAAGCACAAAATAAAACAAAAAACGACATCAATATGAAACAAATTTTTTTTTTTCTTTTTGAAAAAGATATCGATATGAACTTAATGATTCGGTTTAATCGGCTCGTTTATACTAACATGATTAAGTATATATATATATATATATATATTTTGTTTTGGCAGTAACCTACATAATTAAGTTTGTTGAAGTAACATACGATCTTAACAATATTTTGCCACCCAAACTGTATAGACAGATGAAGATAATGGTGAAACTTGAAGCGAAAGATTGCAAACAATCTAAAAGGTGTATTGTTTTAATCGTTTCTTTATATAAATATTAATTTGTTCCATGATTGAGATGGTGCCAAATTGATTATATTTATCAAAATGATGGGGTAGCACGGCCTAGCATTTGTCCTGACTTGCAAAGTACATTATGTCTACACATATATGATAGTCTAAGAGGGATATGTTATATATGGACAAATTGAAACGAATCTGATAATCTGTGGTTCTAGCACTATGTAGCTAAGCTTCGAGCCATGTACATTAAAATTTTAAGTTGTTCCCGTCCCCAAAACTAAACTAATCCATATGGGAAAAAAAAAGTTAAACAACAAAACAAAAGGGATTTATATTTAATTAAGGGTGGGACCAAAGGCCAGGAATCAGCCTCAGGTTTGACCCACTTCCCAATCTTGTCGGCTTCAGGTGGTTTCAGAAAAATAGCACGTCCTCCGCCGCAGCATATTAACATGTTGCGAGTATATACCGGAGAGCCACTCAAAGGAGCCAATTTGAAGCCGCCGTTTATACTCTCGTTTTCTACTCTTTCTTTGTGATCAAGCAGCTGCAGAAGAGATAACAAGTTTGAAAGCAAAGATTAAAACTCTTTTTAACCAAATGTCAAAAATTCTTTACTCTTAATCTAAGTATCAATCACTTTTTCCCCTTTTTTTTTTTGGTGGTCCAAGGACTATGAATTTGTTTAATTACAAAAGAAGACTATGGCATCGTAAATTACCAAGATTCCTACAGAAATGAAAAAACGAAGATCAAAACTATCGAGAATTGATAGATTTAAATTAAACAACAAATATTTTGAATGATAATTATTTTGTTGTATAATGGAATAGCGAGATCATAATCCATAATTATACAAAATATAAATGGGCAAAATTAAGGGTGTACGAATATATTTAATAGATTTTGACTGGAGAACTGTTAAATTTATATCAAATATTGCAAGTCATTTCCAATCCAATTATTACTATTTTTCCTCGATTTTGGAACATAAATATTTAGTTCGTCTCTTAGGCAGGGATTCCTTATTTAATTAAATTTAAAACGCTCATGTCGCAAATGCTTTATAGATTAATTTTATTTAATTGTATTATTAATTTTTATTTAAATTTAAATTTAAAATTTTAAAATGAGATAGAACTTATCACATAAGAATTTTTGAATTAATAAAGGGATCTCTGGCTAAATTATTTTTGTAATATGTATATATATATATTTTTTCATTTGTTAGAAAGAATAAAGGCCATAAATACTTTGTTGAAACTTGAAACACATAAATAAATACCAAAAAAGAAGAGGAAAAAAAAAAAAAGGGATATGACAATTTTTAGAATTTATCGTATGAAAATTTATAATTTAGTAAAGTAAGAGATTTTCTCATTAGAAATTTTTTGTAATATGTATGTGTATATTTTTTCATTTGATAGAATCAATGAAGGCCATAAGTACTTTGTCGACACACGTAAATAAATACCAAACAAGAAGGGGAAAAAATAAGCAACAGTTGTTTGACAACTTTAAACTTTAAATTATATGCAACCTTTTCCATATTCACTACTCCTTTACTCCAAAATTTTCCACTTTAATAATTGGCAATATAAATTAAAGCTCATAAAATCTAAGAGTTTGTTTGGCTGAATGCTTGAAAAATATCTTCCGATTCTCAAAACAAAACAGAAATTAATATAATAAAACAGTAAGAAAAACCAAATAAGGACTAAAATATTTTATTTTATCTGACTTATTACTTTTTAAAAATTCGGACATTAATCTAAAAGTGGTATCAGTGACAACATGAGTAACAATTAATATATAGTGAAGACTGATGAATGATGTAGAGAAAGCCAAACGGAAACCGGAAAGTACTTGATGTATTCTTAAAATGAACTAAACTCAACGAGATTGGTAAGTGTAGTAGAGGTCCCCTCTCATCCTGTCCCTTCGCTATGTTTTATTTAATAAGTGATTTATTTTCCACTCTAAACAAACTGAGCTGAGAGGTCCCCAAACCTCATTTCTCTACCCAGTTACCATGAAAGCCCCAAACTACATAGATGCTATATTCATATATATATATATTATATTAAATATTTTCCTACTTAAAGGAGGCCTGGTAAGAGAGTCCACATCATCCAGGTTGGCTGATCTAGCATTGTTTGACAGTACCCATCTGTTAAATCTCTAAATCTCGTCTTACTTCATGTCATTATCATTAATTAATAAAACATTATGTCTTGGAGAAGTATATTCTACCTAACCATATTTATATTTAAACCCTTTTACATATTTCACCCACGTCTCCAATAAATAAATAAATAAATAATATATATTTATATATACACAGAGAAAAAGAAGCTGACACCAAAACAAGAAATTACTGACCATTTAATGCTGGTTCCGTATCAGCAAAGTAGTGGTTCTGTGCCTCTTGTCCAAAGCCAAACACTGGAGGGACGATGTACTATATATATTGCACTCCTTTTATCCACCAAACTTACCTAACAAAAGTAGAGGAAGAAAATTTCTGAGGAGCATACTATAAATGAAAACCAAAAAAATAAGGGTTTTTTTTTTTTGTATTTTGATTTTTTTGATATATATTGATAATTTTTTATAAAAAAAAGCCGTAAAAGAATTAATTGAAAGGAAAAATGGTTTTTTTTTTTTTTTTTTTTTTGAAAAGAGGTTTGTTACATTATAAAATATTTTTCACACCTAATAACAGGATATGATTCTTTTTCTTTGGTCCAGGGCGGGGACACTGCTGTGTTCGTCCGCTGCTATAAAATTTGGAAAAAGAGATTGCAGGGGTTGCCCCATATATATTATGCAGTTTCTACTTTCATTCGGGTTCTCAGTTCTGTGCATACCATGTGTATTTCATGCAAAATGTGGAGGATATTGGGGGCCCATTTTTTATTTTACCTCAGCGATGTGATTTTTTTTTTTTTGGGTAATTACCTCTGCAATGTGATTGTTACCCTCAATTTACAAAATATCTTACACATATATACTTTAATTGTTATCATATTCTACAGAGCGGATAACAAGTTATTACTTTTTACTATTTAGAATATTAAATTTTCTAGGTGCGAATTCACAGCTCATTCTTTACAGATTCCATAGAGTAGTGCAATAAAAGCTTCGTAAATTAAATGTACAAATTTATTTTTAACTTTGGAAATAGAAAGACATATGTTGTGTGTCAAATATAGGATATGTATTCCTATTAACATATAAATGTTTGCCATATAAGCATGTCTTTGAATGCAATATTTTCATATATTGTTTTCTGCTATACGCATAGAGGGTTGGAGGACCATTTTGTTAATTGTTTGTTGTTATGAACAACGTTAGACAAAATGTGAAGTTTTCAAGAATTGAAAGACGGTTAAGTCTACAGTTCACCCTTTATCAAAAAATAATTAAAAATACAGCCTCGATTTTTGTTAGTTAATTAATTCAATTACACGTGATCGAAAGAAAAAGAGAAAAAAGAGCTGAACAAGTTATTATTAAGAAGCTATTTTAACTCGGAAACAGAGACGGTTAAAAGCGAACCTGAGGTTGGTTACAAAGGTTAAAAAAAAAAATATATTTATATAACAAAGAAAAATAATAAAAAAGAAGTGAAAAAGCTAACGCCCGTCAGCGAGTGGGCTAACGGCAGATTCCTTGCAGGGACTGGATGGCAGACTGGTCTTTCCCGAAGCCACGAGGCGTTGTGCAAAGCCTTCGATTAACTGGCCGTTAGTCTCCGTCAGCAACCGTTTCCCGCCAAACGGTAACGACTCCACACCTCTCTCTTTCAGCACACCCACCACCTCATCTTCCTTCTTTCTCGGCCCCACCACTCCATCGCCCCCCAGTCCGTTCGCCTGTACATTACGAAACTTCCGTTATTCACTCCGTCAAAAACTGACTCGTAGTAAAAATTGGGGGGGGAAAAAAAAAGAACAATTTACTAACCCTACTTTCTCACATTTTCTATGCAAACAAACAGACACCTGCCTTGATTGAAGCAAAGCCAAATAGTTTAGTAAGTCTACCTGAATCCTGACGTAGTCCGTACGGTTCCAACAGAAGGCGTTCCCCAACATCTGGTCAATGGTCTCGGAAACTCCATCAAGTACAATATCAACAATTGAAGACGTGGAGCTCCGGCCGTCATGACGGACTTTCCTTCCACTGATAAGTGGACCGTTACCCAGTGAAAGGACTAACAGATCCTCAACGCCGTTAACTGACGGAAAGTCCCGCTTGTTGTGCAGTACATGCGTTACCGCCGCAGCCGTCGGGTTGTTCATCACCAGGCCACCGTCCACGGCGCAGCACGTGGTCTTTCCGTTCACGGAGCTTAGGCTAAACGGCTTGAAGAGGCTCGGCGTTGCTGAGGTGGCTCGGCAGACTTTCCACAGGTCGAAGTCGAAACTCTGCGACTCGGATGCGTCGGCTCGGGAGAACACGAACGGTGCCGAGCTTCGCAGGTCGAAGCAGGGGACCAGGAGAGGCTTACACGTGTCTTTAAGCGTCAATACCTTCCCATCCTCTCTCGTGAACAGCTCCTTAAGAACCTTTTCCATACTCTTGTCGGAGTATCTCCGACACCGGTGGAGAACTCCGGCGAACTTGACCTTGAAAAATTCCGACTGTTTCTCCGTGAGAGCGCTGACAGCGTCTCTGGCGGTGAATAGAGGACGGCCGGAGGCGTCGGCGGCGGCCAGCATGGCAGCGAGGATAGCTCCAACGCCGGTCCCCGTAATGAGGTCAAAGAAATCGGCTATTTGGGCAAGGGGATCGCCGGTCTTGAGGCGGATCTGGTCTTCGAGGTGTACCAGTGCGGCGCCAGCGACAATGCAGGTGGTTCCTCCGCCGTCAATGCTTAGAATCCGAGTCTTCTTGGTCGTTTCACAGTGAGAGAGCCATTTCTGCTCCAGTTTGGTGAAGATCTCCAGAGTGACCTTACTCAGCTCCATATCACTCTCTCTTTCTCTCCCTTCTCCTTCTAGTTGTGTATAATAAGTATACAGAGATTGTTTCAGAAAGAGTTATTAAGAAGAAACGTGAATAGAAATTCTGAAAGCATAAGTGAATGTTAATAAGAGCGACAGAAGTGTGTGTAAGATGGAAACGGAAAAAAAGCAAAGAATTATTCACGCTTTGTTGCTGAGAAGCGTTAATGAACGGAAATGCTAACTAGGCTCCCTTTCTCTCACTCTAAAAAAACCACCCACTTTCTCTCTCTAAAATACACTCGCTTTTCTGTTTTCCACTGTATATCTCCGAGTGCTCTCTGAGTAGTTGAAACTAAAAAAAACTACAGAGCGAGTGAAATGGTGTGCTCCCTACGGATGTAGCTATAGTTATATATATACTTCCCCTGCCCCTTCCTTCTCTTGTCCCCTTTTTTTTATTTTTTAACTTTGGGTTTTTTTTTTTTTTTTTTAATTATTATTTTTTCATCCTTAGACTGTCCTTGCACGTGCAACTGCGCGTGTAGTTTTCGGGTAACGGGAAGCGTTAATCTCGGCTTCTTAGCCGGCTCGGCTGGCGCTCATTTATTCACCGTCAATCTGTTGGTCTACTCACTAATACTGATAATGATAATAATAATATTATTATTGTTATTAATTAAATCATCTTGTTTTCCGTTCGGTAACAGTGAGGAAGGTGACTGGAAATTAAGTAAACGTGAAACTTGAAACACCTAGGAAGGAAGTATTTAAGGCATAGGCCTATTTCCCCACTTCTTTCCCCCTAAAATAATAATCAGAATTTCAACCCCAAAAATTGGAAATCGTAAAATTTGGATAAGGGGATGAATATGGGGATTGTAATTTCCCACTCCAGGACAAGGGAAAAAGGGGTTGAAGTTGATTTGGGCCTTGTAAAGGGAACTTATTTTGGTAAAGAGGGCCAAGTCAGAATGTGTAGGACACAATAAGCATTTTGGTTATACATCTTTGTCAATTAATGTTTAGAAGAACTTTGCGCGTTAAAAGAAAAAAAAAGAAAAAAAAAAGTGCAGAACGGCAGCTTTCATCTTCATAATAAGGCTACTGATCTCAAAAATGGCATCTGGATTCTTGTTTTTACCTTTATTCAAACGCTTGATGTGCAACATGGAAGTTCAATGCTAAGGTTTTGTTTGGATGGCAAAATCCGACACTGCCAAACTTCTGAGTGATTTTGTATAACAAAGATAAAACGGGGTTCAACGTAAGTGGTTGATGGAAACAAGATCTGAATTTGGGGGGCTAGATTAAAATTGGGGAGCTAAGAAATGAAAACCCACTTGCAAAAATTATAAAATAATAATACATCGAATAAAAATGACAACAGGGTATGATGTCAAATTTAAAGCTAGGGAGGGGGATGGGCTACATGTATCATATATCAATGTCATGGAAGATACTCCATTATTACTTACTGGCCTTGAAAATACGTACCTCTTAATCAGGATGGACAAACCAATTTCTAGATGATAAACATTTTTTGGTTTTTCTTTTAATTCGACGACAAGCCACTTATTATTCAAGAAGAATACTATGTGCCTCTCCATCGATCATATTCAATACTAGATACTATGAACTTCTGTTTCAGTTTAAATCCTTGGATTGGATTCTCTTATTAACTGCTTCCACCTAGTAATTCCTTTGTGGTTATACAAGTCTTCCTGTTGTGAATGGAAAAAACAAAGTTTTCTTTCTTTTTATTTTTTTTTTATTTTTTACCCAAAAGAATAAGAAAAACGAGAGAGACAGAGAAAAGGACAAGTACAAAATCTTACAGCTGCCAAAGGGTGTATCTTAAATCAGATATGACGGACAATTAGAAAATCTCATGATCTCTATTTTTTTTTTTTTTGGGTTTGCAGATCCCTTATTTCTCTTTATGTTTTTGAGTGCAATACAATATTATACACACAGATTAGTGATTATGCTTATGTGATTAATTATGGAAACAAAAACATAGTTATAGAAGCGTGTTGTGAATAATTATGGGAACGAACTAGGATTTATAACCCTCTTTTCCTTGGAAAATTGGCATTCAGCTCAATACCAACTAAAAACACTCTGTCGCATCACAAGGTATACATGATATGATATAACTACAACAAATGTTCTATAATAAAGGCCCAGCTCAACTCCTTGATTGTCGTATAAATGATATGAAAGAAAGTCTGGTGATAGCATTCATGTCAAAATCTGAAGGTAGCTAGCTGTGAGATTTTCCATCATGCTCATTTCTCCAAATCATCCGGGAATGGAAAACTCTCAGGTTTCTTTCAAACTTGGGTCAGCCTGATGGGTTAAAATTGGGTTTTGTATGAAGCTGGGCCCAAACTTAAGCAAGCCCATTATAAATTCTTGTATATATATATATTTATCATGGAAATTCTCGTATTTAATTTAAAAATAAATCCATGTTATAAATGAACAACCTTCAGCAAAAAACACTGAGAAGAAATAATAGTAAGAATAATAATAATAAATTTGTTCATTAAACAGCCACGATCATTCCAATTGAATAGGAATCATTTTATGTAGGCCTTATTGGTTAAAACTAAAACTCGCTATAATCAAATATTTTGTCCTCTAATTACTAAGAATCAAAACCAAACCAAAATGTTAATAAACAACAACATAGAATGAAGGGAAATTAAGCTAAAATTGCTGCAACAACCAGAACGGCCATGAAAAGGTGCAAATCCACCTTGGAAGAAAGAATGGATGGAGCAGCGCTCTTTTTCTTATCAGATGGGGTAGGAGCAGGTGATGATGAAACAGTGAATTCTGGATCATCTGGAGCACCGTTGATGGATGGGGTAGGGGCGGTTGGGGCAATGGACGGTGGATATGCAGTAGGAGATGGTGGTGATGAAATAGTGGATTTTGGAGGTGGAGCACCACCCTGGATGGATGGGGTAGGTGAGGTTGGGGCAATGGACGGTGGTGATGAAATAGTGGATTTTGGAGGCGGAGCACCACCCTTGATGGATGGGGTAGGGGAGGATGGGGCACTGGACGGTGGAGATGCAGTGGGAGATGTTTTTGATGAAGTTGGGGTTGGTGATGGAGATCGAATATCAGACTTGGGTGGGACTCTGATATCGACCTTTTGTCCAGCTTGGCAGTGGCCAGGGACGCTGCAGACGAAGTATAGGTGACCAGGGTTTTTGATAACTATGGCATCGTTTCCTGTTTGGCTGATGAAGGTTGAATTTGATGTGTTGCATGACTTGTAATCTTTATGTGTTACTCGAACCACATTGTTCACTTGGGGATCGTACTCAAAATCTGATTTCCACGTCAGAAATTAATTAATTACGTGGCAAAAACATAACTAACAATTTTAAAATGAATATATGCAAATGTAACATAGGTCTACTTAGAATCTTTAAAACGTGTGTGGAAAATTATGTGTGAATGTAAGGCATAAAATGAATATGTGATAGGTATATATATATACAGTTCGTCTATAGTGCGGACGATTTTTATGCGTATCACAGTATTGGTGACGGTTTTTTATAATATTGATGATGATTTTTTAAAAAACCATCATTAATACTATAAAAAATCGTCACTAGTACTGCAGTTCTCATACGGAAAATTTCCATATATATATATATATATATCTACTTAGAATCTCTAAAACAAATGAGGCAATCTCTACATGTAAGGCAATCTCTTCAAATGGCTATATTTAATTATATATGGATCGGGAAAATATTGATACTGTCCCATTTTTTTTGTTTTTATTTTTTATTTTTTACTTTGATCAGTGGACATATATATCTATTTTATAGGAAATCGAGGAATTGTATATTTAAATCATGTTTAATGCATATCTTTTTTTTTTTTTTTCTATTACTTCCCTTATTAAATTAAAGGTTTCGGAAATTTTTACGAACAAATAATTTTGGATTATTATCAAGCAATCAATATCTTCAATTTTTCCCAAACTAATATTCACGAAGAACGATTGTATATCTATTTTATAGGAAATCAAGAAATTGTATATTTAAATCATGTTTAAGGTATATCTTATTTTTTTTCTATTACTTCTTTTATTAAATTAAAGGATTCGGAAATTTTTGCAAACAAATAATTTTGAAATGCCCATTGTACACACATAAATAAAAACCAGTATTTTTCAAAAGAAAGTCAGTATAAACCATTTGAGAAGATAAAAGAAAGACGTTAGACACATCTTTCATTTTCTAACAAAATACAAACAGAATATAAAACGCACATAAAGCAAAAACATAGATGCATGGTAACAACGATGAAAAACTTACTAAGAACGTCCCCGACTTGAAATTGCTTAGTGGAAGCCCAGGTCTTATAATCAACGCTGCCTTTGCTAGTCCAGCCTTGAGAGTCACCCACCTTATAAAAAGCACCAAAACAGGACCCGCAAAATGACAATAGAAGCACCAAAATCATTGAATTCGAAGAAAAACCCATGGCTAGCACACGGATTTTTTTAATTTTATTTAAGCTAATGAAATGTATGATAATAAAATTCCATACAAGTTCGTTTATATATACTGTAACGATGATATTATTTAAAGAAACAAAATATTTTTATGGCATAAAATATTCACTTTCTTAATTAACTTTCTGACAGTATTAAAATATCTGGTAATTTAAAAAAAATAAAAAAAATCAGAAACACTATTAGAACTGTCCATCTATATTAACAAGTCCACTTTGTTTAATCTGTCCATTTATGATATTAAGTCCACTTGTTTAATCGGTGACATAAATCCATGTAAGATATCCACAACATATCCATACATTATTGACATTAATTTTTGTATTTGTTAAAAGATTAAGTAGCACGTTTTATTGCTAGCTGGGTCGGGCTTATAAGTGTTCGGTCTATTTGATTTCTAATTGGGCCAACTCCTACCAATATACGAGCATAACAAATTTTTTAGCTAGTTGGGTCAGGCTAAGAAATGGGTTAGACCAAAAAATAAAAAGGAATTTGCCCAATGCCCTCTTTGGAAAGGCCATGACCATATATACCCTTGCATTGGTGAACTTTTTTGTTTTATTTTTTAATATCCATTACACCTTTAAAAAAATTTAAAAAGACCTAGATGTTCTTTATTTTAGATCTAATACAAGAAAACCTTTTGTGGCTCCTTCGATTCAGCTTTTGGATTTTCATCCAAAACCAATGCTGAGATTAGAAAGAGGACCAAATCCAAAGACAACAAGTTTGAGTTCGATGAAAGCAATGCTCAGATCTTTAGGCTAATGCTCAACGATGGCCATCTTCAATCTCGCCTTTATTTTTACGAGTATCATAATATTTTTACCTTATCGCTTATGGTTATTTCTTCTTTGTTGCTTCAGAAATACTTGAATGGTGGATCTGAAGAATCTAGGTCTTTAGCAAATGGCGATTTTGTTATGATTCTACTAGGATTTGTGGGTATTTTTATATTTTTGACGTTGCTCGCCAAGGTTTCTTTTAAAAAACTGCATCAAGGAGGTTGGAGAAGCAATTGAATGTTCTCTTTGGGCCTTTGGGAGCTATAGTTAGGAATGTGTTTTGCTTCCTAATTAGTCCTTTGGTTCTAGATTTCAATTTTGGTCCACTTGATGGTTTTGGTAGATCTTCAATTGCTGTTTTAATGGTGAGCAATGTCCTTTGGTTTTGGATTATCGTAGGGCTTTCGGTAATTACCGATGAAACCTACGGTAATCAATTTGTAGTTGTTGAAAAAATTACCATAGGTTTCATCAGTAATTATCGAAACCCGTATGGTTATCACATTTTACCAATTTTTTGGCCCCCACAAGTCCCCTAATGTGTGTTAAATGCAAAAACATTCAAAATATATATTCTTCAATGATCCTAAGGAGAAAAAACCTCAAAAGTTCTAAAAAAGTTATCAAATTGTAACAAAAAATTGATTACCATAGGACATTCGGTAATTACCGATGAAACATATGGTAATCAATTTATACTTGCTGGAAACATTACCGAAAGTTTCATCGGTAATTACCGAAATCCCTGTGGTAATCATATTTTATCAATTTTTTGGCCCCCACAAGTCTCCTAATGTGTAACATCCCGTCCCAAAGTACAACAAAAATTTTCTAACTTTGATCGAGATTGACCGTTGACCGTTGACCGAAGGGGTCAAAAGTTGACTTTTTGACTTGGATGGAATTCTAGGTTGACTGAGGTACCGTTACGAAGTACACGTTGGCACGAGTTTGTAGACTAGTAGCACGTTGAAAATGGAGCTACGGTTTGAAAGTTATGAGCAAAACAAGTTGAGGTCCAAATTGTCCAAGGGGTGCTGGAGTTGACTTTTTATTCATGCAAAGTTGAGCTTTGACTCATGCTTGGTTGTGAAGTACTCGTCGATACGAGTTCATAGACTAGCGACACGCCTAATTTGGACGTACGGTTAAAAAGTATGGATCTGCGAAGTTTTGTTAACACCGTATTAATTTATTATTATTTTAAATGTGTGAAACGTGTGCACTGTTCATGCCACGTGTCACATCCTCATTCAATCCCGTGAGTGCACAGTGACACCCACAGGCTGAGTTATTTCACCATTTCACGGGGAAAAGCCAAGGAGGGGAGAGAGAGAGAGAGAGAGGGCGGAGGGAGAGAGAGAGAGGAGAAAGGAAGAGAACCCCACCGGCCACCGCCGATTTGCCCATTTTTTGGGCACCCCAAGCCACACGCGCCTGACCGGTCTCACACCCATGGGAATTCCGGCCTACCCACCGAATCTCACCCCCGGCAGGCCGCTGACGCTCCCAGTTCGAGGCCATTTTCGGTGGCGGTGCCGATTTCTTCAACCGCCGAGATCTCCTCATTTCGGCCTCCATTCTTGTCACCGTCAGTCCTGTTGAGACCCTCTCCCTTCAACCTACAAAACCCCCGAAAATCTCAGCCATCGGCCATCGGAGGCGACGGTTTCCGGTGGGTCTCCGCGGCTCGTCGGAAAATCCAATTTCGGCGAGTAACCAGTCACGTTTTCGGCCCCTCCTCACTAATTCCGACCCCCTGAACTCAGATCTGGGGTCCTTTTCCTCCAATTCGCGACGGTTTGGGAGAATCGAGGCTCTAAAAGCCGAGAGCTTTCCAGTGAGATTTTGGCCACCACTGGTCCGATCTCCGGAAAGTAAGACCGGATTTATAATCTCCGCCTCACAAGCTTCGATTTGGTATATTGCTTGTAAATTTTGGTTGTCGTTTGTGTTCGCTCCCCCTGGTACCTGGTTGAGAATTTACCCGATTAAAATATTATTTTAATCGAAGTTGTGAAATGTTGATATTTTAGGTGCACGAGTGAGTAGGGAAGTTGATCCTGCGGAGGATCTTGACTGAGACACACACTTGAGGTGAGTGACCCAGCTTAAAAACTATTTTCGGGTGATGATTTATATTTATTTGGTGATATTTGAATGTTTGGAAAATATATGTAAGTGGCTGGAATTTTATAAAATTGGGTGTTTACATTATACTGTTAAATTTTGGATGATTGGTTATATGCATACATATATATATTTTGATGCCATGATTGAATATTGGAGAAATTCAAAGAATTTATGATTTAAATTCTGGATTGTTATTATTATTATTTTTACCGAGAATTTTCATGTACAATCAAAGGCTTATGAAGAGAAAATATATTTAAATATTTTTGTGAGCCTTATATATTATTTTGGAGGAAAAAAATTGATTTAAAGGATTTGAAGAAAAATATTGGTATGATGGTACTGTATATTTTAAAAAGGTAATTATGCATTTATAATGCGAGGTGGTTGATTTCATGGTTTTGAGTAAACCATACTTCTTTTCTATATTGATGATTTATGGTGAGAAATGCAAGGAATGTGGGATTGGTGATTTTTATAACTCACACGGTAAATTTTGGAAATTTTTGGTAATAATAAAAATGGGCTATTGGTATTTATTTTAGTTTAGTTATTTTAGACGCACTTATGCAGTACTGGTGTTCTATACTGTACATGAGATTGTGATTAACGAGCAGGTTTTAGTCTCCCGTGAGTTACCTATGGACCTGAGGGCAGGCCGATTTAGTATAGTGCACATAACCGCCTTCCTCCTAGGCCGGAATGACAGATTTTAGCAGTGGCGCTGTTGGGATGCCGAAGCGACCGTATGCCGGTTCTCTCTTTAACCCCCGCCTGAGGGTGCTCGGGATGCTGAGTATTGTAGGACATCATTGGTATATAGTGTGGTGCGTCAGGCTACTTTCGATTTGAATTTTTTTAAGCTTATTATTTGGAAATACTATACAATTAAAATGGTTAATTTATTTAAATTTTACCGTTTATTTCAAACAAATAATTTTTACGGTTTTTTTTTATATGATTTATTAATTGTTATTAAAAATTTACTTTATTCCGGATTATTTTTCTGAGTGCATTGGATTCCAAAAAATGTTGCATTTTATTGGTAATTATTGATTAAATATTTTCATATAAATTGTGGTGCTCTATATTAGTATTTGCATGATTTTGTATTTTAAATGTTGATATTCCATTTATTTATTATTTAATTAATTATTTATTGGCTACCTTGATTTTGGGGAAATATAATTGCTGGGTTTTGTGAAATGTTTTAAAAAGGAGAACTTTTCCAACCGAGTGAACCTTGAGGGTTTTGAGAGAAAATATTATTTCCAATTAATTATTAATTAATTATTTATTTATTCTTAACTAATCAAGTGTAATAAAATTTTCGTTACTATTATAATTGTACAGTAGATAGGGTCACTCACTGAGATGATTAGCATCTTATATTTTTAAATTCTGTTTCCCTAGGTCAAGGTTTGGGAGACGTTGATCATCTGGGGCGAGCCCGACGTCTCAGTTCATTGCCGAAAGTCCAAGAAGCATTTCTTTCCTTTTTCCTCTCCATCTTGTATTACTTCTTTATCTGTCATCGTATTAATTTCATATTTACTGGCATAATGCTCTGTATACTATATTAGACATTTAGTTATTAATTATGCACTGATTCTTGTTATTCATTTGGAGTGCTGCAAATTTGTGGAATTATATTGTAGTAATGTGGGAGGAATAAGGGGATATTTCTAGAAGTGTGTTTTTAATGCAGGAAAATTGTGGTAAGTCCAACCCTTAGGGGAGGTTCTGTCGGATTTTCCATTGGAGGGTTCGGTAGGGTTTTCCTGGGATCAAGGCTTGACAAGGGTTCCAGTGAGAAATTTTGGACGGGTCCTGACATAATGTGTGTTAAATGCAAAAACATGCAAAATATACATTCTTCAATGATCCTAAGTAGAAAAAGCCCTGAAAGTTCTGAAAAAGTTCTCAAATTGGCATAAAAATTTGACTACCATAGGGTCTTTGGTAATTACCGATGAAACCTAAGGTATTTATACTTGCTGGAAAAATTACCGAAGGTTTCATTGGTAATTATTGAAGGCCCTACGGCAATCAAATTTTTTTGCCAATTTAAAATTTTTTTAAGAACTTTTGGGATTTTTTCTCCTTCGGATCATTGAAGAATGTATATTTTGTATGTTTTTGCATTTAACACACATTAGGGGACTTGTGGGGGCCAAAAAATTGGTAAAATATGATTATCACAGGGCTTTTGGTAATTACCGATGAAACCTTTGATAATTTTTCTAGCAAGTATAAATTGATTACCGTAAGTTTCATCAGTAATTATTGAAGGCCCTACGGTAATCAAATTTTTGTGTCAATTTGAGAACTTTTTCAGAACTTTTGGGGTTTTTTTTCCTTAAAATCATTGAAGAATGTATATTTTAAATGTTTTTGCATTTAACACACATTAGGGGACTTGTGGGGGCCAAAAAAGTTGTCGAATGTGATTACCATAGAGGTTTCGGTAATTACCGATGATTTCTACGGTAATTTTTCCAGCAAGTATAAATTGATTACCGTAGGTTTCATCGTTAATTGCCAATTTGAGAACTTTTTCAGAACTTTTGGAGTTTTTTCTCCTTAGGATCATTGAAGAATGTATATTTTGCATGTTGTTGCATTGAACACATGTTAGGGGACTTGTGGGGGCCAAAATATTTGTCGAATGTGATTACCATAAGAGTTTCGATAATTACCGATGATTTCTACGATTATTTTTCTAGCAAGTATAAATGGATTACCGTAGGTTTCATCGGTAATTATCAAAGGCCCTACGGTAATAAAATTTTTATGCTAATTTGAGAACTTTTTCAGAAATTTTGGGTTTTTTTCTCTTTAGGATCATTGAAGAATGTATATTTTACATATTTTTGCATTTAACACACATTAGGAAACTTGTGGGGGCCAAAAAATTGGAAAAAATGTGATTACCACAGGGGTTTCAATAATTACTGATGAAACCTACGGTAACCAAATATTTTTGCCAATTTGAGAACTTTTTCCGAACTTTTAGAGTTTTTTCTGTTTAGGGTTATTGATATTTTATCAACAAAATACGACAGATGACTTTTCCAACAAAACAACACATAAAACCAACGTCAATTATGCCAAAACACACGTTACGTGGTTGAGCTACTAATTGCATTCCTTACTACATTGCATAACACATGCATACCACATAACATGCCCCCATTGTCTTAATATAGCGTAGAGCTATTTATGGTCCTTCAGTTGAATGGTGCTGTTGGTTGGTAGTGCTATCAAGAGGTATGGCAGCTGAGCATGATCGGCTGCTGTGACCAATCTGTTTGTACCTCCCGCATCTATATTGATGATGCTTCTCTCCTTGAGAAATATGTTGATGCTTACATGCTGCAATTGCATGAACACAAGGAAAGCTAGGTTTCTCTATGCGGCATGTGCATTATCTGTCAAATTTAAATGAATAATATGCTTCAGTGACTACCAAATAAGGGTGCTTATGAAATGAATGATACAATCTAGAGAAAATCAACTCTATTAAATTGAAAAGTGTGCAAAGACTTTCAGACAGAAATTTTACCAGCCTAATCAAGTATTCCCAACACTATGATAAAGAAAGGTTGTAAACATGTCCCCAAAGAAAAAAGGTTGTATCCATGTTCCTAAAGAAAAGTCTATAGTATATGGTTAGACAACATAAAAGAAAAGCTCTTTAGGTAAATAAATCAAACACCGATAACATACAAAACTACATGGTAATAATTTAGAGAATGTCATATAAAAGAATAAAGCAAAAGGTCATCAAGTTATTTTCTCTCATGGACATAATAAAATCCATTTCCTCCAAATCATAGTTAACATAAGAGAGCTGCATTAAGAGGATAAAATGCTTTAAATTTTTTTATTTTTGAAAAAAAAAAAAGTAAACAACCAAGATATAGTAGTGTATTTAGACTTTGAATATATGAAACAACTTACATACTATATTAAACAATATGTGAACAAAACTATGATGCACATTATATGTGAGTCTACATAAATATGAAATTTGGGGACAAAGATATTGCACATGTGATATACATTATGAGCTAATTCACTTAGAATTTTGCTTTAGCTAGTTGATGGAGAATATGTCAATGTCACCATTCATATGACCTTATAATGCAAATAAACAAATAAAACTTCAAGTTAAATAGAATATACAATTAAAAAACCAAACAAAACATAGAATTCTTCCAAAACATCAATTTCTATTCTCCACAATTCAGTCTTCAATCTCCATACTTCTATTATACAAAAAAACACAACATATACTTCCAGCATACAAAATCCACATTCCTCAGCATAAAAAATTCACATTCTTCCATACTTCATCAAAATAAAGACAAAATTAGGGAGAAAAATTTAGGCTATGTACCTTTGAAAATTTATGCCACTGCCCAAATTTAGTCAATCCTTCAATTAACTGGTTCTTCCGTTCTTCATATTTGAGCTTCTTTAAGTTGAAACTGTCAAACAAAGAAAGAGAGCAACTCTCGTCAGATTCTTTGTTTATAGAAGGAAAAACAAACAAAGAAAGTCATCCATGTAACCAAGTAACTATCGTAAGGAATGACTAATGCAGCTATGTATCGGAATTATTATTATCATATAGCAAATACACCTTCCTTTTCCAAATTTGTTTTAGGTATATTATCACAAAGAAATATAACTGCTATCAGAATTCTTCTGGTGAATTACCTGCTCTATGCAGAACTTAAATAATCCACTCACAAAAGTTTACTGCAGTCGATAAAAGACCTTCAAAATTCTTCAACTGAGGTGCAGGCATTTTGCAGAATTTGTTAGGAGTCAAATTTCAAATGTACAAAACTAGTATCTCAACCTAACCACAAAAATATTAAATGTTTTTCAATGTACAAAACATATGAATATTAATTTGAGCAACAAATGGAATATAATGTCTGACTCTTATCCAATACCACAAGGCAAAGAATATTAACTCCAAAATATATAATCTTCTTGATGATTATTGGAGAAATTTCCAATTGGATCATCAAAATTTGCAAGTGGGATAGTTTGAGTGGGCTTAATGTAGAAAAATGAAATAGACCTTAAAATTTTCTAATATGTGATCATCATATTCTGCCATTGATATGTATTTGCAGCAACCCAAGAACTAAAATTATGATTTAATATATACCTTTTTTCTTGAAAGAATCATGACTAAAAAGTATGTAAATGTCAATGAAATAGAAATATATTTCAAATATTTACGTCTTTAATTGATAATAAAGTTGTGTAAAGTTTATTGAAATATATTTCTTGTTTAATATTATACCTCCTTTTTTGAGCCACCAATCTCCATAGTAACTTATGATGCCATGGCAAGATGAAAAATGCAATCCTAAGATAAACCAAGCCCATGAGTTATCCTTTGAAAAAACATTATAACCCATTGTTACCGATGCATGCAATATATATATATATATATATAGTCTTTGCATGAAAGAAATAAAAAACAGGAGCATAAATTTACTTTTTTACCAATTAAAATACAAGATGAAAGAATATGTTTACATATCACCTTTAGGAAATCCTATCCATAATTGTTATTGCAATTATTTCATAATATATATGAGACCATTGTCTTATACTAATACATTTCTTCAATGCATCTATGTTAATATTTTTTCCAACGGACTACTCAGATAGAATAAGCAAAATATAAAAGCACACCGTCACCAATAAGACTACTAATAACATGTATAGAACATTGCATAGTTGTTATATAGCATGATTAAGTGGATAAACTAAATACACATCCAGCTTAAGATTTAAGCTATAACATACCCCCGGCTAGTAAGATTTAGTATGTGTAAACTGTTTTTAGTACTAAGATCCTTAGCATATCATGAAATTTCTTTCTGTATGCATATGCTAAAAGTCATGCTGGTGATCCATGAAGATCTTCTATAACATTTTTCCTTGAAGTCACTCACTCCATAGTTCAGTTTGCCACTTCCAGCAAGTACACTAGATATCATTGTGATCCTTCTGGTAGGTAAGAACATCAAATGGAAGAAAAGTATATCAAAATTAGAATAAATATATCTTGAATTTCAACTAGAAATGTAAAATGATAAATGTTTCTTGCACTTTACTTCATTTAATATAATATATAAGCTGTTCTAACTTCTAATAAGAAAAGGAAAATTGTGATTAAAAAAACAAAACAGCTAGAAAAGGGAAAAACCAAATACAAAAAACAAAGGTAAGAATTATTGCTCAAGCCTTGTAATATAATGTTTTCAGCAATCCCAAGATCCTTGAAAGGGTACTCAAGAGAGACGTTGACAACCCCACAACAAATAAACAAGAACACTATGGTAAACCTCATGCACGGAATAAGTTTATATTAAAAGGCTTGGAAGGTTGCGTCTGAAGAAAAAAGTAACAAGGACTTGAGATTTGTAATTATATCATGTATCTTGTAATAAATATTATGCAGTACTACCTCTTACTTTAATGTTGAAATTAAATTAAAAAAGCTCAAAGCAAAACAGAGCATGCTATCTTATTGCTAGAGTAAGTCGTATCCGAGATGGTAACAAAACAAAATTGTCCCAAGACAAGCAACACCAACATAAATTGTCTGTTTAGTTTTTAGTAACTATCAGAGGCAGTTCATGACTTCAAACACATATAAGTTTTTCTTGTTAAAATCTTCTCAAATAGATAGGGAGCAAGAAAATTTATGGTCATTTACATTCATTATCATTTTTTTTTTTGGTACTCCATTGGTTGTAAATTTAATTTCCATGTATAGAAGAAAACAACCAAAGATTGTTTTAATGCTTTTATTACAATAATAGAGAAGTTGTATTTAACTTTAAATTATTGTTTGAGAGACTAAATCCTCTCAAGGCTAGGATATTTTAGGTTCATTAAGTTTGCATAATATTTGAAGCTGGGCATCTTTCCACAAGGTAACATCCAGCAACATATTAGGACCCATTGATGGTAATGCTTTCATACTTTTCTTTGTTGTATGAACTATAAGATGAACATGCCAAACATTTATGGCAAATAAACAAAACCTGAAGCCCTAGTTTTTATCATTATAAATTTTGAAAACAAACTAGCAAGCATTTTGTCTAGAAAGCTGTGTAAAACTTAATATAAATCATTATCAGCATTGTAACTTTTTATTTATTATTAATTTAAGGTATATAATCACAACATGGTCCACATTAACATTTAGCTGTCTTCCATGATCTAGTCAAGAAACTTTTAGAGCCATAGAAATTATGGGTCAAGGAAAAAGAAATGTCCTTTTAACTTTCCATTTCTAATTTAGAAACCTTCAAATGGTTGAAGCCAGTCTATTCAAATAATCCATAAGAAATTCAAATAAAAGATATATTGCCTAGAGATAAACATCCAAACTCTAAGCGCTTTAATTTACAACACAAGAATGATAAATAATTCACTCCATAAGAAATTTTTTTTTTAGTAGTCCAATAAGACATCTTAAGGAAAATGTTCTACTTGTATGAATAACACACTAAAATGTTTATTACATTATTTCAATGAGGAATCATTTTCCAGAAATTGATTTTGAAAATTCTTTAGTATTTGGTGCATGGAAAATATAAGAAGGAACAAAAATTTTAACAATCTAGGATAATGAAACTTGGGACTTTTTTTTTTTTTTGGGGGGGACGAGTTTGAATTAAAAAAATACTTCTCTCAACATGTCCCAAATAGCTTCCAAAAAAAAAAAAAAAAAAAGACATTACAGTTTACTAAGTCATATTCCTTTATAAAGTATTTTTCTTGGGAATTATCGGCCTACCAAATAAGGAAGTGAATTATTCAAGCAAAAACCAGATACTATGAATGAATGAGTAATTTATAAGTTCCAAAACGTTGATGTGAAATTAATTATTTTTAGAAAAATAAAATAAAATTAAGAATATAAGTTATATAAACATATTTCACAGCAACTTACCTCTGGAGTTTGATGGTTTGGGTCTATTAATCCTTTAGCATCCATGCACTCAGCCTGATATTTTGAAATAGCCAAATTTGACTTGTCCAGCGACAAAGCATATATCACCTGCAAATTTCTAGATAGGCTTTCAGTTCCACACTTTAATCCCTGCACTTTCATCTTAGATTCGACAAGGAAGAAACCATCTAAACCATGATTATTGACTTCCATCCCTCCTCCTGAAGAACTCTTTGGTTATCCTAAGCCGTTTTGCCATTCTTTCTCACTTTCTCTTCCTCTCCTTCTTCGTCATGCTCCGTTTAGGGTTTGATTTTTTGTTTTTGATATTTGAAAAGGATAATTTGAGAATATATGAAAATGAAAGGGTAAAACAAAAAAAATTAATCAAGATGGGTAGATTTTATTAACACATTTCAAATAAAGATATTGGGCTAAATTCCCCAAAAATAAACATTACAAGTTTTATGGTTAGCTGCTTAGGCTTATAAGTATTGGGCCTATTGTGGTATCTAATTGGTCTAACTCCTGCTGAGAAATGAATTAGGAGAATTTGGCCATTATCCCTGCTGCATGGGTATTGAGGATATATGCCGACAGTTGGTGGAATTTTTTATTTTATCTTTTAATATCAATTATATCCTTAAAAGAATTTAAAATAACGTACATATCCTCTTATTTTAACATGTTTCAGTGTCGCTTCGACTCACGCGCCACACCATTCTCCTAACAAACTTTCCCGTGCAGCAAAACTTTTACATGGTCGGTTTAAAGTACACTAGGTTATCATATCCCTCTCTTCTTCCTCTGGCTTTTCTTATCTTTTGCAGAGGGGTCACTTCTAAGCTTTTTGTTGGAGGTACTACTCTCTCTTCTCCATTTCTTTTTCTCCATTTAAGTTTTACGCCCCGGGAAATAAAACTGTAAGTATGCTCCTTGAATTTGTTGCGAAAAGTTTATTTTTGATTACAAGTCTGATTAATAAATAAATTATGTGTCTCAAAGTGTATATTTGTGCTCCAATTTGCGGGTAAGAGAAAAAAAAATACGAATTTTAGTAATTAAATTATGAGTATAAAGTGTTTGAAGGAATGTCTACTAGAATCTTACCTATTTATTGAGCCATTCATCTTCTTAACTTGGTCGTTCTGATATGGTTTATTCTCTATTAGCTTTCTTCGTCGAGTCTGGTCTCTGGTGATTCTGGACTGATAGGAAAGGTAAACCGATATAGCTTGTTTGTTGTTACTGATAGTGCTGGTCAAGCAATTAAAGTGACTATAATTTCTACAAAATCCAATTCTTAGATGATTGCAAATTACATAAAGTAGGAGAATCTATGGACTAGCCTACGAAAATATATACCAAACTCTATTTTCACTCCAGAGGTAAAGCATGGGGTATGGTTATGCTTAGTTTTATGTTCAATTTTTGTTAGGCAAAGTTAAACATTTTTTTTATTCCAGACTTTAAATACCCTTTTGGTATATTATAATACTTGCTTGTTGCAGTAATCTAAGTAATCTAAAACAGTTTGATGCTTTATATTCTTTTGTTGTATTTTCCTGACTAGCATAGGTTTGCTGGACAGGCTAGAGCCAGTGCTGCGCAGCTGCGTACTCATGCTGGATGGCTTTATTGTATATTGTGTCTTTTTGAATGTTTAACTATGGGATTATGAAATTTTGAATCTTTTTTTTCTTGCTATGTTGCAGGACTGTCATTTTACACTACCGAAGAGCGATTATCGGAAGCATTTTCAGAATGCGATCAAGTTGTTGAAGGTGATTGATAGCTTTCATATGCAAGAATATTAAAACTTATAAGATCTTATCATCTGGCACTTGACATTGTTTTTGGTTCCCCTTTCTTTTTTTTTTTTTTTTTTTTTTTTTTTTTCACCAGCTAAAATTGTAATGGATAGAGTCTCAGACAGATCAAAAGGATTTGGATTTGTGACCTTCGCTTCAGCTAGAAAGCCATAACGGAGTTGAACAGAAAGGTACATCCCTTTTTTTTCCCCCCATCCTCAGACTCTCAATTAGCTTTTTCTTCACACCTTTTTAAATGATATATTCTGTCAGGCATTGAATAGGCGTGTAATTTTTGTGGACTACGCAAAGCCCACTACCAATCTTTTATCAAATGCCAATAGCAAGGGGACCTCCTCAACCATTGGCTGATAGTTGATTACTTTTATATATATATATATATATATGTTTGGATATGCTCATTAGCTTTTTTTATTAATAAATCTAGCTAATTTGTGATGATTCCAAATGTGTGAAGTGGTAGAAGCTACAGCATCAGCACCAGAATCAAGAGTTGATATATTTTTATTTAGAATATGGTGTACTTTAATTTTATAAATGGGAAAGTTTCCACAATTAGTGGGCAAGTAATTACTACAAACTATAGTTTAAATGAATCGAATAAGGCTAGACTAGCAAACATTTCAAAGTTAGCTTATAGTAGAATATGAGAGTTGCTGATCCTATTTTTACGCTTGACATGAGATATATTCAAGAAATTTGTACTGTTACCTGGTTTTTGTCCCTTTTTTTTGTGCTAATATTTGTTAATGTTATATTTTCATCGAAACTTTTGTTCATGTTGAACAGTTCTGTTTAAATCAAGTGCTTTAGATTTAGCTGCTATTGAAACTAGAATTGGCAAAAAAAATTTATTACCGTAGGACCTTCGGTAATTACTGATGAAATCTACGGTAATCAATTTGTAGTTGCTGAAAAAATTACCCTAGGTTTCATCAATAATTACCAAAACCCCTATGGTTATCATATTTTACCAATTTTTTTGCCCTTACAAGTCCCCTAGTGTGTGTTAAATGCAACAACATGCAAAATATACATTCTTCAATGGTTTTAAGGAGAAAAAATCCTAAAAATTCTGAAAAAGTTCTCAAATTGGCATTAAATTTTGATTACCGTAGGACCTTCGGTAATTACTGATTAAACATACGGTAATCAATTTGTAGTTGCTGAAAAAATTACTGTAGGTTTCATCTGTAATTTTCAAAACCTCTATGGTAATCACATTTTACCATTTTTTGACCACCACAAGTCTCCTAATGTGTGTTAAATGTAGCAACATGCACAATATACATTCTTCAATGATCCTAAAGAGAAAAAACCCCAAAAGTTCTGAAAAAGTTCTCAAATTGGCACAAAAATTTGATTACTATAGGGCTTTCGGTAATTACCGATAAAATCTACGGTAATCAATTTGTAGTTGTTGAAAACATTACCGTAGGTTTCATCGGTAATTACCGAAACTCCTATGGTAATCACTTTTTACCAATTTATTGACCCCCACAAGTCCCCTAATGTGTGTTAAATGCAACAATATGCACAATATACATTTTTCAATGATTCTAAAAAGAAAAAAAACCCAAAAGTTCTAAAGAAGTTCTCAAATTGGCACAAAAATTTGATTACCGTAGAGCCTTTGGTAATTACCAATGAAACCTACGGTAATCAATTTGTTGTTGGTAGAAAAATTACCGTAGATTTCATCGGTAATTACCGAAACCTCTATGGTTATCACATTTTACCAATTTTTTGGCCCCCACAAGTACCCTAATGTGTGTTAAATGCAACAACATGCAAAATATACATTCTTCAATGATCCTAAAGAGAAAAAACCCCAAACATTCTGAAAAAGTTCTCAAATTGGCGTTACAATTTGATTATCGTAGGCCCTTCAGTAATTACGGATGAAATTTACGGTAATCAATTTGTAGTTGCTGAAAAAATTACCGTAGGTTTCATTGATAATTATCGAAACCCCTATGATAATCACATTTTACCAATTTTTTGGCCCCCACAAGTCCCCTAATGTGTGTTAAGTGCAACAACATGCAAAATATACATTCTTCAATGATTCTAAGGAGAAAAAATCCCAAAAGTTTTGAAAAAGTTATCAAATTTGCACAAAAATTTGATTATCGTAGGGCCTTCGGTAATTACCGATGACACCTGCGATAATCAATTTGTAGTTGCTGGAAAAATTACCGTAGGTTTCATCGGTAATTACCGAAACCCCTATGGTAATCACATTTTACTAAGTTTTTGGCCCTCACAAGTCCCCTAATGTGTGTTAAATGCAACAACATGCAAAATATACATTCTTCAATGATCCTAAAGAGAAAAAACCTCAAACGTTCTGAAAAAGTTCTCAAATTGGCACAAAAATTTAATTATCGTAAGGCCTTCGATAATTACCAATGAAACCTATGGTAATCAATTTGTCCTTACTTGAAAAATTATCATAGGTTACATCGGTAATTACCGAAACCTTTATGGTAATCACATTTTACTAATTTGTTGACCCCCATAAGTTCCCTAATGTGTGTTAAATGCAACAACATGCACATTATACATTCTGCAATGATCCTAAAGAGAAAAAACCCCAAAAATGGTTAAATTGAAATTACCAACGGGGTTTCGGTAATTACTGATGAAACTGCCGGTAATTTTTCCAGCAAACATTGGGACTCCTAATATGAATTACCGATGGTTGCATCAGTAATTACCGATGACCCGTCGGTAATCAACTTTGGGTGAGATTTTCTAAGTTTTTCCAAACTTTTTGTGGATTGTATTGTTGAGGATCATTAATAAAGCTATATTTTGCATGTTCTTAGTGGAAACATACATTATCGAAGTTGTTGGATTGAATTGTGATGATTTGCTTTTAAAATACATGACAAATTGAAATTACCGATAAGGTATCGGTAATTACCGATGTAACCGTCGGCTTTGGTAATTACCGATGCACCATCAGTAATAAACTTTATTTAGAATTTTCCCACTTTTTCCAGTGTTTTTGTAGATTCTTTTATTGAGGATTATTAATAAAGTTAGATTTAGCATATTATTGATGGAAACATATATCATCGAAATTGTCGAATGGACAATTGTAAATTACCGATGGTGCATCGGTAATTACTGAAGGAAACTATCAGTAATTTTTTCGACAAACCATCAAATATACCATATATATTGAAAATGCTAAAATATAAATATAAATATTTAGACAAACATATGTACATAGGATATAAATATAAATACTACCAACAACACAGTGGCCAAAAAAATATTTAATGATGACATATTCATTGATTCCAAATTAAGAGAAGCATGACAAAAATACCTTGGAAACATTAACAAATTTTGAATATAGTTTTATATCATACAAGATAGATGTAGTATGCAAATAGAAAAAATTACAAATTGTCTGTGATCTAATCTCGAGATCAAAAATGACTTGTAAACAGGTAGTGGATAAAGAAATAAGCTGCCTGAACAACAACAAATGCAGCTAGCCAGCTCAGAGAGAAGGACTGAAGTAACTTGGCAGCACAGCTAGACATCCAGGTTACAATACCAAGATTTGTCAGTCGCCTGGCCATGCCCACTCTAGAACAACAAACCAAGCCAAGGTATCTCATGCTAATATCTCACTTAAGCAATCATCCCAATCAAGGACTCCTAACAAAAGGATTATAGATAAACCAATCATTGCAGCTACAACTCTTGCTACACCAAAAGCCTCTCTGCAAGCATACAAAAAATACATGGTAAATCAGAAATATAAGAAAAATGGATGTATATTCTCAACAAATAGCATACATATTATGTATGAGACAATAGAAATTGTGCAAATACATTATCGAGTGCAAGTAGTTGACTTTCATTCAATTTATGGTCATTTTAGCAGGCATGACATGGTGGAACCTAGTACAAAAGATAATGGCAATTTCAGTTGCAAGTTTTACAATGCAGAGAATTTTAGATAGCTAAAAAGAGAATATTCTAGAAATTTGGGTGTTTTTGTTGAATAAGAGATAAGTGATTCCCATATATCAATCTTCATAAACACTAAGATCCTGGAAACAAAACATCATGGAAATGAAGATCCTTATACAGAATAATTTTAGAATTTGGTGGGAACTAAATTGTCTTTCCTATCCAATGGAAATTATTTCTATTGATTTATTACTGATGAACCACTATTGCCCTCATGGTTCCATGGACTACTATTGATTTGTACAGAAGGACTCTACCTGATGATTTCAACATGCTCAACTACACCACAATAAGTGAAAAAATCATAAACATCCTTTTTTGTTGCTTTTGGAGATAAGCTTGTAACTTCTGCAGATAACCACCCGGATACATTTCTTTTTAAGACTTACAAAAAGTGGAATTGAGTGAACCAGAGAAAATTGATTTAAAATAACAGGAAAAAATACAACCAAAAGCCAGATTATATAATTATATATAGCAAAATTTATCATAAATTTAATATTAACATTTCATGGTAACAAACAAAGGCATTGTTTAATCATTTATCTTGAATAAAGAAGACCATGTTTTGGAGGAAGAAACAAAAGGGATAAGGGAAATGTCAGAAGTTGATGAAAGACGTTATCGTATAATTGGGATGACCTTGCTTTGTGTGATAATGCTATTGTTAATTCCAGCCAGTTCAATGACAGCTTGGAAGGCTCATATGTAGCATCTTTATTCAAAGTCTTAATAATAAAACCCTCACAACTGTAAACTACGATAAATTAAGATTATAAATAGTGCAATAAATCAATGATAAAGTCTGTGGGAAAAAAATAATAATTATACACTAAGATACAACTAGTAGTGAAAAATTAATTACAAATATTCTAGACTAAATGTAATTCAGAGAAACTAACGTAAACAACATAAATCCGTCTGTGGTTTTCATCATTGGTGAAAAGAACTTCTACACAATTAGCATCACTTATGCCATCCAAACGCAGGATTACCATATTTACATAATTAAAATTGTTTCATTCAGTACATCATGTTTGGAATATCCTTTTGTTTTTTTTTTTTTTTCCAATGCTCTAGGCCTAACCACCTGGACTTGGGGGTAAAAAGAAGAGGTCATTGCTATTTGGGTCGTCATCAAGGGGACTAGAATAACTAATTTACTAAAAGCTAAAAAGTGAATACCTTGCATCAACAGCAGCATTAAGAAACTTCTGTATTTCATCAATATCATTCGATGTTATTGCTGTAGCAAACTGAAAATATCCAGCTTCTTCCTCAAAAGGCTCATAAAGACACTGCACTAGGCAAAAGATGCACCAGTTAGAATGCATCAAGTTTCACTAATTTTAGAATGCTATACAAACCCAGCAGACTAATACAATCAGCATATAATTAGCAAATAAATATTCAAAAACATGCAATCCACAATGAGAAAATTAAATAAAATAACTTATACTGGTACATAGTTCTTGCAACCAATAATTTTTACTACAAATGTCCTATAGCTACGTTAATATTGATACTGAAGTGAAATAAGTGAATTTGTACGATACATTGATTGCCTTACATCTCGTTTCCAACTGATTTGTCTACATGGCATGCTTTGGCCAATGTACATTTGAGATAGGAGTTCTAGTAGGTCTATAAAGATTTGGAGTCGCTAGTTATGTACATATTATATGTTCATGTATGGGATGGGACATATATATATATATATATATATATATTAGAAGCAATATAATATATGGATTTAGATATTCATTAATCCTATTTAGATACTCCAGAGTCCCACTCTCTTCAAGATCTGTTCAATGCTAAATACATATATATATATATATATATATATGACCTTCATAAAAGTGTGTATAATATGTTCTTAAATTAAGAAGATATTTGTTGTGCAAAGACGTTTGATCAAGAACGGCACTATAGATGACAGTATATACATATATATATATATATATATATAGAACGGAAGATACTAAAGGAGTGATCTGAAATAATTCTACTACATTTTTATCAAAGAGAGTTCTATTTACATTTTAAAACGTAAAGTTTGAATAATTTATGCACAATTCATGTTGGTAGAGGCATGAGCATCCTGTATGTGTATTTGTGCCTCCATTTATGTAATACAATATATAAGTATGAGATGGAAATGTAAATCCAGCTGACAAGTTTAATTTGTTTTAACACAATAGATAGTTGATTTGAAATACATACATCATCAACAAGCAATCCCTTGACAAAATGGCACCATAGATGTTGGTAATCAAAGTTGTCAGTAAAAATGATTAGAACCTCTGGGGAGCAGATGTCAATGTAGCAATCCTACAAATGAGAAATTTTGTAAGCATAGATTCAAGATTCAATCAAAATAAGAAATGACATGCCCATGGAAAAAATATCCATGTCTATCATGCATACCAGGACCTTAACTCTAAAAGACACTTTGGTACATAAAGCCATAGTAAAAGGAAGGAAGCGAACAAAAAAGAAATTCTATCTTCCAATAACAACATAGGACCTTCATCTGTCCCAACTCAATACAGCTTCCATTACTGTGTTCCAGTGAACCCAATAATATACCTTATTGGTCGACCAATCAAATAGGCTTTAAAGAACAGAAGATGATCTATAGAACTATTGTTTATCACAAAGTACAGAACCAACCACATAAAAGCAATTAATAAGGCAATCTAGTTGAACAAGCATACCTTAAAATGATCTCAGAGGTCTGATCCCTTCGCTTTACAGGCTGATTAAGATCATAAAAAACAACATTAATAATATATTTTCCAAAACTAAAACCATGTTTAACTAATCTAACTTCTGTTTAGACACTGAAGAAAATCCCTAGTGAAAAGCCTTGTTTTAGACCAAAATTTAATATAATTAATTAAGAAAAATCAATATCTTTTGCTCAAAAATGCGAATTTGATATTTCAAAAAATTAACTTATCTCCTCCCTTTTCCAAGATTTTCTTAGCAGCCAACAAAATTCTATAAATCAACAACGACAATTAAAACCAAAAAAAAAAAAAAAAGATGGAAAAATTACTCACAATTGGTAGCATTAGGCCCTCTTGAATACTTCACCTAAAAATTTATCATAAAAACATATATAGTCAAGAATTCAGAAAACTTGACAAAACTTAATTGCTAAAGTTTTGCATTTTTAAAACAAATTTTCGCTTTTTTTTTTTTTTTCCTCTCTCCCTACTTAAAGCAAGAAAAACAATAAATTAAGAGAAAAAGATTAAAAGTATAGCAGAATTGAATCTAAATATGGATGATTCCTCCTGCTGCTTCCAAAATAAACTTCCATTTGGCAAGTCCCTATGACAAAAACCAAGCTAGGGTTCCGACGATAGGATTCTAATTGTATTTTTCCATTTTGAAGATTTCTTGAAAAATCCAGGAAAGACTACACCATTAAAAGCAGACCCAGAAGAGGAGGAAGAGGAAGGACCAAGGAGTTTGCTGTAGATCTGCTTGCCGATCAGGTAAAAGTCGATGACGGGACTCTGAGGCCAAAACGGAGAAGGGCATGGCTGGGCTAATTGCTGAACCTAGGATGCTTCCTCCACTCATCTCTCCTCCTGAAGAACTCTCCAGTGGCTGCTTTGCCAGTCTCTCATGTTCCTTTTCCTCTTTTCGTTGGGCATTTCATGTGTATTTTTCCTTTTGATATTTGAAAAGGATAGTTTAGGAATATTAAAAAATAAAAGGGTAAAACAAAAAACCTTGAAAGGAAAGGGGTATATTTCATGAAAGGCTTTCAAATAGGGGTACCGGGCAAAATTTCCCATACGACTATCATCTAATAATGCTTAAATATGTTCTTTAATATGTTGGTGAAAAATAGGCGAATACTTAAATATTCACTTTCTTAATTAACTTTTTGACAGTATAAAAATATCTATCGATTTAAAAAAAAAAAAAATCAGAAACAAAATTAGAACTGTCCATCTATATTAACAAGTCCACCTTGTTTAATCTGTCCATTTATGATAATAAGTCCACTTGTTTAATCGGTGACATAATATCCATCAACATATCCTCCATTTTTCATATTTTATCTTCTTCTTTTTTTATCGTATTAAATAGCATAAAATTAAGCAAACATCCATAAATAATCTATAATCTATTTTTGTAGTATATAATTCTAATTATATTACCAAAAGCAACCTCCGAAATTTCTCAGCTAAAAACAAAGAACCTCCAAGCAAACGAATAAGGAAAATGACTAAGGGAAAAAGCTGATATATATGTGTTTGTGTGTGTGTGTGGAGCTAGCTCACTGATTGTGCCTCCGACATGCATGCTTTTTGTGGAAGCCCAGAGCTTGTAATTGACGGAGCCCATTCAAGTCCACCCATCGGAGTCCCCAGCTTCATAAACAGCTCCGGAACAAACACTCCAAATAGCCAGCAATGTCGCCAAAAAAATCAAAGCACCATTAGCCAAAAGCCATTATATTAATTAATTGCTTAACAAAGGCAAAGACACTCTGAGAATAATCAAAAATTAAATAAATAAAATTGAGTGGAAAAAGAAATGGAGTTGGAGAGCGCCCAAAATTTTGCATGAGAGGTGTCATGTGCTTTGGCATTGCATGTAGATAGTGTGAGGTATCGTTTATCTATAGCTAGGATGGAAAGGTTTTCTCAATGACAAATTAATCCGGAAGATTTCCTTATATGAGAAATAATAGTATTGTTGAATTGAAGTAATATTTTATATTATAACATTTTTGCGCAGGTGATAAAGCATTCATCTTTGAAACTTTTGTTTATCTGAAAATTACAGCATTTATTAACATCCTTAGTATTTCAGATGTTTCGTTGAATAATTGACCTTTAATATGAAAAAATCCGATATATATATATATATATATATAACGAAAAACAAAGAATCATAGTTGAGAACGACTACGATGTATGGAAGAAAAGTACATAACACGCCAAAATTTTCAAATTTTTATGTAAAAAGAAATTGTATTATATATTTGTAAATCAAAAGTATAACTGCGAACTAAAAATTAGTGAATCAATGTAACCAGCAATATTATGGCGGCCACCCACGCCTTCCAAATTTTATATAGAAACAAAATTAGCTTAGAAATTCCAAGAATACGTTTATTATTTAGGTAACCAATGAGTCAACAACCAATTAAAAATCAAGGTGTTGCATCGAATTATTAAAAAAGTTTTAAAATTACTCGGGGAATCTTAGATCATCTGGGGTCCATAAACAAGTTTACTGAAAGTTTCACATTTTTAGTTAGTAGGTGGTAAGCATAACAGAAAGAAAAATACTTTGAAATTAAAAATCAGCCAGATATATAATACATGTTGAATGAAAAAAATAATAGAGACGTATACGTTATTCACCCAAAAAAATAAATAAATAAATAAATAAATAGAGACATATACGTTTGAAACAACATGATGAAATTTCATTTTGCTCCAATAGTGTACTTCCAATAATTCATAACCTTTCTCAGCATCTCCATGTACTATTTCGTTAATTTCTATAATTTAATTTTAATATAGGCATCGTTTAGAATTTTGTTTGTCGCCCCTATTCCATGTGTACCAATTGCAGGAGATGTACATAAAAGAAGGCAAAACATCTTACTAAAATATATGCTAATATGTTAACCAAATTTAAAAGTTTTGCTATTTCATAGTTCAAAATATAAAAATTTTTCTTGGATATAATTTCAATTGCACAGATTGAAAGGGAATGTAATCAGCCTATCACTTCCTGTCTAAGTTTAGATTAAGTTCCAATCCAAAACCAATTTGTTTTGAACTGTCAAAACCAATTGATTATGGATGGAATAATCCACTTAAATTATATAATGTATACCTTTTGTATTTTTTTTTATCTCCATCGCCCCACCACCTTATGCAATATTTTTTGCACCAATACTATCTAAAAGAGAGAATGACCGATCCATGACCAGGTCATCATTCTCTGCTAATAGAGTTTGTGTGTGAATGTAATAACCCACTCAATTAATATGGTATATGCTCTTTGTATTTCCTACCAATTTTGGTGCATTCCCAACACATATTATATGCCTTTAATAATCAATTTGATTAAATGTTATTTTAAAATATTTTTTTCTTACCCATGCTAATGAGCTCCTAACATAAATGCAGCAATCAGTTTAGGATATTCCTGAACGAGCACAGAATACATGTACAGCCGGGGTTAGGATTAACAAATTGAGGGGTGCAAACAAAAGAAATTAAAAATTCTTATCCACAATACTCCTTCGTTTCCTCCGTATTCCCAGGCCTCATTGACGGGCCCAAGCCTTTTCACTTGGATTCTGAGCACTCGAAGAGCTCTCATGGCGACCTCCTTCTCTCCTGCAACTTCTCTACGCTCCATTCTCCAACCCAAGCAAAAACCCCTCATCTCCTTTCGAGGTATATAAATATTATCATCGAAACTTTATTTAACCGATATGGTCCTTTCTCGTTTAAACATTGCTTAATCCAAGCTTTTTGAACTTTTTTTTTCTGGCAATTTAGGAGCAATTATGATTCAGTTGCTAATGACCAGATTATATAACCTGTTTCACCTTTATGGTGTGTCTCTGTAACTAGTTTACAATTTTACAGAATCATATGGTGGAGGGGTTTGTGCGAAATGTCAGCCGAGCAGGGTTAGTGTGTGCTCATGGGGCTCATCCTCTAGCTACGTCAGTCTTCAGGATGGTACCGCTAAGCTTTCTTGTTCTGGAACGCTTATTCTTCCGAGGCGTTTGTTGCGAAAAAGGCAAGTTAGATGGCTACAATTTCTCTATTAATTTTGCATACTCAATTTTTTTTTTTTTAAATTTTATTTGTTTATTATGGGTAAAATTTTTCAGAGGCAGCATTGTGAGGGCGGCTACTATTGAAGAAATAGAAGCAGAGAAATCTTTGATCGAGAAAGATGTTGTAAGTTTGTTTGTTTTGGGTATTGATCAGCTTGAAGATATTTTGAGGTTTTCCATAGTGTGGTATGCGGTACATACTTAAATATTACTATTCAATTTTCAGAAAGCAAGGATGGAAAAGACTATTGAAACGATGCGCACCAATTTTAATTCCATTAGGACAGGGAGGGCAAACCCAGCAATGCTGGATAAGATTGAGGTAGGATTACTTTACATGTTTGCGTTTACAATTGAAAGAGCAATTGAAATTCTTTCAATTGTTTAATTATGACGAGGAGGAGAGTATATTTTCAAGCTGAATTTTGTTTATTATTATCAGTTCCATTTTGTTTCAATTTTTCTTTACTTTCAAATCCATTTTTATCTGGTGGTTCATATGGAGCTTCCAATTACAGGCAACTGATATTTTAAGCACTCATCTATTACTTTTAATTTTGATAAAAACTTTTTGCTCCTATGCGATATACTTTTGGCAAGTATGTGATGCCTCCTGTGATGATCATGTGTTAGTGCTATCATAATATCGTTACTAGTAGTCAGTAAGATCAAATTTAAGTTATTATTTTTCGTTTAAGAACAGCTTTTATGCTATGCTTTTGTAGGTGGAGTATTATGGAAGTCCAGTTAACTTGAAGACTATTGCTCAAATCAGTACTCCTGATGCAAGTTCTCTCTTGGTGCAGCCATACGACAAGTCCAGGTATTAAATAGAGATAAAAGGATGTGGAAAAATTTGGGAATTCAAGGAAGAACAGCAGACCACTCTGCATTCAGTCTTCCCAATATTTATGTATATGCTTGGTAGGGAATAAGGACTAAGGACTAATATTTACTTTGAGGAATAAATCGAAATTGAAGATACCAATATTTGAAAAGCTAGTGATTCCACCTTGACCTTTAACTTCCCTTCTATTTGATACCTAAAATATATACAGTTTTCTAAGCTGTAGAAAACTCTCTCGTGTATTAGAAGAGGACTTTGGCATTATTTTAACTTCACAATCCACATTCCTTATTTTTTTCTTTTTATTTGTGGAATATTTCAGCTTAAAAGCTATAGAGAAGGCCATTGTCAGTTCTGATCTTGGTTTGACACCAAATAATGATGGAGATGTTATACGTTTAACTCTCCCTCAACTTACATCAGACAGAAGGAAGGTAGCTTTTTTATCCTGAAGATCATTCAACTCTTCTTTGTGATGCTTTTTTGTATTTGTTTTCTTTTATCAATGATATTGAAGTGTAACCTTTACTGAATTCAAAGACTTGTTAGTGAAAATCCAGAAGCATGCTTCTAAGGTATTTGATTGTAGTTTTTTTTATTTTTTTATTTTTTGCCCTCCAAATACAGGAACTGTCAAAGGTTGTCGCCAAACAGGCTGAAGAAGGGAAGGTACTTTGTTTATACTGTCGACCGTTTTAGAAACCTCTCCTGCTTTGATCTGTAGTGTGATTATCGATGTGATCTCAAGTTTTCGGGTTGGGGTATAGGATAGGTTTATTGAACCTGATTTTATAAAGTTGCTTAGCTGTAATTTACTATTGCCTTCCCTCCTGGTTATGTGCTGCAGCATTGGACTTTGTCTGAAATTCATAATTGTGATTGAGAAGTCAGAATTCAGTACTTGTAAATACCTGAAAGGCATGGCAAGGTTGCCATGATGATGTTTTGCTACTTGTCATGGCACTGTATATATCTAAATGCGTACATCGTAAAATTGTACAGGATAATTAATTTGTAAATATAAACACATGTGAACTTCTTTTCTGAATAAAATGCTTACAGGTGGCATTGCGGAACATACGGAGAGATGCTTTAAAAGCCTATGAAAAACTTGAGAAGGTGTGAATCTAAAATGGTCCAATCTTTCTCACTCTCTGGGTTATTTCTTGGTTGTTTTTCCTTTTACCTCTTTTTACTTCTGTTTTTCTAATATTGACTTCATAAATACATCTTTTGCAGGAGAAAAAGCTCTCTCAAGATAATGTCAAGGACTTGTCAAGTGATTTGCAGGTAACCGACCCTTTTGCATGGTATAGTATTGAGTCTTTAGATACCTTTATCCATCAAGGACATCTAGTGTTTTTTGGTAGAAGGAGGATCTCTTATGGGGTTTCTTGAAGTTAACTTTCGAGTATGCTCAATTGTTTACATTGCTTTGTCCCAGAAACTGACCGATGAGTATATGAAGAAGATTGATGCCGTTCTCAAACAGAAGGAGAAGGTATTGTCCATTTCAATACTTCACCAATGGCTAATATGTGATCATTTAAATTTATATTGTTCATACACATTTTACCTGCATTAGTTACAAGTTACAGTACCCAGATGGTTACATTACCAGTCTGGATCACATGCACAAGTTTTTTTGTTTATTTATTTATTTACATGTCAATTGGATGTTGAGTGGACTTGGTCGTAACCATTTATTTATTGTAGGATTGAGCAGGAATGTTGGAGAGTTTTCGTTGTACCTTATAGTTTGTGTTTCTATCATCTTGTCAACTTGGGGATGATGGTGCACAAAGTGCCTTGATGGTCTTGCAATTTTAGTGGAAATTATGATTCTAAAATTTAAGAAGTACAGGAATAAAACCGTTGTTGTTGTTGTTGTTTTTTTTTTTTTTTTTTTTTGTAAAACAAGAATAAAATTGTTGTCACAATAAAGATCTGGTTTTGACCAAAGAAAGCAACATTAATGTAAAAAATGGAAAATTAGTTGATGCTTGAAATGACCAGAAAGTTTAAGCAATTTAAGAACAACTCAATCCACACAAAAGCACTACTCCAAATTTTGCTGTTTTTGTCATATATGCTTCCCTGGGACCCGTATAGCATTTATGCTAGCCAGAATTTTTCTCTTTTCTGCTTGAATATTCTGCTTATATGGCTCAATTAGTTCCTTTGACATCGATTTTGTATTTATCTTCTCTTGTTTTTCAGGAGTTGCTGAAGGTTTAGTGATCACATACACAAAGATGTAAATGATTGAGCATAGCGAATCCATAATTGGCCCCTCTTTTTGTGTGTGGGTAGCTTGTATTTCGTATTTGTTACACCTGGCTTCCACAAACACTTTTGTGGATTTATAGAGAAGTTCTATTTGAAAGAAAGGTGAACAATTTGCATCTTTTGCAAGGTTTTCATTAAAAATTCTTTACGGTATGTGGAATAGAAGAATGGTTAAATTAAGATGAAAAATTCACATATTATGCCTACTTCTCTTGTAGTTAGGCTATGGGGGTACCCGTTTCTAACTTTCATATTTCCCATCCCAGATTCTAAATCCATATCCTGCATGGACAGCTTCCTTATCTGTTTATTTATTTCAGGCTGGACCATGATGTGGTCCACAATCCACATGGTATGAATGAAAGCCTCAGCCACTTCTTTCTTTTGCCATCGCTAAACCTTAAAAATTCAACATCATATATACAGTTTAAGTATGTGACTCAAACATGCTCTGTCACTTGTAGTATGTTCTGGGGTTTGACCTCATATGCCATATTCTCGAGGGAAGTTTGAGCATCGAACTTGGTGGAAAAAAGAAGCTTTCTGTGTCTATCCGTTTTTTTCTTGGGAAAACAAACTCCAAATGCATATTCATTGACATATTTGTTTTCCAAAAAACCTTGTTTTCAGGTTTTTAAAAAATCTACTACCACTGATTTTCTAATGTCTTGAATGTTCAAATTTCTGTTGTAATTTGTTGGAACTGCTATTATTAAAGATGAAATCAACTTGTGTAAGTAAAAATTGAAAATTGAAAATATGTGTATAGTTATAAAAAAGAGAATATGGGTTCAATTTCCTTGCCCAGTTGATATTAATAGAATCAATTCATAACCAAGTCAGCTTGGGTCATCTTATGTGAGTTTAAACTTCGGGAGCATCGTCTACAGGGTTAAATTAAAATGGGCAAGCACAGTTTCTTGGAAACTTCCAAAGGCCAATAAAGCATGCAAATTTTGTCAACAAAGGTTGAATTTTTTTCCTTTTATATTTTATTTTAAAAGAAAAGCTCTAGCTTCCTTTTGATAATGGACCACCGCCTTTGATAAGGATGATTTTTGCATTGGTTACTTTTTATTCAAGTCTGTTGTTTGTATGTATCGGGCCTAATTTGGCTTTTAGATGATGGTTAATCATGAACTCCTTTTCTTCCTTGAAGTGACTTTGGAATTTCTTTCATGTGAACATACCATGAGGCAAAGTTTCAGAATCCTCGAGTGCTAGGTCTCCAGCCAAAAAGACAACAAAAAGAGAGAGGTTCTGGTCCCTACAGACACAAAACCAAGATTTCATATGAAAATAATATTGCACTGTTTGGAGATATTTCAGACCTCCTAAACATTTTTGCCTAGGCATGAAGTCCAACAAAACAACACCATTTACTTTTTCTCGCTTATTAACCACGGGTGGATATGATTCATATGAATATAAAATAAGTTAATAAAAAAAATAGAGAAAGCCATGTCATACCCACCAAATCAAATACCTAATTCCCAAATGAACCTAAAAGAACAAGAGAGAAAAAATTAACTTTATATTGTACTCTGGCCCGCAATCCTCTTCAATCAACAAATAATTTTTCGTTTTTTTAAAAAAATTTTTGGGGTCAAAATAAAAATATAAAGTCATAGAAAATTAGAAATAAAGAAAAAGGTCATAGAAAATTAGAAATAAACAAAAAGTCAGAACCTAACATTTTGAGTTTGAAAATGAGTCCTCCAGTCCTGGGTCACAGCTCGAGAAATCAAATCAACTAAAATAAACCTTCTCTAATCCCAATCCAACCAAATACACAAAAGCATTAATTCTTTAAACCAATAAAATAATATAGAACATTATAATAAAATAATAATAATAATAATAATTATTGTATTTATTGACCATGATGACCTCCATGAGTAAGCAATAAATTGAAATGAGATTGCAGCCCCCCCCCCCCCCCCCCCCCCCCATATAAGCCTATGGAGACCAGAGTATGTGGAACATCATATGTCCTCCACTTTGACAAGTCCATTGAGACAAAAATACGATTTCTACTTTGGTCTATTAAGACAACTTGGCTTTAATAATTTAATCAAAGATTAAATTATTATTTCTTTTCTAATAACCAAGTGGCATGGATGAGCCTGTGTTAACCCACCCACTATTTTTATCAAGAAATAATATTATATTTTTGTCGTGTGATTAAGCTCGAGCACTAGGTCAAATTACCATAAAGCCCAATAAGAAAGAAACAAGCAGTTATCCTACGCGTATACGAATAGGATAATTGTTTTGATTTTTATTTGCCAAACTTTGGACCTTCTTTGCCACTTGGCTTATGGATCATTTAAAAAGAATAAATAAATAAATAAAAGAAGTTGCGTAATAGATTTATTAATAATTAATTATTGAAAAAGGTCGCTTTATTTTAGGAATTAAATACCGAGTTAGAGCACGAACTCATTGTTTTATTGGTCTGGACATGTGGATGGGAGGATATGCATTCTTTTTCCTATTCCTTCGTATTCAAAATTAATTAAAAAAAATTTGTTTTCAGAGCTAGCATAAGATGCATATATTTTGTAATTAAAAAGGGATTTGTTTAGTCACTCAATGTACTCTATGCAAAGCAATATTATATATTTTTATGAATTGGCAAAGCAATATTATATAATCTTTTTAAAAGTAAAACAATATCATAATAATATATAATATGAATATGATATTTTTTTATGTTAAAAAATAAAATTCAATATTTTCTTTGATTTAATATTTGTTTTACGCTGACTAAATTATATCTAAATTACCCCACTTTTCCAGTCCAAAATATTAATTAAAGGAGTTAACAAAAGCGAAAGGTATACTGGGTCTATCGAGGTAGGTATATATATATATATATATATGTATATACTGGGTCGCCTCGCTTATAAAATTAAATTTTACATTTTTAATCAAAGCATAAGGTTTACGTTATAGTTTAAAATTCCGACATTGGATTTAAAATCAAATTCTAAAAAAAAAAGAAAAAAAAAAGAAAAAGAACAAAAAGCTGCTGCATGCCAAACAACCAAAAAAAATAAATAAAAAATTCGAATGCAGAAGAGATGCACGTGATGAACTCCTGGAGAGAAAAATATATTTTAAATTTTAAAACAGAGTTTGGGAACTTCCACTCCAGCATGCACAGCAATCATGACCCCACCACTTCTTTACTCACTCCCACACCACGTCAACGGTCGTGATTCTCGCCATGGATCATGGCTAATCCTCCACGTGTCTTCCTCTTTTTCTATTCCCACAACTTGGCCTCTTTAAACTTTTTTTTTTTTTTTTTTTTAACAGTGGGAGCGGCCTCAATGTACATTCCCTATCTCTCTCCTTCATGTCAGACACGTGAGGACCGAAAAATCCCCGACGTCGACATTTTGTGCCACGTTGTCATCGTCGGCCGCTTCATTGCCAACCGACTCCACGGGCCCACCATTTGCTCGCAACTTCCTGGGCCGTGACTGGACCAGTACACTCTGTTGTCCAACCAGTACGAACCGTCGGATTTGGTATTATACGGACGGCAGAGATCTCGTGCTGATTTGGGAAGCACACGCCAGGTAGTTGGGGCCTGCCACATGAGACGACCTTTATGACCATCTGGGAGAGGGAACGGAGATGTATTGGATTTTTATTTTTTTTTAATTTTTGATGATGGTCCGGTAAAGCTAATATACGCATATGCCACGTCGGATTGCAATCTGACGACTGATTATAGCCTACTGAGGCTTAAGACAAACATCTCAATCGTCTTTTTCGTGGTTTTCAACGAAATAAATGCTTTTGGATCACAAATAATATATATATATATATAAAGGACAAAAGGGTCCCACGTAGAAAGTATAATCCCTTCCCTCCCACCCTTATATTAATTAATAACGAAAATCGTGGAATTTCACCGGCTGGAGAGGTTCTTTTGGGACCCACTTTCCCACGTGATAACTCTTTTTCGTCTGCGTTTTCCGGATTTTGTCTAGGACGCCCACAGGCAACCGGCTCCTCGTACAAAACCGACTGATAGATATTTCGTTTTTTCTTTTTTTTTTAATTATTAAAGTCATCTGCCAGCCAACGGAAAAACGACAAGTAGTGCCTCAAAGTGGGCCCCACAGCCAAATACATAGGAGCTTTGAATGATTGTGGTCCCACGCGCCAATGGCGCGTCAGGAGGATGAGGATTCGGATAAAAAAGATACATAAAAAAAAGATGCCACATGGCGCTTTAGTGCGCACAGGCTATATTCCATCAGACAGGGACGTCTGTGCCATGTTGGCACCGGCTGATCATAGCCGTCAGATTCAATGATCTGAGTCACTTCCAAAACGTCACCAGTGAGATCTGAGCCGTTCCCTGGCCATGTACTACGTACAAAAGAAGCAGATGAGGTTTAGAGGACGAAAAAGAACACAGAACAAACCAGGTTAGAAAGCGTAGCAAACAGAGAGAGAGAGAGAGAGAATTTGTATTAGCCGTGAAACAGTTGGAATCTGGGCCATTTTCCATTTGGCTGTGACCATCATTCACGGCCGAGCTCCGGCTAGAAAAGCCGTTGTTTTGAAGTTTACAGAGTTTGTACTCTGATGAGACACCTGCGAAGCTCATGGAAAGAAGCAGAGAAGCAAGAAGGCCAAGCATGACGGCGGTGACCAATGGATTGCTCCGACGGAGAAATAGAACCGCTGCTTTCCGAGATTCACCAGGTCCTCAGACCACACTTTTTTCTTTTTCCCTTAAGAAACCAATTCATAATTTTTGTTTATATATATATTGGTTTTTGATTTTTGTGTTTTTTTGTGTTGGGGTTTTTTTGGTTTGTTTCAGAGGATGAACAGGTTGATTTGGAACCAGGTAAGAAGAATAGGAGCCGAGGGGATATGTTGAACAGGAATAAGAGGAGGAGAGGGGGCTCTAATAGAGAAGAAGGGGAGGAGGCGAGCTCGGAAGTAGAGAGTGTGGATAACGATGAGGAAGAAGATTGCGAGGTTGACGATGATGCTGGACTCGCTAATCGAAAGCTTTCTCCGACTACCGCGACATCGTCTTCCTCGCCTTCAAATCTGAGTCACCGAAGGAATTCTCTGCCTGCCAGACTCTCAAAGCAGTCACCGACGTCCCTCAAGGTCTCCGACGAGATGATCGGCGCTCCAGTGCCCCGTAAAGCTCGCTCAGGTGAGCTGACGTGGCCTCTCCGTTCTGTTTTTAAATCTCTCATTGAGTCGTTGGTTTTGATTGGTTTAACAGTTTTCTGCGTTTTTTGGCAGCTTCTGCAAAACGGTCGGTACATGATTATGGGTCTTCCGGCAGTGGTAGAGTTGGAGATGAGCAGAGTTATCGGCAAAGGTCAAATTCCCCGGCAAGATTGAGCGTCGAAGTAGCCTCGCCATCTTCTTCAAAATTTTCAGTTAGGAAGAAGATGGTTAGTTCTTGGCCCTCTTCGTTTGTTTTGAAAGTTTGATGCTAGAATTTTTGACGTTCTTTATTTTTATTTTTATTTTTTTCCCCCTAATCCTGTAGAAATCATCTGGACCCAAGACCCGGCCTCCAAAGGCGTCTAAAACCTCTGGCTTATCGCAGGACGATATCGAGTTTGAGATCGCCGAGGTTCTATTTGGGCTAATGAAGCAATCTCAGAGCTCCAAACACCAAGACAGTAATAAAAAACCTTCGTCAAAGCTCGAAACCAAAGATTCAAAGAACAATAACCATGGCTTGGATCTCATGCCTGGTGAGTGTATTGAGCGTCTTCTCCAGAGTAATTGACTCTTTTTGTTTGGAATTGGGTGGTTCCTGGTATATTTATTTATTTACTTTTGTCAAAGCGGCATTTACAGTCGTGAAAGAGAAGAAATCTTTGACGGGATTTCCAGTGGCAAAGGAAAAGGAAATGAAGGCGGTGGATTCATCGACCACCTTTGAGAACAGCTCAAGCGTAGAACCGGTTACAACGGAAAGTGGTCAACCTGAAAAAATGGATGTTTCTTCTCCCAAATTGGAAAACGAATCAAAATCCAATGCTGATTTATGTGAGCACTCTCGCGCTGTTGGAGTTGACTCAAAAGTTGCTGTAAGTGGGTCGATGGAGATGCAGGACGACCCGAAACCATCGAATGGCCTGGATGATGGGGTTGTAAAGCCAGTCTCATCGGATGACCAATCGTCTGTCCCTAGGCTGGATTTTGATATTCAGGATTTGACAGCGACCAAAGAGTGAGCATCAAATAATCTTTACCTTTTTCTCTTTCAGTTCAATTGTTTTTTAACTATTCGCTTAATACTTCTTGCTTTTCTTCTGGGGTCGAATTATTTTTTATTTTATTTTTCAGGACATCAACTGTAGCAGCAGAAGTCGAGAGGCAGAGAGAAGAGGAATTGAAGATCGATCTGATGGTGAGGAAATCATTCATGTCGTATTCCCATTAGATTTGCGTTGCTATTTTGCTATAAGTTTTCTTATGCTGAAAAAAAAAATTTAAAAAAAAAAACTGCCATGCCAACAGGCTCCTCCTCCGGTGGCATTATCTCCGGAAAGAGACGGGGTGGCTCCGCCGGTATCGAAACCCGAAAGTCTAATCAAAGATGTGGAAATGGTGAGTGGAGGCGATTCTTGGATAATCTGAGCCAATAGTTTCGTATTTTTTGACCTGAATTCTTTGGCACTTTCTCTGATGCAGAAGCTTGATAATACTATGATGAAGGATAAAGAGAAAGTGGAAAGACCTGTGAAGAAGGAATCAGCGTTTTATGAAGAAAAGAAGACGGAGACAAGTGTAGAGAAGCGAGAGGTGCTAAAGCTTGATTTGGAGAAGCCGTGTCATGATATGGGCTGCAACCAGCAAGCTAAAGCTACTATTTCTAAACTAGAAAAAGCTGGTAACGTAACTTTTAAACTTGTTAAGTGGTCTGACCATTTACAGGGGTTTTATGGATGATCTGATTTTCTTCTCCTTTCCAGAAAAAACTAGAAAAAACTGGTACATGCCCCCTTTCCAGACAGTTGTTTCTACCGGTTCCTCCACTTCATTACAGGTTTAAAATATATTCTTATTCCTATGTCATTTCCCCTCGTATTCCTGTGTTTTGCTTAGAATTTGATTTTGAATTCTCATTGCAATATAAAAATCAATGCAGCCTTCAAAACCACCCCTTCTGTCTCAACCTCAGCCGAAGAGATGTGCAACACACCATTACATTGCTCATAACATTTACTTGCATCAGCAACTTACAAAGATAAACAATATCTGGCCGGCTGCAGCTGGTTCTGCTCCTCAATGTGGGACCAAACCCAACAATCTTAGCGTTATGCCTCCTGCAGAGAAGATGACAATGGGAACCTTGTTACTGGGAAACGTTCCAGGTGTGAATTTAAGCCATTCAAAGGAAGAAGGGAAGGATGCAGGAGATTGTCCGGGTCACAATGGAAAAGATAAAATTTCAGGGGCTGCAAATAAGGAAACATCTCAGATAAAGCAGATTGTGCTTCCACAAGCTCCTCAACCAGCATTTGCTGGTAACCTAGTGGTATGGCTTGGTCATCTGCATTCTTTTTTTATGTTGGGTTGCTTCTATGCATCTTATTCTCCCTATTGCATCTGAACTTTGCTATCCAGCCTGAGCCTCGAAATTCATGGCCAGTCTCGACAGCTCCCATATAGGACTGTTTGGACTCCTCCAATGCTGGTCGCTGGTCACATTGGACAATGAAGATTCATGGCTCATGGACTTTTTTATTTTTATATATTTATTATTATTATTAATTGAATCTCCATGGTTAGGTGGAAGTGTAGTTATGAAAATATATTTACAATCTACTTTCATACTTGTAGCATGGCCCTGCTTTTGTGTTCCCTCCGAGCCGGCAACAAGCAGCAATTACAGCAACATCTAATCAACCTGGGTCTTCAAAATCTGTGACATCAACAAACAATGCAGCGTTATCTAGTAATTCAGCTATTGGACCTCTGGGGAGCTCTTCAGCGTTGCCTTCTGTAGCCACAACAATGAGTTTTAATTATCAGAATCTGGCAGCCAAGGAAGTGCCATACATGGCAATAATGCAGAACAATGGGTACCCTTTCCCTATTTCAACTCCTTTTGGAACAGCACCAGCCCATGCTCAAGCAATGCCTTTCTTTAATGGATCTTTCTATCCATCTCAGATGTTACATCCATCTCAGCTTCAACAACAGCAGCCTCACTCACACCTTCCAGTCCATCCAACCCATCAGAATGCTACCACATCAAGTGGCTCATCACCGTCCCACAGGCAACCAGAGTCCCAAAAACTACGAGGAACACAAAATAGTGGAAATCATGTATTAAACTCGTCTAATATGCAGTTAAAACAGTCACAAAAACATTACATGCCTGCATCTCACCAATCACTGAAGCTTGAGGCTGGAATAAGCGCAGAGATTTCCCCATCTACTGCTGATACCCGTGCTTCTCAGGCCCCAAAAGGTGTTTCTTGTCAGAACTATGCAGTTCAGTTTCAGCCACTAAACTATACGTTGATGCCCACTGCAACATTGGTTGGTCAAGGTGGTGGAAGTCGTGGTGAGCAATCACAGCAACATAGTTTTAATGGGGGAGTTGAACTCATCCCTTCTCAAGCATTTGCAATGTCATTACCACCTTTTGCTGGAAATGGTACAGCATCAAGCCTTAGCTTCTCATCAATGCCACAAAATCCAGCAATGTTTCAAAGCCTACCACATACGGTTCGAAAAGAGTACCAGATGCCAGCACCTCAAGCTATGCAGCACAAAAATCACCGAGTACCGGAGCGTAAAACTGGAAGTGCTCCAAGCAATCCTGATGATGGGACTAAAGCCGTTTCAGGAAAGTATCACTCAACTGTTGGGCAGACCCTCCTTGCTTTTGATAATTCACCAAGAACTCTAAATTTCATGTCACCTCCTGTCGCTGGAAACTGGCCTTCTCGTCCCATCTCCTCAACTTCTATTACAACAAATGCATCTGTTGCTGAAAATATCCCTTCAAATTGTCAACAACAGCATCTGTTTCAGTTTCAGCTTCAGAACCAGCAAATGTTGCAACATCAGCAGCATGTGGTGTCTGCTCGAAGTAAAGCACCCACTACTAACAGCCTGCCTCCTTCATCTGTTGCTGCCAACTTTGCGAACAATGGTCCTGTTTTCTCACAAGCTCTAGTCCATTGCAATGCTTCTGTCCAATCTCCACAGTCGAAAACCTCAGGACGAACTGTTGTTTCTCAAGCCCCTAATACGTCTCTTACGTCGTCTAGTGCTTCCACTTTCAAGAATTTTTCCCAGCAGGGAAGAGCTTCACCAGGTCATTCTCAGATATCTTTTGGTGGAAACTCTAATCCAGTGCCGGCTTAAGACACTGGCCTATATCTTAAAAAAGATCTCATATTTATATATATATTCTTTGAAAAATTACATATGTAAATTTTCTATTAAAAAAGTGAGAAATTTAATCATCTTATACAGGTCTCAGATTAAGTTTTCTATGTGTTAAATTTTCTAATTGAGATTTCACTCTTAGTCATTATTAACTTTAAAAAAAAAAAATCATAAATCAATAACAAAATCCAACTGAATTAGTCTTTCTTTTCAGAAAGAAAGATTTTGGTACTTATATCTACTTGATAAATTTTAATGATATAATATATTCAAAATCAGATGAACAGATCCAGAAACTCCAATTGAACCACAAAACCACGTCGAGAGTACAAAAGTACAAAAAGATGCCGCAATAAAAAAGATGGTGGACAACGAGGAAGTTTCCAAATCGTGAAAACCAAAATTGAAAAAAATATGAACAAGTAGGCAATAATGCATTTCAACGCTAATTTTGCTAACCTTTTACCCAAAAAAAACAAAAAAAAAAGAAAAAAAGAAAAAAGAAAGGGCTAATTTTGCTAACCGTGAGCTCACATGCTCACATTAAAGTAAAAGTACGGATCGCTGACCCTGTTCCAATCAATACAAGCAAACATGAAGCTCGGGAAAAAAAAGAAGTAATAATTAAAAAAAAAATACAGGATTTCAAAATGTCATGAAATTTCGTAAGTAGTCTACTTGCGTAGGAGAGATGCCAGATTGAGATGGACGTCCTCTTTGGCTTGCATGTCAAACGGTTCCTCACCGATATATAGATCCAGAATTGATTGGCAGAGGAGTTTGCTCTGGATGCTTCCCACCTCCTTTCCATCAACTACAGTAATTTTAACCAATATTAGGATTTAATACTGTGTTACAAATATAAGGGATATTGATAAAGATTATTAGAAATTATTATAATTTAGATTATTTTTACTCCATCTGGTTCCTGAAAGCTGGAGAAAAATTAAGTTGATAAAGATATAATATGTTTGTTCCACACTTGGTGGTGTTTCTTTCATTAGGTTGAAACCAATGACAGCCATGTAAATTACATAAATTTGTTATTCAAGGAGACAACTGCAAGCAATGTCACTTCACTTACGTTATCGATATAGCATGATGGAAATTGAACCATTCTGGTTGCATTTAAGAAAACGAAATGCGAAGTTAGAATCTTACTTGTTGTGCGAAGTATATGATCCCGTTCTCTTGAAAGATCTATGGCAGAACCTCGAGGTATTTTATATTCATCTTTGAACTGGGAAGTGAACCTGCATTTTGTTTTGGTCATCAGGTGGGCAACACTGTATATAATTAAGATCTTATATTCTCCAGAGTAAAGCAGAGTAACAGAGCTTAGTGGCCAATAGTTGTAAAAGAAGGGGACAAATCTTAGTGCAAGCTGACAAGAACAACAAGGCATTCACAGAATTATAAAATTCTTTGTAGTGTATGGTTTACAAACTTTGTAGATCATTAAAGTGGGATAAGTTAATATGATAGGATGACAAGGTGGGGGTGTTGAGAATGGTCTATCTACTTTTTGTGGAGTTACACTCCTGGCAAACCCCTCATCCATGGGTAGGTCTTTTCAATCCACTATGGTCGAACAGCGACTTTGAAGTTGTTAAAACATTTCATATTCACAATGTAATACAAGGTGGGCTGAGAGATGATTCACCTTTGAAGCAGATCTCCAGTATTTGATCCCCCAAATTTTTGTAGTCTTTTTCCTACCGACTCTTCAAAAGCACTGCGTACAGAACGAATGCTCAATCTGCTGTAGACTATTTGAAGTCTAACAGTCATGGATATATCACTTTCCAGGATATCATCGTTGAACTCTTTGTTTTCCATAAGTTCAGAACTTGATAGTTTCTCATACTTATCACCGAGCAAGTTCTTTATTTCATCACCATCAGCGTAAACACCTATTGATAGAAACAAGCCAATTACATTGGAGACAAAAAGTTGGAATTTAAAATTTAAAAAAAAAATAAAAAAAAATAAAGTTCTTAGGCCACTCCTAAGGTCATATAGAATCCAGGAAACGATACACGGAAAAGTCCCCTTACTAAATAATAACAAAGTTTTTGACACATCAAATATTTTAGTTGCTCAATGTTTTTACAAATACATATTATAGAATGATATCTTATGAATCAATTGCCATAAACATTCCATTCCCAAGAAAATTGAATCTAAAAAACTCAACTGAATTCTAGAGGCGCACAAAATCGTCCATCTAACTACGCGCTAATCCTCGTATAACATCATTAGCATAAGCTGAAAATAGGCGCCTAAATAAGTTATTAAAAGAAATTAAAATGTAACAGTTTAGTTCACCAAATTCACAATATTCTAGAACAAATTAACAATGCAAGCTTCTCTGGTAGCAAAAGTGCGAAAATCAAAAAATAATTTCATCATATATATTCAGAAAAACAAAAACAAAAAAACACTAAAATAGGAAATGTAATACCAAATGCGTAGACATCGATGTTCTTCAAACCCAAAACACTCTTTCTCCTTATCCCAATTCCAAGAAGTCGTCGAGAATTCGCCAGAACGGAAGGAAAAGAAATTCCAGTCCTGGAATCGACGACCGAGTTTGAAGACTCGGCCAGCGAGAGTGAAGCCCAAAGCGGTAGCGAATGATTAGAAAATAAGAAATCGACGGCGTTTTGGAGAAGCGGGCGTGTTGGGTTGGTAGGGTCCTTCTGCTTCTGGGAGGAGGCTGCGAGTCCGGCAACGGCAGCTGCTGCACCGGCAGCAGCGGCGACGGTGAAGGCGGTGGCGGAGGCAACATTGAAGGGACGACTATTGGTGGGGATGTGTTTAGGTGTGGGCTGAGAAAACGAGAATGGGAATCGGAGGGACACCATGGCGTTAATTACACTACAGACCGCTCCACTGCTGTGTCTGACTGATTGAGATGGTTATGGAGGGAGGTAGTTCGTTTTGGGTTTATGGGCTGGGCCTGATTTCATATGGGTTCTACAAAATGGCTTTGTTTTCGGGACCAAAATGTTTATGGGTTTTATGTAATTGGACTGGTTTTATGTCAATGTGTTTCGGCAAAAATTTCAATGGGTTTTATAGGTTGGCCTAGTGCAATTACATAAAACGGATTAACACTTCGGACCCAAAGCAAAGCCATTTTGATGAAACTTTAAAAATTTGTTTGGGAAGTATCAAAGTTGAGAGTAAAAATGATTTTCAGTATTTAATTTTTTAGAATTTAGTTTTTTGAAAATTAATTTTTTTTTTAGTTTGTTTGGTAAGTAATAGAAAATTTGAAATTTATAAGTAATTAAATATAAAATTGTATAATAAATTAAGGATAAATATGTATTTTAAAGGGATCCTAATTCCCTGAACTTATATTTTTTCACCTTATAATTACACTTTTTCACCTTATAATAAATATCCAAACAAAAATAAAATTATTACTTTTCCAAGAGAATTAGATTCTTAGTAACTTTATTTTTATCCAAATATACTATAAGAACATTCTTTTCCATCGAAACCTTACCACATTGAAGTGACTAGCATTTTATCCCACATTTTTATTTATTTATTTGAAAAATATTTCATTCCACGTTAAATTGCATAATTCAATGTACACAAAATATACAATTAATGAATTTTATTTTTTGGGTACAAATACACTTACAGCATGTTTGAATAAAAATAAAGTTAGTAGGAATTTAATTCCTTTGGAAAAGTGATAACTTTCTTTTGTTTGGATATTTACTGTGAAGTGGAAAAGTGTGGGTCCAGAAAATTAGATTTCCACCAATATAGAAAAATATAAGAGAAAATTGTTTCCATCTATGTATGTGTCATTTTAAGAATCCTAGATAAAATAGTTTTAAATTTTTTTTAAAATACATATTTACCCTTAATTTATTATACAATATTAAATTTAATTACTTATCAATCTCAACTTTTCCATTACTCACTAAACAGATCAAGAAAAAAAATAATTCTCAGAAAACTAAATCCTAAGAAACTAGATCTGTGAATCAATTTTCCTCTCAACTTTGATACTTCCCAAACACCCCGTTAATGTTTTTGGTCAGGTGATAAGTTGGTTGGTTATTAATTTATCCCCAAAAATAAACTGTTAGAGGCTACTTCTAAATGTTTTGATTGAAAGGAGATCATGGATTAAGACCACTGAAACCAACAATCGTCAACGTTTGGCCACGAAGTATATGCTAATTGGTAGACTTGGACGTCTGTGAAGGATTCCAAACTGGTCTGAAGAAGCAATTGTAATTGTGTCAAGAGTCCCTTTGAATGCACACATTTGGATGATTGTATGTGCTTCTAAAACAAGCCAATAAGTTTAGGAGACAAAAAAAAGAAAAGGCTATTGAAAGTTCTTAAGAAAAATAAGAAGGAAAAAAAAAAAATGAGGAGGAAGAAGAATGCCGTTCCAATATTTAAGGGGTCTAATAATAAAATTGGATTTATATGATTGGCTTTGTTATGTATATAGAAATTAAACTTATTTAACTAGGTGGTTTACAACTGCACTAAAGCCAAGGCCACTGAACATTAGCACTATTTCTAGACCAACTGATAATTGCTCTTCATTGAATTGTATACCTGGTTGTTTCACCCATTAATTTCTTGTTCTATCTTCTTCATTATGTTCATGAATATTTTCATAATATTTCTAAAAGCACATTAAATAAGTGAATAACTCTTCCCCAAACTTTTAATTCAGGTTGCATGTTTTTTCCATTTATCATTCGTACCTATCCTTCAATATTTTAATTAACTTTTTATTTGTCGCAATCATAAGGCGCTTAAGTTTCGATCCGTATAAAAAATTGTTAATTACGTACAATATTATCCTCCTGTTTTTGAAGCCGTGATGGTTTTTGCAACTCTCTGAGAAGAAAGTCTTTTGGCATCTCAATAATATTCGTTTTTCAAGGTTATGTAAATGACAAAATCCAACTACTCAAATGCAATTATACTAATACATAAAATTATTGACAGAAATGTTATATCTATATCGATTAAATAATTCGTTGTTGTCGCTTCAGTTTTTGGTATATCATTAGGCATAAAATTGTTTTGCTGACACTCAAATTGTTGGCATAAAATTTAGATAGGAAGTTGGTAAATGATGGAGTAGTGGAGTGCTATTAGGTTTCTCTAAATAATAAGTCAATAAAATAATATTCATTAGTTTTGATTGGTTATTTATCCTCGAGGATCATGATTCTATAATATATAATCATAATTCCTAACTTAGTAAACTTAGTAAAGGGAGGTGTTACGTGCCACACAAAAACGTTGAGAGAGTTAGACCCCTAACATTAAACATGCTTAATTGTCTTATTGACAATAGAACCGCAATCACAAATTTCGTTATTGATAGAAACCTTGGGAGAGAGTTAGACTCGTAACGTTAAACACGCTTAATTATTTTATTAACAATGGAATCGCAGTCATAAATTCAGTTACTAATAGAAACTTTACTGATTTAGTCTTAGACTCGTAACATTAAACATGCTTAATCATTTTATTAAAAATGAAATCGCGGTCATAAATTTGGTTATTGATAAAAACTTTGCCGATTTAGTCTTCCAATCCTTTTGAAAGTAGAAAACCGTTAATGAGATTGAACCTAAATGAAAAGACATGTCTAACTCGTTTATTTTTATTTTTTTTAATTTAATGTAATTTAATTTATTATTATTTTTTATGAAAGTCTTACTCGGTACTTATTATAATCATTTTACCTTATAAATAATATAGTTAGTTAAATATAGGACCTCAAAAATACGAAAAAAAAAATTGGTAAAAAAAATACATGAATGAAAAGTTTATCAATTCAATACATGCATTCATAATTAGTTATAAATTAAAAAATACAGGATAAAAAAATATTGATGGTGAATATGTATTAAAATTAGTTAACCTTTAATATATATGATAAAATTATAACTATTAGTAACATAATAATACATATTTTTTAAAAATAAAATAATTTTAATTATTTTCTTCTTATCTCACAACAATATAAGAAACATGTATAATGTGATAATATGTTTAATACGCCTTTTTTTTTCTGTTAAAAAAATTGTTTTTTTTTTGTATATTTGAGATTGTTACAGAAAATGATTTTTTTAAAAAAATAAATAAATATACATATGCATATTATACATATATTATTTATGAATTTAGTCAGTAGAATAAATAATAGAGTTTCTATGCTCATGATTCATTCGGCATCCAAGGGATAGAAAAATCCATTGATCTCTTTTATGTCTTACTGGCTTTACCAGTTATTTGTAAATGAAGGTGCAAGCGAATATATTATTTTCAAAATAATGCTTGAAGTATTAAATTGTGTATTAAATTATATAACAAATAATGAAATAATTTTTAATTGATATATTATTAGATTCCACATATCCATTTACAGGTTTATTTATTTATATATGAATTATATAATTTTTTCAACCACTAATGTATAATTAATCAATGTTTTTAAAAAGAGAAAACAAGTGATACACTAAGGTTCAGGCGTGGAGGCATATGCTCCTTAGAAATTTAAAATTAATGTTAAATTATTAAATTATAAATATTTATATTTAAATGAGCACAAGATAGGCATTTTATTAAATAAATAAATTGAATTTAACCATCATGTGATGATATGCCTTGCCTTTTGAAGCACAAAGAGACACATACTGCGAGCTCTGGATGCAGCACCAGATCACCTTTTAAAACTTTAGTTGTAAGGATTTTTGTTATTTTATTTTATTTTTGCTTCCAATTGCAACGATCTTCTTACGTGTGTCTTTACCCTGCACAAATATATATTATTTATAATTTTTACCCTGCACATATATATATATATATATATATATTATTTATAATTCTTAGTCCTTTAAATACCCAAACAAATTAAAATAACATTATTTTTGTTTCAAAAAAATAATAATAAATAACCTTTCACGGAAAGGGCTTGGTAAATTAATATTATCTCAATCCCCATAACAATTAATAAAACCGTTTTTTCTTCATTTGCTAAAATATTAAAGGCATTTTGAATAGTAATTTTAAGTTATAAATAAACAAAACTATTGATTGGACAAGGAGAAAAGGTAAGAGAGGATAAGAAACGTTATAATCAAAACTGTTGATTGGATAAGGAGAAAAAGTAAGAGAGGATAAGAAACGTACTCCGATGAAAATGTAAACAAGAGAGAATAAGAAAAGAACTCCGATGAAAATATAAAGTAAAAATGTGAAAAAGCAATGCGAAAGTTTTAGAATGTGAAACTACGACAAAAATGCTAATAAACTGTTCTCTAATTCGTAATTTTATTGGATTGGAATTTAAAAGGTGGATAATAGAAAAGTAAAGCATTTTAGTAAGAATTTAAATAAAAACATAGAAAGAAGAAATTATATATTTTTAAATTTTTTTTAGAAAACGACAATTCTTTTTTTTTTTTAAATTATTATTTCAAGCCATAAATATGGAATAGAATTACCTAAAAATGGATACATTGATTTTGTTCTTCTTTTATTGGCTAGCTATATAGCCGATGTTGCAAGTTGCTGTAATGGATCCTACCTACAAAGTTATTCACGAAATAATTATTTGTTATTGAATATCTGATCATTATGGAGGATATGGATTAAACTTACCCTGAGGATTATTAGTATTATTATTGTTATTGTTATTACTATTATTTCAAGAATTACGATATACAGACTTGGTGGGATCTTGGCTCTACGATTGGATCAAATCTAGATATATACACCATTATTATTATTATTATTAGCAATAGCAGAGGGATGATTTAAGGAAAGATAATAATTTATATATAAAGAATGATTTATATATGACATAATGATATTGATTTGATGGAGTGATAGAATCTATGAACGATATTAGATCAATTCATAACTACATTTCTAAATCTGCTGACAATTAATTAATTACTAACCACAACAATAAAGTAAACACTGACAACCATGCTTTTATAAAAAGAAAACATTGACAGCCCTTCAATCTGGATCTCTAATTGTCCAAATAAAAAGATGGTGGATCCCTAAATTATTATCTTGAAATATTCAATGTTAATAATTTGTAAAATAAACATTTAAAACTATATCTTTTTTTCTGATTGATCTTCTACGTGTGAATAAATAACAAGAGACAGTTACTTTCGGGTGAAGAGAGAAGATATTAGAAAATATAAATTAAAGGCACTGAAAAAAAAAAAAAAAAAGTCATCCAAGTTTTATAATTAAAGCCAAATAGATATAAAAGATGTATCTTGATTATTTTATAAATTTGAAGAATTGTACGTGAAGGAATCATTTTGGTTAGGAAAAAGGCTGAGATTCCATACAGAAAACAAACACTCGCATCGGAATTAATAATAACAATATAATTATAAGCGGCTAGCTATAGTGCCATACCCAATACTACCCAGGACTTTCGCTTTTGTTGGTTTATTTGGTGTCTATTAGCGTAGTTTGTCCGTATATGAGTTAGCTTAAAAAAAACATTCTTTTAATTATTGCAGCTTAAATACGTAGATGTGTCTTCCTCTTTTTTATTGAAACATTCTACTTTTCTCATTTGTAATACTGGACTGTATAGCCTGTTAAATTGGACTGAATATTTAAGTTTTTTTTTTTCTTTTAATATTAGATCAAATTTATTAAAATCGTTCTTAATTCATCCAAAAAATTTAAAATAGTTAAATTCAATAAAGTACAGTCTAAATAACCCACATATGTCTTGGTTAGCTATTAAATATATATTTATTAATGTACAAAATATATAACCTATTTCGGGAATAAAAAATAAAAAAATAAAAAAAAAATTGTACAATACGATACAAACTCACTCAACTTTTTAATGAAAAAGAGATATTATTTGACGTGATTCTACAAAATACGACAAAGTCCAAGTTGCAAGAAGCTGCAAGCACATGAAGGGACGAGATAATTGGCCAAGCATTCAACGGAGTTCAGGAACAAGACAAAAGCAATGTGGTTGAGCATATCAAATGAAGTATCACTTAATGGAGTTTTAATTAATTAGCTTTTGGATAACTTTATATCCAAAGTCATTTGCATATATAGATTGAGACGATAGTTATCCGAAAAGTCTACTATCCAAGAATTTCGGATAATTTTTTGTCGAGTATCAAATATATAAGCAATTTTATCACCCAATATATAACACAGTTATTGGAGGATATAATTAGATCCTAGACAAATTTTCGCGGACAAAAATACGCACAAGATATCTTATACTATACATAAATATATGCAACAAGACTACATATATAGAGTTTTTCGAATGTTTTTGAGATAATGATTTAATGTCTGATGCGAAGTGATAAGGACACCCTTATATATTTGTCAAGTCCATCAAAAAACTCAATTATATAAATACTTTTTCCTTTTTCTTTGGTAAATATTATGCGTTGTAGTTGTGAAGACAATTAGCTGGCCAGCTATCTAGCTAATAACCCATTTGGGGTGTGTGCAAGTGGAAAAGAGGGCGATGAGACAAAAAGGCTTACTAATTAATAGTGATGTCAAGCCAGTAGAAGGTGCTATGTCAGTTTTCTTGACAATGAAATTAATATGATAAGTTTTCTGTTTAAAGTTTAAACCATTTTGCAAAAGGAAGTTTTATTTCGCCGGACAGAAAGGACTGCAAAACTTTTTGCTCTACATAAACACCCTGAAAAAAAAATTAAAAAAAAAAAATAATCTTCATTTATAGCCAGCTTGTAGCTGTACATTTTTTTTTATTACTATTTTATTATGTCATTTGTAGTATTTGTTCTAGGATTTTGTTTTTGAGCTCATTTGAATATGCTTTACAACCACACCACTCTCCATCAAATCAGCATCACAATTATGCTATTGACTATATATTAATCAACTGTGGAGGGAGAGGGAAAGCTGATGCTACAATTCGTGAATAGTAAGCAGAGAAATTATGTCCTTTTTTTTTTTTTTTTGATAAACAGAAATTATGTCCTTAATTAATAACACTTTATTGTTTTATTTATTATAAGTTACTAATGAATATGGACTTTTTTTTACAGTATATTGGGGATATTCTTTATTTTTCTAGTTAATATATGAAGATATCTATCATATGACGATACCACGTGCATTTGGTTTTTTATAAATTTTAGACATTTTAGATAATTATTTTTCACATGCATTCAATTTTTCATTAAAAATACACATTCAGGTCTAAAATTCAAAACTTTAACATAAATGAAGCTCCTTCATCCCCATAGTTGTAATGTTTGCTGGATATTTGTTTTGTTTTTTTGGTTTTGTTTTTAAGTACTGTATTTCTGAATAGTATAGACATACCAATTTCAAAAATTAGAATATTTTTAAGGAAATAAAAATAAAAAAATAAAAAAATTTTGCAAAATATTTGTCTACCAAAACAATTGTATTCAAATTGCAGACGATAAAACAATTTAAAGGATTTTTCAGTTCCTCGACAAATAAGACCTAATAAAACAAAATTTATTTAAAAAAAAGGGTAGAGGTTTAGATAAATGATAAAATTAAAGACAAAAATCAAGACTTGCTTAAAGAAAACAAAAAAAACAAATTACTGAAAAATAACCATAATGGAGTGTTTGGGTAATGGTAAAATTAGTGGGAATCTAAAATTATTTGGGAAAGTGAAATTTTTTCCTGTTTGGATAATTTTTAAGAGAATGAATTTATGGATCCCAGTGAAAAATAAATCTCGTAATGTGAGAAACTAACAGGAAAAGTAGATTCTATTAAAGATGTATTATTTTAAAATTTAATGAGAAACTGATATTACATATTTTTTTAAATGCAATTTTATCTTTTAATTTTAATATATAAATTTATTTAATTATTTGTAAATCTTATTTTTCTTTATAATAAACCAAACATTGTAAAAAAAATCTCAAAAAAACTTATTTTTGGGAATCTGTTTCCTTCAATATTTTTCCTTTACCAAACACCCCATAAAGAGTTTTTAAAGGAAAGAGGAATTTTGGTAGGTGGAGAGGAGGTCTTCCTCCATGTTGAAGCAGCTTCAATTTATAGAACTCCTCTATTGAATATGGAAATTTTATAAAAATTTTATGATTTATGTTATCATTATTCTGGTTGGAATTTCCATATAATACTAATTCCATGATCTTCTCTTGTGCAATTAAGCTTATTTCAAAATTGAATTTAATAGTATTTTTAATGGTGAATGATAAATGTAAATTACTGTATATGAGATGTAGAAATTGTTTTTAAATGTTAATGTACAAAAAACTATTCATCTTTATTAATTTGTTTTATATATACAAATATATTATCATTTTTTTTTTGAAATAAATTAAGATTTTAAGAAAAAAAATTTCTTTTAAAGAATTAGAAAAATTTACAATGTTGACAGAGCTTTTAAAAATAAATATTCACTTTAACAATATTTATGCTACATCAATTTAACGTTTATTCTAAACATTGCATAGGGAGCAAATTTTTTAAAACACTGTGTATATTACTTATATGACATGCATATTTTCATAATTCATATCTTTATTGGGGACACTCTAAATCTTGGCCCAAAAAAATTATATTCATACCTTCAAATCTTCAAAAAATTAATGTATCTCAAAAATAGTATTTTCAAAATCATTAAATTTATTATCATTATTTAAAATAATAATAATAAACACTTAAGAAAATAGGTGATCCAAATTAGTGGCGGAGCCATGTTATGCCTTGGGGTTCATGACCCCCTGAGGTTTTTCAATTTTATTTTATTTTTTTTTAACTTATCTGTTATTCAAGAAAAAGTATTAACTTATTAACTTATCCTTCAAAATTTTTATTCTTTTAAAATTTTTTACTCCAACTTTGAAACTTTTTTATTTTTATTAATATAAATTTTATATATTAATTCATATTTGTAGCATAACTATGTTCTAAATGACAAGTATTTATGTTTAATAAGTTAATTAGTTTTGATAGTTCGTCATTTAATTTGAATTTTTTTTATTAGTTTACTTTTTTATTTGATTCTTCTTTTGCTTTTAATATTTTATCTTGTAGAAATATATCACATTTTGCTAGCTAAAACAATGTTATTTGTATTTCTATAATCAATCAGGAAATTAAAACCATCTAAAAATGTATTATCTTTTAAGATTATTCAAAATTGTTTTAAAACTCAAATAACCAAAAAAAAAAAATGTATTACTATACTATTAACTTGAGTAATTTTTTATTTTTTTTTTCTTTAAGGCTCCATTTTAAAAGTTTGAATTTAAGAAAATGATTCTTATAATTCAGTTTTTTAGAAATTAATCAATTTCTATTATTGCTATTTGGTAAACGTTGAAAATGTACAGTGGAAAGAGGGATTAAGACGTAATAAAAATTTTATGTCTTTTAAATGTAAAAATAATATGAAATTAAATAAACATATTTATTCATCTTTCAACAGAATTTGAGAATATTACCTATTTTATAGAATTTATTTTTTCACTAATTTTTTCTCATATTAGGAATTACTTCCCATTGGGGTCCACATTTTTTTGTCAAAATATATTATCTAAACATTGAAAAAATAACTTTTCCAAAAAATTTCAAATTTTCATTGAAAATGACACAATCTAAACAGGGCCTAAGGCGCAAGCAAGTGCTTGAAACTGTCAAATAGCCCGTACACTTTCTTGGCTCCATCCCTGATCCAAATACAGTTAATTTCGATAAAAAAAAAAAAATTATTTGAAATCTTTATTACCACAAAAATTGATACCAATCAAATGAGATATTTGGGTTTAATTTATTAAAATAATGTTTGTTATTATAAGCAAGAACTGGCCGGAAAACTTCCACGTTGATCTAAAGTATATGCCTAATACCTTAGTTGTATTTGTGCTTTGCTCATATCAGCCTGTCAATTCTCGCACTAATAATTTACAAATATAACTAAAGTTACGCTAAAGCTATGGACGTCCTCTTTTATATATATATATATATATGAATCCAGCTTCTTTTGTTTGGAGTTGCTTACAAAGATCAATATTATTGGTTCTTAATTGGAAGTCAGCTTTCCATCACAAATAATGAAGTACACAAAATACAATGAATGTGGATTTCCGAACGGTTTGGGATGGAGCTGAAAGTAAAGTAGTGCTGATATTTATGATCATTCGTCAAACGTATAATAAACCTAAAACAGGATAAACAATACAAAGATAATTGATTTTTATGGGAGCTAATACACGTACAAAGACACAGAATTATATTAAGAAAACTAAGAAAAAAAAGACAGCAAGATTTTCATTCCTAGCCAAACTGTGGCATTTCACCTGAGGCCGAGGGGCCACCCGATATGAAAACACGGTTAGTTGTGGATAACCCTTGGGTTCTATGCCACATGGCGCACAGCCATTGGTTAAAACCTGATAGGACAAATTGTCCCTCCACCTTATATTACACGCACTACCACCTCTACGATATCGTTTTGTTTGGTTATCCTCCCTGCTTGGCACGAGCGCTAGGAAATTAAGGCCCACTAATCAATCGGCCCAGTCCAATTGTGACACCTTTACTTTTTTCTTTTCTTTTTTTTCCTTAAACCGTTAATATAAAAGAGATAGAAATAATTATTAATTATCATTTCTGATTTTAGTACTATAATATGAATTTACCGCTTCCATTTTTTTTTTTTTGGGGTTAAAAAAAGGTATATCAATTAGACCTAATCCCCCTCTTTCAATTCCAACACAAGGAGAAGGAAAAGCAAGATTTGTTTTATCTGGTAACATACCTCATATATAAGTGTATATTCTTTTTCATTTAATGTTTGACATGTGGATAATTTAATATTAAAATTTTAAATGTAAAAGTGAATCCATTCCATATGTTAGTAATTAATTGAAATAGGATACAACGTATTTGTGACATAAAAAAGTTTTACCCCAACAAGGGTTAGACATAATTAATAAATCCTTGTAAATTTTTGGTCATCCTTTAATGTGCATGACTGTATTGACAAATCTAGCTAGTCTAAAAAAGGCACGTATACAACAAGAAAAAGGAAGAAAAGGCAAGTAAATAGAATCTGTTTTGGTAAATTAAGCAAATATGTAGAATTGCAGTTGAAGGAAGATAGGTATCTATATATCTATTTATATTTATATTTATATTTAGCTTTTCCGGTTATAATGTTGTTTAAATTAATTTCTAATAATATGAAAAAAAAATTATAAAAAAAAAAAAGGAAAAGGACAGGACTGCCCTCAATTCTATAGTTTTGGGACGATCCCATGCACCCATAAGCGGGAATCTCTTGGGAAGTTGTTTCTGTCCGGTTGCTTTAGCTTAGTTGCTTCCCTCTCTGGACTTTTAAATATATATATATATATATATATGTCAATTGTAATTGCTTTTTTGGAGTACTTTCTCACTTCCAGCTCTGAGCAGCAAAAATAAAAAAATCAAAATTGATTTTTAGAAAAAAAAAGCAGTATACCACCATGTCTTCTCGTTCTACCCCCCACATCTTCTCTCTTCTCTCTCCTAATTCAATTCCTTCCTCTTCTTCATCTTCTTCATCTTCTTCTTCTTCTCTCTCTACTAATCAACCATACCTTCATCCCGGTAAGTTTTTATTTTCACCCCCCATCTTTCACATCTCCCATAACCTCCAATTCTTTACTTTTTCTTTCCTTCTGCCCCATCAGGATTTTTTAATTTCTGCCTTTTTTTCCTTGGTATGTATTTGGTGTGTGTCTTTACGTCTTGATCATGATCCGCCTTCATCGCAACTTTTGTCAATGTTTGTTCATTTTTATTATTTTTTGTTTAATTTTTTTAATGTGTTTGTCTTTCTGGGAATGCATGATATGTATCTTCCATGTTTGAGAAAAATTTAATTAAGATCCATGAAAATGAAAACTAATTAACTGGTTGAGTTTGATTCCTTGTCTTTTATTTAGTGTTGGCCAACTGCTGCAACCAAGTAGAGAATACCGGTACTGTACTGTTCATGGATGACTTTCTCTCTTTCTTTCAAATTCGGTACCTGTCAATTTTTGGTACGGAGAAGCAATAGTAGACATAGTAGCAGCACTAAGACCTTATATATATATATATATATATATTATATGTGTATATTAATAATATACTTTTAATTTGCTCTGAGCACATATATCTATTCTATAAGTTTTTTTATTCTTATCCTGATCAAGAATGGTATGGAATAAGATGTTTTTAATATTTTGAAAGGAATATTCACTCGAATTGGGTACTTGTATATATTCAGTGGAAATGTTGTTGATTAATTGTACGTATGTATGTACGTACAACGTAAATAGTATCATTTATATATGAGGAACGAATGTGCGGCCTCATATCCTACATTAATTGTATATCTGCAAAATTGCCGTTTAGATATTTATTTACGATTAAGATCTTTAACTGATATTAATCATTGCCAGCTGAGGAAAACCCACTATCTTTTCCATATAGGTGTTTGGTCATTTGGGACTAAAGATAAACGAGGTAACTTAGAGTTTCATACCAAATGCAACGCTATATCCAAGCCACGCACTCAAGGTAAGCCTTTATTTTTATTCTATACTTAGAAAAAAAGTAAAATCACTATGGTTGGGAAAGAGCTTAAAAAACGACACGCAAAATATATATATAGACACTTTTTTAAAAAAATAAATGTGCCATGAAAAAGGCATTATTTCCTATGTACAGAATATGCAAGTGTGCTTCAAAATGGTCTGCCAGTAATAAAGTGGCCCGAGATTGTGGAGGATGACATAGAAGGGGAAGCTAGAAAGGTGGGTTTTTTAAGATATTAATAACTTTTTTCATTTTCGTTTTCATTTTCTTTTTAAATCTTTTTTTGATAATTGGTATGTGACATTAATGTTAAGATTATTAACTTCAATATATTTTTTATTGATATAAATATCCAAAAATAAATAAATTAAAAATAAAATAAAAGATTGGTAGATGGAATGAGATTAAGGAACGCGTGGAATCCATAAAATCCAAGTTGGCAAGTATGGATGACGGAGAGATCAGCGTATCAGCATATGACACGGCGTGGGTTGCTCTAGTAGAAGATATCCATGGAAGTGGTACTCCTCAATTCCCATCCAGCCTCCAATGGATTGCCAATAATCAGCTACCAGATGGTTCTTGGGGTGACTGTGAAATCTTTTCCGCTCACGATCGTATTATCAACACCTTAGCTTGTGTTGTTGCTTTAAAATCATGGAATGTCCATCCTGACAAATGCCACAAAGGTACATAAACATATATATATATATATACAACTTTTTCTTATTTTATTTTATTTTTCTTTTCTATTCAAGTACTATATACTGCATGTGCCTCTCCCTCATATTTGTGATCAAATATATAAAATAGGAATGGAATTTCTTAAAGAAAATATAAGCAGACTCAGAAACGAGAACACCGAACACATGCCAATCGGTTTCGAAGTTGCTTTCCCTTCTTTACTAGAAATCGCTCGGAAAATAGACCTTCAAATACCCGATGATTCTCCTATATTGCAAGAGATTTATGCCAAGAGAGATCTAAAGCTGACAAGGTATATATAGTCTCACTCTCAAAAAATGATGTCCACAACATTAATTTTTCATTTTTTTTTTTTTTAAATAAGAACAAAAGGTAATTATTTAAAATCTTGTCTGAAATAGAACTCACTTAACTTTTTACGTGGGTATATGTAATGTATAATGTATAAAGTATAATATTCACAAAAAAAAAAAAGTATAATGTATAGTGTATGTAATAATTGTGGATAGGATACCGAGGGACATAATGCACAGAGTGCCCACGACACTACTCCATAGTTTGGAAGGAATGGCAGGTCTTGACTGGGAAAAGCTTCTAAAATTACAGTCCCGAGATGGGTCTTTCCTGTTCTCTCCATCTTCCACTGCTTTTGCACTCATGGAGACCAAAGATCTTAACTGCTTCAAATATTTAAACAATGCGGTTCAGAAGTTCAATGGGGGAGGTATTCTAATCTAATTAATTAATTAAAATGCCTCTCCTTTTTTCCCTCACCACCTTTTTTACTTTGTTAGAACAATTACTTTTCTAAATACTCTTTTTTTCTTCTTCTTTTTTTTTTTTTTGGTGTTACGTTTTAGTCCCAAATGTGTACCCCGTTGACTTGTTCGAGCACATTTGGGTTGTGGACCGGTTACAACGCTTAGGAATATCTAGATTCTTTGAGCCAGAGATTAAGGAATGTATCGATTATGTTTCCAGGTATAATAATATTTTTACCGACCACAGTAGTGTATACATAAAATAATAATAATAATAATAATAAAATGAAACAAAATATAACTATCTTGTTTAATGAATATCATGCACATGAATTTTCAGATATTGGACAGATAAGGGAATTTGCTGGGCAAGAAATTCGGAAGTTCGGGATATTGACGACACGGCCATGGCGTTTAAGCTACTAAGATTGCACGGCCGTAAAGTTTCAGCTGGTAATTAATTAATATTATTGAAGTATTATATATATATATATATATTAATTTTATGGGATAAAAAATAAAATATATATATATATATATATAATAATAATTGTTAATGTTGGCAGATGTGTTTGAGAATTTTAAGAAAGGCGATGAGTTTTTCTGCTTTGCCGGACAGTCATCACAGGCGGTGACCGGTATGTTTAATCTGTTCAGAGCTTCTCAGTTGCTTTTTCCAGGAGAGAAGATCCTTGAGGATGCCAAGTACTTCTCTTCCAAATTCCTTAGACAAAAACAAGCCTCTAATGAGTTGCTGGATAAATGGATTATAATGAAGGACTTGCCGGGAGAGGTAATTAATATATATATATATATATATATACAACATGACACACACAGGCTTATATATAATTGCTTAATACCTAGCGATCGATCATCAATTTAATTAGCATATTTGAAAAAAAGGCCAAACCATTCTTGTGAGTTTCGCTGTAAAATATTATCCATAATTCTATTTAAAAAAAAAAAAAAACTCCTTAAAACGAAAACAAAACTGAATTATACAGTTAATTTTGCTATATTAGAATGCATATCCACATTATTATCAACATGTTTCTTAAAACGCATGGCATCTCAAATATATATAAATATCTTATTAATGGGTGATATATCCCAATAATTATATATATATATATATTACTTTGACGCACAAATTTAGTGTACATGTATATGATATTTCACTTTCTAAAATTTGCTTTTGCTCAACAAAAGTATGTAGCTTATTAATATATCTGCCTCAAAAAATTGGACTCTAATGTATCGGGGATTGGTCTTACGGTTTCCCACAAATTCTCTAACCAGACATTGATTTTTATTATTATTATTATTTTAATAAGGCACATACCCACTAGTAAGTTGAATTTATATCTTTATTTTGGAGTATCTCGAAGTTGTAAAGATACTCCCACAAAAGTCAAATCATATGTGGGAGTAGTAAATCATTTTATATCTTGTCTTGAAGTCCTAAAGAATATTTCCCTTTTAAAAAAAAAAAAATTGTATGGAATTTTAGAATAGAACAAAGAAAAATAATATTTAAGATGACATTTTAACTTTTTGAACTTTTTACCAGAGCTAGAAAACATTTTGTAAATATAAAAGTAGTAGACGACAAAATTTGCCAAGTCGGAGAGAAGCGGACATTTCTGCCTTTTTCATACCCCTACACCAGAAAAAAACAGATTTATAAGGAATTACAGACATATAAAATATTAATTTTTTATGGCATTTAAAATATTAATTTGGGAATAAAAAAAATGTTTACATTGCAGCAGAGACAATAAGCGTGAAGTGGAAAGTAGTAAAGAAGCACATATCGCAATCATTATTAAAACTTAATTTGACGAGAATTAGAGATTTAAAAAAAGATTCTAAGACAAAAGGGGGAATATATGTGTGTGTAGACATATATATATATATATAATTTTCTTTTTTAATTTTATCGAACAGGTGGGGTACGCGCTGGAGGTTCCATGGTATGCGAGCTTGCCTCGAGTGGAGACCAGATTCTACATCCAACAGTACGGTGCTGAGCATGACGTTTGGATTGGGAAGACTCTGTACAGGTTCTTCTTTACCCCTCTTACTTTTCTCCACGTGGGACCATATATATAATTCCCCAGAAAAGAAAATCTAATTATATATATATATATATTATTTATTATTATTATTATTATTATTATATGTTTAAAATAAAATATAATGATGATGGCATATATACAGGATGCCGAATGTGAGCAATAATGAATATCTGGAGCTTGCTAAGTTAGACTACAACAATTGTCAAGCGGTGCATTCCGAGGAGTGGGACAAAATGCAAAGGTATATTTTATAAATAGGGTTAACCCCCTAGTTACTTCTTAATTAATATTGTTCAATGATAATTAATATAGAAGGGCATGAATTTTACGAATGAAGGTGGTACTCAGAGTGTAAACTTGGAGACTATGGATTAAGCAGAAGAAGCCTCCTTATGGCATACTTTCTCACAGTGGCCAATATTTTTGAAGCAGAGAGGGTCACCGAGAGACTCGCATGGGCCAAAACCTCTGCCTTAATTCACACTATCGCTTCTCATTTCCACATTCAACAAACCACTAGGACTGCCTTTGTAAATGAATTCAGAACCAGCAACAACATGCGTGACTATGTCATTTCAAGGTACATAATTAATTAACTATCTATTCTATTTCTTAATTCTTTTTTATTTACTATTACTATAAATAGCGCTAGTGTATAATCCGTGAAATTGTCCCCTTAATTATTATTTATTTTTATTATTATTACAAAAGGAAAAATTAAAGAATTCCAAGTGCTTCCCAATACTGTTCCAAAAATTTATTCCTCTGCTTTTGCCGAATATTGTTTTACATGTTGTCATCTTTTCATAACTCTAGTAATTGTCTCTTTCTTTCTATTTCTTTGGTTCATTGGTTGCCGAACAAAAAATATAAATATAAATATATATATATATACATATATATATACACATTTGTGGACAAGTACATTAACAACAACAATAACTGTGGGGCGCTTAAGCCTCTATTTGCGAATATATAACTAAGGCTGTCCAATTTTTTCGCGTTTTTGTTTTTTTCGTTTTTTTGATGTTGGATGTCTAACTTTTTGGCCTTTTTGTTCGGCTCCAAATTGTACCAAAAATACAGACCTGGCTATCAGAGTAAACTTAACCTACCACGATATGAACCCCTTTTTATCATTTTGTGACCTTTACAGTAGAACTAGCAATCCAAAATAATAATAATAATAAAAACTGCTGAACTACAAAGACATGGGAAAATAACCGAGCATATACAATGCAGGAGGTGGAATACAAATCAAAAAGGACATGGACTTGTAAAGGCGTTGCTCGGAACCCTGAACCACCTTTCATTGGATACACTCATCGAACACGGTCAAGATATTAGTGGCCAACTACGTCAAGCTGTGAGTAAATAACCATCTTCTCTCTCTCTCTCTCTCTCTATATATATATACAATTTTTACCTGATAAATTATTTGAAATTGGCTGAATCATGGACTAGACAGAAACCAAATCTTTTAAATTATTTGAATTTGGTCGAAATATGATTTAAAAAGAAAAAGGCAGACAAAACCTTCATACTTTACAACCCTTTTCCAATAACGTACCCAAACAAAGTAACTACATTATTCTATATGTTTGTGACTCTATATACAAACACTAGTAAGGGTGCTAAGCCTATTGCCTTCTTTTTTTTGACCGAAACAAACAAACAAACAAAAATAGTGGGAGAAGTGGCTTCTAAAGTGGGAAGAGGCAGGGGATAGCCACCAAGGAGAAGCAGAGCTACTGGTGCAAACATTAAATCTCAGCGCGGGCCGTACAATTACGGAGGGACAGGTGTCAAGTAATCCTCAATACGAGCAACTCTTTAACATCACCAATAGAGTTTGCGGAGCACTTCGTATTTACCAAACCCAAAAGCACCGCCAGGTTAATTATTAATTTACAAATAATTTGATTACCATTTTCCACTAATCCTGATTTTGATTGTTTGAAAATCTTCTTAATTGCTAATGATTTATAGAGCTGTCCCGCTTTTTTTTTTTTTTTTTTTTAATTTTTAAATTTTATTTTTTTATTATGTTAGGAGTTTGAAAATGGAAGCTACGATTACAAGACAGAGTGCACCACCACACCCGAGATAGAATCAGACATGCAAGAGCTTGTAGAGATGGTGCTGGGAGACTCCTCAGATGGAATCGATTCAAAAGTGAAGCAAACATTTCTGACAGTGGCCAAAACATTTTATTATGGTGCTTACTGTGATTCTGGGACCATCAACTACCACATTGGCAAAGTACTCTTTGATAGAGTGGACTAATTTCTCTCTATGTGTCACCATTCACTAGACACATTCTTTTGCATTTAAATAATGAAAAAAGAAAAAGAAAATGTTAATTCGATTTCAGCCCTCCTAAGTGATTTTAGAAATCTCATAAGTTAAATTAATGTAATATAGCATTAGTACATTACAAGTACAAAATATAATAAAAACAATCAAATGCCCCATGAAACAACCACAAAACATAAAAGGGTGACAGTTGACTGATCATGAAATTGTTGTACCACCCAATTACTAGTCCATCATTTGTACACCTGCAATAACATTATTTCTGAAGATTTTACAACTTTTTTATTTTTTTTTTGCTTTTTATTTATTTCATTTATTTTTAATTTAAGGAAAAAAAAAAAAAGAATCAGCAAAATTTACTTGTAAAGGACAGAGTTCCAATAGTCAGCAAGAACACCGAAGAAGCAAAATCTTTTATTGAAGGTTTATATGCAGTACCTTGAGCGAGGATGAGAGTGGGTTTTTACAGAAATAATTTACGGTAGTGGGAATGTATATATAGTAAATCAAATCATCAACTTGTTTTTTTTAAAGGATGTGGACCTGTTTTTGACTTTGTTGGTGTAATGGTTTTCGTCCTAAAATGTAAACGCAAAATGGCAATGGCAGACAGAGTGACATACCCAAACGTGAGATAGTAGGTGCTTGTGTTTTCTATATCAAGGTGGGGAATTCGCCAAATCCCACACCTTGAGATTTGGTGGCCCATTTCTAATTACTAGTAATAATTTCTATCATGGAAAAAAGTGCTCTTTTTATCCTATGAATATGTTGCTGTCAGTTATCACCCACACATCATGCTTTCTCTTTCTCAGCTCGAAGAAAAGAAAGAAGAAAAGAAATACCACATATCATGCTTTAACCAGTGCACCACTTTTTAATATATATGTATATACGTAATATAATATCATTCATGATGTGTGATATTACCATTGAAATGACAGTCATGGAAGATTTTATCTCTTCTAATCTAGATGTCCGCATTATTCTGGCTGTTACTTACAAATCACATCTTTTATTGGAAATATCATAAACTAGCTGGATTTCCTTCACACACACACATTCTCATCCAAAACCTAATCATGGACAAAAGTCAAACCGCACATCCACTTGAAAGCATGAAAAAACAACACTACTTGTAATTTATTATTTGCACGGCAGTCAAACTTGTATATGTTTCCATTTTGTTTTATTTAATTATTATTTATTGTGAAACGAATAAGCTAGCCGTGAGATGATGAAAAGCAACATATAGAGTTTAGTGTCATAAAAATGTACATCGCCATATGGTAAGCTAACTCAGTGTCTAAGAAAGCAGTACTTTATACATGGGGTCCATTTCATCGTGAGGATAAAAGTACGCACTCTTCCAGAAGCATTTGTAGATTTTTCCTGATGTATGAAGCCATTAATTGTGACAACTTCCAAAGAATGTGGTAACTAATAACTGATAATGAACGAAATAACAGAGGAATGGTCTATTGAATCTAGCTTTTTTCTGACAGACGTTGATGCGCCATGGCTACTTGGCTTTCCCTAACTACATCAAAAAAATGACAGCACAAGAAAAACACAGAAAATGGGATGAGATACTCAAGTCTCATCTCAACAATTTATTTATATTAATTCGATTACTTTGTTGTTTAATTGGCACCCAAAAAAAAAAAAAAAGTGAAAGAGAGAGCTGTAGAATTGTAATCCGTCAGGCATGCGATGCGACTCCATGTGGCAGGCATACTGTTTGTAGCGCATCAAAATCTAGGCCCCCTCTAAAAGAATCCCAATCCAAAAATTCAGTGCATCTCTACCAAATCTTGACCTGACGTCCTCTCCTTTCTCTCTTTTCCTCTTCTGCATGGTTTTTCCCACCATTCTTTTCTTTCTTTTTCTTTCATGATAAATATGGGATTAGAGGTGGAGATTCGATCTAATTCTCTTTTTCGTGGCCGTGGCAGAAGGGGGAAGAAGACAAAGGGGACTCAATCTTCAATGGGATAATAAAAAGGAAAAAAAAAAAAAAAAAAAAAAAAGGCAGAGAGATTGTTAGGTTTTGTAGTAGCAGTAGTAGAAGACACATATAAAAAAAATAAAAAATAAAAAAATATTTGGTTTTATTATAGGGCAACCCGTTTTGGCAAAAGCAAAGCTACAATCCCCATCACTTCTTTTGTGGGCTTGCTGTTGGGTTCATTTTTGGAATATGGACTAGGCCACGTGAGAGCTACCCATCATCTTCTTGATTCTATGTCTTGAAAGCGGCGGACATGCAGTTGTTGTAGACCTACTTCTCCCCTCAAGAACCAAAATGGTGGGCCCTACCATAATAGGGAAAAATAATAGAACAGCATAGGAATGACCAATGGGATTTGATTAGACTTGAGAGTAGGTTCGGATTTTGATGAACTAAAGCATCACTACGTATGCGGTCACTCATGGTTTAGGGACCACTGGATCATCAATAGCAGCGTGTAGTGCAGAACAGTCCCATGTTTCTCTATGATGGAGATGGACTTACACCATTCCAGTCTTCCGTATCAATATGATCGTAAACAAAAGCATTGATTCCCATAGCTTTTCATCCAAAAAATAATCATAATTTAAAAAAGTTCGGGAGAAAATGTGAGAGGAGGACTAACCCTGACCATTTCAACAACAGGCCCAGATCCAAACATTGGCAAAAGTTTGGGCCTTCCGGTTGTTCTCCACATCCCACCAGTGCAAAATCTATGAGGATCTTACCCTTAGCAATGTTTCGGTGCCTGCCAACGACCCCATACTCCGAGGTGTGCCACTATTTATCTGACTGCCACTGCCCTTCCTTATCTCTGGGATTCAGGAAACGTGTTTTGCGGAAAAAGGATGAATGAGCACTGGAGTCAATGCACTTGACACATCAGGTCAGAGCACCCATTACTACTTTCATGAACAAAAAATTTAAGAGGTCTGCCACACGGAAGGTCCATTGAATAGTAGTAGCATGCAGAAGTTGTTTGCAACAATAACAACAGTTAACAAAAGAAATTAGATTGCATGGATGCAAAAAAATAACCTAAGCACATCCCAGTTGTTCCTTTTTTATAAGTGCACATCTCAAACCATATTTTGATAAGATATGCATACTAACAAGTCGCTTTTGACACGACATTCTAAAAGCAGTTCTTGATGCCTAAACTTCCCTAACTCCAAAGTGCATATGGTAAAGCTTCATCATCATCAAACTTGGGTAGACATTCCATACAAGGCATAGCTAATCATACTCTAATTCATCGGGGGTAACTGGCCGTTTAAGGGGGATGATGGATTTCTTTTCAACATCACGAGATAATGCCTTCCTCATATCTGAAACAGCCCAAATTTGATAAATGTGTGAAGAGGCAATAAGAATACCATAGAAAGCCATAAAAATAGAATTTTGATTTGGGAATTTACCTAACCCATCTTCTTCTCCCGAATAATATCTCAGCACCCGTCTATATATCACATACTCAAGCTGAGAGGGGGACAAATGATATCGTGTAAGCATAGTTTTAGCTAATATGCTATATAAACAGAAGAAGTAAAGAATCAACATAATATGATATGAACCGCTTAAGAGTTCAAAAGATCTGACAAAGTACTACACCAAACATATAGAATATCATTCAGGTATACCCTCATCGTCGATGCAGATACACTTCTTTTCCTATCCATATCGTTAGGAGTCAAGTTTGTCAAGGGGTAAGAAATTAATAATAGCCATTTATTAGCTAAGGAAAAGGAAAATAGGATATCCGGCCAACCCCTTCAAGATTCCTAAAAGGCTTAAGCTTGTTTGTTGCTTTACTCTCCAACTCTTTTGAACAGATAAACTTGCCACATAACTACTAGTTTTCTAACTTCAATCTGTCTAGATGCATGAAAGGCTGCTCCGTAGTACTCTTTATGCCAAGATAATGTATTTGAACAGTTAAGTGGATAAGATGAATTGGCTGGCTAATTTCTTTTTATTTTTCTGTTCTTTTCTTATACTAAACGTTGCAGTTATTCAGCTTTTAGAATGATAAAAAAATTTTCTTGGGAGAAGGGGGGAACAAAACATAAATTTTGTTACTGCATACAATTCTGGGAGATACTTTAAATGAATTTTGTGGAATTTAGAAGCCTGAAGGGTGTATTTAATATAGACTTTTAAACTATAAAAGATCATGACTATTTCCACATTTTAATAAACAGAAATCAATACAATGACCAAGCGGGGACATCATATAATTAAAATGTCATCTGCAGTTGCAATAAATACAGGACAAAGCATCATATAAAATAGAACTGATGGTAGAAAATGTAATTGCTTCAACAGGAAAAATCCTAATGACTGAAATAACATACATACATATATATATATATATAAATATATATTACATCTAGATGTCAGTGCAGATGTTTAGATACTCAAATCATTAATGAAAACACAGTTTTTTTTGGGGGGGGGGGGGGGGGGGGGGGGGGGGGGGAGGGGAGGGAATGATATTGTGTAAGCATAGTTTTAAAGGAAAAAATCAAGATTAGGTATAACATCAACAGCTTAAGAGTTCAAAAGATCTAACAAAGCACTACACCAACTATATAAAATATCATTTGAGATATCTCATCGCAGTTGCAGATGGTGGCACTTCTTTTCTTATCCATATTAGTAGAAGTCAAGTTTGTCAGATGGTAAGAAATTTATTACTAGCCCCTTATTAGGTAAGGAAAAGAAGAGAGGATATCCTACTGCTCTTGAAGATGCCTAAAAGTCTAAAACTTGTTCTTTGCTATACTCTGCAATTGTTCTGAACAGATAAACTTGCCACGTAGCTACTACTTTTCTAACTTCAATCTATCTAGAGCATGGAAGGCTGATTTGCAAGTGCTATTCCGTCAAAGTAATGTATGTGAACAGCTTAAATGGATACAATGAATTGCCTGGCTAATATTCTTCTTCTTCTTTTTCCCTCTGATAGACTGATACTAAATGTTGCATTTATTCAGCTTTTTAGAATGATACAATTTTTTTCTTGGCAAGGAGGGGGAACAAAATGTAAATTTTCTCTCTGCAGATAAGTCTGGCAGAAACTTAGTCATGATCATTCCGGTATTTTAATAAACAGGAATTAATACAATAACCAAGCCGGGACATCATGTAATTAAAATGTTATGTGCAGTTACAGCAAATATCAACAGCTTAAGAGTTCAAAAGATCTAACAAAGCACTACACCAACTATATAAAATATCATTTGAGATATCTCATTGCAGTTGCAGATAGTGGCACTTCTTTTCCTATCCATATTAGTAGAAGTCAAGTTTGTCAAAGGGTAAGAAATTTATTACTAGCCCCTTATTAAGGAAAAGAAAAGAGGATATCCTGCTGCCCTTCAAGATGCTTAAAAGGCTGAAACTTGTTCTTTGCTTTACTCTGCAATTGTTCTGAACAGATAACCTTGCCACAGAACTACTACTTTTCTAACTTCAATCTATCTAGAGCATGGAAGGCTGATCCGCAAGTGCTCTTCATGTCAAACTAATGTATGTGAACAGCTTAAATGGATGCAATGAATTGCCTGGCTAATATTCTTCTTCTTTTTTCCCCCCTCTGATAGACTGATAATAAATGTTGCATTTGTTCAGCTTTTTAGAATGATACAATTTTTTTCTTTGCAAGGAGGGGGACAAAATGTAAATTTTCTCTCTGCAGATGCATCTGGCAGAAACTTAGTCATGATTATTCCCATAATTTAATAAATAGGAATTAATACAATAACCAAGCCAAATGCTATGTGCAGTTACAGCAAATACAGGACAAAGCATCATATAAAATAAAACTGATGGTAGAAAACATAAGTGTTTTAACAGGAAGATCAATAATGACGGAAGTATATACATATATCAAGATGTCGGTGCAGATGTTTTGATACTCAAATCATTAACAAAAATATATCAAACACCTTATAGAAAATATTAATTTTTAAAGGACTAACATAATGCAATTCCTCATTCAAAAGTAATATAAAGAAGTATCACCTTTTCATACATTTTTATGGCTGGTGTGTTTGATGCTCTTACAAAAAGATCCACAAAGTAAGCCTTGTCACTGTCAAAGCAAACTCAATAAGAACAGAGCTTGTAAAGATAATATAAATATCTAAAGAATAAAACATCTTGAAAAACTTTCAATTGCTTTCAACATCAGTAACCGATTCAACCAGTAGAAGCACGACAAGCTTTTCATGCGTCATTTACTTCTTCTTTTTTCCTTTCCTTTTTTTATTTTTTATTTTTTGGTGATCAGTCATGCATGATTAACTTAAAACACAGCTCAACATAAGAAATTTTTTTATTTTTTTTTTATTTTTTCAAACAATAATAGTAAGGCCAAATTAACAGTCTAAGCTGAATGATGTCAATTTGAACATGTATTTGTGCAGGACCACGAAATTGACAATCTACATTTCGAAGAATGAAAACAGATCCATATGATCTTAATTTGATGGATGTTACTGGGAAACTTGCTCCATCCAGAAGGCCTATCTTAATTTATAGATAATATTAGGCAATGCCAGAATATTTCAGTAATTACCTTAAAAGAAAACGTTCATACTGCCAAGTAAAGGGGCTTGGAGACAGAAGAAACTTAAATAAATCTTACCACTCAAGAAATGTACGTGTGCATGCACCAGAAAAATACAATTTCCATACTTCACTGACTATAGAAAGAACATGAGAAAAAAATAATAAAATAATGCACAGGAAGACAGAGCAATATAAGGTTAATCAAGCTTCTGTTATCCACACACAAAGCTACTACATTGAACAGATGAAGTTCCATATTTAATCAGTATATATGTATATATTCCTCTTACATCTTGTCACTGATGTCTTCGAGCAGGTTCATAAGTTTCTTGGCTAATTGTTGCCTGCGATATTCAGGAGCAACAGTGACTGCAGTTACATGACCATGCCAAGACTCACCTTGCCCTTCAACTTTTCCCATAACTGCAGTCAAAGATAACATGAAGCCTTTTATTGTTACACAAGTACTACTAAAACAAAGCAGAAAAACAAGTAGAACTCATACTGAAGCTGAAAAACACACATAGGCAATTTAATAATAATCGTATAAGCACCACAAAGCAAAGCCTTTGACTGTTCTTTTGAAAGCTCTATCACACAAAATTTTATATACAAATAAATAGAAATCCTAATCACCCAAGAAAAACACAAGAAGTGTTGATTCTTGCTATTGGAAACAAGATAAACCCTTTCTTCCAGATTTTCTTCCCCCGAAATTTGTTTATAATTTATTATCATTTTACAAGTTAAGAACTAGCGAGCAAGGCCTAGCAACCTTTGTACAAAAATTTGCTATAAATTATGTAACAGAAACTATGATCCCCAAGAAAGCACCCAATAGATATTTGCAAACCAATTTATTTTTCACCCTCTCCATTGTTATCCTTCCAATCAATCTAAATAGTTTTTTGAGCAACAGAAGAACAGGATATAAAACCCATTACTATATTCCTGCTACCAATGAGAGTGATGTAGTTTCTAACAGCCAATACAAAATACGAAACTTCTTAATTAGTAATGAGAGAGAGGAGAGCTTACTATAACCCATAATTCGGTGTCCAGGGCCTTCGGCGACATGAAAATAGTCGGGCCATCTTGCCAAATAAGTCATATAGAAGGACATGTTGAACTGTAATTAACAAATTATTCCATCAAGTCAAAATCCGAAACCAAAATTCGATGCTTTTTCAATTACTAATAAAAATAAAGAAAGAAAAAAATTAAAACTTACAGTTTCAGTGAGATGGTCAAGATTGACAGAGGCGAAACGAAGAAGATCGTTGCAGCAAAATCTACGAATCGTCGTCATCTCTCCTACAATCTCGCTCCTTGCCTCTTCTCTCTTCTCCTCCTGAGGACACCGCTAAAAGGGGAAAAGAAACAATATACCCATTTCCCGACCCGATACCCGCGCGTTGCCTGTGAGTCGGTTTCACCCGGTTCGAGTATTATATATACATATATATATATATATATATATTTTGGGCCTGGTTCGAGTATTATATAAGTAGATTTTTTACGAATGTGTTAATAAGTAAACTCAATAATCAGATAACGCAAAAAGGAAAAATCATTGGATCCATTATCTCTTTTTCTGATACCGGAAATTGAAAAAGCATAATAATAAAAATTATTTATTTATTTCTGCTCAAAAAAAAAAATTTATTTATTTATTTATTATGGAAAAAATTAAAATTAATAGAAAAGTGTGGCGGGCAAAAAAAAAAAAAAAAGGCCCAATGGAATGGATTGCGGGTGGCTCCTAATTCAACCCGTTAACCCGTGCCTGGTACTATACCCGGCAAAATTTAACATTTTATCCAAATTTATTTGTGGAACATCATAATAATCGTCGTCTTCTTCTTCTTCTTCTTCCCCAATCGAATTATCAGTTCCAAACCCTAGACATCCAGCGAAAACCCCAGATGGATCTCCTGAAGCAAGAGCTCCTGAAGAAGCGCCAAAGCCTTGCCGAAGAAACTGGCGGCAGGCGAGTCTTCAAGCGCTCCGAAATTGAGCAGAAGCGAATCCAGAAGCTTCGCGAGCAAGAAAAGCGCGAACTAGAGGCCAAATCGCAGCGCCATGCTGCCTCATCCACCAGCAGCGCTGGCGCGGCGACTGCCAAGTCAAATCCCTCGGCGATCACCACCACATCTAATACGGCGACATCTTCCTCTGCCACTGCATCCAAATCCCTAACCGATGAGCAAAACATCGACAACCTGGTTCTCCCGAAGCAAGAAGTTATACGACGCCTTCGGTTCCTCAAGCAGCCGATCACTCTCTTCGGTGAAGACGACGAGTCCAGGCTTGATCGGTTGAAATACGTACTGAAGACTGGGATGTTCGAGGTCGATAGCGACATGACGGAGGGACAGACCAACGATTTTCTGCGGGATATAGCGGAGCTGAGGAAGCGGCAGAAGACGGGGATTTTGAGCGAGAGGAAGCGGCAGAAGACGGATGTTGATGGTGTGGTGGAGGATGGTGATGGAGGTGGTGGTGAGGAGGAGCTGAGCGCCGATGGTGGCTCCAGTGGGGTCGATGCCGATAAGGATTTGAAGCGAATGAAGGCGAATTTTGACGAGCTGTGCGACGAGGATAAGATTCTGGTGTTTTTCAAGAGGCTTTTGAATGAGTGGAACCAAGAGTTGGATGAGATGCCGGAGGCTGAGAAGCGTACAGCTAAAGGAAAATCCATGGTCGCCACCTTCAAGCAGTGTGCGCGGTACTTGAATCCGCTCTTCAAGTTCTGTAGGAAGAAGGTAAAAAAATAAAAATAAAAATGTGCTGTTTTCTAATGTTTTAACCTCCTTAGTTCGATTGCGAATACCATGATAAAATAAAAGCATAATTAGGTATTAAAACTTTACAAAAGTTAACTGTGTCGAACACATTTATCGCCTCTAATTACAAGTAAGCAAGCTACATGAAGGGTAATCGATATGGATGAAAGATACAAGTTTTGGGAGGATGCTCTGAGTGCCTTAGAATTAGATGCGAATGTTATATTTTGGTGGTCTTAGATTGATACAAGTTTTGGGAGGATGTGAATATTATGAGTGCCTCAGATTGAGAAGGGGTGTGAATTGGGGAAATACATTATATTATGTAAATTGTTTTACTGATGGGCATTGGCAGCTGAGTACTGAATATCTTTTTCAAATTATGTTGGTCTCAGAACCCTAATAATAATAGCTGTATGTTTTATTATATCATTAGTACTTAATTGCCAAGGCACGAAATTTAGATCATAATTTAGGAGGGAATTGTATAGCAACCATCGTAGGGTACTCCTCTTCTCTACTAGATGCTATGTGAGTTGCTTGTTAGGTTTACATATTATTTTTTACTTTATTTGATCGTTTTGACAGGTGTAATAGCTTTTATTGCAAATGTGTTAAGTTTGTGAGATATCATTGTTGCTAATAGCAGTAAAAAATACTAGATTTTCTTTTTTGCTTCTTACTGTGAACTGCCCTTGCTCATAATCTTTGCTTAAGGTGGTATTCCTACATGATCTTAAAAAAGAAAGCCATAGCACTTAGCACCCTTAAGTCCCTATGATTGTGGAATTTGAGGTCCTTGGTAAATGAAAACTCTGGAATCTTAGGATCAAACTTAATCTGGTTTCTGTATTCAGACTATCACGCATAGCATCTTTTTTTTTTTTTTTTTTTTTTTTTTTTTCCCTTCCTTGCCATTGCATTCCCACTCTGATATGCTAGGACAAAACGCGATAGGGGCTCTCTTACACATAATTAGTGTACTGTTGAAGATAACTCCTCTCTCAAACATACAAACTATTGGGTAAAGAGAGGTGTCTTTCACATTTTTGTACTTTTGGATTTCAATAATTGACAGCTTTGCATATATGGTATAGTTATGATATGATAATGTAAAGCATTCACCACTGAACTGCTATTTACTTTTTGTAGATTTACCAAAAAATCTATATTTTTTGTAGATTCTTCCAGATGATATTCGTCAAGCATTGATGGTGGTTGTTGAATGCTGCTTGAAGCGAGACTACCTAGCAGCAATGGACCAGTATATTAAGATGGCTATTGGAAATGCACCTTGGCCTATTGGTGTTACTATGGTTGGTATTCATGAACGTTCAGCTCGTGAGAAGATCTACACCAACAGCGTTGCCCACATTATGAATGATGAGACAACTCGAAAATACTTACAGTCAGTCAAGAGATTGATGACCTTTTGCCAAAGACGCTACCCAACATTGCCATCTAAAGCAGTGGAATTCAACAGCTTGGCGAACGGCAGTGACTTACAATCTCTGCTAGCAGAAGAAAGGATTTTTGGAGGTGATCAAGCCTCAGAGGAAAGACTTAGGATATTGCCCGCTCCAGAATAGAGCTAGGCTTGTATAAGATCATCTGTTCGTCAGATAGTATCATTGTTTGTTGAACATTCACAATGTTTGTCAAATTCTCAAGGTTTGGCTCAAGACGTTATATACTTGATCTCCTGTGTAACTTCACAAAATAGAATGCTTAACCCTTATGTGGAAAATGAATGAAGCTTTCTTGTTCTATACAAGCATCGATATATTTTTGCACACATAAACAAGCGTTATGCATAAGAAAATAGTTTTACATCATTTTGTTGGTAAAAATAAAATTCGCTTGGGTAAAAAAAAGTCTACACCACTAGCCTACTACAATCCTTTTCTGGTGCATGATTGGTTAGTTTTCCTTGAAATTCATTCATGTGAAACCAAAACCTTCTTTCCCTCTACGGACTTGACATATCCTCTTATAAAGGGGAGGGAAAGCTAGCATTTTTCATGTTGATCAAAATTATTGGATCTTCTTCAAACCAAATGTGTCTTCAACTCCGTTTGTCACTTTCTTCCTTCGCTCAGCAATCATTTCTGTGTATGCCTAACAAAGGAAATAAATAAATATCCCGTTAAAAGCCTTCTTTTAAAGATACAGTAAATAAAATATCCGTTTAAAGCTTTCTTTTATATGTACAGAAAAAGAAGTCAAACAACAATTATGCATGTAACTAGAAATCTATAACAACGAATAAGTAAAAAGGCAAACTAAAATAAAATAAAATAAAACAAGGAAAATAAAAGAACAGGCAGCTCATACCTTTGGATAAGAATACAGAAATATGTACCACCATGCGCATATTAGTAACGATACGAGTGCCGTGACAACAACTGATTGCAATATGAGCCAGCTAAAGGCAATTGCTAATACTCCAGTCAATGTAATTGTCCATGGTTGGCACCTATCAACAAAACATCAAAAAATAAGTTAAATCAAATATGAAAATCAATCAAAGCGGCAGAATTCTTCTTTCTATTAGGTAGCGAAATAATTTGCGATTCCAATCTGCTGTCAAAAACTCTAAAAATGTTGTCGAATGTAGTAAAATTTGCATCCTTAAAAGCTAACAAACACGGGAAAGGAAGGAAGAAGCCGAATATTTTGGGGGGGTAAAAAAAAAAAAGATTAAAGATTAAAGACCATTAATTACTTATGCAAAGAAAAACTCACCAGGATGGTTTAGTGTCCCAAACAGAGTCATATTCAAGAGAAAGATAGTTGAGATAGCCGTCCATATCATCAACTACTCCATTTTCATCCAAGAACTGCGACTTCTCCGAGTCGCTTGAATTGCCTCCCACAACAATTCTGCTACTAGATCTCCTTGATTTCAGAGCAGCTGAAGATATGCGCGGCGAGAAAATGGAATTGGAGACATGGAATTTTAAAGGGGAAAGAAAAGGTGGTCGAAGAGGAAAAGAGAGTGAGAGAGGGAAGAGAGTTAGAGTGCCCATTTTATCTCTCTGGTAGTGGTACCAAAATATCTGTCTCCTCAGTTTGTTTTGAAGACCGCAGTTGGTTTGGCCAAGACGCGAGCAAAACAGCGTCGTTCCAGCTTAAAGTTTCGAAATAATTTATTTATTTTTTAAGAAAAATAGACACTCATTGTCAATTTGTCATAAAATACCATGTTGGCCACATGTATGTCGGATTGGTGAATTATACAAATATACAAAATCAAGGGCTGTTCAATAATTTTTTATCCTTTTGTTTTTTTGGTAAAGTTTTTTTTCTTTTATATAAATCTATTAATGCTGTATCTAAACTTTAGGTGTTCAGTTATAAAAAAAATATGAAGTCTAAATATGGATTCGGCGGTTAAAAACTATAGGTTGGAATTGTTGAGGATTGGGATAAAAGATTGGGGCTTCTAAGTGTACCTTGTGTAATCAAGTTATAGATCTTCTTCATATTTGGTAGTTTAGGCTTCATTGTACCCAAAAAGAAACAGGAAAGTGAAGATTCGTAGAATTATTACTATGTTTTTTTCTTGCTTTTTGGCAGTTCATAAAACAATCAATATTTGATACTTTATGACCTTCATTTGCATAATGTTTTGCAAGGCAGTGTGAACTTTGTTTGCTGGCATGAGAAGGAAAAAATGGAAAACAGAATTTAGCGAGCATACTTTTTTTCTTTTTGCATCCCAATTCTTATTGTCGTTTTCATTTATTCTTTCTTCTCAATTGAGAGCTGTAGATTCTCTCTTTTGGATACATGCTCATCGAATGTGTAAGAAGCAAAAATGACCAAACATTGAAGTCTGAAGTCTATGAAGAAGTAGAGCAACCTAAAACCTTTATAATTTACACGATAATACAAAACAAGACAAAATTTATAGAAAACCAAAACATCTGGTTACTATGTTCACACTAAAGGGCAAGCAATTTTACATACAATTTCTTTCTTTCTTTCATTCTTTTTTTCAAAAGATTTATGCATCTTGAACCCAAATCCTCACAGTTCTATCACCATCAAGGCCAGCAGAAGCAATTTTATTCTCGACTGGATGGCAGGCAACGGAGATAACAGTGTCAGAGTGGCCTTCAAGTTTCTGAACCATAGTTTTCTGCTGGAGATCCCATAGGTAAACACAGCGATCCTCAGATCCACTTACAATGTATTTGCCATTCGTCACAGAAAATGTGGATGTTATGCAGTATACTCTGTTCACATGACCCGTGTAGATTTTCAAGAACTTCCCAGTGGAGTAGTTCCACAGCTTCTGCATCCAGAATATAGGATGGTTACAAGAAACAAACTAAAGCCCACCTAGTTAAACCTGATCACAACTATCACAAACACCAAATTCATTTTTCCGACTACACCTATCCAACTTGGTAGCTGAAAATAATAAGCAAGAGAAGAAGAAGAAACCCTTGGCTCAAAACAAGGTTAAACAATCAACTATCAGAATATCAGGATTGATTGAATGCTATTATTACTTTATCCTACCACAGTATTTGCTAATATAGAAATTAGCAAGTGGTCAAGTGAAAACTTCAAAATGAATTCTTGATCACATGGTTCCCTAGTATCCAACCTCTATCTACTACAAATCAAAACTATTTGATCATATAGAACGCAGTGCCATATATGATATATCAAACATCTAAACAAGCACAAATGCTTAACCATTATCCTCTCGCTTTATATCTAATTAAGCAATTGAAATTTAGCAAACACGCCACCATAGCTACCCTTAAACCTCAAAGTTGTAACTTTTTTCCTCCCAAAACCAACAAACACAGATATGAACATTCATAAAGGCTGAATCATTAATCAATAAAATCACAGAAAAATAATAATAATAATAATATTATTATATCTAATTAAGCAATTGAAATTTAGCAAACACGCCACTATAGCTACCCTTAAACCTCAAAGTTGTAACTTTTTTCCTCCCAAAACCAACAAACACAGATATGAACATTCATAAAGGCTGAATCATTAATCAATAAAATCACTGAAAAATAATAATAATAATAATATTATTATTATTATTATTATTATTATAAAAAAAGCTTACAAGGGTGTCATTGTGAGTGGCTACGAGTATGAATTTGCCGTTAGGGGAGAACTTTGCGAAGGACACAGCAGGGACCTTATCGTCAATGAGAGTCTTCAAGCACTTCCCGGAGGCCGCCTCCCATATCTTGCAAGAACCATCGTGGCTTGCGGAAACGATGAGGGACCCATCGCGGTTGAAGTGTACGGAAGTCACGGGGAGGGCGTGGGCCCTGATGATGTGAAGGCACTTGCCGGTCTTGACCTCCCAGACACGAACCGTTTCGTCAAAGGAACCGGAGACTATGAGATTGGACTGGGGATTGAAATTGACGCAAAACACGAAGTTGGAGTGGCCGCGGAGGGTCTTCACACACTCACCGGTGGTGGAGCGTGCGTCCCAGATGCGGAGGGTACGGTCATCAGAGGCGGAGCAGATGTAGTGAGAGTCGGAGGACCAGGCGAGGTCGGACACGCCCTCGGAGTGACCGGAGAGGCGCTGGACGAGGGCGAAGGTGGGAGAGGACCAGATGATGACGGTCTTGTCCAGGGAAGCGGACGCGAGGAGGGTACCGTCGTTGGAGAACTTCACGCACGAAACCGCGCGTTCGTGGGCTTGAAGGGTCTTCAGGTGCCGGTATGGTTTGTACGGTGCTTGGCCACCGCTGCTGGACATTTGGCCTCCTGTTCCTGGTGGTTCACTCCGGTGAGGTGAACGATTCGAGTCCCTTACTTATTTGCCCTGAACAAGTTATTGTGAATGCGAACACAACCCAGAGGAATGCTATTGTTTTCCTTTTGCCCCCCACTTAGCCTGAGGCAGCCCAGCCTTCCCCAATTTATACTATTATTTTTCCTGCTATTCCCCTCTTTTTTTTTTTTTTTTTCTTTTTTCTTTTTTTTGGTAATATACTTTTACTGCTATTCCTATGTTGATAATGATTATGTAAACTTCTTTTTAAATAATCTTTTTTTTCCGTTCTTTCATTAAGAAGAAAATTATTTATGATATTAATTTAATGTTTAAGTTATAATTTAAGAAAATAAGCTTAGCTTAAATTTTGAAAACAATATCCAACTTACAGCTATGAATTTTAATAATATATACTATATTTTCAAAAACTAAAGAGTAAAAATTATGGGAAAGAAAAAAAACAAAGAAAAAAAATGGAAAAAGAACTAAAGAAACGTAAAACAAAGATAAAATCCTTAAGAATTAATTTTACATTAAAATGGCGCTGTAAGTTCTTTAATTTTACAGAAAATCGAACTGTCTATTTTTTTATGGACGGAAAATTAATATTGTTTAACTTTTTTAAAAACACAGCCCAACACTTATTTCGCAGGGTGAGCTACTTATATTACATAATCCTTGTTCAAATAAAGGGGCATAGACCTTTTTTTTTTTTTTTTTTTTTGGGCTGCTACAATATAAAATAATTAATCGTGTTTTCTTTTGGTTGGAAAGTGAATCGGTATTTCAATGGCAGATTTAACCGATCTATATTTATGCATTTGAAAAGTAATTCTGTAAAATTCTCATGTCAAAGGCAGAGCGAATCTGTATTCTCATCGAACTATCATAATTATCAGAGTTGAATCTCCCAATTTCAAATGATTATTGTCATTTAATATTCTAGGGGCGGCAAGCTACAAATATAATGGATTAATACTCCCAATAAAAACTTCAACCAAGGGAAAGGGAGCTTAAAAAAATCAATCATCAACCTCTTGATTTATAAATGTATACACAAAACTACTTGTAGAAACAAGAGCCAGAAATGAAAGGCAGAGAAACAAGGACCGGGGGTTTAAAAGGCCACTCAAGCAGCTCTAAACATGTATTGGTAAACAGGGGCAGAAAGGACGAGTACCAAAGTCAACAACCAACCTCGAAATATTTCTTCACGTTCAGGCAACCCAGGCCTCAAAAACCTTCCAAGTACTACCATGAATATCAGTTGGCACACTATCGTCCAGTGTCACTTTGTGATCACTTACTGGAGCTGCGATTCCAACAAGCCTTCTCCTACATTTTTGTAACACCTACGAGCACTCTGTCAGAGCAATTCAGAAAGCTATACAAGTAGCATATCCTTTGAATGCGTCACATAGACACATAAATGATGTAAAAAATACATAGCCATATGTTGATTCCGTTGGTAAATCGATTCTATATATCTATCAATTTATTTTCTAGAACTAAGGACATGGATTCAATATATAAGAACAAAGACACAAGTAACTTGCAAGTGAGTAATACAGCAACCTACCAAACATCGCTCTGTTCCTAAACGACCCTATCATAGCTTCATAACTTACATTCTATGCACACGCATGCAACCCATGGTATGTATTATGTCACAGACACACGTTCATATTATGAAAGCTAAAACAATACTAATGAAGAAATTCCTAAACACAAGCTACAACATGCCAGAGCTTATTTTCTATATATGTAATCAAGAAAGAGAGAGAGCAGTACCCAAGCCATTTGCCCAACACAAATTTGAATGCTTGATGTCATTACTACTGCTCTCACGCGGCAAGAAAATCCACCTCATCTGAACTTTCCTCATAAATTACATAACCTGCATCCCGCACATCCTCATTACCACTACCATGGTCACTATTATAACTGCTCTCAGAAAAACTCATAAACATTGAACCATCTGATGTATGACTACTCAGTTGTGATGGCAGGCTGATATCGCTATTAAGTTCACTTTCAAACATTTGATCAAGCTCGATGTAACTGCCAAACAATCCAGAAACCCTGGAATTAGTTAATTTATATTCCAAGTTTACAACAAAATTTTGCAGTTCCTGATGGCTTGAATCATAATTATCAAAGAATAAGCCAACCTTCCTTCAGATGGAAATTCAGCCAGCAAACACATATCAGGCCTCTCTTCCAATACCTGCTTTATAGGAATTACGCTGCACAATATGCACACTTTGGGTTCAAGGAAAAATCTTTGAGATGTTAAAATTAGAAACCAAAGATTAAATCCCATCTTCATGAAGGATGATGATTTAAGAAATGGGAAATTTTAACCACCAATGTCTACATAAAGACAAAACTGGCCTTCCCAGTCAAACACAGAAGAATGGCATAATCAATTATGAGGAAAATTACCTAGAGCAATAGCATCTGTCATACCAGTCACTCTCAGAAGCCAAGCCTTCCCTATTGGATATGTCCTGTTTGGGGCAGAAGTAAGAAACTAAAATGAGAAAGAAGGACCAAGCAATCAAGCTCAAACTACAAATGCGTGTTTAAAACAAAGAATATAATCAAACCCTTTCCACATACAAGATGTTTGAGGAACTTGAAATCCCCAGCTAGAATTCCTGTCAAAAGCCGAGCAACTTCCACCTGCAAATAAATCTGTAGAGTTCAGAGAGATAGAGAGAGGGCGAAGACAAAAAGTAGAATGAGATTTTATAACTCTCACCTCTTTGAGATGCATACAATCCCTTAAAACCAAAACTTCCAGCAGATTCCCTCCGTTGCTGCTTCCAAGGTTCCTAAGAGTTCAAAATCCCACTCATATTATGAGATGGCATATTAAAAAGAATGTTCCAAGTATTGGAACTGATCAGAGGAATTTCATGAGGCCTTGTGATTTATCCTAAGGAAGATAACTGACCTAAGAAACGTTCCAGTGATAGAGTAAGATGTTGAAAAATCAACGTACTTTAGTTTTCTAAATCCCTGCATAAGCACTCAAATAGATTAAATTACCACATTTTGACACAAAGCAGTCCTCTACACCAATCAGAATCAGCCTCTGTATTCACAACATTAAGCATATTAATTATATACAGAATGACTATGTCAAGAATAATACTTCTTCCAAACCTCAATCTCACATTATAATCTGTCATATTCACGTAAAAATTACCTATATAAAAAATACATAAATTCTAACTAAATCCAGCAAAAGAAACCAACGATAAATAAAATTAACTGTATACCACAAACCAAATTACAACATATGACATGATAACTAGATAAAAAGTAGGATATGAAAGTTATATTTTGACCCTGTACGGCATATGTTATTTCATAGATTAAATCAAAGTGTATCACAATAAACACACACACACACACACACACACAGAAGCGAGTCCAGAAACCATTTTTTCCAATAAATTAATTCAAATCCTCTATAGTCTTGGTTTTAATCATTGAAATGCCTAAGACATACCTTAACAAGTATGCGAACTTTATAATCATGCAGTTTAAATCCTCTGAGAGCCAATGACGTTAGATGGGGACAATTATTTACAAAATCAACACAAGTTGGTGATTTCAAACTGTCATCTCTACCTGCCAATTGACACACGTGTCAATAAAATCAACTTTCTTACTATAGTAAAAATAACTTTTTAGACCATAACTAGGGTCTATTAAATGTGGTACCTGTTTTTGAAGATTCAAAGAACAAGCGCTCTATCAAGTGACAGTTTGCACTCACTGACATCAGTGTTTGCCTCAGCTCGACATGACTAGTCATTGATTTAAAAAAGCAAAAAGTCATTGGTGGAAAATGCCATCAATAAGTAGAGGGTAGAGGACAATGCACACTACCATAACTTATCTTATAGTTTCAGCAAAGCACAAGAGTGCACATAATATAAAAATTAACTCAAAGAAACTTACAGGCCGACTATTTCCAAATCAAGGAGAGATGGACAGGCTGATAATGCCCCACAAAGAGATGTGTTGTCCATTCTTTCAATATTATAAAGATGCAACCTTCTCAAAAGAGTCCTTCAATAACAAAAAGAAAACATCAGAACTAGTGACTTGTATTGTACATACCAAATTCACTAGTCTGGTAATATAACCATACCCTGGGGCACCACTGCCCCCCGCCAAAGGGCTTAAACAGGATCTTGTAAGAATGGATGATTCCTTCCCTTGTCTGGACCTCTTATCGTTCCATGAAAAGTTGGATACATCTACAGAATTCCTGATGGTATAAACCAATGGCTGACAAGATCCAGCTGACACACTTGGGCCTGGAACTACACCAAGCTTAAGAGACCTGAGGACATAACCCAATGCTTAATCAAAACACGAGGAACTTAACTTCTTGTTGCTCATAACACTACAATTATTGAAAAGCTTATCAGTAAAATATCCAAGGAAAGGCAGAAACAAGCACAAGATTCATCAAGATTTCCATGAGGACTGAAATGAAGTGCCTTATTAAGATTAAGGGTTTTTCTTGAACAAGAAATCCTTACTGAAGAGCTTTCCCAGCTCGGTGGATCATTGTGGATACTACCGCATTATTAACTTTTGGGACAACTGTTGTCAAGTCAATACAAGCATAGCATGAGGGGTCCATCGCACATTTATTAAACATGGAACAAGTAGCCGCTGCATGGCATAGGCTTTGTGTGTCAAGCATGGAAAACACCTGCACATCATCACACGATTCCAAGTAATCAGGCGATCCAATTCCTTTCACGCATAAATTACATGATAATAAAAATTTGCATGTTATAAACTATGAATGACATAATACTGGTCTAGGCCATTAAATTCATTCGAACTATACAAGCTAAATATGAAGTGATCCGCATATCATACAGGATGGGGAAAATCATATATATTGTTGCTTTGAATCCCATAAGCCATAACATATCATTCCACAACCTTGCCTACAAATCAAAATTTATTATATTTCAAAGGCCTATTAGTCCAATAAACAGTAAACACAGAATAAAATAAAATAAAATTATGCTAATCAAATGACTAGCGCAACACATTTTAACAGAACCTCACAAAACCAATAAAAGCGACCGAATGTAGCATTCACTTTCATATCATCAAATTCACAAATGCTTCAAGTTCTATTGCGGAGTTAAAAATCACAATCAACCACGGGAATTTTTCTTTCTTATTTATTTTTTCTGATTATTTTTTGCTATTTAACAATAAAGAAGAAAGAAAGAAAGAAATAAAGAAATGAGACAATACTTTGATGGTCAGGTCAGGAGGAAGAGCCCAAGCGAGTGAGTTGTGCTTGGAAGCTCGCTTTCTAGCGGAACGCTTTCCAGCCTCGAGAAGGACTGAACCTAATTTGAGAGCACGATCGATGAGAAGGGTCTGATCCGAATCGGAAGCTGCGGAATCTAGAAGCCTCTCGAAGGAGATGTCGATGCAGAGAGAAGGGGAATCAGTAAGGCCTAAGAGGGTACCTAAGAGTTGGTCCACGTCCAATTGGTAGAGATTTGGGAATCTAGGGTTTTGCGAAGGGCAAGGTCGCTTGGCCATGGATGACGGATTGTGGATGTGGTGGAGGAAGGTATCCATAGCGGGTGGATATCAGGTAGAGAGAGAGAGAGAGAGAGAGAGAGAAAGAGTGTGTCTTTGTGTGTGTGTCTTCTGTATCTTTCTTTGATTGAGGTTGAGATACGGACGAGGAGTTCTCTGCCACGTGTTCCTGGACGTGGGTGCATGTAAGCTTAATGAAGCTTTGGGGGTTTGCCGGCAGCTGTGCCACCGTCAGTAAAATATACGACACCTCTTTTGTTTAATGACTTAAATCTCCATTCTCTTTTTCTTTTTCTTTTCTGTTATTATTCTTTTTTATTTAAATAATACAAAGCTGATGACGAAACAGAATCCAGCCAACTGAAAATAAATAAATAAAATTAACAAAATATTATACAGAATAATTACATATATGCTATTGGCTTAGCTAAATTAAAATTAAAATAATCATTTGACCGAAGTACATGTAGAAGTAGTTTCAAAAGTCCAATAACTTGACTAAAACAATTGAAATTAAATAATTAAGTTGAAAGTAAGAAAATCAGTGTACAATATGAAAATGTACTCTAATACTTTCTTAGCTTGTGGAAGTGATAAAAGTATGACAATAAATATAAGAGAATTAACAAAAACAATTGAAATTATACAACAATATTTAAAATAAAATAAAAAAGAAGTACAAGTGAAATAAATATGCTGATAATGTATTTTATATTTCCTTATTTTACTATTTTCTTAGTAATGCAAGGAGTGGTATTGGTAAAGTACGAATTTAGTAAAAGTTTCATCTTTTAACATTTTTTTGATTTATTTATTGTTAGTATTATGGATGGATGCAAGTGGAAGACCCGTGGATATTAGTGATATTAGTAAAGCATCGTTTTTTAAACTTCAAAATTAGAGATATGTGTGTGTGTGAATTTATATAATAATGCCTCATTGAAGGCGACGATTCCGCACACAACAATCATTTACCCAAAAAAATAAAATAAAATAAAATCCGCACACAACAATTGGCATTATGCAATACTGGGTATATTATAATATCATCGACAAACAGTCCACGTGGTTCTATTTTTCTCCACAATTTCATGTTTTTTTTTTTTCACTTTTTTTTTTCCCTTTTACCATTTTATTTCTATCAGATCAGGATGCTAATTAAACTGAAATTTTCTGCTCTTTTTTTTTTTTTTTTCTGTGTTTTTCCCCTTCAGCAATTCTGAACAAACTAAGTAAGCTTAAGCTGGTCATATATATTTAACTAGAAGAAAAAAAGTTAACAGGATTTTTCTTCTGCAAGGTGGTGGGAAAGTGAAAGTTATCACCACCCAACTTTCGTATTCGGTTACTCCCAACTTTGGAATGATGAAATTTTCTAAATACAGAGTCTTCTTGTTTTTCTCTTCTGAGAAATTAAGTAAAGATTCAACTAAAGAACAAAAGCATATCTTGTCGTTTATTTTAAAATCTGCCAACAAAAAGAAAACAGATACTTTTGCCAGCATAGCAATAAACTGGCCCCTTATTCCTTACATAACTAAAAGTAAATACGAGCGAAAAACAAATCAGTGATGTTGTATAGGACAAGAGGAGCCTCCAATGTGGCTAACAAAACTAGGGAGCCCTCGTGCAATTATTCAAAAGGATTTATCATGCCCCTACTTGGCCTCATTTTGTTTTTCTTCTCAAAGGATTTTTTTTGGCATTTAAGTGAATTCTTATAAGCTTATATAATCCACTTGGTATATTTATGTTAGGACATATGATTTAAAAAAGAGAAATCATTTACCATGTTATTTCATATAAACAGCATTTAAAACAAATTATTAATGAAAGGGGATTGGGATATCCAGGAGAAGTGGCAGGTGGCTTAGACAAAAGTTATGCTACCATGAAGGAGATAGGATGGATGACAAAGTAGTACATGTGACCGCTGCGTCATGTTATCCGTGCTATCAATGTAACTTTCAATAATTGTATGTAATTGCATGTAAAATGAATAATCTATAATCTTGTACAACATCAAAATAAAGCATGTAAGCTTTACAAAATAATTATTGAATGTTTAATTATAAATGGTTGATATTCCATATATATCACACGTTAACGGCTAAATATAAAACTTTTCATGTCAAGGGAACGGCATAAGAGTGAAACATTATTGAAATTGACTGTATAATGCAGCATCATTACCATTTGGACATAAGTTAGGATAACTATTCAAAGTATCTGTTTGATATTCTTATAAACATATAGTCCAACCACTACCAGTAAGAACGACTGTGTACGAACTAGCTTGGAAAATATAGACCTGCCTTCAAAATACAGCTTGCAGAACTCTGCAAGTTCTTCACATGGAGACTTGGCTTAGTTGAAGTGCTAGAGGACTCAAAACAGAGACTTTTACTGATAGATGGAAGGAATAGTGCTTGCATCTGAAGCAGCAAAAGCCTATGTACAGAGATAAGTGCATTCTGCCAAGTTGGATAGATTAATTAAACGATCCCATTAAAAGAAGTGAATGGCAATTTTTCGAAACGAATAGGGAAATCCATGTCCTCCTTTTCCCGGCAATATTAGAAAATTGTGCAAACATGGTGACATTGGCAAATATAGGACATACAGCATCACTCAATATCACACTATCAAAGTCAATATAGTGTCACCATTAGAATTCACTATATAACAATTAATTTGCCAAACGATTAAAATAAAAAGAAGCACCTATTCTATACGATAAAATTTTAAAATGCCATAAAAGTATAAATATCTCTCTCTCTCTCTCCCCCACCCCGTACACACAAGAAAGTCTTCTCGTGTGTACTGGGTAAGAGATGGTCCATCTACTACGGCTCTTAGTTAGATAGTTGTGACAACAAGGGACTAAGTCATATAGATGGTCCATTTATTACTCTTTCTTTTTCTGATGAAATAGGTTCATTTTCTCACAAGCATATGAGAAAAAGTATATGGGGTCCAAGAAACAACCAAACCTGCAATTATAGTCCAAGAACAGATCTGACATAAAATTTAAAGAAAAATCTTAGTTTCAGGCTTGAAGCATTGATTTACCAAAGAGTAGTAAAACTATGGAATTGAAGCTGTATATGAATTTCGTTATATTAAAATGCAAAGAAAAGAGGCAAACCTTTTTTTTTTTTTTTTTTTACTTGCATTTACTGTACCGATCAATCTTTTTATCAAAAGCAACATTATAAGTATCTGTCAACACTCGAAACAGAATATATATATATATATATATATATCTATTCAGTCTTCCAAGCATACAATATCAGCGAGAAACCCAAACCTTGTGATTGAGAATCTCTCACTTGCTGAGAATAAGACCAACTGAATACAGAAGGATCGAATATAGATTGGCTGGTCCATAACTTCTCGGCCGAGAGGGTAGTTTGGAACATGAAAACTGCATTGCCCAAGGCATTACCAAAGAGCCAATTGTGAACATCCCAGAATACGTCAACTGGAAGACCATCAACCAAAATAGTGCTGTTGCCTCTGAACTTCCATTTTAGCCGCTTGATCTGCATCACCGCCTTGCTATCGATGCGGATCACAAGGCTCGGATCATTGAGCCCCACAGTATCACACTCAATTATGACATCGTGTATCTGCCCCTTATCACAGAATTGAGCCTTGGCTCCATAAAATTTCTTCCCAAATATGTGCTCTCTCTTAGCAATAAAAATAGCATTGGAACGAACAGGGTCTAGTTCAATCTTCTTATATGCCTCCTTTTTCAAGTCCCCAAGAAGGAGAATCATTTCTTGATTAAAAGTTACAGCTAAATAGAACCCCTCTAATGGCTCCGGACCAGAACCAAACTTGGCACTAGTTAAGTCCCAGTATATATCAATTTTACTAGAATCCACCTCTAAGTTTTTGCAACCTTTTCTCTTAGAGAACAACCATGGTTTTATCTCAACCTTACAGAGGCATTGATTGGCTGAATCGTCAATCCCAATGCTAAGGCCTTGACCCATCAGAGTCTTGGTCCATGTAACAACAATCAAGCATAAACGACCCCGTAGTTTACACTGATAAACACAGGTAACCAAGTTTTGAGCATTTTTACTGGTACTTGATGAAGAATCAGCAACTTGAATACCATTTTCACCAAAGCAAGAAGGAAAATCCCTCATGGTACTAAGAAAAAAAAAAGTGATTTTCTATTTGATTTTTTTTTTTTTCCCCTTTTTCGAGTTTTATGGAGAATGAAACTTCCTCAATGGGAAAAAAGAAATAAGAATGCAAGCACTATAAACTTAGATAAAAAGAAGAGCGTCTACCTCATATAATTGGAAGGAGTTGTACATCCATCAAGATCAGCTTCTGGGTGTTTTTCCAATTTGCTCTTGAAGTTCTGCTTTTTGAAGCACGTAGATGGATAAGAAAGAACTTAGATTTGCTCCACTGGCAATGTCTGTGCAGAGTAGTAACCGATGAATAACCCAAAAAATCAAACTTTTTAAAGTTCTAAAAAAAAAAAAAAAAAAAGATACTTGGATAGACGAGGGTGGCCAAAGAAGAGTTGAAAGCTTAGATCACATGGGGATGGGTTTGAAAGGGCTAAAATTTGAAAGAAACGTCAAGTGGCAATTGGGACCTAGCCAAAAAGAAAAGAGAAAAAAAATAGATAAAGTCAGGATTTTTTTGATGATAGTAGAAAAAGTCAAGATTGGGTATTTGCTGGAAAAGGCTGATTTATATTACTACGTTACGCAGAATGAAAAGCAAATATTAAAAAAAAAAAGCATGTTCTCTATCTTTTCATGGCTATGGTTAATGGTCTGTTTTTTTCTTTTATTGTTTTCCCTCTTCATAATTAGAAGAATCATAATTGCCCTCCTTTTTAACTGACATAACACATGCATTAGGTACTGAGCAAAACCTATTACCAAAAAATAAATAAATAAATAAAATATGCATTAGGTGCCAAAAAATAAAGACTCAAAGCTTCAAGGTCAAAAAACGACAATTTTTAAAGCCTCCCCTCCAAGTGGATTAATTTTTTACTTTTCCACAACTGTCTGTCACCTCTTCAAGTAAGACAAAATATAATTTCATCGCAGCATCATAAATATTATCAAAGCCAGATTTTTGCCTTCTTTTTTTCTTTTTTTTCCCCTTTATCTATTATAAATGTGTAAATCGATAGTCTTTATTAAATGAGGAAAACATGAATCCACTAATTAAAAAGATTGACTGTGATTTTCATGGCAGATGAATAAAAACAATACTGTTATTAAAGCTATTTATTATAGTTATTCAACTACTTCGTCAACAACCACCAGCGTCTGGGACAATTAAGTGGGCTCCGTTGAGTTTGACATTAAATTTGGGACGTAAACATTCTAATGTTACTCGTAAAAGCAACAAGAATGGTGCTTAATTTACACGTCTTTAAATGCTCTTTTTAATTCTTTATCAATGCCCAAAGAGAGAAAAAAATAAAAAATAAAAAATGTCCTTTTTACGGGCTTGCAGCACCAGGAAGGAGACTAATGAGATGTGTAAATTCTTGACATTGGGTTAGCTAGAAAGGACTTAAAAAAAGTAAAAAGTACATAGAGCCAAGGGGACAAATTTTAATGGGTTAATTTTTTGGTTGTCTATTTTGTGGTATTATTATGAGTAACAATGATTTACTGTGACAATGGCTTTGCATATGCTGAATTGTCGTGTCTCATGGATGGACCAAGACTTGGACCACATTATATTTTTTATTTTTTTCTTTTTTCTTTTTCATTTGGGGCAAGAGGGCTTTCTTTAGTTTGTTATACAAAGAGATATTTACAACATTTAATACCAGAATAGGAGCTCATTTGACCATGTATTCTGAAAATAAATTCTTCATCATGGACACATGGAACATCATATTTCCTTAACGATTTGGAGATGAGCGTACCCCACCTTGCAACTACTAGATAAATTGAATCTGCACTAGATTTTGATCGACCCTACCATTGTACGCAGTTATGATTGATCAAATTGTCTGATTCGCTATTAGAATCGAAAGGTGTTATTTACGTTCAACCAATTTTTATTTTATTTTATTTTTTGCAGAACCAAAACTAAGATAAAAATTTGTGCAATTTTAATAACTCATTTTTCCAATGTAATCTTTAAAACATCTATTACTAAATACTAACCTTTTGATTTTTGATTTTGATAGAAACAGACTGAATACTAACTAATATCATTTTCTTTTTTAAGAAACTTGTGATATATATAGTTGTCCCAAAACTCTGTTGGTTTCTAAACGTCCCACTGTTATACTGTGAAAAAACCTATTTGCACTATGTCTTAAATAGATTACAATAACAGCATTCCATTGGCAAGCTTTCTAAATATGTTTTTGTATTTCAGAAAGTTACACAATCTTTTAAATTAATTTTTATTTTTTTAGTTCTATCATCTATTTTATGAGTAATTTCCACATAATAGAAAAGGTGAATTAAAATGGAAAATATTTGTAATTTTTAAATAAAAAAAAATTAAAACACAAAAACCTTCTTTAAAAAGAAAATTATTGTTATAATTTCTTTTTTCTCCTCACACTTTTTTTTTAATAATTCGTATCGCTTTTCCTGAAAGGTGTTATTGGGAAAATTAGTTTGCAGGAAACGAAAGCGGTGGAATTTCAAAAAGGTTATTATTCCATGGTTTAGCATTGGTCAAAGCAGACACAATAAGAAAATGCCTTGACTATGGAGAAAAAGGTGGTGGAATAAAGCATTTGTTGTAATCATTAACCATATAAGTTTTGGCCATCAAAGTCAGAAACGCAATGAGAGTATTCACCTTCTACTTTAACTGGAAGCTCAATCTTACAATCTACATGGCAAGACAAAGCACATCATTAATTAAGAGAGTATGATGGTGAAGAACCAGTCTATACTCGAACCAGATGAGGCTTATAGAAGAAATTAACAGTTATAATGGCGATCTAATCAGATAGAGTTTGGCCATAACAGCCTTCCAATAGGACCCATATATCAATATGTTTCCCATAATGATCAACTAATTTATTTCTAAAATTCTGAAGGCCCTCACAATGAAGGAATTAATTATTTAATTTTAGCTTAAAATTGAAGGAACTCTTGTCTTGTCTTTTCTTTCTAGATAATGGATGATGAAAAGAGATTTTTATTTTCATTTTTTAGGTGATAAGGAGATGAAAAAAGATTTCATATAATGAAGACAGGTAACTTTATATGGACTTTTTTGTTTGTTGGTTTGCCCCCCACTATTGAGTATGCATCATCGCTTCACATTTCAGAACAAAAAAAATCATACAATTCATCCATATACAATCCCATTTGGATGGATGGTTGAAACTTTGAATTTGAAGCTCCAATATATCTTCTTCTTGAAATGTTTTATGAATGTCTGCCCCAAGAAAATGACTTAAATACCCTTGTATTAAAATCAAAATGGCTGCTTTCTATGCTTCCTGCTCTGCATTATAAGCTGCTTAGCATACATATAGCTTCGTGCTTGTGGTTTTGAACAATTAGGTGATTTGCTTTTGTTGCTTTTTCTTCTGTAATTTTCTTGGAATATTGCAGGTTTTGATGCTTCCCAGCCAAACACCATTATGATAGGTACTCAATTATATAAGATGGAGGTCAATAAGTTCGATTCGTTATCATCATCAAACGTCAATATTAAATGAAAAGAAAATCACTGTCATTAAAAACCTCATGCGAGTTGTATCTCAACCACATATCACCTTTAACCAACATCAAATAATTAGGCACCCTCAATATTATCCCCCAAGCAAGCAATCACACACGAATTTTTGCTTCCAAAAATAAAATAATGAAAATCATACGCGAATTTCTAGTAAGATATGAGATGCACGCTTGTTTCTACACATCCATGCCCCTATTATCTTTCTCGTGGAGTTTTCGCATGAAACATCCCAGGTGTTTTTCTATTTTTTATTATTATTAGGGTTCCTCAAATCAGGAAATATTGTAGACATTGCTGCTACGCTCTTTGATTCTTTGGAAATTTGTGTAGCTTGCATTTTCAAATATTAGTTCTTAGTTTTGGATTCAAATTATTACACTATATATTCAAATCAGAAGGCATCTCTGGCCATTATGATAGTCATGGTTCAAATTTCAATGAATACAGAAGATGTTGGGCTTTCTTTTGGCAATAATGTAGGCCTTCTTATGTGAGAGAATAACAAATTCAATTGACCTTCCAATCAAAATAGCTACAATTAATTGCAGGAAGAAAATTTCAGCGCCCATTGTGCCGAGACTCTCTTTATGGGACATCGTCCAGGAAACCAATAGGTTAAACATTCAAAACAGTAATGGTGGAAAATGTTGGTCCAAACTGAAAACTTTGTATCAAACTCAAAGAGCGTAATCAGGCTTCATTACACGCAAGCATTATAAAAACATGGGAATGCATGGTTTATTAATGCAAAATAATATCTTAACCAAGAAAAGAAATGCAAACCAGGGAAAGTAAGACAACTCATAATCCAAAACACCAAGATAACTTTATTTTCGACAAGATAACTTTATTTTCGACAGGACATGTCCTAGATATTCTTAATATGTTGCCTTAAAATTTGAGTACAGTTTCAAAAGCTTGTATTTCAATGAAGGCAACCATGTCTCAATACGAACACCTAATTAATTGTCGTCAAAGAACAAGAACAGATTTCCAAAAGCAACCGGCAGAAGAACACAGAAAAAGCCCCGACATTACCTTCAACATTGTTGTCAAACAGATGTTAAAGTTTCTTCTGAAATAACTTCATTTCTAGCTAAAGGGTAACTAATGCATATAAGTATTATCTAAGAAAGTTCTTTTGTCAAACACACACACACCCAATCATCTATGACCAGTATTCATTCTCTCCAACAAATCACTGAAACAAGATTCTCGAAACCTTTTTAACCAGTTCTTTAATGGTGATGCTGCAGCACAAAAAAAATTAAAACAACAACAACAAAATTTCCAGCTTTTAAATCCACAGATCATCCAAGCTTCAATCTTAACTATGTTCACCAAATAAAGGCCAGAAAAATATTAAAAAATCTTTCTAGTACGATAGCAAAATGAGATTATAAACACACAACTAGCATACCCTTTGTATGGCTGGAGTGCACATCTATCTAGCCTGACTCACTATTTCAGTTATCCAAATTTCCTTCTTTTCATTCTAATGAAACTTCAATTGATATATTTCCTCGTTCCTATCTCAAAATTTTCACTTCTAACAAAAATTTCTAGACAGAGAAATAACACAAACCAACAAGATCCATTGGGACTGTGTTTCTTGCCTTTTAGCATGTAACTAAACAAGACTGCCAGTCTGCATTTCAAAGCATACATACAAACAACTAAATAATGTCAACATTCCTAAACAAAACCTGTAGTAGCTTTCCAAAGACATATCCATATGTGGTTCTGCAGTCAACGTAATGTTTGTCTTTTCATCCCCAATTTCTTACGCCAATATATGTCCTTTTCATCAGTTCTTCTTTTAGTTCCTTATCAGTGGGAGCAGTTTACTACTTTAAATATCTTTTTTTTTTTTTTAATAATAATAATAATAATAACTAACCAGATTTTTGCTCCAGCACCCTTCTTCATTGTGTATAATTATAAAGCAATTAATTCAAACCAAAAGTATACTCCAATCTCCAAAATCTTGTTCTTGATCCATTTAACCCAGTGGCTCACACTGGCACCATGCTTATTCATGTATATGATGGAAATGTTCCCCCAGAAAGAAAATGGTGAATGATAAAGTCTGAGAGACATAATGGAAACTTTAAGGTGAGCTTCGTGCAGAAAAATTAAGCAAAAGGAGCATCAATCATGCTAGGGAATATCTGCAGTTTGAACAGCCAGAGTATCAAAACCATAGGTTTATCAAATTTAGATTTTCCTTTTGAAATGTCTCGTAAAATCTTATGCAAGATAACTTTCTCAATGATCATTCAATAATCAGGCAAGGTATCTAAAAGGGTAAAATGATGCTAGGGATATCTGCATTTTCAACAGCCAGAGTATCAAAAGCCACATGTTTATCAAATTTAGATTTCTTCTTGAAATGTCTCATACTATCTTATGCAAATAATAACTTTCTCAATGATCATTCACTAATCAGGTAAGGTACCTAAAAGGGTAAAAAAGAATTACAGTGCATTTTATGCATTAAAAAAAAAAAAACATCGTTCACACGGTAAATAGTTTTTGAGACTTTTGGCATAACACTGGCTTCATGATCACTTGTATTCTTTTACATGAGAAGTATATACTTAATAGAAACACACTAGTTGTGAAATATATATATTTTTTAAAAAGGGTATATATTTATAATTTATTTAATGATCAATATTCTCATTTATGAAATGGATAGAAAAAGAGGCATGAAAAGGATGACACGTAAAAAAGCTTCTGCGAATTGTAAAAATACTAAAAGTAGAGTTATTTTATTTAATTTTATTTATTATCTTGTGTTGTTGCTTTATAATCAAATACAAACTCAACTCAATTATTAGTTCAGTTAGGCTTTCACAATAATAACCAATCACCTAGATAGGTCATACATTTGATCCAAATTCCAATCAATGAGAAGCATTGTAGAACTCAAAAAAAATATGAATTGCAAATACTATTGAATTCATTAAATTGTAAAAACTACTAAATGTAGAGGTTTTTTTCTTATATCTTGTGTTTTTTGCGTTATGAGCAAATATAAACTCAATTATTAGTTAAGCAACGCTTTCACAATCATAACCAATCACCTAGCTAGCTCATAAATTCATCCAAATTCCAATCAGAATAAGAAAGTATCAAAGCACTGAAAAAAAAAAAAAATTATGAATTTCCAAATAGTATCGAATTCATTATGGTAATTCATTATCACTTTCAACATTCATAAAACTGAACTGACAGGCGATAAGAAAACATACAATCAGAAAGCAGCATTACATACATGACATCAGGTATCAGCACCGTTCACAGCAAAAGGATCGTGAGTAGGACCAACATCCTGCCCGATATGGCGCTGGACTAACCGCTGCAAATCAGCCATAACCTTACGCTCACGCTTTGCCTTCTCTTCATAGTTAAACATGGCCAATGCGCGCTTGTCTTCAGCACTGTAAACTTGGTTTTCTTTTCTGATACGAATTGCATTCATTCTCTGATGCCTACTACCACTCATCACATAGCCAAGGCCCTCAAACTTCTGAATCTCCTCTGCAGAAAGACCCACTTCACCTCTACGAGGAATACGCTTCCCTTGCTGAACATACTGCGCGATGGCATCACCTTCACCAGGCCTAAGTGCACCACCATAGCTGATATGCCCTTCAGCTTTTGGCAGTGGCTGAGGACCAACAATGGGTTCGTTATCCAACGCGGGCTTCTTTTGAGCCTCAATCATCTCCATGAATTTCAGGGCCTCAGCATCACCATCGTCATTTATAGTCTCCTCCACTTTTGCTTTACCATTAACGTCAACTTCAGAATCCGGGTTCTCCTCGGAATGCGAAGACTCACTCTCATTCTCAGATTCTCTTTTCTTCTTCTTATTCCGATTGGACTTTGATGATCTCGACGATCGATTTCGCTTGCTCTTCTTCGAATTCACACGGTCTTCCGAAGAAATACTTTCTTTAGAATCAGAATCATCGCTCTCACTTTCTTCGCTATCCTCAGAATCGCTACGCCTACTCTTCCTCCTCCTATTCCTTTTTCTATTGCTACTTCTCCTGCTACTCTTATACCGCCTGCTACTCCTTTTATTCCTCGACCTCTTTCTCCGTCTACGATCATCTTCCTCGTCAGATTCACTCTCGCTCTCTGAATCGCTCTCTGTTTCGCTATCGCTATAAGATGATTTCCTACTTTTGCGCTTAGAAGAACTCGAACTTTTCCTCCTCATCCTCGACCGCGAGTCCTCTGATTCCGATTCAGACTCAACGCTTCGCAACCTCTCAGGACGGGATTCAGATATTGCCTTCCCTTTCGCTCTCTCTTTCTCGCTTGAATCGCTCTTTTCCTCATCACGCTCGACGGAAATCTCGTCGGCTTTGTCGTCCAATACAAAGTCGTCGTTCTCACCCCTGGGTGGGCTCGGCGTGGCATTCCAGATGCATTTCTTCAACGCCTTCCTCATCTTCTGCCTTTTGAGTCTCCTATACTCCTCGTAGTTTAGCCCCTTCAGCTCCTCATCGGATTCCTCAGACTCCGACAGCGTTCCATTGCGACCCCTGCGATCCCCTCCACGCCCGAATCTTTTAGGCAATTCGTCGTGTCTTCCGTTAGACCTAGGGCTTTGCCTAGGGTTTGGGTGCTCCGGAGAAATCGAGCGGTCACGTCGGTAGTCGCGACCGTCATACCTGTCGTAGCTAGGGCTGCGGCGGTAGCGCCGATAGTCACCGGAAGAGTCGGAATTCGGGGAGTGGCGGCCGTTTTCACGGTCGGAACGGTGTCGTCGATTTGGTATCTCGATGATTGATGATGGCCTGCCCATTACGGATTGGACGAAGACGCAATTATTATCTTCGCAAACAGTTTTCGTCGCGTTAAATATACTGGCTCAGCCGACATGTAGTTATTGGGCCAAGAGTGTTTCTATGAGCCTGGGCCCATTAATCTAAAATTAATTTTGAAGATCCAACTTTTTATAGGGATGGCCAGTTGGATCCTCTACTAATGGGACTGGAGTTCTGATCATAGCGCGTTAGGAAACCGGGCAAAATATATGGACATTTATTTATTTATTTTTTTCAACATTGCAAACTACTTCAAATTCCTATATCTAAATTATGTTCTTATACTATAGATAAATATGCTCCTCCTCGTTTAAAATTATTTTTTCAAATAACCTTTTTTTTAATATTGAAATAGATATTTATGGTTATTTTAATATGTAATGTATATATATGTTTTTTGATAAACGGGCCTCATCTCCCTGCCGTGAAGTCCCCGCCTGGGAGAAAAAAAAAAAAAAAAAAATGCCCTCCTCTCACCTAAATAAAGAAGAATGCCCAAATATTTAATTTTCAACAATTTTACCCACATTTCATTTACCTTATCTAATCAATTACCAATTACACTCTTTTAAAAAAAATTCTTTTATCTTTTTCTTCTCTCTGAAAATTCGTTTCTAAAAACCAAAAACAGCTGAAGTGACACACGAGAGAAGGAGATTAAAAGCAGGGGAGGAGTAATGTTGGATTGGAGCAAAGAATCGGGAATTACAAAAATGATGACATTATGTTCGACGGTGATCAAAATACAGCTCAGGTTAGAAACGCAGATTTGTTCTTTTAAATTTTTGTCATTTTGAATTTTTTTTTTTTTTTAATCCAGATATTTGGAGGCATGTGCTGGGGATGGTACTTAGTGCTGTGTTCGTAAACCAGATGGTAAAATGGGTTGCCTTTAATTTTGTGAAGAGCCATCTCACAAAAAGGGGTTGATTAACATCTTCATGTTTTGGGTTTCCACATCAGACTACACAAACAAATAAAATGAAAAGACATTTTTAATTTTTAATTCTTTAATTTGTATATAAAAAGACAAAATCAAGAATATATTATACAATGATTTTTTGCAATTATTTACACCAGTTAGAAACTGTCAATATAATAATTAATATTATTTTTCCCTTCTTTTAAAAAAAAAAAAAATCTGAAAAATGAACTTGAATGATAAATTAAAGGTTGAAAAAAGATGAAAACTTGAGCTAAAATTGTACCCGACTCGACTAAATGAGGAGTGGAGGCAAACAAAAAAAAACTATGCTTGAGATTTTGAAGCAATTTGTACCTGCACTATGGCAGGGGCTCTACCCAAATGGGAAGAGTATCAAATATAAAAAAAATAAAAAAAAATAAAAAAAATAAAAAAAATAAAAAAAAAATTTGTTTAAGATTTTGTAGCAATACATATCCTGCCTTATAATAGAAGTTCCCGCTTGAATGGGAACATAGTATCAAATATTTTGTATGATAAAGAATTTAAAAAAATATATATCTCTATTTTTATATATTTTTATCTTATTGTCTATATAAATTTATAACTATAGATTCTCAAGCTCAGAAAAATAGAAAATCCCAAGGTTTTGAATATAACCAAAAACCAAAACCATTCCCACATTTGAGAGGGGATAATTTAAAATCAGGTTTTTAAAAGAGATAGCTCAATTCAGGTCACTTCGGTTTTGTGTGGATTAATTCATAGAACATGCTTTATGTTTTTCAATTCATATGTTTTTTTTTTTTTTGATAAAATTAGGATTTTATTGAAACCAAAAAATATATGCTGAACCATAACATCTAAGCTTAGAAAGTTTTCTCATGTACAATTTCTTGAATCATATAGTCCAAAAAGGAAGATGGCAACCGGTCTAACAAAATAAGACTAGTGACACATTGAGTTATCATCCATTGATTAGCAAAATGGGCTAATCTATTAGCACTCCTAAGGATCCAAGCAAAACTTAAAAATGCAAAGTTTGATTTGTACGTAATAATATCACTGAAAAAGTTTTCTGCAACCAGTGAAGTAAACTTTTGTCAGTCGTGTTCAAAGCCTTAATAATGTTGGATGGAGAAGAATGGTGGACAACTTGAGCAAGGGTAAGACCTACCAATTCACCATTGATAACAGACTAATGCTTCTTGCTATAGAAGCAATCAGAGCTTGGATTGGACAATTGGGACGGATGTTCCAAGAGCAACTTCCTTATTAAACGAAGGGTATTATTGATAATTCATAGAGTAAATGAAAGGTGAACAAAATTATTGATCATTTCCCATTATTTTGTGCAAAAGATAAGACATTTTTGTATTTTCACCATTGCCTGCCCTGTTTATTTTGGATCAGGAATGGGGAGAAAACAGGGGCAGTGTCCTGCGAATACAAAGGGAAGGCCCATTCCAAAGCTCTACTGAGGATGAAAAGACTCTTTTACCCTTCCCACGTGATCCATAATGGTTAGATGGCAAGTGTTTAATCTTCTAGAAATTAGAGAGACAAAAAATTGCCTATACGGAATAATACCTTTGATTTCAGATTTTAAATCACATTCAAGGAGGGTGGCACGATGGTGGGTCTTTTGCTTTCAATCTTTTAATGATGGGGACAACTTTTCACTAGTTACTTCGTAAAATCTTTGCCAAATTTGTCTTTCTACTCTACCGGACTTATTATCTATTCTTGTTGTTTCTTATTCACGGATTTGTCCTAATTATTTTCCACGGTTTAAAATTCAACCCCTTGTGTATTAGGCTTCCTGTTGCATTCAGAATTAGTTAATATGTAAAAATACTTTTGTTTGGGTCACATATGATCATCACTTCTAATCAGAGTAATGAAAGTTTATATTTTTTCTTAATTACTTATATCTTAAATTTATTGTGGTAGTTTACAAAGAACTCAAAAATACCAACTTCCCACGACTGACAATGAATTCACCATATTAAATTTTCATTTTCTTCTTATAGGTTAAATGGTACATCAAAAACAAAACCCCATCTGTATATATACTCATTTGATAATCACTGGTAATTTTATAAATGACTGATAAAATATGTGATGAACCATATTTTTATGCAATGAATTTGCGTAGTTTCATAATTCGTAGAGTTTAATTATTAATATATGCATCAAATTATGGAAACGTCAAGAGGAAGAGTAGTGTCGTATGGCTTTTAGGATTGCTCTACCTTATCCAGAAGGTAGAAGTTAGTAGAATTTGTAGAAAAATGATTACAAGAGAAAGAGAATTAACCAAAGACGTTAGTACTCCACAAAAAGAGAAAAGTGATGGAGTAGCAAATGATCAAGAAATTGTGGCTTCAAAGACAAGTGATGTTTGTGATGCTGGCACACATAATATAAAAGAGTTTATTTATTTGTTTATCATTATTTATTTTGTTTTTATTGGGGCATGAAAGTGTGAGTGAGAAAGGGTTTAAAAGGATTGTTGTGCTGTAGCTTTGAGTTTAGCCCCTTCCACAAGACACAAAAGTGTGAGATAAGGACATGGCACCAAAGACAACATGTTTTGTTTGCATGATTTCCCTGAAAGGGAATCTGAAAGATAAAATATATACAGCAATAGTAGTATACAAGTCACCGTTGTCCAAGCAAAACCAAGTGTTTAAACCCCCTCTCATTCCTTCCCAGAAGTTCCACCTACCATGAACCAAACTCACTTCTCCTTCTAATGGGGTGGCTTCACTCCCTCGTCTCCCCACTCAAGAAGCTCTGGGATCGTCTTCACTCAGGCCACAAAAAACGTTCGTAGTTTCCGAATCACAAATTTTTCTATTAGTACTAATTTTCTCTCATCTGTATCTATTCATCTTCAAAATCTTATATATTCTAATGTCTTTCCGTGTTTGTTCAGGGAGAGGGATATATATCTTATACAAGGATGTGAAGTCCTGTCCATGTGAAGATGTGCATGTTTTATGGTCAATACTGGTGGAGTCAGGCACAGCTTCTTTGCCACCAAAATGAAGTCTCCCTACACTCTCTCCCCTGCCTCAAGATGATAACTTTATTTCAATGTACATGACTTTCATAACATATATATATATATATACATATATATATTATGTATAAATACACATAAATGATCCCACTTCCTTTTCCTGCTTTGTGTAACAACCTTGTATCATATGGGGTTCCCATAAAAGCTGTAATATTTATGATTAGATGAAATACTTATGCATTTTCTGCACTTCGACTCTTATCTCAGTTTTTCTTTGTTTCTCTGTAACTCTGTTTCTTTCTCTTTTATCTTCTTATTTGGAGTTGAATTTTAGGATATAAGAGATCTATGTAAGCAGCTGGCATTCATGACCCAGCAAATGTAAGTTTAAAAAAGTGGAAATAAGACCAATGTAGCTTCTAAGACGATTGGTCACAGTGAAAAAAAGGTCTTTCGTGCAAGACTAATCATAAGTACCAAACAGCGTTTTGTTTTATTAATTCTCTCCCCTTTTCTTTATCATCTTAAAATCATTAGTGACGGAAGCGCATTAAAAAAACAAAAGTCAATTTGAGCTTTCTAAACAAATTTAAGATCAAAAAGCAGCCTCAATGGACATTTGGCACTTTATGCCTTATTGTGTAATTAATCACCAATGGCTGAAATTAGAAAGCCGTGTAGTGTATTTTTCTCTCTCTTCTATGAAGCAGATTTTTTTTTTTTTTTTTTAGTTGTTATGTTTTTTGCCGTCATTCCCTTTTCTGGGCGGGTTTTTTGGGGATTGGGGGCTAAGGGGCCCAGCCCAAAAAAACGTAACATAGGAGAAACGGTTTGTTATACTGGTTGCATGTAAGGTTCAGCCCAATTGGCGGTTCCCGAACCCTAAACCCATATAGGTTCATCTTCCCCGTACAGTGTCAACTGACAAAATACCAAACCCGAGCAAAGAGAGGAGACGCAGAAAGCAGGATTGGTAAGTAATAGGCGGATAGAGACAGAGCCATGGCGGATAGCAAGGTGTTTACAATCCGTACGAGAAAGTACATGACCAACCGTCTCCTCTCAAGGAAGCAATTTGTGAGCTCCTTTTAACTACGATTACAAGGCTTGTTTGGTCAAATAGTAAAAAGCGTAGAAAAAAAGGAAAACAAACCTAACTTCCATATATAACAATCTAGTGTTAGGATTTTAGTTTCACATTCAACTAGGTATGATATACAATAGTAACCGTTCGTACTTTTGTTGCTAAAGTTGAAAAAAAAGTAGTAACAGAAGACGTGTATTTGCACATGGAGATCATTTTTTTTTTTTTTAAACAAAACTTGTTCTTCTTTGTAAATGTAGGTGATTGATGTCCTCCATCCAGGAAGACCAAATGTTTCCAAGGTTTGGTCTCTGACTCTCTGTCTTTCAGTTTGCATATGTGATTCAGTCGTTTATTACATGCTGGCTCTGCAAGTTAGAATGTCATTCTATGTTGATTTTCTCAAGTAAAATGGGATTAATTTTGAGTATTTATTTGTCCAATTTGTAATGGATGTGTATTTTGTAAATGTAAAGAAAAGGCTTTTGGAACTTTGTGTTTCCTTGAATCAATAATTTGTAGTAGTTTATATTCTTGTTTTTCCCTAATTTTCTTCATTACTACTCCTATGGGTTTTTTTCGCTTTATTTGATTAGGTGAAAAACATGTTCTCTTAATTGAAACTCTTTTTTGACTTTCCCCTAATGAAGGTGGAATTGAAGGACAAATTGGCAAGGATGTATGAAGTGAAGGATCCAAATGCTATCTTTGTATTCGAGTTTCGCACCAATTTTGGAGGAGGGAAATCCACTGGCTTTGGTTTGATTTATGATTCTGTGGAGAACGCAAAGAAGTATGAGCCCAAGTACAGGCTAGTCAGGGTATGCTTGTTTTATCCACTCATTCTCTTTGTTTCTCTTACTAAGTGATTGTTAGAGTTGTGTTTTTCTCGTAGGGCTCTAAAGCTTTACTGTTGATTATAGCTTTATTTAAGGTTTTGCTATTCCTTTTGCATCACATTGTTAAAACGAGGGAATATACTATGCTGCATTTGAACTATCTAATATATTTAACTCTATTTGAAAGGAATCTTCTTTTTTTTATGTTTCTGGTGGTCATTTTTCTTTTTGTTTTCTCCAAAAATATATCGAATGGTACAACAATTTACGGTAAAATGAGTTTGTGTCTTTAGTGCATACTTATGCTGTCAGCTAGCCTTTAACAACAGAAAATGAATTGTCATTTTTATCCCGTCCCACCATTGTTAATACATTAATACATTGCCTTTGAAGAGTAATCAACTGCCTTTGGTGAGTAATCAACCTCATATCGGATCATGATAAGAGTTTGATAAGCCCTCAAGTTACATATTGATTTTTTTTACTGAGAGTTAGGTGTAAGAGTAGCTCATTAAGCCTCATTATACTTGGGTTTCACTTGAGAATTGGGTAGGCTTGATTAGCATGCTTTTTATGTTACAATTATTCAATAAACAACACTCCAAACCTTGTGAAATATGTGCAGAATGGACTAGATACGAAGCAGGAGAAATCAAGGAAACAGTTAAAGGAAAGAAAGAACAGAGCCAAGAAGATTCGTGGAGTAAAGAAGGTAAGACATTTTTCTTTTTTGTGCTGCATCTTACAATATGATCACGTTTCACATGCATGGCCTCAAAAAACCTTGTTTCCTGCTTAGCAATGGCAAAAACATATATTTGTATATAACTCTGGTTCTTTCTGCCAATATCATCTTGTAGACTTTATTATATTATTATTATTAATGTCTTATCTTGTTGCTTGTCCAGACCAAGGCTGGTGATGCTGCAAAAGGTGGGAAGAAGAAATGAGTTTTTGAAAATTTTTGGGGTTGCATTCTGCTTCGAGAATTGTCAGCTCTTTTTGTTTATTTATTTATTTATTATTATTTAATTTTATTTTTAAAAAATCTTTTCATGTATGTTTCTTTTTTTCCATTCGATTATTTCGTTCCTTATCTTACATTGTTATTTAGTCAGTTCTAAATTTTGGGTTGATGTCATTCACTTGGCAAAGAAAAGAGAATGGGAGATGCTTATAATTTCGTTAGTAAATATTTGCAATTTTGATCTAATGTTTTAATTGATTTCTAGTAATTTGGAAAAAGGGGATCCTAATTATGTTTGGCGGCAGGTTTCAATTTTCGGGTTGTTAAGCTATGTTGCAAGATTATAAATCCCCAAATAATTAATAAAAAAAATAAAAATCACATTTAACTGGAAACGTCTTTTCTTTTGATTTTTGAACCATCCTATTTACCAGAAAAGCCCACCCGCAGATGATAACAAAACACAAAAAAATTAATAATTATAACGTAATATGATTTTTTATATTTTATGTTCGTTCTGGATATAATTATACATGACAAAGAGTAGCAATTATTTTTCGTCTTCTTTTTATTTATTTTTTCCTTCGACCTTACTTCCGTTTTTATGTTTATTTTATTTTTAAGTTATGTAATATGTAAGGTTTATATTATAAGGAGCGAAAGTGTTATTTTATTTTAGAATATTTGGAGCCAAAGTTTGAAAACCGTAAATTTCAAAAAGTAAAAGAAAAAAGAAGAAGAAGAAGAAAGAAGTAAAATTGTAAGCTTGATTATAAAATGATCATATTTATGTCCGCAGATGACTTGGACATTATATATTTACCAAACGTAAATTTTGAAAAAAAAAAAAAATGTCACTTCTCGAGAAGCGTGTCCCTTATGTTACGGGTTTGGTGCCAGGAAGCATTGAGCCCTGTAAGCGAAGGCAAGAGAGGAAGTCATTTTGCATTGTTTTAATTTTAAAAAACAGGGGATATGTAATATGAAAAATATAAAATTAAGGAGATTGGAGGGAAATCAGAAATGAGAGTCAAAAATAAAAAAATAAAAATAAAAAAATTAAAACAGAGAAAGACGAATTTACAATCCCGCCCACCCCTGCAACTTCCCTTTTCTCCTTTTCTTCACTGCTTCTACAAAAACCATGCTACACCTGCAACAGCATCAAAAACTTAAAAAAACAAAAAAATACAAAAATACAAAAATGAAATAGTAATTGAATAAAATAAAAACTTTGAGCTCCCAAAAACCTTAAAAAATCCCCTGCTACATCCCAATTTTTTCTCTCTCTAAACCTTCTCTCTCCAAACACCGATTCCCTCCCGAATTTCGCAAAACGCCATGCCCAAATCGTTGAAGCTTTTCCTGCACGTGTCGACAACGATGCCGTAGGATCAAGAAATTTCGTCCAGTTTGCTGCATTAGGTGAGCTCAATCAGCCTCCTTCCACCTTTGATCTGGTTTTATTCCTACTTGTTTTTTTTTTTTTTTTTCTGCATGATTTTTGTTTGATTTTCAGAGGGCGAGGCTAGTTTCAGCTGCTGGCTTATTTGTACTGATGCTTTTTTGGCAATGGAGTAGAGTTAATGGGGAATTGTGTATGCCTGCGTTTCGTCTTGGCTTGGTGAGGTTGTTTTAGTGTGAAGAAGCTGGAATTCGGGTTAGGGTTCTGTTTGGTTGTGTAGGAGATGAAAGAAGGCTTGAGATCTTGGGGACTTACTGTGAATGATGAGAAAAAAGGGGATGAAGAGAAACAAGAAAGTTGTAATAAGGGCGGTGAAAATATTCTGCATTTGGATTTAGGTGATCCTGGACCTGTGGGAGAGTCGCTGGGCATGGAAATTGAGAAGCAGGGCGATGGGTTGGGGGAGCACTCTGGAGAAGATGGTGACAAGGGTAGGAGAAATGATGGACTAACTGAGAATGAGAGGAACAAAAAGATGGTGGATAGTGGTGAGAAAATTACTAACATTGACACTGAGAATAAGAAAGTAGAAGCAGAAGTGTTGACTGGTAAAGAGCGAATTGTTGGTAGGGTTCTGCGGTCAAGGTTTGCAGTGAAAGGTGGGACTGGGAGTAATAACACAGAGGATGAAGTTGTTGCTGTGGAGAAAAGTGGAGGCGTTGATGGGTCTGAAATGAAATGTGTTGAGGTGAAGGAGGAAATGAGCCATCAATTGGTTGAGGGCCTGGAAAAGAAGCCCAAAGGTAAGCGTGGGAGACCTCCCAAATTGGGAAAGGTAGAGAATGGTTTATCAGCCAGTGGATTGAAGAAGAAGAAACTTAAGCGTGGGAGACCTTGTAAAGTGGACAACAATGTGATTAATGCACTTGATAATGAGTTGATGAAGCAGTCGAAAGGTAAGCGTGGGAGACCCCGAAAGGTGCAAGAGTCTGATTCAGTTGATGTTGGCTTGAGGAAGAAGTTGAAACTTAAGCGTGGGAGGCCTCCAAAGGTGCAAGCCGGTGATGGATCTGATGGCTTGAGGAAGAAATTGAATCTTAAGCGCGGTAGACCTCCAAAAGTGCAAGATAACGATGCTTCTGATGGTGGGTTGAGGAAGAAATTGAAACGTAAGTGTGAGAGAGCTGTAAAGGTGCAAGAGAGTGATGCATTTTATGGTGGATTGAGTAAGAAATTAAAAGTTAAGCGTGGGATGCCTCCGAAGGTGCAGGTAAGTAAGGGGAAATCGGGTATTAAAAGCAAAATTAATTTGAAGTTGCAAGGTAAAATGAAGCAGAATGCAGCAGCTAACAGTTTACATGGGCAGAGGGTGCTTATTGCAGAAGAATCCAACGTGAGATTTTCATCACCTAAGAAGAATAAAGATGGGATGGATTTGGTGACCAAGGACAATAAAGCCTCATTAGAGAACAGATCCAAGGCAATTATCAACGCCAAGGAAAAGATGGATATTAGAGAAGAGAAGAACACAGAGAAAGTTGGAGAAATAAAATCGCCTTCTGCACGGCAGTCAGTTAGAGATAAAATAATAGACATACTTCAGGATGCAGGTTGGACAATTGAATATAGGCCTAGATTCGGCAGAGATTACAAAGATGCTGTGTATGTTAATCCAGAAGGAAAGACTCATTGGTCGGTCACTTTGGCTTATGAAAAGCTTAAAATGCACTATGAAAATGGTGATTCTAATATTTATAAGACTGGTTTCAAATTTTCTCCGTTACCAGAGCAGGAACTTAATGTACTAAAAAAGGTCATTGTTAAGGAAAGGGATGATAAAGGAAAAAGCAGGAGGGAGGGAAAAGGTGAAAAAAAAATTGGAGTTATTGGTAACAAAAAGCAGAAAAAGAAACTGAATGGTAAGTCACCTAAGCGAAGGGCAAAGGAAAAAGAAACAATGCACAAGCGAATGCCACATTTGGTCCGCGATCATAACCAACAGAAAACCCAAGGTAGAAAGCGATGTGCTTTGTTGGTCCGCAACTCCATGGAGGGAGGAGATTCGGATGCTGATGGTTACATCCCATATGATGGAAAAAGAACTGTTCTTGCTTGGATGATTGACTTGGGAACTGTCTCACTGAATGGGAAGGTGCATTACATGAACCGAAGAAAGACACGTGTGTTGCTTGAGGGTAGAATTACAAGAGATGGCATTTATTGTGATTGCTGTAATGAAGTCATAACAATTTCAAAATTTGAAACACATGCTGGAAGTAAACTCTGTGAGCCATATAAAAACATATTTTTAGAGTCTGGGACTTCCCTCTTACAATGCCTGCTAGACTCTTGGAATAAACAACAGGAATCTGAATGCCAGGCATTTCATTTCATAGATGTCAATGGTGAAGACCCGAATGATGATACATGTGGCATCTGTGGCGATGGTGGAGACTTGATCTGTTGTGACGGTTGCCCATCTACGTTCCATCAAAGTTGTTTAGATATAAAAGTATGCATGCATTTCATTACCTTTATTGGTTATTTTAATTGCATTAATTATTTAATTTGTTATTCTCAGTCTTCCTGACTGCCTTAAATGTGTCAAAAGATTTAATTTCTTGTTTATATTTTAACGTTGGCCCCCATGTGAATTTTTTTTATTTTGTTTCTAATTTTTTTAATTTGATGGCATACTGTAAATCCTTGAATGTTGACCTCAGAAATATTATTTTCTTTTAATTTGAGGACAAGAATGGGTTAAAAATATTAGTGGAGAAAGACATCATTGCTTATTTCTGTCTTATTATGGCTATACATTAATTGTGAGGCTAAAATTTCGTGTCCTTGTTTTACTTTTTGATATTTTTGATGTCGTCAAGAGATATCCTTTTTGATATTCAGGCAACAGAATCCTACAATTAAGGGATGTGAAAATCCTGTAATGAATTTGCTTTATGGCACTATTATTTATTCCTGAATGGGAATGGCATATCTGAATAGTTGTTTTTCTTTTTCTGCTGGTAGTTTGGTATATATGAAAATGTTGTGGGTATTTATTCTAGCAGCAGATGAACCACCCTTTTCTTTCTCTTTCTTGTGCAGAAATTCCCTTCTGGTGATTGGCACTGTGTATATTGTTCATGCAAGTTTTGTTGGATGGTTGGTGGAAATACATGTCAAAAGGATGATGATAATTATTTAGCTACATCAGCATTACTAACTTGCCATTTGTGTGAGGAGAAATGTATTAATTCAATCTTATGGTGATTTGGATTGTATTACCATTTTATTTACTTCTCGGGAAAATGCTAATGGATTTTTACTGTTGTAGATCACCAATTCTGTACTCAGGCAAATGATGCAGTGTATGATGATTCCTGTAGTCCATCCTTCTGTGGAAGGAAATGTCAAAAGGTATTACTTGTTACTTTAATATGTAGCTTGAAATTGTGACGTTCTGCTGGATGTTATTGCAGTTTGATGTACTAGTGGCAATTTTCATGGTGTATGAGCATGTCAGTTGGGAAAAATAATAATGTTGTGAATGCATGTTCCTTGCAATGGGGCAAGGTCAAACGAGGAACTTTCAGGCGTTCGACCTGTAGAAGAGTTGGATACCTTATCTTTCTTCAGTTTAGACACACAAGAATGTGAAAGAACTGTTTAAAGGATGCAAATGCTGTTATATGGTCAAAATTATATTTTGTTTAAGCCTATTTCGACTTTAAGTTCTGCGGTTAAGTTCTTTCTGATAGTGACCTGGGTCCAATCTTGAGGTCCCATTTTCTTCCTAATATTATTCTCACTACTTTTCTCTTATATCACAGTTTGCCACATTCATTCCTTTTCTGTAATAAGAGTCAGTATTTCCTCTACTTTTGGTACATTATTTAAGTGCTGATAAAACACTTTGCTATAGTAATGGTTGGTTTCCTGGTCTGTCGGGAAACCAGTATGCTATCATACTATCAATCATTATGACAAGGCAGTCGAAAGAGTTTTCAAGTTCAAAGTGGCATGACTATGAGTGAATAGCATCAATCATATTTTCAAGTTCAACATGCATTTCAAATTGTAATTTAGAGCCTTGAATTTGAATGTATTCATTGGTGAGGTTACAACCATTACAATGTGTAAGAGAATGAAATTTTGGGAGTCAAAAGTTCAATGTTCTTTATCCATGCATTTATGAATTCAATCAATAAACTAAAGAACTGTCGGCAGTATTTTCCTATCCCCAAAAAAACATTTCTAACTTAGAGGCTCTGTTTTAAAATTGTTACACATAAACTACCTGTCAATAGATCTCTCCCAGCAGAGTATAAATATAAGGGTTTTCTTTTGGGAAACGTAGAGCATGCTTGACATGTTAGGTGTGCCATAAGCTGTAGTGTTTCACATGGTCATGAAAGCTTCTGGGAGTTGTTTGTTACGCTTTACCTTTCTATGTAAAACTCTCTGAATATTAGGTTTACCATGCAAATCATCCAATTTCATTGGCATCTATAGTTTTCAAATATCATTTTCTATTTCCACTATAAATGAGCATAATTTTGGCTCCTAAAATGAAAATGTTACTCTAACACACACTATTGATGATCTATCCTTCCTGACAGTAAGGTTTTCTACAAAAATTCTATAGTGGGCTGGCATGCTTACCTTGTTGTAGGCATCCTGGAAATTCTTTGTTTTCCCCATCAAAGTTGTTAGTGGATGCTTGTCACCCAAAGTTAAGTGTGCAAGCCAATTATGGCAAAACTAAGGTTTTCTATTTGGAAGGATTGGGAAGGAATTTGTCTGGTCTTACTGGGATATAAATGTCTCGTGTGATTGTCATCATGGTTAGACTATCAAATATTCGCTTTTGTAAAATCTGAAACTTTCATATAGCTTTGCTAGTGACATATATGCATTTATTGTGAAGATTCATTACAAGAAGTTTTGTTTTTCTTTTTTAGTTTTGTACTTTTTTGTCTTTATTTTTTTTCCGCTTTTGTAATGATTGCCAAATACGAGCGAAGCATATTTCATGTTGACACAAAAATTTCAATCCAAGTTGTAATTTCCATATCTTGTAATGATTGCTGGTATTTCTTTTCTATCAGCTCTTCAAGAAACTACAGATTCTTCTGGGAGTTAAGCATGAAATGGAAGAAGGATTTTCATGGACTCTTGTGCGCCGATCTGATGTTGGCTCTTGTAAATCTCTGCTTGACACACCGGAGATGGTTGAATGTAATTCAAACATGATTGAGTGCAATTCCAAGCTAGCTGTTGCATTGTATATAATGGATGAGTGCTTTTTGCCCATTGTTGATCACAGAAGTGGGATCAATCTGATTCATAATATTGTCTACAACTGTGGGTAAGTAGACTTTGTCCGCTACCCTCCGTTTGTGTGCATGTTTGTTATCTTCAAACATCCATTGATATGTAAAAGGACAAATTTGCCCATAATTAATCTATATCTCAGCATTTGAAATAGGCTTGTTCTCTTGTCTTATTAATTAATTATTGTCCTTTTATCAGGTCAAATTTTAACCGTCTGAACTATAGTGGATTCTTTACTGCAATTCTAGAAAGAGATGATGAGATTGTCTGTGCAGCTTCAATTCGGTATGCTTCTGCTGAGATTTAATATTGTCAAACTTTACCTTTTTTAGTTCTTTGGCATTCTTCTTGTTGGATGGCATTTACATTATCACTTGAAAATGGTTAGATGTGTTTTCAGTTTTGTGTTTGAGTTTATTCATTGTTCCTATATTCTCATATGCATAAATAAATCATGAATGTGTTTGCTTAATGGACTTGTAGTGCTTTCTTACCTATTTTTGGTTATGGCCAATTACTGCTTCATGAGAATGATTGTTCACATTTGGTATTCCGAGGCCTGGGCCCAGGGGAATGACTACAATATTGTGCTTGTGTGCATGATGCAAGATTTTATTGCTCACAATGTTATTTCCTTATGCTTGGTGAATAGGATCCATGGAAACCAATTAGCTGAGATGCCATTCATTGGGACCCGCCATATGTACAGGCGCCAAGGAATGTGCCGGAGGCTTCTAGGTGCAATTGAATATGTATGTTCATGACAAGTACTTTTTTTTTTTTCCTCTAAAAATAAAAAATCTTGCATTAAGCAATAAAAGTAGAATAGGAAAAAAAAAAGAAAAAAAAGAAAAAAAGCAAGTACCTTTCTGGGTTTGCTTTTAATGTACAGGTGTCTTCTAATGTGGTTTAATTCTCAAGTTAGTTTCTTCATTTGTTATCCTGCATAATGAGATTGTCTGAAATGTAATTTGCCATCAGGTTCTCTGTTCTCTAGATGTTGAGAGATTAGTAATACCTGCTATCTCTGAACTTAGAGAAACTTGGACTTCCATCTTTGGTTTCAAGCCCCTTGAAGTATCAAGCAAGAGGAAAATGAAAAACAAAAATATGTTGGTTTTTCCCGGTGTAGACATGTTGCAGAAACCTCTACTGAAGCTTCCAGTCGTGGAAGAAAATGTAATTATCAGAGAAGGTAAATTTTTTTTTTTTTTTTTCATATTCTACTTTTTGCCAAACATGGAAGGTATTTATTGCATCAACAGTGCACACAAATTCTTCCGGTTATTTATATGTTAAATTTTTAATGGCATGATTGCTTCCATATTCTTGCAGGTTCAAGATCCACTGAAAAGGGCAAAAGCCTGCAGGGGGTCTTGTGTAATGCTAATGAGACATGTAAAGGCGGGTTTGATTTAAATGTTTCCAGTGAAGCAACTTTACTACCTGCTGTTGATCCCAATATGCAGCTTCCTGATGGGCCCTCAAATGGAACATCTGACCTAACGAGTGAGGCTATGAACTTAACAAATTCTGCTACAGATCCAAAATCTCTTGGTCGGATTGATGCGGCTCAAGATAATTCTGAAGCAAAAGAAAAAACAAATATGAATCCTCTAGGTTCAGTGGATGTTCTTCATGAACAAACCGAACTGATAGGTGAATATCAGTATGTTTCTGGTTCTACCATTCCATTTCTTGATGAAAAGAAAGTGGAGTTGGACAGAAGACCAAACCTTCATGGTGCTTCTGGAGAGGAAAGTAAAACTTTCATGTTACCTTTGATTAAATCTGAAGCAATTCATTGTGGAAGACCAATTTTCTGTGCTTTCGGGGAGAGTATGGAAAGTGCCAACTACGAGGGAAAAGAAGAAGATAGCAGTGCTAAGAACAATTTCACTTCTCATAATGAAGGCTCTGTAAACCACTTTACCGCAATTAATACTGCTGAACCTCAGGAAAAGGCTCCTCTATTGGAGTTAAATACATCTGGTGAAAACACTATTTCCCTTGATTCAGAGGCTAAAAGCCAAATATTGACTGACAATAGGAATTTGAAGTGTCACAATTCTGAACATTGTTCAGAAGACAAGAAGGTTGACATTCATAGAGTGGAATACAACCAGTTGCATACCCAAGGTGGTTTTCCTCAGATTCTGCCCATATGTAGCAATTTGCCGCCTGAGCTAGTTCGTCAAAGTTCATTGACAGAAAATTCTGAAGGTTGTCACTCATCCTTGCCTGCTGAATTTTGCAATAGGGCTTTTCAAGGCAATAGGATAGACACTTGTGAGGTGGGTATGTCTGCTCTAGTTGACACTGAATGTTATCCTTCTTGTGGGGCTCATCTTGAGACTAATGGAGTTTGCAAAGCGAAGGAGGTGAATTCCAGTTCACTTGTGGTTACTGTGCATGGTGTCCAGGACCCAAAAGAAGTTCGTACCATGGCACTTGGTGATGTTCCTACTGATATGAATGATAGACCAAAGCTAAATGCCAAATCCTTGAAAATATCTGATTTTGATTCTCAGGTTGATCATGCAAGTGCTGTACAGTGTAATCCTGAAACTCTATGCAACGCAGGAAATACATCAGGTGTGGCTCTTCATTGTGCTTCTGCTGGAGGTAGTCCTTGCGGTGCTCCTGAAGTGATGATTCTGTCAAACCAGGCTAGTTGACAGTAGAAAGCAAGGGTATTTGATGGTAGCTATTTAACAGAGTAAACCATTTATGTAAGGGCATAGCTAACTGATTGTTGATAATTAGGAAAGGAATACAAGTTTTTGTTTCCCTTAATTACCAGATGGTAAAAGGCAGAAACAGCGCTTGTGGAGGAATTTTTGGAACTATGCTGGTGCGGTCATTCCAGAACTGACGGATACACTTTCTTTTCTTTTTTCCTTTTTTTTTGGGTCTTCTTGAAAGTACAGTTTTAGGAGCATTGTATGTTAATAGTTGCTTCTAGCTTTAGCCTAGCGATTAATGAGCAAATTGTATGGCTTTGAGGGTTGTGTATTTTGGTCCCGCCATGCTGCCAGTGTAAAGGAAATCATTCATTGCTTAACTTTTTGAGTATAGCCTCCTTTTCTTTTTGCCCATTTCTTTGTTATTCTGGTTAAGCTTGCCTTGGATTGGATTGCGTAGTAGTAGGAATATCCCTCCTTCTCACCTCTTTTTATTGTTCGTCTGTACTAATTTATGTTTCAATTGTTATTTGATAAAATAAAGGTTGGAAAACGATGAAGATTTGAAGTAAGATAAAAGTTAAAAAATAAATAAATATATATAATTGGATGGTTTAAAACGCATCGTGATGCGTTTTTGTCCATAAAAAGATTGATTAACAGGTTGGTGCCCAGTTTTAATTTGTTGACAAAATTGACAGCATCGTCTGAGTTTCTGACCAAAAAGACAGATTGGCAGCTTCATCATCGGGCACGGATAGAATTAAAAATTTTAACGATCAAGAATTTTGAAATATTGGGCTTTATCTTATTGGACTGGGCTTGTTCTTAAAGCAGAACGTTTCCGTAGCCAACATTAGGCTGAGCAAATCAATTTTAATTGGAGGAGGTATTTAAGTTGATATGTCGTGGCCTATTGAGTTAGGGTTCGAAGCTTTCGTCAGTCGTCATCGTCATCGTCATCGTCATCGTCCTCGGCGCTTCAACAGACGAAGACCTGCTTAAGATTCAAAACCCTTACCATGGTGACTGATCCTACCTTCTTGATATATATCTCTCTCTCTCTCTCTCTCTAGTTAATGTTATTTTATTAATGGTGTTTTCGCTGCATGTATGTAGTCGCTGGTTGCAAACGAAGATTTCCAGCATATACTTCGTGTGCTGAACACGAACGTGGATGGGAAGCAGAAGATTATGTTTGCTCTGACCTCCATTAAAGGTATTGGTCGCCGTTTCGCCAACATCGTCTGCAAAAAAGCTGATGTCGACATGAACAAAAGGTCAGCTTCTCTAACCCTTTTATAATTGGAAAAAAAAAAAAAAAAAAAAACTCTCTTTTTAGCCGATTTTAATGATAAATGATTAGACTATTTATCGTCTTAAATCAAAGTTATTTGGCTTGAATACGTTTTTAAGACTTCTAAAATTGTTCCCTCTGATCGCAATTCTAATTTTATATCTGGATCTCTCATTTTATTTGGATTAGATTGTTAATATATGGTATTAACCTTGCAATTTGGGTTCTCATTCCCTTGACGATTTTTTTTTTTATCTTGAAATTTGAAATTCTGGGTTTTAAACTTGATCGCTTGTATGTAGAGCTGGTGAACTATCAGCCGCGGAGCTTGATAACCTGATGGTGATTGTTGCAAATCCAAGGCAATTCAAAATTCCAGACTGGTTTCTGAACAGGAAGAAGGACTACAAGGATGGAAGATATTCCCAAGTTGTATCCAATGCATTGGACATGAAGCTGAGGGATGACCTTGAGCGATTGAAGAAGATCAGGTTTGTTTAAGTAAAGCATTTTTCGCATATTTGCATCTCTATAGCCATGCATTTTGAGCATGATGGAGATTTCACTCTGTTTGTGTTTTGTTATATAATGTAATTGGTGATATGATTGTTTGGCAGGAATCACCGTGGTCTTCGACACTACTGGGGTCTTCGTGTTCGTGGACAACACACTAAGACCACTGGTCGCAGGGGAAAGACTGTTGGTGTCTCCAAGAAACGATAAATCTGGGTTTTTTTTATAATTTTTTTTCCCATGCTGTTTATTTTAAGGCGATGATTTGTATTAGCTTATAGCGTAACCCCGGGAATGTTCAATTGTGGTTTTTACTTGAGAATTTGGATCCTTTTTTTTTTTTGACAATTAAAGTTATTTCAACACCTTACTTTTTTGCATTATGCTTTAAGAGATTTGTTGTGATGATCTGCGACTTTTTTTTTTTTTTTTTTTCCCCTTTCGTTGAATTTTCTAAAGCTGTGTTACCATCTTGAATATCGTTGAAAGGAATTGAGGATTTTCAAGTTTGAAATTGTTATTAACGTTTCTTCGATGGGATCATGCTAATTTGGAACTTTAATTTTCATGGCTGGGTTTTTTCTAATATGGGCTTGCGCTGCGTCTAGATTGGGTCATGACTCATGAATGTTAACGATGGGCTGAAGCAGCCCACGAAAATGCAAGTACATGTTCAGGCATTTATCGTATAATAATATTTGAAAATGTAGGTCGTAGTGGGCTTCATGTTGATGAGTCATGGTTTAACGGTCGGAGCCTTTTTAACGCTGAACAACAAGAACGAGCTCTTCTTGCCTGTGAGCTTGTAGCTTATGATAAATACAATGGACATGCCTAATTGCTGCAAGTAGACAGTTAGTTTGGGAGTGGTATTTACTAATTTAACTCTCGTTAAATTTGTAACCTAAGAAGTGTAAAAACAAAAACAAAAAACGAAAAAAAAGGTGATACGAAAAAGCAAGATTCCTGGCGTCTCTGAGTTCGGCAGCACTGCTTTATGATGATTTAAAATTTGTCCAAAGTTGGCACAAATATTGTTGTCTGGATGATGATTTGAAATTTGTCCAAAGTTGGTACAAAAATTGTTGTCTGGTTGCGATCTTAACGTAATAGACATTGAATCTTTATTATCTAACTGACGTCCAATTGCTGCTATTCTATTTGCTGTACATTTTCTTTTTTCAATGCCCATTTTTCAATTTAAATTTGAAACAATTGTACTTCCTTTCATAAATGTAACGTGATGAGTATACCGTCCCCATTTGATGGGATACAGGAATGAAAAAAAAAAAAAAATTATACTTGTAAATAAATAAATGTATGTATATATATATATATATATGTTACTTCGTTTACAAGCCATAGAAGCACGGGATTTGCTGTTTGAAGGTTCGCACCCAACATGTCTTCTGCTCCCAATGCAGTAAATTTTGTTGTGCTTTGCAGTTGAACCGATTAGAAAGCTGACAAGGACAAGTGAATATAACTTGTGCACAAGCGGCAATTGGAAACAAAATTGACCATGGGAAAACAATATCCTGACACGAAAACTTCAATAATTGCAAAATCATTTATGATAATAATTCTACTTATTAATATTCAATTTTTTATGACTTTTGACTCTTAATTTCCTAATTACCCGTACATGTTCGGAGAAGCTTCTTTTGAGGCATACATAATGAAATAATTAAATTCACAATTTCCTATGAGCTTCAAATTGATTTATAAATAAAGTGTGGTTTTCACTTATTTAATTTTCGATTTCCCTAGAAATTTTTGAACATTATACTAAGACCTTCTCGTGACTTAAGAGTACAATGGTTTTGGATTATTATGAAATGATTAAACTCTGAAAATTCATCCTTATATGCTTTGTATTTATACTGCTTCCTATATTCCTATTTTCCATTTTGAATGGGATATACAGAAAATTACCTAAATATCCCACCCTATTTTGCATTTTCAATTAATAGTGGAAATATATAGCTGGGGCTAAGTGTCATGTTAGGGATGGTTAAAAGGTTCCTAAGTTTTCAAGCGAAATACAACCTAATATCCACGGAATGCAGATTAGGAAAACAAATATATTTACCAACTTTTACATGTTTTAGGGTATGTACTATAATGTTGATCATTGATCTTTTCCTGATTGCATGTATAACTTGTACGTTAATGGTATAATATTTAGAGGTCGTCCTAGTTAAAGGGCTTTAAGAATTCTTTTTCCCCAACAGAATCTATCACACAATATTCGAAACAACCCAAAACCATACTCAAATGTACCCCAAAAAAAAAAACATAGTAAAAAAAAAAAGTTATATATATATGTCTAAAGGACCAAGAGGCCACATGCCAAAGGACACATAGGGGGACCAGCATAATTTTTGGCTCCTAATTCATATTTATATTAATTATTTCTAAATAATATTTTTATATCATATGATGGTGAACAAAGACTAGTAATTAATTTTACTAATATTTTTTTGTCACCCACAATATTTTTACGTGCACTGCCGTGAAATCTCACATACACCGGCGGCTGCGGCTGTGGCGGCGGCGACGAAGTCATTTTCCTGTAGGCCTTCTGAATCGGAGTGCGGTGGCATGAGACTGACAAGAAGATCGGAAAAAGCTCCGATGATGAATTTGTGAGTGCTTTTAGGGTTAAGTGCAAGGTAACACAAGAGAAGCTCATGCAAGAACTCCCAATTGGATTTCTTCACATCCATGAGCTCACGCGCCTCCACCATCTCCTGCATGGACCGCCGGAAGTCCGTGTAGGGATCGGGTGACAACGTAGGCACGGCGACGCTGTTGTTGAAGAGCGTGTGGTCGAGCTCTAAGGTGGAGGGGTCCGGGGCGGCGCCGCCACCAGCTGTGGATGGTGAGGTGGATTCTATGATGGAGTTGGAGCGGCCGGGAGTGGAGAAGAAGAAGCGTTGGGAGGCGAATGCGGTTGCGAAATCGGCGGCGGCCGGAGGGGTTTCGGAGATAGAGGAGGAGGTGGAGAGGGAGGAAGGAGATTGGGTGAGGGATTTGGAGGTGGTGGAGTCGAAGGTGTATTCATAGAGGGAGTTGAAGTTTTTGATCAAGATGGATGTGGAAGTGGTGGTGGTGGTGGGAAATGGACGGCTGTGATGACTATGTTGGTGATTTGGTGGTGGGGTTGGTATTTGATTCATGGCAGTGGATTGGGAAGCTAAAGGAAGCTTGATCTTTGTGAAACAGAGATTCAGGTTCTTCCCCAGTGTGCTTGGCATTTCTCACCAAAAACAAACACAACCCGGATTCCCGAGAAGAAAGACAGTAGAAAATTCAGTATTGGCCAAGAAAGTTGCCAAAGAAAAAAATACAAATATATATATATATATATATAAAAAAAAGTTTTAAGGGAGAAAGACAAGGTTCACGAATAAGGGATGTATATATGCCTCTATCTATATGGTGTAATGGGTGTTGATGTCATTGTTTATAGTTAGCAGTTTTGGATCAAACGGCGACTAGACAGCCGTAAATTACTGTAGACTTCTAAAATCATTAAGGAAACGTTACTCTTTGGCACGTTGATCACACGCATCTATTTGTCACAGTTGAGGGACTAAATTTCCATACTTCCAAAAGCACGGTAAATTTTTTTCCAAATGATGATTATTATTAGTAGGATCCAAATAACATTTGACTTACGTCGTTGTCCCAAAAATGTTACTATCATGTTAGCAGTGATTATAACTATCAGCGGTGATAATTAATAAAATCCTTTTGTTTTAGAATTAACAAAATTTTTAATTTAATTATGTACATTAATAGTGATGAAAACAAAAAAATTCATGTTGAGACGATAAATATTAATTAGAAATACTTATATTTTGATTTTTTATACTACATCTAATATCAAAAGTGTTACTTTAAAAAAACAGTGAACATTTTTTAAGTAAGAAATTAAATTACCACATTGCACATAACTTATATGTATAGTAATTGGTACTAATGTATTTTAAATTGAAATAATAAATAGTCAAAAAATAAAAAATGAAATAAAAAGACAAGAGTTTTGGTTGCACGTGCTAAGTAGCGCGTGAAGATAAAGATAACGTAATCAAAAGGTTAAAAGAAAAGGGCACCAATTAGGATTTAAGAAAGTTGGTGCACATGCAAACTGGCAAGAGCATCCCACAGAGCTCTTCCAAAAATAAATAAAAAGGAAAAATAAAAAGTAAAAAAAAGCATCCCACAAAGACAATTTTTGGAGGCTATTTCAACATATATATATATAAAAATTGAATATGATCAATAAAATAATATTCAACTCCACATTGTTTATATTGTATAAGATATAATGGATTGGTTAGAGTCGGTCCAATCCACTGATTATCACACAAGTTTAGTGATGAATCAGATGGAAGGCTATGACTATTTTATGGCTTCTCAAGATCTCCCACTGTGAGGATCTGTCTGTATTTTGCTGGGTCCCAGAGATTCACCAGTTCCAGAACTTGCAAATTTTTTTTAAAATATGCATGAACAACATGTTACAGAAGTGTAGCATCCTGGTAATTTTCGCCCAACAAGTTTTTTGTAATGATTTAGATTATAATATTGAGAGATTCTCTGCAATTTTATGCATTATTTTTTTATGGCTGACTCGGTCTATGTGCTTCTTCTTAGGTGCATCCGTATCATCTAATCAGAGGTTGTTTTGGAGATGCAAGTCCCGGAACCACAGTGTGAGAATATATGCCTTTTTTTTTTTTTCTTTGCTTTTTTTCATTTCAAGATAAAAATTAATAAGTTGATAAAACTGCAAAAGTTTCTTCTTTTCAAAGATAAAGTACAAAATTGTTGATATCTGCTACTGAGTCCCAAAAAGTTGAATTATTGTGGTCGAATTGACCACCTTTTTTTCCCCCGTTAAGAAATGATTTTTGAGGATTCAGTTTCTATCGACTTATTACGATATTATAAGCTAGCCTTTTCTCAAGAAATTAAAAATATCAAATTATCTCAGTAGTAATCTTAATTGTTGTATGAATTTCACGGCCTGCTCAATAAACTAACAACAAGTTCAGGCCACAAGAATAATTTATTTTGTATTTATTCACCAAAAACAAGTTCAGTCCAAAAAACAAATTTATTTTGTATATACATAAATAGCTTTTACTATGCATATAAATTCATTTTATGTGATACAAAACATCATCCAAAAATTCTTAGAAAGAAACAAACTTAGCAATATTATATACACAGTTGTACATACATACAAATAAAATATGTATATATAGTTTTGATTTAATGAGAACATGTTCATATTTTATGTTGAAAATTATACGATATGATAAAGTTTGTTATCTGCTCAATTAGATATTTAGATTTAAATTATCAATTTTAAGGTTGTTATTGTCATTAACAATTCCTAAGATAAAATGTAAATATGCTCCAAATAAATCAAAACTATACATGTATTGTGTATATATAATTCTAATAAATGGTATTCAAATTAATATCGCCAATTAATTGATTTGAGTTTGTAGCTAATAATTTTGAGAAATATGAAGAGGAGAGGTGGAGGAGGACGTGAAGGGGTTTTAAGAAAGGCAAATGGTTCTGGTAAGCAATAAGGATGGTCCAACCAACCTCAAAATGACGACAACCATCACATGGTGGGGTGCTAAATGTATGTGATGATCATCCAAACCCCCCCATAGTCCATACCAGTACCCAACTAACATGCTTCACTTCTTCTCCAAAATCCAAACCACCTTATTTCGTTCAAGTTCCACCCATAAATCAACCCCCCCTTTGAATTGATGCAGACAACAAGCTATACATCACATTAAATACATTTATATATATATATATATATGGACTTTTCTTCCAAAATCATCATCATTTTAACTTAATTTCACTCAACATATATATATATATATATATATATTTAAATAAGATTGTCAAATGGGCTGAATTTAAATTAATATATCATTCACATTTTATTTGTAAAGTTGTAAATTAAAAAAAATAAAAGATCATAATTATAAAAGAGATATTATTGTAAATGATAAAAAGAAGAAAAGATTGTTAAATTTTCAAAATATAAATATATATATATATATATATATTGAAAATTAAGTTTACAAAGATCCAAAAAACAAAAAAAAATGGCTTATAAAGTTGGTTGCTTTAATGTTATGGAGAAGGACATTGCACTGTGTGACCACTGGCAGAGAACAAAAAACCAGCTCCTGAGAGATCAACGTCAACATACAGAGCTATAACAGAGGACCCGTTAAGATCTCTGTATAGTTTTGTCCTTCTAACAAGCTTTGCTTTCTGTTTCTCTCACAGAACCCAATTGCTTCATTCAATGGTCTACACGCTTGGAAGATAAAGTGAAACTTGATAAGAATCTCCAACCGTACCATATAATGTGACAATAAATAATCATAAAGAGGCTGTTAATGTCTTTTTCTTTGGTGAATAAGAGGCCGTTAATGTCACTACTAATTACTAAAACAACTATGCTTACTAATACTTTTGAGTGGTCTAAATCTAGTACAAAAGAAAGATATGAAGTGTCATCTTCGATATATAACTATCAAATAGGAAATAACAGCAATCGCTTTCATCAATGATTTTAACATCATTATCTCTAATATTTGATTTTTATTTCTTTTTATTTGTATATTTATCATATATCTAGTTTACCTGTCAATTGTCAGAATTAATTTATTTTGTTCTAGATTTGATTTATTAATATATAATTATTTTTCAACATTATGTATTGCTTTCAAAATCAGTCAGATTTCAATCTACCCTACTTTTTCAAAGAGTTAGGTTATGTTTACACAATTATAAGTTGGGTCGAAGGATAAAAATATTAAAATTTGTTGATCGGATCATTTAGTAAAGTTATCCCTGAAGATTGAAATCTAATACTAATTATCTGGAACTGGTTTTTTTTTTATTATTTATTTTTTGAAAGCAAATATTACAAAATTTTCAACGGAAGTAATTCATATCTCTTTTTTTAGATGAAGAATAAATCCAAAATTTCAAACTATCATAAACAGTACTCGTGTCCTAACTATGATCAAGTTAAAATGGCTTTTTGTGCATTAAATAGAAGTAGCTAGGAAAGCTACATACAACACAAACTTATATAATCATATATATTGTATGAGAATGGCTATTTATTAAGAGGAAAGGGTAAAGAAGATGGAAAAGCATAAAACACAATAGATAATTGTCAGTTCAATCTATAGAGCTTTCTACAAACAAGATCTTGGAGATTAGCTGTAGCATGTGTCCTTGCTGGGAACCCCCATCCATAAGCCAACTAGACCAAGCCATGCAACAGTCACTGAAACTTCCCTCATTTATCAGCATCATATGATCAAATTGTACTCTCAGGTTTGTGCAAAATTATTTTGGCATACACATAAATAACCCACTAGTATATATATATCCGAATTATTAGTTATGAACTTATCTGTCACTACCTTAATAGTTCCCTCTCAATTGAATAATTAAGTTTTCAATTGTAAAGATTCCCCTTCAAATTTTAATATTAGCTAGTTCAGGATTTTAATAGATCCACTAAATATATTTACATCATAAAAATGTTAGAAACATATAATTTCATAGATTTGCTTGTCCGAGTACTTATTTCCTTAGATCAAAATATCAAAGAAAGAAAAAAAAAAAAAAATACTGTGCCTTCTTTCCCCAGATTATATCCAGTACAATTTTGAAATTGAATAGCTTCTTGTGGGCTGGAAACGGGCTTTCATTTTACTCAGACTAATCATTCCAATGCGGGCCTGTTGGGTATGCATCAGAACCCAGGTCCATCTTGGGCTGAGCCTGATGCAAAAAATCCAGAATCCTAATTGTTTAGTTAGGCTCTTTTTTTTTTTTTAATTATTAATATTATCCTTTTAGTTAGGCTTAGGAGCATACGGACTGCGATATAATACTGTACGATTTCTTCATATGGTAAAAATGTATTATATTGAATAGGTAATTAAATAACAGCTATTCTTTCATAAATTGAGAAAAAAATAAAAGCATGCAGCATCAAGTGCAATGATTTATTCTCTCATATAAAAAGTTTTGTATTTCCTACTAAAGAACCCGCTAGTTGTAGAACCTATAAAATTGCGAATAATGAATATCAGACCACATAGTAATTTGTAATTTGTCACATGCGAGATAATTAACGAAATGATAGTCACATGTGATGAAGGTCTTCGCTTTAATTACCTTCTAATACTTCACATTCAAGATGTAGCCCCTGTGGGTTGTGCATCATCCTAACAAATACACGAATGTTTTAATTCGACACAGTAGCAAATAATTGAATAAAAATAATTAAATTCATGGTGAAAATCGGAACTCTTTCTCATTAACATAAACCATGTTTTAACATATTACACATCCACGGAAAAAGCAGAAGGCTACGAAGCACAAGTACTACCTAGTTGATAAGCTCCATTTCGGTTTCGTACATATGAGTGTGTATCTATATATATATATATATATATATATAAAGCCAAAAGCAAATACCCAAAGCGAAAAACCTACACAAAGCAGTCGAAAACCATGCATGTAATTATATGATTAAATGAATTCATATGTTCTGGTTAATCCTCGCAGCTGCAGCCATTGACGCCGCAACTCCACCGGGAGTAGTACTCATATTAGTGTTGTTCCTAATCTCCGCTCCAATTACGCCTTCGGCATCTTCTCTTGTCACAGCTTTGTCCGATGGCAGCTTTGTAGTTGCATCCTAGTTAAGTACCACCCATAAAACAAAATCAAACATGCCAAAAATAATTTTTCATCAAAAATTTAATTAGAATATCATTAACGCAAATTAAATAATGTAATATTACCGCTAAAACATCAGAGACTCTGGTCTTGTCGCCATCGGACATGGTGCGAGTGTTATGAGTAGCAGCGGTCTGAGCTGTCGCACCTACACCGCCTGGGAGGATTTCGTTATTCCCAGTGGCTCTCACCTCCGCGGCTTGAATCGCAGCAGCGTCACTCTGATCCACCGGTTTGTCTCCGATGGAAAGAGCGGTGGCCTCCAGGACTTCACCGATTGTGATCGCATTGCGGTCAAGAACCGCTCCTGTTGACCTGGTCGTCATATGGGGCTCAACATATTCACCCACAACCTGTAATTTATAAAAGTCACATATTTTAATGTAACAACCATCATTGATTTTAAATGTAAAAAACTAAAAATCAACCATACTACTAACAAATGACACTTCGATTTGAACACTTGGAGAATATGATATTGATAAGAGAGTTAATTGCAAAACCTGTCCACCAACGTCTTCTCTTACAAAGCGGTTGCCGCCAACGTCCACCTCAGAAACAGAGACTCCTTGGTTTCTTGCAACGTCTGTGGCTTGGTTGTGGCTAACAACACCGGCTTGCTCGTTGATGTTAGCCGCTGACTGCATGACGGCTGCTGGACCACCTCTCTGAGTCTTTCCTAGAGCTGCGTTCTCAGCAGCTTGCATGGCGGCTGCATCCCTGGGCGCAATTGGTTTGGAGGCTAATTCGCCGGACACGTTGAAAACATCACCATATTTGACCGGTTCTCTCTCAGAAACCTGGTCAGCAAGAGGCCTCTGCGGCTGTCGTTGGCTCATGATTTCGTTTTCTTCACAAGGTTGATAAGCAAAACAAAAAGGAAGGAAATTGATCCTATATGGTTGTGTAAATCTGCGTGAATAATAATGGGTATTATATAGATTGGTGATTTGTACTTGGTATTGTGAGTGAGAAATCGACACCCGGATTTGCAAAGTGTATGCGTGGTGGACTCGGGTTGGAAGTTAATTTACAGGTGGTGGCCAGTTTATGTGTTGAAATGTGGAGTGTCACCGTGTCCGACACTTGGGGGTTGCGATGTGTTTCTAAAGGCATCTAACTACAATAGAATTCACCACGTGTTACACATACATACTTAGGCTTACAGCTATCTGACACATCATCGTCAGTGTTTCTCTGTCCATCTCTCTCTCTCTCTCTCTCTCTCTCTCTCTCTGGGCGGCAAGTGGCGACAAGTCCATTACCCATATAATCTTATTCAAGTCCATCTCATACCACATTCTCGATCCGGCCCAAGTCGTTTCCAAATTATATTGCTGGAGATTGGATTATACCAACTTTGGGGCATAAGCACAACCCAAACTATAGAATGTTCATACGTGTGAATATGGTGTATATATACATTTATATATATAGTTCTGATAATGGGCATGGGACCTTTCGATTTACTCAATAAAACCCAATTCGCACATCAAATGTTAATTATATAATGTATTTGTTTGGCTATATATATGTGTGTATGCATATATGCGTCTTAGTCAAAGTGAAATAGGGAAACGAGTAGAGTATATTTGAAGATCCCAAAGTGGAACTTCCTCTCTTTTCTACCTAATGGACATTCCAGTCATATTTTTTTGTTTTTTTTGTTTGAGTCAATTCCAATTTTCAATCAGTAGTTGTCATTTCAAGGAGAAGGATAAGTCATAATGCATGGCAGTACGCACAAGATAGATAAAAGCAGGCCAATTCTGGGACCTCTCAATTTCCATGGAATCTATGCCATGATACAAAGATAGAAAAAGAACAACTTTTCGGATGAGGGAAGTAGCCATCTAACAATATCCGTCTAATGGCATGATTTTATTTACTAGTTTCAAATTCGTAAGTTTATTTTTTATTTTTAAGTTTTTCAATTCATAATTTCATAGTCGTAATATTGATTGATGGCGAATTTGATGATTCTAGTGGGTACTATAAATTTAAACGAGTCCAGCAGAGAAATTATATCATAGGAAATAATAATTAATTTTTCGGGTGAGTTCCGTGCTTAATTTGTAGCTGTTGTCGACTTGTTTTTGTCACCAAATGTACTGAGTAATAATCATTACACAGATTCCTTTATAGCCCAGCGGCATGCACATGCAGGAAACTCCGTATTCATTAAAAAACAAGTAGGTGGGACACAAGTTGTATTTGTACTACACCTCCCACTGTTAAACAGTATGTCTAAATGGGAAAAAAAATTCTGATGCTCTCAGAGTTTTGTATTCCTATCTTTAATATTCATACCAATGTATTAGAGAGAGAAACATAAGCATATATTTGTAACCTAAAACCAAATCATTTGAGAAGTTATGAGGACTGAGAAAACCAAAAATGTATAATCCACATTTTGATTTTTGACAAATCCGTAAATTTAATTAGGTCCGAATTGACTGTACCGCTTTGTCTATGTCGGTAATAAAGCTTGATTTATCGACGTAACCTTCAGCCTGTCAATTGATATATATATATATATATATATTTGTCTCATTAATGCGCCCTTTAAAAGTATTAAAACTTGTCTATTAAATTAATTTTTTCAACCAAACGCATTTAACCGAAATTGTTGTTTTCTTGAATATAAGTTGGCTTAGAAACCGTGTATATAATATATACGCGTGTATATGTATATATTATATTACGTATGTGTACAGATCAAATCAAGCCACACACAAATAGCGAGAGAGTTTATTATCATGTGCATGTCAAAGCAAACTGCCCAATTATTCAGGACCAGGATCACTGAGAATTTTTTTTGAAAAAAAAAAGAAAAAGAGGAAGTAAAAAGGAAAAAGCAGAGGACCTTAATTCCATTAGTTATATTTACTTTCGGCTAACAAAACACATTGGCTAATTTTGCTTGCATAGATAATTTTATATCATGTAGGCATGTAATTAAGTACAGTATCTATTTACGCATAATTGCAAGAAAAAGTAAAGCATAATTTTATGCGAGAGTTGAACTAATTAAAATTTTCAAGAGAAAAAGAAAGATTTAATTGTTTTTCTACTGAACCATGATAACTTTCCCATTTTCTTCACCCCTAACCTCTCCATCTTCTTGATCTTTCAAACCAATCATGTCTTCGGAATTCACTTCCTTCGGCACTATCACAACCAATTCTTGACCATTACATCTCGCGCTTGCCATCTCTGGCTTCGTAGAAGCCGGGAGCCGATACCTCCAGAGATTCAGCTGATCATCTACTGAAACATCGGCGCCGTCCGTTCCTCTGACCACATTAATCTTGATGACGCCGGGATAGATCTCAACCGCGTGGGCGCGGAAACCGGCGTGGGTGGAATCTCGGGTGGTTGCGACGGTGAAACGGAAAGAATCGGAGGTTTCTTGGACGGAAACGTCGGCGTTTGAATGGAAAGGTAGCTGGAGAACTTTAGCGAAAACGTGAGGCAGTTTTCTGAGTTTCTTTAGGGTGGAAGAGGAAGCGACGTCGTAGGGAGAAGCGATGTTCCTCTTCTTTAGGGCTGGGTGGACCTTCATCATCAACAACTAAGAAATTGGAAAATAAAATAGCTTTTGATTTCAGCCTTTTTGTCTCTTCGTTTGTAAGGGTCAGAGACTTGAGGGAGAGAAAGAGATTCTTTGCTTATGTTACGGAATTGGAAGGAGCGCAGAGAATCAGTCACAGGGAAGGGAAGGTCTTGAGAGCGATTCGTTACTTACAATTTACCATTATAATATCTCAGAGACCAAAGAGGGGAATCGTCGCGGTCGCAGCAGGCTTAAGGGAACAAACTTTTTCTTGGATTTGCTTTATAAAATTCCCACTTCAATCAACTTTTTTTTTTTTTTCCAAAAAAAATAAATAACTAAAATAAAATAAGATTCCCATGTATTGGGCGTTGGGCCCAAAGTTTGATCCTGCAAACTGCCCCTGATCAAGTTCTGAACGGGATTGGATTTGAGCTACTAATTAACTGGTGCTATGTATAGCACTAGAAAAAGAAATAATGGTTGCAAATTTATTTGTGCACAGCAACCGATTAACCAAATGTCATTAATGCTTAAGTTGCGACGTCCAACCTTTTTTTTAATGAAGAAATATAAATAATAACTAAACTGTGAAAAACAGTAATAAATTTATTTTTTTTTTGGTTATTTATCATCATAAATTATGATAACCAATTTATATAATAAAAATTTAAAATTCACATTTCAATAACAACAACATGTGCAATGCACTCCTAGCTTTAGTATATAAATATGTTCAGCTGAGATGCGTGTGTAAATATATAAATATAAAGCTGCTTTTAATTTTTATGTATTCATACCATACGGAACGATTTAACAACGTCATGTAACAGAGCATGCATTTGTTGTTTGCTACCTAGTATCTACTACTACTAGTCTAGTTTAGCCCCTTTTTTTTTTTTTTTTTTGATTTTTTTGCTGACAACTAGTCTAGTCTAGCTATTACCAAAATGTGAAAGAAATACCATCTTTTTGATTTTCTTTGATCCATGAAACCGATGTTTAACGAAAACAGACCACATAAAATACAATTTCCTTTGTCGGAGCATCATTTTTTCTTCTACTTTTGTGATGGGTTAAAGTGCCAGTGCAACTATTAGGACCAAAGTTTCCCAAAGCCTAAAAGTTAAAGTTGTATATATTATTTTTTTTTTCTTTTTATGAGTGATTTGAACTCAAATCGAGTTGGTAAAAGACTAAAAAGTGTTATTCTTTGAAGGGCACATCGTGTTTATCAACTATTTTCAAAATGGTTTTAGAAATTTCTTTAATTAAGTTTGAATGCTTACTTTTACAATTAAAAGCAAATAAACCACAAATAGAGGGATTTCATACTTTAAATTTTTCTAGGTAAAAAGGGAATTCACACTACGTACAGTATGAAAAGAGTCATAAACGACCTTCACAATTCACAATTTGACAATTACCGTATTGGAGAACATGAAATGATAATAATAATAAAAAAAAAAAGAGGCCACCTTGATCATGAATATCACACGATGACTAGTATCTCTTATAAAATTAAGATCGAAATGAAAAAAATACTTTATTGTTTTAAAAGTAATTTGAGTTGGATACATGGCAGATTTAATGTATCCGAGAAAAAGTAAAAAATAAATAAATAGCCCAAATTAAGATAAACGACGAAATGTTTTTCAGGAGTTGGTTAGCGAATCCAATTCGGCGTGCAAAATAAAAGAATAAAAACGTATTCTTTTACAGTTTTTTGTTTTTTTTTTTTTGTTTTGTTTTGTTTTTTTTTTTTTTGTTTTGTTTTGTTTTTTTTTTTTTAATTCTTTCTTCCACTTTTTAAACCCACCAAGCAAAGAAAGCACCTCAGATATTCCTTTTTCTTTTATCTCTTATTCTTTCTACAAAAATGGACACTAAGTTGGTGTGGCCAATGACAACCGACTTTTAATTTCTTATGTCACCGCATAGCAGTACCACTTGCAAGCTAGCTACCAGTGGAAGGAAGTACTCTGTATACAAAGAACCGACACGGCGACACCTGTGAAATCTTGTTTCATACTATACTATTCCGATTCCCAAACAATACTCTTTTACGTCTTATCTATTCGTCCTATCTATCTCTTCACCCACGTTTCCCGTTTCCAACTTGCCTTTACTTCATCCCCTTCCTACGCTTTACTTGCGACTTTGCCTCCACGGGTCCCTACTCATTCCATAACTCAACGATCATATGAACTTAAAAAGCTGTGGATAAAAATGTTAAATGACTTATATATCCTCCAATTCTCCGGGACGAATAAATATATATATATATATTTTTTCTTTCTTCCTGTCATATTTATTTTTTCATTTCAACATTTTATTATCTGTACCACAATGGTGAGTTTTTCGTCTTTTTTTTTTTTTTTTAATATATAGAAAGGGTAAAGGATGGACATTGGGCGCACAGATGCTCTCCGCTTGGGGGGTGAAAATGTCAAATGCCGAAGGGTGATACTATCGTAAATACAGTCAAATCGAGGCCCATTTAGTTAACTACACAGTACTTTATTTTTCTTTTCTCTACAGTGTGGTTCACGCAGTACCTGTACGATATTTAAATACGACTGTGAGAGTCATTTCAGATCCGCGGATTCTGGTTCAAAGCCTCTACATGCTCAATTTCCCATTTCAGGTTTTTCCTCAAATAATCGCAATCAAAATTTTCATTTTACGCAAAAAAAAAAAAAAAAAAAAACAAAAAAACAAAAAAAAAAAAAACAGCTCTAGAATAATCGAAGGAAGAAGAAGAGCATTGCTTAAAGTCTTTTTGATCTAACCGATCTTTCTACCAGATCTCCATCTCCGTTTCGTTTTCAACTTTCTCGCTTGTTCGGTAAGAAAATGAGCATGAAAATGAAATTATCAGACTTTTGCTTGCTAGAGACTTTGTTTGATTCTGTTTTTCGTTTTTTCTGAGATTTTTCTGAAATTTTTCCTTTTGAAAACGAACAAGATTTCATTTCTGCCTATGTTTTGGTTTTTTTTTTTCCAATTACAGTGACTTAGAGAGTTGGATGACTTGTATCTGTGAATCAAATTGGGGAGAGTTGGATGACTTGTATCTGTAAATCAAATTGGGTTCTGACTTTTTGATTTGTTTGCTACATCAACAAGTTTATGAAGAAATCGATCGGTTTGTTGTTTTGAAACTGTCGTCGATGTTTGATTTGTATCTATTACGGAGAAGATCTAGTGGTATTAGTACTTTTTATACCTGTTAGAACTAGAACCCAAATTTATGGTCGTTAGCAAGGTTTTTTCAACCCTGGGTTGAGTTGTAGAAGTGGATCTAGTGGATCACGCTTACTTTGATTCGGACCAACTTGAGGAACTTTATTAAAATCGTGGAGTTGTTGATTTTACAATGGAGACGCTTGTTGTTGTGGCTCAACATAGGAACCAATACTACAGCCGGGGCAAGCCACAGGGGCCTGCTCGGTATGGTTCGTCACCTTCTAGAGACTTTAGAGGGATAAACTGCCGGAGTTTTCAATCTGCTGCTGGTCTACTTCCAACCCCGTTCAAGGCTTGTACCAGCCCTGTATCCAAACGGGCATGTTCTTCTCCAAAAACACCTATACCTTCCCTTTATTCACACTCTGATAACAAAACTCGCAGTTTAACAAAGGCCAAAAGCACTCCAATTGCTATCAATGTCAATGCTTCTGATAAAGGGAAACATTTTAGTGAAGAGGTTTCGGAAGAAACACTTTCGTTTTCTGAGCTCTGGGCTGGTCCCGCATACTCAAACTCACCACCACCCAGTTCGTTACCCATACCCAAATTTTCCGTCCGGCCAAAGAGAACCGTGTCGCTGGAGTTGCCTGGTTCAGCCCCCGAGATTGAAATGCACCCAATGGCTAAGTCTGCTCCCCCATCTCCAACTAGGGAGCATAACCCTTCTAAAAGAGATCTCTTCCTTAGTGCTGAATGTGCGACCAAGACCCTGCGTCGCATTCTTAATCTTGACATCCTCAGTGAATGAAGCCCGGGGGGGGGTCATTGTGTCCTCTCCTGTAAATAAGTGTTCTGTGCAAACTAGTTTAGTTTCAGATTGTATATAGAGTGAATAAATTGGTAGGTAGAGCAAGCCTGTAGGACTTTATTTTAGCGTTTTGTGGTGGTATTGCAAGTAGACTCTTGCGCTGGTGGTCTACAATCTGGAGTTTACACTGAGAATTGGTGAGTTTGGTGTGGAGTTGGTTTTCAGTGATGGATGCTCAATTAACAATAGGGGAATGGTAGGCAATGTGGATGGAACTGACCCTAAATTTTCAGGAAGGAGAAGCAAATTAATAGCATGGAATATGCTTTTAAGTGAATGGTTGCCTGCACTCCGGCAAGTGATGGAACAACTTATTACTCTATATATGTTGAGGCTAATATAATGTTGAAATTGATGATATAGCTCCTTGATAGTTTTTCCTCACAAATTTGTGAGTTTTCACTAATGTTTCAGAGTTTGAGATTCGTTTGAGATACCATGTATATACTGTTGCATTGTAGAATCTTTAGCCTTCTGCTCATACAGAAATCTGTAGGTCTTCATTTTCCCTTTTTCAGTTTCCTTTCGTTTCTTTGATGTCTTGCCTCCTTCTCAAATTCACTAGACATTGGTTAGTATCTTTTTTCTTGTTCAATTGGTGCTTAGGTTGTCTGTTAACTTCTCTTTTGCTTGGTCCGCCTTGCCTAAATTGGCTGCCCAAATCAATCGACTATACTCAACATGACTTTCTTTCCTTCTTTTCGTAACAATCTAACTCTGTTTACTTGTACTCTTGGAGGGTATCTTTCCCGTTCACCATCTTTTCTGTTTTTTAAGAAAGAAAAGTGGGAAGGGGTAGTGATGGTAGTTCTTTTGCTAATTTTGCTTCTTCAGTTCGTAGCGTCAGTCCATGTTGCTCTGTCTTGTAGTCTTTTCAGCTGAAACCCCCTATTAGTTCTTCTTCTGAGCGGTTCTTGCTTCTTTTATCATAGTCCTCGCAGGGCTTTCTTTCATTGGTGATCGGTGGCCATGCCAACTACTTATAAGGTGTTACCTCTTAGACCTTTTACCTTTTTATTTTCTACCTGCATTTTTATTGTATGATTATGTTGGGTCTGATTTGTTCTCAATATATGAAGCAGGATGCCAGTGGAAGAAGTACGAAGGATCATTAGTGGGATATGTTCGCAATGGATCTAGTTAGATTCATATGGTAGTTCCTCAAAGGAGCCAAGTGCAGTTTTATCTACATTGTCGCTTGTGTTGAAGCCTGGTTTATGTCTCGTTTTTATTGCTTTTTTTGTTTTTTGTACCGGGAGTTCATAGTTCTAAATGCTAGTTTTAATGTGTGACTTAAATCATTTTGATCTTTTGTTATCTTACCTTTGGACTTATATGTTAGTCCTTTTGAGTGTTAGTTTATAAGTTTATGTTAATTGTTTCAAGTGGTTGTATCAAATGTTTATTGTTTATGTTAGTCCTACGAGCCAATTTGCAGTTTCTGATAATATCGTGCCACACTATAAGAGGATTGAGTAAAATTTAGTTGGTGTTATTGTGGGTAACTACTCGTGTAATGACCTGTGATATAAGGTCCAAGATTGCGTCGAATTTACTTTGGTGTTCTTTTTGCATAGAACATCAACATATTTCGTAACCAAAATCAAACATGTTGCTTGATGATTCTGACAGTCCTCAAATGAAGTCTGGTTGTCCAAAAATCTATAAAAATGGCATCCATTAAAGCATAGATGTGCCTCTTACAGAGAAGTGGAGATTCAGGATCATAACATTTTTGGCTTTTGAAATCGGTGCTACCCAGTGTTTGAAGGTTTTGTGGATTTCTATGAGCGTGGTAACTTGCGCAAAATTTCTCCGTTTTATTTTTGGACGTAAACGTAGTATATTTGTTGATGAAGTGGCCTAGGGACAAAACTGTTGACCGAACTTGTAGATTAGATTTTCATATTGGAATGAGGATGGCTGAAATTTCATTGCAAAGCCAAGTCTTCAAATGCGTGGCAAGTCTAAAGACATTGTTACTAGATAAATTATCATGGATTTTCCAAGGCAAAGCGTTAAAAACATCCAATCCCTTCTGGAAAAACCCAACTTTTAGTTTTCTCACCTATAGATCTTAGCTTTGGCAATTTCGTGCCTTGTGGCCTAGGGCTATTTCTAGTCGTGGCGTAGAAGAAAAGGTTTTATGAGCTAAGCATGTTATATTAGGAGCAAAGTTATTTGTAAAACTTATATTTATTCGTTGAATAAATCGTTTTTCTTCCCTGCAACTCTAATGTCATATAATAACGTCCAAGAAAGAAAAAGAACTCTAATGTTAAAAAAAAAAAAAAAAGTCTTCAGAATATATCTACCCAACCAAAAGACAAAATAAGCATGAGCAGAAAGGATAAGGCACAAAGGGGAGAAAAATTGTCATTGATCTGTGTGTATGATAATAATTGTGATGATCAATGCGAATAAATTAAGGTTTTTCCATTTTCACTCATACATCATCATTCGCTGAAAGCCAAAAAACGATGGGAGAATCCCAGAAGCAATCAAAGTCAGTACTTGATAAAGAAAACCATTTTCTACAAATATCTCATCCTCTCCTTTATCTCTATCTGCAGGGGAGAGAGGGTCAAGAGCATAGAAAAAGTACAAAAATTTAAATGAAAAAAAAAAAAAAATAAAATATAGGAGGCCATACTGCGCTAACTTTTTTTTTTACTCCCTAAAATCAATCATCCTCAAATGCTTACAATCAAGAATGGTGAATTCGATATTACTTTTTGACAGCTCTAAAAGAAAAAGAGTAGGCCACAAAAAAGAGAGATTTCAAGAACAATTCCTATGGGCATCATCAAATTCTGTATTCCCAACTCCATCTAAGAGCATTTCTTGGTGGCGACATTCGTGGCTACAAAAGGCTTTTTCACCTCTGCATGACAGATGATAACCCCAAAAAAAAAATTAAAAAATAATAAAATAAAAATAAAAATAAAGGTTTGTTCTTTGACGTTGTCAGAAAGGAAATACTGAACCATAGTACTGGCTTTCTAACATCAAAAAGTAACTCTCAGAATGAGGGCATTGTTGGACGCAAACCTGTAAATGTAAATGTCATTTTCCTGCTCAAGATTCTTCTTGCAAGTGTAGCAGAAGCTGAGGAAGTTCTGAGAGACAGAGTTGGACTTATCCGATAATGAATAGAAGCTCTCTACAATACAATTATCAAATATGCGAGTTGTTCTTGGGTTTGGTCCATGAGATATAACGCATGTGTATTCCTCAGAATGCTCCATATCGCTCATTGAGATACAAGTTGTCAAAACTCCAGGAGAATCCTTTGTTTGGGAGCTCGAATTGGGAGACCCAATTGCAGATATATGTGAATACCGGGTCTTGGTTCCGAAATCAGCTGGAGATTTTGGAGATTCAATTGGATAAAGTGTAGAGGTTTGCAAAGTTGGGATTTGAACTCTAAGCTTGGTTCCAAACAGAACCTTCCCACTACCGGATTTAGTAGAACAATTTTGAATTGTTTCATCATTCAACGGGTCAATTAGAGCGAGACCAATGCCTTTTGTCCCTGCTTTGGTCCATGACTGTTTGTTTTCTTGGAGAAACTTGGGAGATATGGATTGGCTTTTGCTATATGAAAAGGAGTTCCCAAAGGGAGAAATGGGTTTGTTGTCAAGGATTGAAGTGGGACTCATCAGAACACCAGTTTCAGGGAAACCCTTCATTGTAAAAGCTCTGAACCTTGGAGAACCAAAGAAAGATTGAATGGGTTTTGTGTAGTTTTGGGCTGGAGATGGTTGAGAGCTGTGATCAGCCATTAAAGCTTGCTTGCTGGTCACTGCTCTTGATCTATTTCTCAGCATAACTCCCCTTTTAGCAAAACTAATTCTCGATCCCAAAAAGTAATGTTAATCAATGTCTGCCAAAGAGGAAAAGAATGTCCAAAAATTAACATAAGAGGAAAGAAATATATATACGTATATTACGAACTTATTCAGAGATAAGGAATTTAAGAAACTTTACCTCAACCTATTGGAGTAAAATATTATGCAGAAACCACCATAAATCGCTGCAAAAGGTTGTCCGATTTACTCAACAAATATGCCTCTTTCTCTCTATCCATATCACAACAGAAATCAATAGGAAAAGAAAAATTATTGTAGTCTCAGACAGATTGAAATCGGTAATCTTATACTAAATCTCTGTGGCCTCCATTCTGAAACACCACTACTAAAAGGGCAAGTAGTAAAACAAAAAGTTGGTTTTCTCACTTTGCTCTGATTTGTTACAACTAGAATAAGGCCCAATTCCCCATCATAACAAGCCGCATGCAAGCCATGTGATGGACCAAGAGAAGACAAGTACAATCCCCTGCCATTCACACCAAAAAATCACTACTGAAGAACTGTGTGTGTCTCTATGCTCTGCATTGTCTTAGACCACAATCTGTCATCAATTGCTTTTGCTACTTCCTATTAAGAATAACTATCATCATCATCATCATCACAATAATAATAATTGTTAAATAAATCAAAGATATGAAAATTCATATAACATAGATATATAGTCTAAACTCTACTTTTTCTGTGATGGTGGGGATTTTTCATTCATACCATCAATTTTCACTCTGTCACTTCCTCTTTATCTAGTTAGGAGCCTTCAAAAATCGACACGAATTAGCAACTTGGCAAAGATTGAAAAAAGGTGATTAATAGAAATGAACAAGAAAAGAAAAAAGGCTCTTGGCTTTAAAAGGGAAAGATCAAAGAGTTCCGTTTGGAAGTTGCTTTTCAAAGAGAGGAAAAAAAGGGAGGCGTGTTTGTGCATGAGAATGTGTCGTTTTGACAGCAAGGCAGCCGCTTTGATTGATATTTTTACCAAAACTATGAGTTATTTGTTTTTTTTGTTTAAAACTCTTTGCCTTGCAATCAAGCTCTCACGATGAAGTCTAAAACAGATTTATTTTTGTCAAATTGTGAAATGGTCTACTTTTTTTCTCTTGGTGTTTTGTCGTGACTCCTCTTGGAGTAGTTGATCACATGAAGCTCTCTCTGCCAACCCCTGCGCTCGTAGTAATAAAACGCACGCACTTGTAGGACATATGCTGACCTCACCCTACGTTCTCCCTTTAACTCTATTTCGTCTCCATTCCATTGTCGTTTTGCAAACTTTTACAATTTCGATAAGACTAGTACAAATGCTCATCAATATTTATTTATATTCACAAATAGTTTTTTTTTTTTTTTTTTTTTTGGGATCAAATTAATTCAAACTTTGCCATTGCCTAAAAGTTTTTGTTTGTGTAGCTGAAATGGATGAGGTTTTTTTGTCCCATCGGTAATATTTCTGTTTCATTTCATTTTAAGAAACAGTTATTATTATTATTTTTTTCACTGGGTTTATTTTGCTTCTTTAATAACGATTTGAAATGATATCATATATTAATGGTGAATAAAGATTAAAAAAAAAAAAGATAAAAGATTATAAAATACAAAGCTGAAACATGCATTTTTGTGCCTTAGCCAGTTTGTTTCGATCTTGGTATATATGCTATATATGATTGTGATATATAATAGCTAGCTTTCTTGGCAGGATTATACTTTAAAGACAAGATGGAGAATAGTGGGTACCCAGGTCCCAAACTTGAGCTTGTGTGCTTTACCAAAAAATTAATTAGATTCTTTATGGAGGAGAGTTAAGAGACCACGTGTGTTTGTCCCTGCAACATTGAATCACTGGGTCCATATACTTTCTAAGAGCCTCGATTATATGTTTTGGGAAAATTAATTAAGCTTCCAGTAGTGGCTAGCTAGGTTAGATATGGATAATTATAAACAATAAAAAAATATATGCTACTCGGGAAGTGCTGTATATGCTTATATAGTACTAGTGAGTGAATATATAATATGATACTTCTACTCCGAGTGTGAATCTTGAACAATTGAGAATTAAAAATACGAAAGGAAAACATGTTTAAACAAGTTAGATATACAATTTTTCTTTTTTTAATGCAGTACTTTCCAACCTTTTATTTTTTTTTTCCTTTTTCGAGTAAATAGATTGCTTATTGGTTTAAGTTGATCCTTGCTTCTTGATGCAATCAAATTTTTTTTTTTTTTTTTTTTGGTATTCTTGAAGTTGTGCTTCTCACTAACATTATTGTTGTTATTGCGTAATTATTCCAATTATCCAATAAACTTGAAAGTTTGAAAAGAAATTAAAATAATAATTTTTAAAAAATATTATTTATTATCAGTGGTACTTATTAATAATAAAATTAATATATTATTTAACTTTTTTTTTCTATATTTTCTTTTTTATTGTAAGGATAAAAGAAAAGAAAAAAATTGGATAAAATTGTGGTTGGGGCCCACCGTGCGTCTTCTCTCTGTTTCTCCTAGAAGGCATGGATGGGCCGAGTAGTAAAGCAGAGGTTTGTTTGTTAGCCCTTTGTAGGCCCAAACAAAATTAAAAGAGAAAATAAAGAGAAGAAAGGGGAAGGCGTGCAGGAGGTCGTGGGGTCCACGGAAAGTGACGGACAGAAAATATTGCCTGCAGAGACGTACACCACACTTCCCTAACTCGTTGCCGTTGGTTGCGTTTTGCATTGGGACGCACTCTTTTTCAACACCATTCAGATTATCATCCCTATGCTTTTGTGCGGCTATGGGCTATCTACCTCTACCTGGGACCTACCCAAGGTGGGTCCTGTCCTTTTCTCTTTTATTAACGCCCAATATCTGGGCCCAGCTTCCGGGTCGCGAAGAAATATTATTTGTTTGACACTCACCAATCAGTCACCCAAACAATATATATATATATATATATATATGGATTTTTTCAATTTTATTGTAATTTGTTAAATTTTAGGTTTTGAAATGTCATCATTTAAACTTTAGTTATCAGTTTGTAGTAATTAATTTTAACAATTGAAAATTTTAATAGTATTTTTACAGTATTATTCATTAAAAAATATTGATTTTTAATTTTTTTATAGTTTGTGATTGTAAACATTAATAAAAAAAACTGATAAATAGATTTTTTTGATAAATATAGAAAATTAAAAAAATATTAGTGATGATTTTTTAAAAATATAGAATTTAAATATAATTATGATAAAACTAAAAAAATATAAATAAAATTTGACCCTCCCAAAAAAAAAAAAAAAAAAAAGAGAGAGAGAGGATTCTTGGGATTAATCACACACCTTTTAAGTTTCTATTTCCTACATATTTAATTTAGTTTTTGTGGTTTTTTTTTTTTTTTTTTTTTTTGGTGGCTAAACAATATCAACTTTATAAGTTGGTGACAAAGCTTTAAAAGGCTTAACTAACGGTAGAGTTGCATCTAGAAAAGTCACATGCTTTCAAGAAAGTAAATTACAAATATATTTTTTTTGATAATTGAGAAAGTAAATTACATATATGTGTGATATATATACATATATATATATATATATATGCGCATAATAGACTATGGAGAAAAGGATAAAAATTCTTATTTGTAAAGGCATCTACTTTAACATGTGGTTCTCTAACTATGACATGTGATTCCTAAACCCCAAACCCAAAATACACACTAAAAATGATGACAAAGGGAAAAATTCTGCTGTCCCTTTTGATTTTGTAATTTAGAATATAATGAGGGCAAAAAAAAAATATAAAATAAAAATAAAATAGTAGTGCTCTTATACCTTTATGCCTAGGGGAATATGCAACGTAATGGGGCATTTTTCTTACCCTACTTCATGCCCTTCACTACTTTTAAAGTACTCTTTTATCTCCTAAAATTATCAATTTAATTAGTTTTTCCTAATTCTTAAAAGTTGCTTGCTTTAGTGCATAGCCGCCAGTTATCTCTTCCTATTCCATCATTGCATGTAATTTGCATTTAGATGATTCAATTGCTGGACCAAACCCGTGTTTCCTTAAGGATTCAAATATCTTTCTACACATTTGATTTTCTCAAACTTTCAATTTATTAATTTATTAAAAATATGTATATATTACAAGCAAGAAATAACTTAAAAAAAAAAAAAAGATAACATGAAGAAACAAAAATATTGTAAATACCAATTTTTAACCCATGAAATGAATAAGTCTGGATAAAAGGAAAATGAATTATTGAACTTATTACCAAAAAAATAAAAAGTGAATTATTGAAATGTAAATCTTTATAAAGAAAATAATAACTTCGCCGTTTAGTACGTGTTTCTTTTGGACTAATAATCTCACTTAACACACTGAAAATTGAAAGAAAAAAGTGGCATGAATCTATTTGTCATTAAGTGCCACCTGGCATAACTTTATAGAGAAAGTGGGACCACTACAGACGTTGTGTTGACAAGACTTGGACATGTAAAATGATAAAGTATGAGTAATAAGCAAGTGGAAGTCTCTTTCGTAATGGCAAGTGGCAATGCCTGCTAGTGGATAATACTGTGATGGGCAATTATTTAGGTTCCTCTAATTGACAATTGTGGAGGTATTATTGGTTCATTGACTGAGCCACTTTGCCGATCCTTCCATCCATTGAAATTTTCTTAATTTATCAAAATTCAAAGATAGGGATTATCTTTCTGTGTTGGCACCAAATAGGCTGATACAGACATTTTATCCCAAAAAAAGCACCACTACACCTAAACACAGGGTCAAATTTCCCTTTCTAAATAAATAAGTAAAATGAAATTGAACCCTCATAATGGTTCTTTTGTTTCATTAAGTTATCTTTCGTAACCTATGAAATTTTCTTGGCCTTGGTGATATGTCAACAATGGAGATGGGGAAAAAGTATAGAAACGACTCCTGGTGAGAATTTAGAAAAGTGGGAAAGATAAATGGGGTCCAGATTTGTTATAGTGGTGTGTTCTTCAAATCTTCCATTAGGATAAACCAACATTTTGACTTAAATAAAAAGGGGAAAAAAAAAATGCAATTGTTGTTGTATTAAGATAGATGCTTAAGGTTTTTATTCAAAAAAAAGGAAAAATAAAATAAAAATAAAGATGGATGCTTAAGGTCGGGACAAAAGCCAAAGGAAACAGACTTTAGCAGCATTGGACATGTGATGATTAACATGTTTTTAACTTTGATGTGACAAATACCCAAAAGAATACTTACTAACGTACTGCGTTTGATATATTGACGAGTGCTTCAGTCTTTGTTTTATTTTTTTGGGTAAGATTTATTTACGGGTGCTTTAGTATTTATTCAGACATATGTGTTTGTCATAAGTGTCTTCCCCCCCACCTCATCACCAAATATATACGTACAGACAAAATATTGAAGTTGTAAAAGTAGCTTAACCCACTATATATCATATTGATATATACAATTTTTTTTTCCATTTATTAAGAACGAAAAAAAAAAAAAAAGTGTATACAATAGATGAATATATTACCAAAATTACCGCCATGGGATAAGAATAAACATTGAAAGGAATTTATTTCAAGATACATATTAAATGAGTTAGGCCCGGAAGGGACCCGATGAAATTGAAACTCTACTGAACATGGTTGCGTATTCAACCTCCATGCCACAAAATTGATGGATTTTATTGCGATTGAAATGGTGCTAAGCAAACACTATTTTGCTTACAATGTTAGTTAGGGCAACACTGAAATTTGCAAATTGTTCGTCAAAGCCTTTAATTATTATGTATCAAATTAACGGGATTCTGCAGAGAACCAGTTGCAATATCCAATTATGGAGAGTGTACTACTCCTTGATGCCATTCATACCCATCAATTAAACATGGATTAATTAGTTGATAGGCGAGATAAAGCTGACAATATCAACACTGGTAATGTAGAAAAATCAGAAAATTACTCGCTAAAAAACAACAATTTATTAATTAAACGGAATCCTCTTTAATTTAACCTGATTATAAATTCTATTCTACACTCGAACTGGTTGCCACTTGCAACCACCACTTGAAAACAAGCTTGCTAATTTCTAAACATAATACAGTTCTATTCTAATAAAAGATTTAAATGATTAGGATTACATAAACCTAATAGAGTTACAGAAACGTGTTTCCTGAATGCTGAAATCTCATCACTGTTTAATCTTTCTATCATTTCTGGTTTTCTTTCTAAATTCTCGTTTCTCAACAGAGTACTGTTTTTTTATTAATAAATTGCTCATCGCTGTTTTCAAAGCTTCAGCTGCCGCCATGAAAACTTTTTCATCAAAGGATATACTTCCCTGCAACTTCTCAAGCAGCTTCCTTCCCCCAGGTATCTCATTATCTTCCAACACAAACGGTTCATTCTGAAGAAAATCGGCATTACTTTTTAAACCCGAGATAACTCTAACGCGAGCCAAAGAAGGGTATTCAAAACCACGCAGATTAGAGACACCGGTCACCATCCACAATAACCCAGTGGAAAAGCTAACTTCTAGTCTCGTAGGAATGAATGTCTCCCCCCCAATGGGAACCACCTGCCACAGTCATAACATCATAAGTCAGGAAAATTGTTATGTGCATGCTTCACTTTTTCCTTTTTCCAAAATATATATATATATATATATATATATATAAATTGCATGTGCTTCATCATGTATATATCAGCAACTTAGCCTTCCATGTTCTTGTTAACAAAAATTCCCCCAAAAGCATTTTAATTTCTAGAACTGATTAAGCCTTTTTAATTTCTAAAACTGAAACACTTAAGGCATACAGCCATGCTTCATGCTTATATGATACTTAGAATCAAGCTTTGAACTTAAAGCTATGCAAATGATTATGACTAAAGGCTTAATAGAAAATGAAATGCCACAACAAATGGTACTATAAGCAAGATCAGATTTCAACAGGAAAAATGCAAATTGCAAGTAGTTACATGTCAATATATCTTCTAATAGAACAGCAAAATTGATGTCAACATTGCCTGAATGTTTTAGGGCCTTACCTTTGCAAGAGAGATACTTCTTGCAGAAAGACTACATTTCAGCAATATTATTTCTTGCAATCTACAATTAGATATTTTAAATAGTTAGCTAATCAACAGAGGACTCCATCAGAGAAGAAAAGGATACAATGTGAGATCTCCAGGAAATTACCCTTGGACCGCCACTGCAACAAGTGTACCATCTTGGTTGGTGCATAGATCGGTAATTACAGAACAACACTCCTCTTCTCTTCCATTTGACTCTAAAAGTCCTGCCTTCAGGAAGGAAGTAAATAGAATCAAGTGAACAGCCACGCTAATAGAAAAGCAAAGAAAATGGTGAAACCTGGTTTATAAAATATCCGATCTGCTGCTTTTTTTTTAATTTTTTTTTTTGAATTTTATTCTATTTTATTTTATTTTTGGTGTGGTTTTGATAGGGGAAAGAAAGAAAATCAGTTTTCGAATTTTCTAGTTTCACCATGGACATCTCTAGAAAGGTGGTGCAAAGCACTAATCTCATTTCTGGAAAAAGAAATGGTCCTGCTTAAAGTTAAAAACCAATTTATCCTCAGTTTCAAGTATTGGTGAAATATAATATACTTGCTTATGGAAAAAAAATAGAAAATTTATTTCATACTCAAATGTCTGTGGGAACACCAGAAAACTAAGAATAAATAGCGCACCTTTCCTCCAACTTCATAAGTGTCGAGGAGAGACCCTGAGTAAATATCCCACAAGCGAACCTGCAAAAGACACATAGATGGACTCTCGCTCAAAATCCCCAAGATGCACCCAAGAGCAATTCAAACTTCAAGGGATATAAGTTCCTATGAATACTCACTGTTGAGTCACCGCCTCCAGAGACTAGAAAACCCTGGGGGTACTCCAGAGTGCACACAAAAGCAAGGCAAGAAACAAACCTTCCAATAAACAAAGAAAATTCACATAAATTAATCCTAGCAGAAGAAATAGTTTTCACATAATTAAATATGAATCCTACTCAACTATGCACACCGTTGATGTTGCATTCTCTTGCATTTCACAATAAAGAAATCCAAACATCATATGATGTCTTCCAAATTTATATTTAGGGTTCTTAAAGGTTGAAAATAAAAGTGAAACCCAGAAAGAGTTTTTCCAAATTTGAAGCGTCAACTACAGTTCTTGTCTGGCATTAAACATGTTAACGATGTAATCTGTGTAAATATAAAGCTGACTCACTCTGTATGACCAAGGCAAAAACTTTGTATCTCATGAGCTCCATCTAAAGGTTTATTAGGAAAAACAGTAACCTATCAAAAGAACAACACCTGGAGAGATAAGTACAAACAAACAGGCTATTTTATTTTACTTAACAGGAAAGAAAGTTGAATTACCCGAATTTTAAAATCTCGATCAGCACTAACAATAAACTTTCCATCAGGTGAAAATTCCTGTCAAAATAAATAAATAAATAATTGCCTGTAAATTAGCTCTGAAAATCATGTAGGCAGTAAGGCATAGAATGTTGCAGAAACTTCTTCTCGAAATTCACTAATATCAATGTGAATCAATTCAAATCAAGGGAAAATTTTCATTGACATTGTAAGGAGTGCAAAAAGAAGAACAGGAAGTAAGAAAGGATTAATAAATGGATGGTAGCAAATGCCTTACCAAGCTAGTGATGATGCTGCAATAGTGAGAAAGCAGTTGTGCAGCCTTCTTCTTGGCAACAGCTTGTCCATCAGTCCCATCCAGATCCACAACCCAAACAACCCCAAATTTGTCAGCAAAACAAACATATAAACCATCATTGGTTATGGCAACTGCAGTCACTCTTTTCTCTGAGCACCTGAAGCAAACAGAATGTCATCAGTGATGTAATGACAAAATACTAGAATCAAATTAGCCAAGTTAATCCGAACAGATTGCTTTTGGAAATTTGCAGATCCTAACTTATTATAGCCCAATACCAAACCAAATATTAAGTAAAATATCTGATCAAATTGTATGTCAAACCTGTTCACTAACTTTCACGCATTTTCATGAAAATCAATGATAAGCTTTTAGAACCTACACAGTACTAACGCAGCGCCAGGACTCGGTGGACCATATCTTCACTAATTTATCATCGCCGGCAGAAACCAACAGCTTCCCACTTGCTCCATAACGAATAGCTCTTATAGAATCCTTATGAAGGGATCCTTTGGAAGAGTCATCCACCAAAGAAATTGCGCAATCCCCACTGCAACAAGAACAATGAAAATAAAAGTTAACACATTGTTCCTATATTTATTACCTTCTATTTTATCGGATAAAAATTATACGCTTACTATCTGCACCACTTTACAAAACGTCAAAATTTTCCATCAGATTGCAGAATATTAGAAACCAAAACAAATTAAGTTTAAAACGGTATAAGCAGAGAATTTGCCTTTTTACCCCTCTACAATTCCTAACGATCAAACAGAGAGCCTACAAATTTCAAATTGTGATAAGTTTTCAAGCACAACTTTATTCAAATTACTGAGGCTGCAAAAAATTGTAACAAAAATCTAATTCAATAGGTCAACCCAATTTAAAGATCCGAATTATTGCACCGTGTGAAACAAAATATCACAGCCCCCGAGAATATAGAAAGTTAGCTTACTGGACATCGAAGACACGGAGGTCCGACCCAACTGCGACTGCGACGGATTCCTGGTTCGGGTGGACGGCTATTAGTGCCGGAGCCACCTCAATATCCTTGTTAGATTCTCCAAAATCCATCGGAGCGTCGTCCTCCATTCTTGCTCAGAGTAGGAAAAATGAACGAAATCGACACTTGTTTTTATTAGGGTTTTAGGATTCAAGCGCGCGCTGATATGGGTTTCTCAGGGTTTCTCCAAATTTTGGGTTCTCAGAAGCCCAAGTAATTAAATACGGGCTCTGTTTATCGTAACACAATTGGTTCAAGGAGAATTTGGCCCAATACCCTCGTAAGATCGAGGTTAATGATTTTTGCCCCCTCTCACTTGATATCTTTTTTGTTCTACCCTTTCAATCTTTTATAATTCCAAAATACCCTTATGTTTTTTTTATATGTTTTTTTTTTTCCTTTCTTCATCCGACTTTTCTCCTCCATCTCTTTATCCATAACCAGACCGTTAGGAGCCCTCTGTTTCCTTTCGCATCGGCCGGATTGTAAGCGTGGAGACTATGCGTTTTGAAGGAGATGGTGAAGAGGCGACTCAGAGAGAAAACTGCAGGGTTTTAGAGAGCCCTAGGAGCAGAAGCAACAGGTAGGCAACAGCGAAGTAGGAAAGCATGAGGCTCATTCGATCAATCACTGGTAATCTTCTCCTCTCAATTTTCAAATTCTTAAGCTTTTCCCCAGACATTTTCTTACTTGTTTCGCTAATAATGAAATAGTTTTTTTTTTAAAATAAATAATATATTTTAGATTGTTATTGGGACGGAGGCACTACGCAAGCAGTGTCTCTAATTTTGATTTTCTTTTATTGGTTTTGGGATTTTTTTTTTTGGAGAAATTGCGAAAGTTGTGTTCTGTTTTTTTTTTTTTTTTTTTTTTCTTTTTTAATAACGGTGGTGGTAGGCATTTCTTGCTGAGAGATATGTATGATGATATGATGCTGGATGGAGTACAGCCAACTAGGGATACATTCTATTCTGTCATCGTTGGAACCATGAAAAGCTCTTGCTTGCAGGACGCTTTCTACTTTTCTGACCAAATGAAATCCATGGGTTTGGTCCCTGATGTATGTATTTGTATATATATGCTTCTTCTTTTTTTTTCATTTTTGTTTTTTTTTTCACATGGATCTGCATTAATTTTTATCTGCTGAATATTAGATTCTTTCAAGATTGGAAATTTTGTATAAAGTTACTTTGTGTTTTTTTTTTCTTTTTTTTTATTTCTCTCCCCCCCCCCCCCCCCCCTAGCTATTACAATGTATTGCTTTGTGTTATAGGTTATTTTATACAACAGTTTAGTTTCTTGATGTAGTGCAGATGAACTCTGTCATTGTTGACTCGAGGCCAAAGTGCTTGGTTGGCATTATTTTTTATGGTTACCCTTCTTATTCTAGAATGTATGTAGAAGAAACAAGTTACTACTTTTTCTCTAGGTGATTGATGAAATAGATGGAGCTCTTGGTGATGGCAAAGGTGATGTGGAGGTTATTCTAAAGATGGTAATTGTGTGTTTTCCATTATTGAATGCTGCTTATTTATTAAATTTAATTGTCTCCACGCTTATTTGTGTTTTAATATAATTGTAGTTATAGTTATTTTATTACTATAATTGCTGTTGGTGATTAAATATAACTGCTTTCGTTGTTATCAGTTATTGTTGTCATGTATAATTCTTATTTTCCTTAATGTTTAATGCAAACTGTCAGTTATTGCATTTACTTCATTATCAACATGAGAATCATAAGGGAAATTTACTGTTTAAACTCCATGGTTGCACATTATATACGTTAACAGAAACCTCCATTTCTATCGAGGGTAATATATTCAGCTATGGTGGTTTTTATTTCCCAGTGCTCATTATATTTTTCACTTTTATTTTATGTTGTTCATATAGGTTTGTGCAGATAAGAAGTCTGATACAGGGAAGGAGAATTTTCCAAATGAAGAAAATCATGAAAGTACATAGAAAGTTTATCATTCATATGGAGTTTCCTTTTCATGATTCCCTGGAAAATGGTACACTCGAAAGTTTATCATTCATATGGAGTTTCCTTTTCATGATTCTTTTCATGTAAACTAGATAGTATTTTTTGCTTATTGACAGCTACTTGCTTTCTGCAGGGTTCATATATTTGTTCAACCAACAGTTAATTGTGTTGTCAGCAGGTGATCCTTGACTACCATGGCTGATGTTTAATTGCTGTGACAATTTCAAGCCTTTCCATTTCTGATTTCATCTGTTTTATAGACATTTTAGATACTTTGTTGCTTTCATGATTTCTGAAATTTCCTTAGAATTTCTGATATGAAGTCAGTGAATGGAAATAGGATATTTAGATGGAAGACTTAATTATTTTGATTATCCAATTCAATCTTCGGGACAACATATCCACTTGCATACTTACTACTTACAAGACAGTTTGATAATGACTCGCTTTGTGATATTTTTCTTCCTTTGTTGATGTCTAGACCAATAATTCTACTCTTCACAGTTTGCATATAGCATTTATCGCATATGAGGACAGCTAAGGTCTTCAGTTCTCATTATATTTATTTAAAATTTTTTTGAGGGAATCCCTTATTTTATTAAATCAGAGATGCTTTTTTGTCAAGTATTAAAAAAAGTTAGTCATTTTTTTAGGTTGAGAGTTAAAACAAAATGCTTTAGTAATTTTCCTTAATTATTTACAATAATTATTTTCTTTGAAACTTGTATGCTAAATATTGTAACTAACTGCAGATATTTCATTTGATTTCATCCAGGTATCAAATCTGTCTCCGTTTTAGTGGAGGTGCCCCATATGCTTTTAATGGTGTCACTAAAGTTTGGCATTATACCAATTGTGCTGCCAGTTGGTGTTCGAGATTTTGACATTGATGGGGAACATTGGGTCAAGTCGGGATTGATACCAACAGAGGCTTTTGTAGGAGCTGTAATATTCTGTAGGAGCTGTAATATTCTCTAGGAGGTGTAATATTCTCTTGTTTTTATTCATAAAACACTTGTACAATTTCCTCTTGCTAATTCAGATTTTATTTTTAGTTTTTGTACTTGATTCTCGTGTCAATATGATGTGTAAGGATTCAATTTCATTATTAAATTCTCCATATTATTTGATATGTGGAGAAGCAATAAATAAGAAGGATGATAATTTAAATGGATGGTATCAATCACTTTTACATGAACGACTCCATGGTAGTATGTCCAAATGAGACTTGTTAGGAGGGAATTAATTGTCTGGCTTTTGTAAACTATTTAAATACATGGATATGAAAGTGTAAAATAAAAATAACAGTTTTCCATTTCTCATTGACTGTCTCGAATACAGGTGATAATATTAAAACAATTTTTTTGACCATCTCTCATTTCTATCTACCCTCATTAATTTCTGTCCCTCTCTCTTACTGTCCCTGCTACCACATTAAATGTATACTGTGTCTTCCTCTCTCTTTCTCTTTTGTTGGTTAGGTACCTTTCAACCTTCTTTCTTTGCATTGACGAACATTGCAGAAAATTCCAAAATCTCTTCAGTTCAGTTCACTCTCCCTGCATCATCTGAAAATCTTCATTGTGGAGCCCATACACTTCAAAAGGATGTAATTAAATTGTACGTTTCTGCAGATCGGAGTTAACGATTACCTGATATGTGGATATATATACATATATATATATATACATAATTTGGCTTTATGCTACTTCTTTACATAATTTTTTTTTATCATTTATAATAATTTTTTTCCATCTTAATGTTTTGAAATCATGAACTCCCAATAGTAAACATAAATGGCTTAATAACTAAGCCAAAAAATAAATACAATATACTTCATATTAATTTTGTTAATTGATTTTACGAAAAAAATTTCCTAAAATATACTTTACGTATAGGTGATAGATAAAGTCAAAATCAAATAATGACTTAGCCTTAGCACAATACTAGCAGTGAGGAAAAAGTATGAATTGGTACGAACAAAGGACGCGTTATAAACTATGAACAAAAAATTAAATATAATATTATAAAAATGAATCAAAAATGTTTTGTTTGAATTCACAGAAAGATGATATCGAGGTCAAATTTAGAGCATTAGACCTTTCAATGGATCGATTTAATTAACAAATATATATATATATATATATATATTAGCCTAAGAATAAGAATTTAATTAGTCAATATTGTATTAAAAAAATAACATTTACATGGTCAGAAAGGGAAAACATTGACCAACTACAAAATTTGTTTGTCTTCTGTATCCAGCAGCTAGTACCTTCTATCAGCTTTCACAGGGTGTGTTATAAATATAAATATGTGTACATATATGGCAACATTTTTCCCTTAAACAGCATTTGTACTCATTTACATAAAATGCATTCCTATTTTATCTTTACTCATTTATTGAAAATGCATTTGTATTTGTATTTAAAATGCTATTCCACTAGGCGTTAATAACATAATTGTTTGGCTTATTTTCTGTACTCATGTACTAAAAATGTATTTGTATTTTTTCATTACTTTTGCTTCAGGATTATAGTTAAACCTTCCAGCAAAGATTCTACGATTGCAGAAGTAGATACTTAGTATGTTTTGAATTGGTAAACTCTTTGTGCTCAATGTCATAAATTTCAGTTTTACTGTTCTACGATGGAACATGGAGTGAATGTTCTGAAGGTACCTGGAGATACCAACGTCAAAGAACGAAGATTATACGTATCAAAAGGAATTGTACGTTAGCTGAACTTGAAGATGTTGTCTACAACGCTCTCAACTTAGATTCTACACAACATCAATTAATCTTCAAGGTCATATACCATGTGTGTTTGTCATGTGAGCCGTACATTGTGGAAAATGATGAAGACCTACAAAGTTTATAGAAGAGTATAGTTTACACAGACCTCAAGACAGATCTCCACTTATTGTTGATGTGTTATCCAGGGTTCCAAAGAGTATTAATATTGCTGGATGTGTTGTGAATAGGATACCTACAAGTTTAGGATTTATGACTAATGCCCCACTATCTGCAGTTCCTGAGATAGCTACTTGTACCTCTGATGCCAACATGCAGTCCCCAGCGACCGAACTTCATGTGCCGGAAACTCAACCTGGATTCTCTGAAAATCAAATTTGTGAAAACAATGTGCAATCTGTGGAACATGATCATGATAATGAGCACTTCGACATTAATGATATGAATGAATATCGTGGACATGATTATGATCAAGATGAACAATTTGAGGTTGAGGTCAACACTGATCGTAGTGAAGATGGGTTACGAGACATTTGTTGGACCCAACATTCGGGACTTTCAGCTGGTGATAGTCGACATGGTGAGTCTCCTTATGGTAGTAGTCCAATTGATAATGTGAATGATGATGTGCTTGCCTCTCCTTGTACCGAAAACCATTTGGACATTCGACAGGATTCTAACGCAACCATGGCTGAACTTAGGGTTAACCATCGCTTCTCATCCGTCAATGCCCATGAAATCATTCGAATCAACCAAATTTTTGCGAGTAAGAATGCGCTACAGAAGAAGATTAGTTTTTATGCACTAAGGAGAAATTTTGAATTCAAGGTCAAGAAGTCGGATAGAGTCCAATATGAGGTTGTATGTGCAAAGGACAATTGCATGTGGCGAATGCGTGCTACCAAACTACATGGTGATAATACAGAGGCCTTCATGATTAGGGCCTTCAAGGATGAGCATATTTGCTCTTTAAATATCATGAAAAGGGATCATCGTCAAGTAACAAGTTCAGTTATCGGAGACATCATCCAGCCAATGTTTGATGGGATTTCAAGGCAATACAAACCTCGAGATATCGTGCATGACATTCGCTCTAATTACGGAGTAAACATAAGCTACAACAAAGCATGGGCCGCTAAGGAAGTTGCACTATCAGGTTTGTGGGGCACGCCAGAAGATTCATATGCAAAACTTCCTTTATGGAGTCACGTTTTGAAGAGCAAAAATCCGGGCACGTTTACTCGAATTGAAACTGATGATCAAAACAGATTTTTATATTTTTTCATGGCACTTGGAGCTAGCATTAGAGGGTTCCAGCATATGCGGAGAGTCATAGCTGTCAATGGAACTACACTGAAGAATAGATATAGAGGTTTGTTATATATTGCATCATGTTTGGATGGGAACAATCAAATTTATCCACTTGCTTATGGAATAGGCCCTGGGGAGACGGATGCGGCTTACACGTGGTTTTTTGAGAGCTTTAAAGAAGCGTTTGGGGATGATCCGAATATAGCTTTTATATCGGATAGACACAAGAGCATTACAAAAGCAATACGTACAGTTTTCCCTAATAATCACCATGGCCATTGCACATATCATCTTGGTACAAATTTACGTGCTAAGAAGTTTAAAGGTAATGTCAACGCGATTATATCAACTTTTAATGATGCAGCTAGAGCATATATTGTTGAGGATTTTGATAAGGCCATGCAGCTTTTAAAAGGGGTTAGTATTGAAGCTCTACAATATCTCAAGGATGCAAGTCCTTCAAAATGGGCTAGATCACATTTTTCGGGCAATAGATACAACATAATGACAACTAACATTGCAGAGAGCATGAAATCTGTGCTTATTGATGCTAGGGATAAACCTGTTTTGCCATTACTAGATCACATTTGTGATGTCTTGCAAAGGTGGTGGTATGAACGTCGAACTAACGCTGCTGCAATGCAAACTCCTGTTACTAATTGGTTGGAAAAAATCATGCAGGATCGCTCAAATAATGGCAGAGGCTTACGTGTTATGCCAATGAACTTATATGAGTTTCAAGTTGTTGGCCATGGCATGTTCGTTGGAGTTATTAACTTAGAAAATAAGACGTGTTCATGCAAGGAATTTGACATTGATGGATTTCCTTGTGTCCATGCAATTGCAGCATGTAAGCATCGACATATTTCTCCATATTTCCTTTGCTTAGCGCATTACTCAGTTGACTCACTCCGTGATGCATATTCGGAAACCATATATCCACTTGGAGATATATGTCAGTGGCATGCTCCAGATGATGTCATAAACCAGGTTGTACTTCCACCTCAAATTGGCAAACAGTCAGGAAGACCGAGAAAGAAGAGGATTCAATCTCAAGGAGAGGAGCGTCATCAATATAGATGTAGGAGGTGCAAACAGGTTGGTCACAGCAGCCGATCATGCTCCGCCGCCGTACCTCTTGATAGCTCTAACAACCAACAGCACCACTGAAACGAACGCCCATCAATCGCATGATGCTATATTCAGAAAATGAGGCCATGTTATGTGGTATGTGTGTGTATGAAATGTAGTCAGGAATGCAATTAGTTGGTCAACCACATAACATGTGTTTTGGCGTAATAGACGTTGGCTTTATGTGTTCTTTTATTGTCAAATTCATCTGTCGTATTGTTTTGATAACATATCATTCCGTCTTCAGTTTTTGGTTCAGTTGTTTGTATGTTTCTTACTATTGCATGGATGATATTACTGCCCAATGGTAATGACCAATACATCATCGGTAATTGACATTTGTACACCGTCGTAAAAGACTCACAACAATTCCATCCGGCAACTTCAATCATGTGTGTTCCAACCAATAACATGCTAAATGTAGCATTATTAATGATAAATTCTGGCAAAGTAAGTGATCAAACGGCATTAAAAAATGAAAACGTTCAATTTGTTTTTGATTAAAAAATTACCGAAAGTTTCGTCGGTAATTACCGAAACCCTATGGCAATCACATTTTACCAATTTTTTGGGCCCCACAAGTCCCCTAAGGTGTGTTGAATGCAAAAAAATGAAAAATATGGATTCTAAAATTATCCTAAGGAGAGAAAATCCCAAAATTGCTTCAAAAGTTCTCAAATTTTCTAAAAAAATACGATGACTGTACGCGATCGGTAATTCCCGAGGAAACCGTCGGTAACCAACAAATACCCTTTGGAAAAATTACCGACGGTTTCATCGGTAATTACCAAGGGTGTACAGTCAATCACATTTTACCAATTTTTTGGGCTCCACAAGTCCCATAACTTGTATTGAAGGCAAAAACATGCAAAATAGGGATTCTAAAATTGTACTAAGGAGAGAAAATCCCAAAATTTCATAAACGTGTCTCAAATTTTGCAAAAAAATTGGATAACTGTACCCCCTCGGTAATTCCCGAGGAAACCGTCGGTAACCAACCACATACCCTCTGGAAAAATTACCGACGGTTTCGTCGGTAATTACCGAGGGTGTACAGTCCATCACATTTTACCAATTTTTTGGGCCCCACAAGTCCCATAACGTGTGTTGAATGCAAAAACATGCAAAATAGGGATTCTAAAATTATACTAAGGAGAGAAAATCCCAAAATTTCATAAAAGTGTCTTAAATTTTGCAAAAAAATTGGATGACTGTTCATCCTCGGTAATTCCCGAGGAAACCGTCGGTAACAAATAAATTCCCCCTGGAAATCTTACTGACGGTTTCGTCGGTACCGAGGGTGTACAGTCCATCACATTTTAACAATTTTTTGGGCCCTATAAGTCCCATAACGTGTGTTGAATGCAAAAACATGCAAAATAGGGATTCTAAAATTATACTAAGGAGAGAAAATCCTAAAATTTCATAAAAGTGTCTCAAATTTTGCAAAAAAATTGGATGACTGTTCACCCTCGGTAATTCCCGAGGAAATCGTCGGTAACGAACACATACATTCTAGAAAAATTACCGACGGTTTCGACGGTAATTACCGAGGGTGTACAGTCCATCACATTTTACCAATTTTTTGGGCCCCACAAGTCCCATAACGTGTGTTGAATGCAAAAACATGCAAAATAAGGATTCTAAAATTATGCTAAGGAGAGAAAATCCCAAAATTTCATAAACGTGTCTCAAATTTTACAAAAAAATTGGATGACTGTACCCCCTCGGTAATTCCCGAGGAAACCGTCGGTAACCAACCATATACCCTCTGGAAAAATTACCGACGGTTTCATCGGTAATTACCGAGGGTGTACAGTCATCAAATTGTTTTGCAAAATTTGAGACACGTTTATGAAATTTTGGGATTTTCTCTCCTTAGTACAATTTTAGAATCCCTATTTTACATGTTTTTGCATTCAACACACGTTATGGGATTTGTGGGGCCCAAAAAACATGTAAAATGTGATGGACTGTACACCCTCGGTAATTACCGACGAAACCGTTGGTAATTTTTCCAGAAGGAATTTATTGGTTACCGACGGTTTCCTCAGGAATTACCAAGGGAATACAGTCATACTATGTTTTTGTAAAATTTGAGACACTTTTATGAAATTTTTGGATTTTCTCTCCTTAGCATAATTTTAGAATCCCTATCTTGCATGTTTTTGCATTCAACACACGTTATGGGACTTGTGGGGCCCAAAAAACTTGTATATGGACTGTACACCCTCGGTAATTACCGACGAAACCGTCGGTAATTTTTCCAGAGGGTATGTGTTGGTTACCGACGGTTTCCTCGGGAATTACCAAGGGAATACAGTCATCCAATATATTTTGCAAAATTTGAGACACTTTTATGAAATTTTGGGATTTTCTCTACTTAGTATAATTTTAGAATCCCTATTTGCCATTTTTTGCATTCAACACACATTATGGGACTTGTGGGGCCCAAAAAATTGGTAAAATGTTATGGACTGTACACCCTCGGGAATTACCGACGAAACTGTCGGTAATATTTCCAGAGGGTATGTGTTGGTTACCGACGATTTCCTCGGGAATTACTGAGGGTGAATAGTCATCCTATTTTTTTGCAAAATTTGAGATACTTTTATGAAATTTTTTGATTTTCTCTCCTTAGTATAATTTTAGAATCCATATTTTGCATGTTTTTGCATTCAACACACATTATGGGACTTGTGGAGCCCAACAAATTGGTAAAATGTGATTGACTGTTCACTTTCGGTAATTACCGACAAAACCGTCGGTAGGTTTTCCAGAGTGAATTTGTTGGTTACCGACGGTTTCCTCGGGAATTACCGAGGGTGTCCAGTCATCCAATTTTTTTGCAAAATTTGACACTTTTATGAAATTTTGGGATTTTCTCTCCTTAGTATAATCTTAGAATCCCTATTTTGTATGTTTTTGCATTCAACACACGTTATGGGACTTGTGGGGTCCAAAAAATTGGTAAAATGTGATTACCATAGGATTTCGGTAATTACCGACGAAACCTTCGGTAATTAAATGTTTGTGCCAATAGGAGAACGTTTTCGGAACATTTGGGGGCATTGATGAATGTATAATTTGCATGTTATTGCCGGAAACACTCCATTAGCTGAGTATTTGGAGAAAAAAAAATGTTAATTCATATTACCAAAAGCGTTTCTATAATTATCGATGCACCATCGGTAATCATCTTTGCTTTAATTTTTACCACAACCGAGGGTTTTTTTTTCTTTTTTTTTTTTTTTCAACGGTTGTCATTAGTAAAGATAGGTTCAGCATATTAAGATAACATTAGTATAACATTAGTATAGAGTGTCATAACATTAAACATACGATCTACGTTGAAAGTTTATTAAAGTACAAATCAACAGCATATTTTTTTCTAAAAAACATAATGTCTTGCGGACCAAATGAAGGATTCTCCTCACTACTCATGTATTCAATAAATTTCAGAGCGTAGACGCCACAATCACCCTTGCAAAATAGCATTAATGATTAGCATTAATGAAAACCAACCACGTGTATTTTCACACGTAACCACAATAAAACAGCAGCAATACAAGTTGTTTGAAATGACAACACATTCATACCCATTATCTTGGCGGGGTGCATCTTTGATCATGGTCATCGTGAATGGATCTAAAGTGGGAGGCACGTCCGGATTCTTCTCGTAATATCCCCCATCCCTCAATAGGTAAGGCAGCATATACGTAAGGCATTCTGCATTCTTCAACTCTCTATTCTGGACATATTTATTTCCCATATTTGGATCGTATAAATCAATATGTCGGGCCTTCAAGTCCACACATGCTGCCAACCAATGCGCGCCTCCATTGTTGACAGGGATGTACACCTGCAAATTAGAACATAACCTCATTATCCACAAAATGGGAAACATAGTGAGAAATTTTTTCAATATATGTAGGGAATGGGAAACATAGTGAGAATTTTTTTCAATATATGTAGGGAATGGGAAACATAGTGAGAAGTTTTTTCAATATATGTAGGGACTTACATAATCACATATCCGCCACGACACGCTAGGTTTGGGTGACTTCCCACGCACACAGCTACAAAGGGTCGCATCACATGAATATGTGCTACGAGATGCCCTCCATATGGGATAACGCCCTTTGATGGATGACTGCCAAATAATGAAATATATACAATATAAAATATCATCAATATAACATTAAGCAACGCAGTAACATCCCATCATCTTACCCAAAATAACACGTCTAATATGGCACAGGTGTTGGTGAACATCTTCTCATTATCAAACCGCCTTTTTCGTATGAAATACAAAATAGTGTCAATATGCTGCAAAACCACATTAAAGGAAATAAGTAACAAGTGCGAGGTGATAAATAAAACATCATTCCAAACGTAGGACCACAATGATTTTACATGAACATAAAGCATATAACTTACATCGGAATTCAACCATCCTTCAGATGTAAGTAGCTCAGCAAAAAATTTCTTTCCCATCTTATAAAAGATGTACACACGGTTGCTTCCTTCTGTGCCACCCTATACCACTCATCGAACGCCCTCTCCTTTGATGCATCAATAGGTCGATTAAGATTAAATTTGACCTTCTTTTTACACGGGTCGGTGTAAGGAGAGATGACGTGATGTGACTGGTGGTAAACTCGACCGAATCGGCTTGTATCACCAACGTTATGCGTCCGATCTTCCACCTCAATCTCAGCTGATTGGTCATGATGTGGACTGTCAGCTGAAGCACCGATATCCCACCCGAAATGCAAAGGCCGATATGGCACCAAAGCCCAGGAATCCTCCACATAGGGTCCTCCAGGTACAATAGGCTCAAACGGTGTAGTACAATCATCATCCTCCTTCCTACCATTGGAACCGTCTATGGGTGCATCAAATTCTTCGGCTTGCTCTCCAAAAGACGGTGGCACAGGGGATGATGGTCTAACCGAAGATGACGGTGAATGGCTATGCATATGATGCTCGGCCTGCAAAACACAATGGTTATTTTTGCAGTTCCCAAACTCTAACAACAAATAATTGCTGAATTACAATATGTAATTTAATAATGCTGAAGCACTAAAGTAAGTATACTAAGTTGTCTAAATGATACCTGATGCTTTTGTTGGTCAATAACAGAACTAAGCATCTTCCTTAACGCTGCCATCTCTTTATTTAATTCATCAAATTTTGCCTCCAAGCAAGCAAGCTAATCAATATCAATATCCAAAACATAAGTCAACATATATTAGTACAACATATGAAATACAAATTTGCGTGCAAGTAACAATTGCATACCCTGAAATTAGCATCTGGAGGGCCACTAGAATGCTCCTCAGCTTTGGACGCATCTTTAGCGCTAACATCTTTAGCGCCAACTATTGGTGCTACAAGTGGAGGTGACGTGTAGCAAACTTCATGTATGTCAACTGCTATTGTTCGCCAGTAATCCATAGTCTTCTCCTCATCGGTAGCATCTAACCTCCAGTGCACAACATACTACATGAAATGAAGAAAGGAAAAAAAAGTAAATTTGGAAACTGACTATGGTAATGTAACTTGAATGTAATCGTACCATGTAGTCTAAAAACAATTTGCCTTACATTGCTATTTGAGGAGAACCATCCAAGGATCCTCGGACAACGGGTTTCCAACCGGTCGGCAAATTGGTTACCAAAATCAGGGATTGGTTCAAACCCCCACAGCTACAAAATATAAATTATAGGTTATTAAATATAATTTTTAAGTAAACGCTACATGTATTAAATATATTACCGTACCTGAAACACCAATGGAAAACCTTTTAGGTCATAATACTGTGATTTATTCTTTACTGCACGTCCTCGTCCTCGTTGCTGGAATGCATTGTGGAATGAGTTGATCGTCTCCTTGTAGCTCAGAATGCCCCAAGGGTAGGAATTAAATACGTCGAGATCAGCAACCAAATCAATGAATTTTTTATTTATTTGAACCTTCGGATCCATTCCGAGTACACCATGAACTAAGAAATATAGTAACACAATTCTAACAGCATCCCAATCATCCACAAAAAGTGTATCCTTGAAGAGTCGTTCCAGTTTGGGCGGTTTCAAGTCACTCCTGTCATCTAGGAACCTCGTGCGCAGCTCATTTCCTTTGGAAATTTGCATATCATACATCGAAGGGTACCTACAAAACTTTAAGCCACTAATGAGTGCGAATTCCCACTTCGTAAACCGCACTGCAGATCCACCGAAGTTAAACTCCAGTACTTCTGGATTGTTGGACACAACTTGTCTGCAAAGCAGGTGATGCACTACCTGACCAGAGAACCGGAGGTTCTTCATGTCAAGTAAGTGTCCAAAACATGTTTATCTATACTTTTCCAACTGCGCACTTGTGAGGACACTTGTAATTACTTTGTTCGCTTCTATTGGATTCCCGAATGAATGTGCCCTAACTTTAATTATATCGGCATCCTGCAACATCCGTTCCTTTGGAGCATCGATGGGCTGCAAAATGAATTACATAAATGGAACTGACATCAACGATTTAATCATACCCTATTTTTCCACCCTAACTTGATAATAATAATTTCCAACTAAATCTTAAGACATATGGGTTCACATTTTTGCACAAGTGGTAATTACCGATGAAACCCTCGGTAATCAACCTACAATGAACTAAAAAAAAGCCCGATGGCCTATCGGCAATTACCGATGGCTATCAGGTGAAGTTTTTCTTCAGTTTTCACATTCATGAATAAATATTGCCAGATGTCTTATCATTTACCGCACAAAACAACATAAATGAATATAAAACTTACCATATCAGATGGGGGAGAGGAAAGTGGAACGTACCCTCGAAGTTTGGTGCTTTCCGTCTCAGCTTTGGATTTCTGCCTAGTAGTTCGTCGACACTTAGAGTCGGGTGCTGCTGTGCTACCACCGTGTCTCTTACTTTCCACCTTCTTAACTCCCTTCTTCGGTTGACGTCGCAAGTTCCTCTTTGGTGCCATTATAAAGTACAACCTACAAATGTACATTGACAACATTAATAAACTTTTATCTACCTTTAACAACATTGTCAACTATGTATACATACATGTATAAATATCCGCAATCCTCAATTTCATACGCTCTCTTCCTAAGGATATTGTGTATGCTATCTACAAAACATTTACTGAACATTTACTGTATAGCAGTGTGTTTACTTCTAAATCTTTCTATCTTCTTCTTCTTTAATTTTTTATTTTTTTCTTTTTTGGGGATAAAATGTTTGCGTGTTTGCTTCTAGCTAACCATGTACCTAAAATTTTATGCACCGATCTTCTCTTTCTCTCTCTCTTCTCTCTCTATATATATATATATATATATATATATACCTTTAGAAAGTACTAACTCTAGAATTCTCAACTTCAATTCTAATTAATCATAAAGTATTTTTCTCTTATCTCCATGTATTGATTTTTAGTAATAAATTACCCTAGCAAAAAGGAAGAAGAAAAAACTTAAAAGAAAAAAGAAGGTCTGAAAAGCAACTAAGATTTCTAATGCAGCTATAGTCTAAAGTGAGGTTTTAATAGAGCAACCCACAATTGTGGCCAATTATGATGCTACATGCAGAAGCAGATAAAGTGAAATATTGAAATGACTGGAGAGGAAGTAGTCAATTCACCTAAAATAGAAAAACAAGAAAGTGAAGTATAGAGGTGGAAGACTAGATAGAAGCGACGCAACAGACAGATTGTTATAAGCCAATCAAAAGCAGTCCTTAGACTGTATATATACATATCATATTCATGTTATATTTAATTATTTCTTACCATACAATATATGTCTAAAAAATGTACACAGAAAGTTGCAGACTATAATCTGAACATATAGGTTAAGCTGGACTGCAACATGTCCACCACTTCTATATGAGTATGTCAACTAATGTAGCTACATCTCTTCCCCATACTGCTTATGTTTAACCTGATTTGGTTATAAAAGCTCAGACCTACCGACACCTATATATGCTATACAAATCATTCACTTCATATTTATTTTATCTGTATACAAATCCAAAAAGAAATATAATTAGTTTCCTAAGGGTCAAGTACGTTTTTAAAAAAATTCTTCTTTTCAACCCAAAAAAGCAATTTTCTAGATAGAGTTTGAGTATCATGCACTAGTGAGATAACACCTTTAGCTTAAGGATTTAAACTTCGATCAGGGTAAAAATCCTTATATCCCTAAGTTGTAACAAATACATATATATACATATATTATGTTTTTTTATTACAAACTAACATTATTACAAACTAACATTATTCTTCATCAAATTCATTGATTTCCCTGCCTTCATCCTTTATTTATTTTCCATGCTCAGGGATGTCTGTCGATGGAACCGAAAAAAAAAATTTTTTTTATAAAAATTAAAAACGACGTGTCGTTCATCCCAGATGACATGTCGTTCAATCCATCTTCAACCCTTGTCCGGGTCGACCCGAACCCGCCTAAATCAGTCCCGACCCGATTCTTGACCCGGTTATTTCTTCCACCTCCGGCCACCGTTCAAGGCCAAATCGGTCCCATTTTTTTCCTCTCTTCATTTCCTACTAATGCCCAATATCAATCTATCCTAAAACCTAGATTATAATCACTTCCATACGAAAACCTAAATCTTCAAAAATTTCACATTTTAAATCGGTTCTCAAACACCAAACAGAAATCACAAGTTTCAATGTCTCATTGTACTAAATTTGTAAGTATTTAACGGTAAGGTAAGGCAACAAATAAACACAAAAAATAAAAATAAAAACGTACACTCCACGGCAACGAAAGAAATAAACACAAAGACAAATCCACACAAAAACAACCCACACGGGTCCCACGGCAACAAATAAACAAAAATATTCAACCAATTACCTCGGACAGTACTGAGATGAGATCCTAATGTTTGGCTTTTCCACGGCAACTTTGGTTTGGTTTTTTGTAGTTGTGTGTTCGTGTAAAGACGTTTGTTTGGTTTTTTATATTTGTGTGTTCGTGTAAAGACGTTTAGAAAAAGTTGATTTTTGTTTGGTTTAAAATATAATAGGATATATAAGTAATTTTTTTTTTGTTTGAAGGTTACAATGGATATTGAGGGGTAGAACAAAAAAGATATCAAATGAGGGGGCAAAAATAATTAACCTCGGTCCTATGAGGGTATTGGACCAAATTCCCCTTGGTTCAAACCTACTTAATAGACCCAAATGAAAATAAAGTGTTTTTTAATTTTTTTTTAAAATTTTTTTACATGAGGTACCCAAATTATTCTTGGGCATTCAAAGCGAGAATTTTAACATTTTCCAGAAAACATCTTCACTCTCAAATCAAGCAACGACATTAATTTATCGGTTAGTTAGATTTTCATTCTGAGACTGACCGTCCGATGGACTCTACACAGTCACTCTTCAAATTACTATGTTTTTATGAAAAATAATACATATTTTTTATAAGAAAGAATAATTTGAAGAAATGTAAAACCCACACAAGACCCTTTTTTAAACCAAGCATTTTCACTATATTCAAAACAAAGCAAGAAAAATAGACTTAATTAAAACATATTGTAAACATAAATTAATTAATATTATTGATATGAAAATACTATATAATAAAAAAGCTTCATTTTTTTTTTTTTCTTTCTGCATATAAAATTGAGCTTGAGACCTAAATTCTCAACTGGGTACAACCAAGAACAGTTCCCCGGCACCGTGTCATTGAAGCTACTTGGCGCCAAGTTGGTCTTTCACCACCCATAGTCAAGACATCAACAACACCCATTGGCTGGATTTCCCAGTTCCACTGATCAGGGCCAATCACCCCTCCAATTACATAAATCTCATCCCCTAACCCTATCATCGCAAACCCAATTCTCCGGCGAAACTCAGATGCTGAAGCCACCACTTTCCTTAGTCTTCCTTCTTGCTTAAAGATTAGATAATGGCTCATCACATGAAGTGCACCCTGAACAACAGCCATCGGGCCCTGGAGCCATCCATAATCCTCAACCGTCCAGCCAAGCCCCACATTGTCTAAGACTTGCACGGTAGATAATCCCTTGTGCAAGACGTGCATTTTCCCTCCAATCACTATTCCTGAGCATGCTGAATTATGTGTACGATGGAGGTCAGGGATTGGTATCCACACATCCTTATCTGGGTCGTACATTTCTGCCTGAGAAATTGATTTTCGGCAACTGGTGAAACCACCTGCAACTACAATCTTCCCATCCAAAACACAGCAGGCAAACATGGCACGAGGCACAAGCATAGATGCTCGTGGAGCCCACTGCCGGATAATAGGATCATATGACCATACCTCATTGGTTGCAAAGCTACCATCTTGATCACCAGTCTGTGGATCAACGGCATCGCTACCACCACCAAGCACAAACAACTTTCCAGCAGTGGAGACTGCACCAAAGTGAGAAAGGTGCCTGAGTTTAGAGGGGAGAACAGGGAGTGTAATCCAAAGATCTCGTTGAGGGTCATAAAGCTGCCATAAATTTTCTGGGTCAAAAGCACAAACACATAAAAGATCCTCAGTTGCGCCAACCTCCTGTCGAGCTCTAAACAATTCACGACTACGAATGGTTGCTCGCCAGGAACGAGAAACAAGTTCCAACTTGGGATACAGATAGAAGGGAACCCATGCAAGGCATCTGACGGCGACAGCGTCAGGGAGTCCTTCAATTAGTTCAGACATAATATTCACACTTACATTTGTTTCAGATGATTCTCTACTGGTGATTTGCTGCACTGGAGGCAGCACTGGCTTATGCAACCTGATGATAAATAAGAATATGGTCATAAGCGAACATATTTTTAGCTCTCAAATGTAAAACAGTATAAATCGAGCTAGTTGAACATTTATAGAACTGGAATCTATATTTTCTTTCATATAGTAATTCAATGTTTGGGTAGGGGAATTTGTCCCTCAAAAGCAATGAAGCAATTTGTCAGTGCTGCTGGCAATAGAATAATATTAGATGGCATTTTTCATGGACTCCAAGAGTAGAATATTTCTCAAAGACCAAAATAAAATGATGCAATGCCTTGTACACCCAAAGACAACGAAACAACGGAACAATAAAAAGTAAAACATAAAAAAAAAAAAAACAAAAAAACTTAACCAACAATCTTATAGAGAATGATTTACCAGCAAAGACAATCAACTCAGTTAGCAGAAGCATCAGCTTATGCATAAGCACATTAAAAGAAATAAATTTCTCAAATATCATCATGACCATTCAATTCACAGATTCACAATTAGTAAGGTTGAATACATTAGACAGAATGCTCCATCAAGTCTAAAGTATCCATTAAAACAAAAGTAAAAGCTTCATTATCAGTGTTGATGGCTTTCAAATTCAGTTAGAACAAAAGATCTATGTTCAAACACCCGAACTTCAATTAAGATCTTAAATTATGAGATCAACGGAATGAACTCCAATCTTAGGTCTCCAACAAGATTTTTCCATATGTTTGAGCCTTAACTCCTTCTCTGGTTTGCATTGGTAAATCACTTTGCAAACAAATAATGAAGAAATACACAGAGAGTACAGACAATAGGTAGATTCAAAATCACATAAGACAGCTATACGTGTTCCCTGGTTTAAGAACACGTAAGGCGAACAAAACTATCTGTAAGTGTAATTCCTAGGACAGAAATGAATAACATGAGAGGTTGACAAGACTACCAAAACCTATCTATCATGTTCAAAACAAAGAACAATATTTGATCTAACATGGTGAATCAAGTGGAACTAAAAGTTTTTATCCCATCTGTCCAACCAGAAGTTTTACATAATAAATTCATTTATCAACACCCCAGAAGAACATTCAAAAATTAACTTAACTGACCAGCCAAAATTCTGAAGCAGACATCTCACTCAGCTGGAACTAAGAATTTAAACATTTGCAATCAATCTGGCCTTAGTTGAAATTACTCAGTTGTGAACATGATCTGAGTATAAAACCAGTAGCCCTATAAGAGATCTACGGTAACTTATTTCATAATTCAGAAATTAAAACTAAAACTCATAACAAAACAAGTGAACAAGTCATTGACGATAACGGGCTGCGCCAATGCATGATCCACGCCTCGTACAAACTAACCGGTTAGATTCACATGCATATATTCTCAGTCACAAATACGAATTGGAAATTATTTAGATAGACGCATACAAACCGCAAAGAATAAAAACAAAAAACCGATTCACCAAATTCCCTAAGAACCGGCAAATTATAAATGCAAAGAAAGCAAATTGCAATTGAAACCCAAACATTCAACCAAGCAACCAAATACTCATACACAAAAAAGCACGGACTGTACTCCAAAATCTCAACATTTAAGACACAACCCACCTGGAATTCAAACAAAAAGGAATATGGGTTTTCAACAATTTCGAAAAATAAAGCAACTTATAAGCGATTCATGTAAAACAAAAGTGAAAGAGCTCCTAATCGTATTGTTTTATGCCTAAAACAGAGAGAAAGAGAAGGAATATGAAAGGAAGGGGATGTACCTGAAATACAGGGGCAGTGGAGGAAAAACAAAAATTGAGGTTGCGTTACTGAAATTGTAGAGAGCAAAGAGCAAGGGGAAAAGAGGGTTGCGTTGGATTTGTGTAGAGGATTGAAAGCGGATGAGTTTCAGAGCTAAAAGGTAAAACGCAGAGTTTATAAAATCAATGTTATTTATTTATTTAGTTTTTGAGAATTGAGAGAGAGAGAGAGAGAGAGAGAGCAGAGAAAGCGTTAAATTGACACACATATATGAGGAATTGGCTCTTTGCGTGTTTTACCAAACCTAACCTACGCATACCATTGCCCTAGCCCCCTGTTATCAGGATATTCCTCTTATTTTCCTTCCCGGATTCTGACTCTCATGGCATTTTCGTTATTTCAATTCCTCATAAGTTTCATCGTGCATTTCACGTGGTTTGGACCTCTGTACAGTTCCCCATTCCCCACACGCCGAAACCGAATAGAAGAAAGAATATACCCACAAATAAATTTAATTAATTAAAAGTCTAAATCTGCTCGGTTGTCAAATTTTTATATTTTTCATTCACATTTATAAAAATGTTCTTTTTCCACCTAAATCCCTTTATAAATTAGATTTGCTTTTTAGATTTTTTTTTCTTAATGAAATGAAAATTTGAGGTTGGAGGCCTGAAAAAATCTTCCAATTGATCAAAATGTTAATTTATCACACTAATTAATGACTTATTCATTTGGGAATGATAGCAATGTACCAGTACAACGTCCAATAATATTTATACATACGCGACCATATTTTAAGACATTGAGAAATTCTTTATTTTGTCATTTAGTATATAATATTGCCAATCAATCTTTCATTGTTTTATAGGAAGTGGAAAACATGTAAAGCATTTGATAAGAAATAGACAAGAAGTATCAAAAGGTGTATGACATAAGAAATGCATAATTAAGCGAATCTTTAATATATTTTTTTGTGTGTATAAAGCAAATAATTAATTGTGTAGGCGCTCGGTACAAGTGGTGGAATGAGATACAAATACAACCATAAAAGGGCTTGGAAGTTGCAGCCACGTGGCAAGATCAGGATGAGAAAGTCATCATAGTCAATTTGATTTCATGTAACTCCCAAAAAAATAAAAATAAGTAAGTTTATGCAACACAGAAAGATGGTGTGGTAGTCCTGATAATTAGAGGTACCAATATCCCAATCTATAAGCTGGCTTCGAATTTCATTGACAGTTTATGCAACACAGACCAATGGCGCCATCTAAAAATGCCTACAATGGCTTAAGGAAAATAAATAATAAATCCTATGTTGTCCAGACTAAACTATATGGACCACCGGAAAGAGTGCAAAATCTCAGTTTTCAGATTGGATAATGTTAATGTTCTCTAGCTGACTTTAGGAAGAGATATATATATATATATATATATAATGTTTTGTAAGTAAAAAGATGTATAAAGTTAATGACCGGTTTAGCAACGTACCCACTGTAGAGTAAATTGAGTTTAAAACTCTAGGTTAAGGTATATTATCTTTCATACATTTTGTACAAGTTGCTGGTTGAAATTAAAGCGTGGAATTAATTAATTGATTTCAGTGTTACTCGGATAATGATGTTACGTTTTGGGTGCAAAAAAAGTTACATATAAAGTTTGAACCATGTATATCCACAACATTTTTAAGCAAACAAGTGCATACTTATCTTGTAGCGTGCCAACAAGTTTAAATTGATTAAAGCACCAATTAGGTACGTGATAAAGGAAGAAAAGCATGGGGCCCAAGGTCCAGAACATATTTTTTATCTCAAGAAAAAAGGACAGCTACATGATAATATATATGATATTTTGTTGCCCTTATGGGTCAAAATTCGGTAATCGAAGGCCGTCCGAAAAAGCTTCTGGTTTTTTCCAATTGTTTTGATTTTTATTGTAAACTACTACGAAACATGTACGAAACTAGACCTTTTTTTCTTCATTTTTTATTTATTTTATTTATTTTGTTGAAATGTGAACTAATTAATATGGAAGCCTTGACGAATTTTATGGACATGACTTTTGTATTAAAATGACGATCTAATTACGTGGTGCTTCTGTGGGACAGGTAAGGTTTTTTGAAATTTGATTTTTTTTTTTAAAAAAAAAGGAGGACTTCTAAAAGACTAGGCAAACTTAAAGAAGAAGGTTTATTATTTTGGATTGGATTAAATTCTTAACTTAATGAACAAGATTTTGACCATCAATCAGTTTTTGTTGAAAGCTCCTGTTTGTTTAGTTGTAATGGTTGCATGTTATATTATGTGTGAGTACACGCATATAATATATATATTGTTGGAAGATGGAAGTTTATAGTTGGTGATCATTTTGGTTTCTTTTCTTGTTCGAGCTGGAGACACGATGATTTTTTGGGATGCAAAAGTCTTGTCCTTTTAATGTCAAAGCATTAATTATTCAATACCCTTATTGACCATGCGACACAAAACTAATCATAATCCCATTCCTAAAGGGGAGCGCCCAAAACACTAATACAACATAAACATAATAATATTATGAATCTACTACTCCCAACAAAAAAATAACTGTTAGAGTTAGTGACCCGAATTCTTGTTGATCCGATCCGAAAAGCTCGCGGTGCGACCCATTTGGTGAAACTAATTTTGGAGAAAAATTTGGGACTCTGTGGTGGAAGCGGAGATCTCGGGCCGATGAACCTGTTCAATTTTAAGGTTTCTTCCGTACTATATATATATCTGTATTTTTTGTTCGGCCGTTATTGGGGTTTTTAGGGTATCTCGAAATTTGGCTCACCTTGTACCAATCTTTCAATATTGGATTTGCTTCTCCCTGCTCGTGGTTTTTCCCGTCAAGGGTTTCTACGTAAATTGTGTGTTTGTTCTTCGTTTTCTTTGTTTCCGTTGCTACTTGTTTTTCTCCCAATTCAGTAACAATAACAAATATTACAAAATACATGTGAAATATTTAGCAGCTATATATTAATTGAACATTGGTGAAGCAGTAGGATTAGAAGGCATTTGAAGCCGAAGCAAATGATGCAACAAAGAGCAAGAAAAAGAGCATAGAAAGTGCTAATTTGGTAGAATTTCCATCCGATGAATCCCCAATTTTCGATGTTTTCCCTGTTCCTAAAGGAGAATCGGATGGATAAGAACCTGAAAAAGAAGATAGATCAACAAATGTTATATTTGTTAGTACATATAACTCTGGTTTGATAAGCTATGTATGGATAGCTAGCGGATTGGATTTTGGTATAGTACTGACCATTACAGCGGCTAGCAGAGGGTGTTTTAACGTTGCAAGCATCGGGGAGAGCCAAAGCCTGAGTCTGATTAACGTTGACGCCTAGTGAGGAAGCACCACCATTAAGTACCTGACACAGGCATTGTGGTTGTGAGAGCATCACTGTAGCAAGCTGAGAACAGCATGCTGAAGATGTATTTCCTGTTATATAATTGAGGCACGAAGACATGCCGATGATTGCATTGCCGCAATCTGATTGAGCCAAAGTGCCTTGCCATAGAGCCAGTAATGCAATAAGAGCTATTAGTACTATTTCTCAATATTTTTATGTGCCGCCATTATGATTCTATGTGGAAATAGGGGAAATTGTTGGTTGTTTTGTTAATGGGGTTTAATTTTGGAAGGGGGATTGTAAAAGGAAATTTGTGAATATAAAGAAAGGCAGGTGGCTTCATTTTGGTCGCCAACTTTAGCTACTTTTACAATGAGATTCTCTGGCGAACAACTTGGGAAACTTTTGAGACTTAAGAATATAGTTTGAAGTTAGTCGTGGTATGTGCCTTTATTTGAGTTTCGCATTGCCTTTTTAGCATCTGGTTGGGTTCCTTTAACTTTATTTTTTTCCATTTCATCAAAATCAAATGTGGACGTTGGTCTAGAAAAGAAGGGGCGCGGTGGGGTTGGATTTTGCATCCACCAGCTTTTGAAAGATAAGATGCAGATATGTCTAAAAGATGCCACAAAAGCGTCCATTATGCTGCGTTATGCCATGGACCATGGTCCTATTTAAGCAGAGGATTTCATCTAGGCTTAATTAAATGTTATGTCATTAGACCAAACACAATTCGGGACTCTAAATATTTATTCAATTAAAGATTTTCCTAAGTGCATTTGTGAGCCTGGGCCTGAGCCTTCAGGTGCTTGGGCTGATATTGGATTCATGTTTGTGGCTCCGCGTCAGAACAGCTCTGAGTTTATATGGGCTCATTTCTTCTGAAATTTTGTGGTCGGTTTTTATCTGTGTTATGAACTTAATTTAATCCAAACAAACAAATGAACAATCAAAAAACATTAATTAAAATCCTGAAGAAATTCACATAAGCTAAATATAAATTCCAACTGAAACCATATACCAGAATATATTATTTTATTTTTTTATATAATTTAGGCAACAGTTGCAAAGCAAAATATACAAATATGTAGCATATACATATCAAAGGGCAGACATGCATAGTTTCGAATCTTCACGTTGAGAGCTTAGAATACACATGATGCTATGAAAAGGGTAAAGAAACTGAAATGGAGTAGTAGGGCCACTTTCATGGCTCTTCCTTTTGACGCCCCATCTGCTCTCCCTATGGGGACTGCTTTAGATTCGGTTGCTGCATCGAAATATATTGACATTTAAATAAGGAAAGCAATATATTTGTTTTAAAAAGATAATTAAAATTCAAATACATATGTGTTAATGAATTGAACGAACCAGATTGAAAGCTTGGCTTTGATTCGGGTGTCTCACCTGAAGAAGTATCTGCTGCTGGACTATTGGTAGGTCCATTAGCGCCTGATCATTTCAAATACAAATGTATTAAATTAATTAAAATCAGCACAATGTATATTTATATATATATATATATAGAAAAATTTTATAATGCGGATAGTTTATATGTGGATCACATAAAAATAGATATTTTTTTTAAAATACATCGGTTTTTATGGTCCATATGGTAAAACATATATATATATATATATATATATATATATATATAAATGGATATAAAGTAGTTTTAGCGTGCAGACTACACCAAAGCTAATGCATTTAAAAAAAAAAATCGATTTTGCTGTATATATTATGTATACATATACAGTAAAGCTAATATTTTTTTTAAAGAAGTATTAGCTTCGTATTTGGTTCTTACATGAACCGTCCATACTATAGAATTTTTCTATGAATATATATATATATATATATATATATATATATATTCAAAGGGACAAGATTAATTTAAGTGATGGACATTAGTACCATTACAGTGGCGAGCTGGGGGTGTCTGAACATTACAAGCTGAAGGGAGTGAGAGAGCCTGAGTTTGGTTAATGGTGACGCCCAATGAAGAGCCACCTCCATTGAGCACCGAGCAAAGGCACTGCGGCTGAGATTGAACAATATTGGCTAGTTGCGAACAGCAGGAAGAGGATGGAGGGGTATTTGAGGAATTTCCTGTCACATAGTTTAGGCATGGGGATAAGCTTATCATTACCCTTGTGCAGCTGAGCTGAGCCACTGCCCCATCACAGAATAAGGTCACGAGGACCAGGACTATACCCATTTTCGTTGCATTTAGAGCCATTTTGGGGTGGAATATAGAGATATCTTATATTAATTTTTGGCGAGTTGGGGCTCCCAAAAGTAATATGAGCGGTATTTATATAGGATTACTTCGATTTACGTGTATGGCTAAAGACAGGTGTTTGAGTGTCTCTCCATACGTAACCTATATTTGTTGGAATTGGATACGGTTCATCATTAGAGGACGTTGAGAAATGGATTCATTTGAAATGAAAACTTGCAAGAAACAAAGATAATTTAGGAAAGGTAAAGGGTTGTCCAACTTTCCTCATCTGGTAGATCAGTGGATAAATCAAACATATTATTTATCTAAACCCATCGAATTGTATTACTTTGCAATGATTAATTCTCAACAAAATTCTGTAAATAGTAAGAAATTGAAAGATTCGAATTTTACTTCCTCCTCCTGTCAATTTGTTAGTAATTTTGTTCTCTAGTAGTTTCCAATGTTTGCAGATTCTTTTGTTTCTAATTAATTAAATGAAGCCTAATTTGTTCATCTTAACACATACAAAAATAGAATTAATGAAGATAAATTTATATACTATTATTATACTAAAGTATTTATGTCATTATGTATAGCGCTATAAGCATTCAGTTTGATAAGAAAAAGGTTTTTGTTCAAACTAAATAGCTAGGCTATACGCGTGCAAATTAAATGGTCTAATGGGTAGGCCAACTATTTTCTCAAGGGGTCACTGTTTTTGCCATTCAGGTTTTAATTGGGATTAACGATTTAGCTTCCAAAATTTTCATCTCCTAAATATGATTGCTGCAATTACATATTTCAACCCGTATGAAATACATATTACAGGGTTCAATTACTTGCGAGTTCTTTTCTTCTACAGTGGGGCTTAATTATTAATACTAAAAAAAAAAAAAAAAAAGAGTTAATTTTATGTATCGAATAAATGTGTTTTAATGTGATTAATCTACGATTTCAGTTCTTCCTTAAGGATCTGTTGGCTTGAGCGATGAAGTGCCAAAAGCAAGAATATTCTAGATCGTCTATGTGAGGAACGATTTGCAAAAGGGAAAAAATTTTATATAAAAAACTGAAGTGGTTTATTATTTACTGATTATGACGAATAATGCGATTTAATAAAAAGTATATATATTCTTTTTCAACCCTGTTCTAATGGAAACTCCTGTGAATAAAAGTCTTTGTCATAATAATAATATTATATATATATATATATATATTTTTTTTTTTTCAAAACCAATATTGTTTTATAGTTAAAAGTATTTTTTATTTATAATCAATGTTGTAACAAGAATTGACATATAATAATATTACATAATTTTATATTTTTTATTTATAATCAATTTTATAACAAGAAAGGACATATAATAATATTACATAATTTTATACAGAGGTTTTGTTGCTAAATATTTTTTTCTGGATGAAGTTGTTGCTAATTATATATATATGTATATATTTGCTAATATTGTTGCTAAATGTTTAGTGGGTTGGAAGCTGTTACTTTTTTATTTTTTTGCGCAATAGTAGGTAGCAAATTTGTTAGTAAGAATAAGATATATATATATATATATATATACAGATAGATATATTTGAAACTACTAGAATAAGATTTACTTCCAATATTAATCATTGGTAACAAGATGTAAGGAATAGTTGTTCCATTTAATGACATTTTGCTGTGCGACTTTTGTTGTGATATTAAAATTCGCCAAAAAACAGTGTGATCGAAAAATGCAATACATAATGCTGCATGGTGGGTTGCTTATTAAGGGAAGTATGAGGGCTGGACAAGTTCGTGTCTTAGTTGCAAGGCCTTAGCATAAACATGAAGGTGGGCTTTCCAGTTTGATACGCTGGCCCATAAGAATGTTACCTGATTATCTTCTATTTTTCTGAACATCATCATTATTTAAAGGAAATTTTAATATATTTTGGTAGTAAGGAAATTTTTAAATTAAATAAAGAATACATACCATATTAAAAACAGCATCGCAACGGCAAAGGAAACAAATCTGGAAAAGGCTTGCAAAACCATCATTTCGCAATGTATATTTCCAATTTTCAAATCTGAATTTTATATTTATTAGTATTTTATTAATGGAAAGCTGAAGAATTTGACAAGGGGAAAAATGATCACGAAAATCGTCCGAGTTCCGAATAGAATGGGAGTATTATCGCGATTTTGTCCTTTGGGGAATTTTTCTAAATGTACAGAATATCGTTTTCTTAGAATTTACTATTGAATTACTGTACCATTGCGGTGATCTGCTGCATATAAAAACTCATTGAGACAAGGCTCTTCTCTATTTTTATTTTTCATCTTTACGGCAACTAATTTATTCAATTTGTTTAAATTAAATTGATTTGCTGCTTGGTGGAGAATTGAAATCCATAATAAGTTACTATTATTAAACAATATAATGTAATAAAAATAAAAAATAAAAATAAAAACCAGCATTCTTGGACCTTTCTAATAAAATCAATATTACAAATAACAAATAATTCAATACAAGCGCACACTCACACAATCAATGGGGCAACCATGTATAATACACAAGCCGCATACATTTATATTAAAAACAATAATTTCTAAAACTAAATAAATAGCACTACAGGCAGGCAAATCATCTCTGTTCTGGAAAGGACTAAAAAAAAAAAAAAAAAAAATCAATTGGAGAGAGTAGCTGAAGCAAATGTGAGAATGAAGAAGAAGAATAGCAAAAAATGCAGGGGTGCTTTGACGATGCTACCATCTGATGAATTCCCCTCCGTCGATGGGATTGTTTTAGACCCTCCAGCTGCATTAATCCAACCATTCAGTTTAAGAAAATTAGCATTAAAAAAATTTAATCTAACATATAATAACGCATAAAAAAATAATGACAAAGAATTTACTTACCCGAAGGAATGTCTGAGGCTGAAGGTGTAATAGCACCTTCAGGGCTTCCATCAGAAGAGTCCGCCGGCGGCGAAAGACTTCCAGATGGAGCAGGTGAAGCTGTTGGTCCATTAGCAGCTGCTTAAAACAATATCCAAAATTCAAACTCAAGCTCAAATTTAGTTTTTAGTATAAGATCAAATTACATCAGGAGGTTAAGAAATAAAGCAAACTAGCAATTACCTTGGCACTGGGCGATGGGTGGAGTGCGCACTTTACAAGCCCCGGGAAGGGAAAGAGCGAGTGTTTGGTTGATGGTGATACCCAGTGAGACAGAACCTCCATTGTTCAGGACAGAGCAAAGGCACTGAGGGGATGACTGAACGACGTTGGAGAGCTGTGAGCAGCAAGAAGATGATGGTGTGGATGAATTTCCTGTTATGTAGTTGAGGCATGGAGCTAAGCTTGTGATTGCGGTTGAGCAACTTGATTGAGCTGTAACTTCACCCAATAGCATGCCCACCAGGACCACCATTGCTAGACCCAACTCCATCCCTTTGAAAGCCATTTCCAAACAGAGCCAGAGGATTTTCAAACTAATTGATAGGAAATAATTGGATACGCCTTTGTTTTTCTTTTTTTGTGGGTTATGAGATGCGGAGTTTGGGTTGTGGAAGGGGAAAAAATGGGGTGGAGTTTATATGGGAAAGCTGATTTGTAAGCGACAAAAAGAATTGGTATATTTGGGTGACCAACTTCTATTAATTAATTGGATCTTAATAACTAAATGGATAGCTTTACAAGACGTATAAAAAGGGTCATGTTTCACCCATTAATATTCAAAGTAAAATATTGTGCGCCTTTTTCTTTTTTCTTTTTTTTTTTTTTTTTTTTTTTTTTTTTTTTTTTTGGGCAAAGAAATATTGTGCTTCAACAACTGTGTCTTTGAGTCGTCACAAGTTAGGACCAATGATAATTTCACCGACTCAACATTTTGAATAGTTCATTAATTAAAGCAATAGTTATAACTAACGTTGCCAAACACACCTAAATAAGTTAAACAAATTGAAGAAGAAAATTTAGATTCCTTCTCGTTTTAAAATTAGTTAAAGTAGTTGAACTCCAACATACCACTTAAGTTTCCCCTTCCAAATTCTTAATAAATACTAAAACCCCTTCGTTTCCAACTATAAATCACCAATTAGCTTGTCCATCTTCAGCCAGATCCAATTCACTACTTCACATTTGAAGCAATAAGACATGAAATTTTTGGTGGTTTTCCAATTCATTGCAATATTAGCTTCCATTATAGTAATTTCATCAATATCAGTAAATGGGCAGATAAATACACCATGCACAGCCTCAATGATCTCCAGCTTCACTCCATGCATAAATTTCATAACTGGAAGTACCAACAATGGGTCATCGCCAACCCAAAGTTGTTGCAGTTCATTACTTTCGATGACGAGCGGCAGTATGGACTGTATTTGCCTTGTGATTACGGCCAATGTACCTTTTCCACTCCCCGTTAACCGAACACTAGCAATCTCCCTTCCACAAGCATGTAACATGAGCGGCGTCCCTCTACAATGCAAAGGTACGACGTCGTCCTCGCTCACTTTCTAATTTAGAATGGATTATATACATACCTTAATTTTCTATTGATTCTTTAAAGATCTAATAAGCATTAAGTTTCATTTTATTTTGCAGCCACTGGTAGTCCACTTCCAGCTCCAGGTACAGATATAACTTTAAAAAAACTCTTGGGAGTATTGATTGGTAAATACACGGCAAATTTAAGCAATGTGACATAAGTAATTAGTCAAATAATTTTACTGGCAGGTCCTGTTTTCCTGGGGCCAACTCTCCCACCTCCAGCTTTTTCTCCTTTTAGTCCACAAGGTAAATTTTTTCACTTAATATTAATTTACCAAACCAACAAGAGTAGTGTTGTTAATTAGGTAGGTGTGTGCGGATATTTATAACATTTGATCAATCTTCTATTCAATGCAGCGTCTAAAGTATCTGCAACAGCTGCAGCTGCTGCTCCAGATATAACTGAAACAGCTGCAGCTGCTGCTCCAGATAAAACTGAAGCAAACACACGACTATCACCATCATCTACACCAGTCGTATCTCCACCTGCAGTTGATCAGTCAGAACCGCCAACAAAAACTCCAGGGATACGACCAGTGTTGACCCCATCGGCATCTACTTTGTCTTACATTTCTCCATCATCTTTTGTACAAATTATTATAGGAATTCTGGTTTTCAAGTCCTATTAATTTGGGTCTCTAAATATACCTCTCTGTCAATCTTTTTGCTGTGTGATATATATTTTCATCCATTATATGTATTGTTAACTGTTGGAATTCAAAGGATGAACAATATTTGCAGGAGTTCAAAGTATTATTCAGCTGTTGAAACGTATATGGTTATTTAATTGCTTAAGTTAGAAGAGTGTTGTTAATCAAGAGCATCCAATTTAAGCCACCTAAAAGAGTTACACTTATAGGAGAATAATGGAACAATACTCTATATCCTCTGCCGGCTCAAATTCGAATAGAGATTCAGTAAACATTATGTCGTAAACATTTATGCAGCTCATACTTAAATTCCGAATACAAAGATAATAGTTTAATTTTGGGCCCAAAAATTGGTAAAGAAAAATTACTCTTGTGATGGTTAGGTGTGACAAAACAATGTTGTTCCAACATGTACATAATTAGAACTTCTAGAATCCTAATTGGAAAAGAATCAAAAACAATATTATTGGGGAAGGGAGAGGGAAAAAAAAAAAAAAAAAAAAGATAAAATCCGTTTCCTAATTCAGAAATTAATATCTACAACAATCATACTGAATAAAATTAAAATGAAGTTTCATTCTTTTTTTTCCTTCTGACCCACAGGAAATAAATAATCATGTAGTTGAAATACGATGCTTTAGTTTAGAAAAAGAAAAACAAATATGATAATATTTGTGCAGATTTTGGTGTTGCAGTTGCATCATGAAACTTCCATTATATATAAAACGAGTTTAAGGACCAATCAGCAATAGACAGTGGTCAATATGTTGCAGGTGGCAGAGTTTTGTTAGGCTGAGTTCGTGGCATCCAAGGAGGATGAAGACTGATTCCACGTAGATTTGAAGAAGATTTGGACAAAAGAGTAGGACTCAGAGCCTTCTGTTTTAAGCAAATTCTTGTTCATGCGAAACAAATTATCAACCACAAGTATTCCCACTGTTTTAGGAATTAGGTACTGATTATGACTATCCCAAAAACAAAAGCTTCTGATAAACTCCCTATAAATACTCTATTCCTAACACAAGGGATTTATCCACAACAAGGAAACAAAAACTGAAGACAGAGCTAGGCAAAAGAAGAAAAGGAAAGAGAAAAGGAGTACAATGGGAAAGAACATTGCGGCGGTGTTTATATTGTGCATTGTGATGGTGGCAGCCTTGCATGTAGGCGAGGCATTCACGGCCGATTACAAGGACTGCTTCAAAAAGTGTGAGAAAGAATGCCTAGACGAAGGCCAGGGTTATACCTTCTGTGAAATGAAATGTGATGCAGAATGTGCAGCTAAAGAAACTGCCGGTACGTAACTCTCTTTAAAAGCCACTTCCCTTTTTTTTTTTTTTTTTTGTACTTTTTATCTCTTTAATGTTTGTCACAGGATGTATATAAATTGGATGGCTTTCTATTTTTGCAGCAAAGTTGAATATCAAAATACCTTGAGAAACAGCAGTGGATCAAGCAAAGGGATAGAGGGGAGAGCTAGCTAGCTACCATTGCAATAATTATAAGCGTGGAAGAGAGTAGCTTTTTACTAGCTACTTAATTTTCTTTACCTGCTGTAATGTTGTATTGATTGGCAAGATGAAATAAAACTAATTACTTCTTGCCACTATCTTTCGATATATTCCTTTTTAGTATCCATGGAACTTTTATTACTATATAATCTACTTGTTTGTGTTTTTTAGTGACTCAATCCTGTAATTTTTTTTTTTTTTGCATTTAATTTTGTAAATTTCAATTAAAATCAAAGATGGTTTTAAGCAAAAATGTATAAATTTTAATCAAAGAGTTTTACATTTTAAAAAAATGTTCTTTTAAAGCGGAAAAAAAAAATGTTAAGGCTTTGTTGACAAGTAAAAGTGACTAAACTCTTGAAATTAATGTAGAGAGAGATATGGTATTATCATAACATGTTTATGAGAACCATATATCCTATCATCTATAATTTTCAACAATCTTTATTTTAAAGAATTTTTATAGAGTCATTTTCAAATTTATAGTTTTTAATTTCAAAATTATAGTAATGTAAAGTTAATTCAGTTAATAAATTACTTATATAAAATAGTTTGGTTTTGAAATATTAAGATGGGCAGAACTACATTAAATAATCAAGAAGATTTCAAAATAATATATTCTAAAGGTTTTATTAAAGAAAGTAATAAATTATTGAAATTGATGTTTAGATTGGTTTATATGTTCCAAATTTCTCAAAATCTTTTCTATTTTTGTGAAAATTACTTTCCAAAACAAAATATCCCATTTTTCCAATACAGAAATGTAAATTATTTGATTTTTATTTTAACAGTATATTTAGGTAATAATAAAGTTAATGATAATCTAATTTTTTTGGAAAACTAATAATTCTTTTTATTTGGATATTTATTATAAGATAAAAATAATATAGATTCAAAAAATTAAATTTCTACTAATATAAAAAAATATATGTAAACATTATTTTCATCTATAAAAATATTATTTTAAAAATTTTAAAAAAAAATTTAATTTTTTTAAAATATATATTTATTTTTATATATAATATTAATTTAATCACTTATAAGTACTAACTTTTTTACTTATCAAACAATATCAAAACATAATTAATACTTCAAAAATTAAATTTTAAAAATTAATTTTTCACTTAACGGTCCACCAAAGTAAAATAAGAAGAAAGATTGAAGAATCTAGAACAAATAAACACGTTGTGGGGTAATTGAAAAACGACGTCGTCAATTATAATTGTCAGCCAAGACGAGACTCGAACCTCAACGTCCCCGATTTCCAAAACCCCAAAACCTCTCAACCGCCCTCAACACCTCCTACATAGACTGTTACGGACCGAAGCCGGCGAGGCGCGTGGCCATCTGAAGAAATCCGCTTCCGAGAGGCCAACATAATCCTTTTGTCTACGAGAGCAAGCTTCCATTCTACTCTTGCAAGGGTTAGGTTTTTTTTTTTTTTTTTCCTGTTTCTGGGGGACCAAACAATAAGCTTTAATTCTTAGCAGATTTGTGCTTGATTTCTATGTAAAGTTCTTTCTCAAACATACTTCGATCTACATCGAAAGTAATTAAGCGGTGTTTATTGCATTAGGCATTAGCAAAGTATGTGGTTAGAAGCTTGTAAAGTGCAAAGTTTTTGTTTGTTGATGTGCAGGGTACCTCTGCCTTGGAAATGGGTTGGAAAGCGGCTGAGAAGCTAATTAGACATTGGAAGATTCTCAGGGGAGATAATGTAATGGGATTAATGAATATCATCTCTTTCTCCTTTTTGACTTGCTTAGGAGGAAAAATGTTCTTGAATTTAATGGGTTGGTCGTTTTTAGGTGATGATAACTAGGGGCAAAGATAAAGGTGAGACCGGTGTTATTAAACGTGTTATTCGCTCGCAGAATCGTGTTATTGTTGAAGGCAAAAATCTGGTAAGACCACATTCCTTCTCGATGTTGCTTTCTTTTTCTCTTTGGATTTTTTTGATGTTGGTCCCACTTAAACATTTTGTGGGTCATTTTTCGTATATTATGGTTATTATAGTTTTTGAAGGGAAATCATTAAGGTGCTGGGTGCTCCATTCCGATTGAGATTTTGTATTATTGGTATTTAATTGGTTGGAAAATCGAACACGTTTGCCTCTTTTCATGTTATATAATTGATTCAATGACTAAGGAACTGAAGACTGAATCAGCTTCCTACTTATGTTTGGTGCCTCTGTCATGTCAAACTACTGATTTAATGTGTACTGATGGAGTAATCCGAGCTACACTCCCTGATTAATACGGACATATCAAATTATTAAGCTCATTTATTTCTGTAATTGATTGGTGTAAGTAATTTTGTCAAGCTTTAAACAGATTACTAGCATCTTGATGGCTCTTTTCCTCTATATCGACACTGTTATCTTCTTGCTCAGAGCATCTTTGCTTGATATAAATTTATATCTTCTGTACTTTGTAAAGGGACTAAAGTTGCACTTCACATCTATTTACAAAAGGATGCACCTTGGATAAAAGACTGAATTGCTCAATGCAAATGTTCAAAGTTCCAAACCATGACCTTGCAAAGGGTTGAATGTTACCATCGACTAAAGATTTGGCTAGCATATGAGCTTTTATCTAATATTTGTTAACAACATGAGGAAATGTTGCACTTAACCCCTATAATATGGACTTTTTTGGGGTTTTATGTGCTTAAATTGTTAGCGTGAACCTCTAACAGGGCTGGGAAAATTAGGTCCACAATGACCATGCATTTGTTTTTGCAGGTTAAGAAACATATCAAGCAAGGGCAGGGTCATGAAGGTGGAATTTTTACGGTTGAAGCCCCTCTTCATGCCTCAAATGTTCAGGTTCTTGATCCAGTTACAGGGTATGGGTGTGCTTTAAATTCTATTTTAAAACCCCACTGGTGCTTTCTTATTTGTTTGTCACCTCAAAGTTCAAAGTGAACATTTTTGTTTGCTTTTGTAGGAAGCCTTGTAAGGTTGGTACTAGGTATCTTGAAGATGGCACAAAAGTAAGAGTATCCAGAGGTCTGGGAGCATCCAGTTCCATAATTCCACGACCTGAAATCTTGAAGATAAGAACTACACCAAGACCTACAGTTGGTACGTTTCAAAAGACTTCCCCCGTGCTCCCTTTCAACTTTTAATTTGCAGATATATTACTTTTTCTTGTCTGCAACTGTGGTATTAGAGTAACTTCATTTTCACGTTTATGCTTGGAAATACTCGTCAGATATAACTAGCATTGCCATTTATGGGAAGAATACATTAGAACTTCAGGGCATAACCCATGACATGAGTATTTGATTCCGTGTCTCATTCTTTACAAATTAGGATTTTGTAGAGTGGATAATTACAAAATGAATGTGATAGATGTCTTATTTTAGTTTAGTGGTTTATTGGTAATATTATGAATTTGACCATGCACTCTGGGCTTGTGCGTACACAGTAGCACAAATTTTTTTTTTCTTCAAATTAATGTAGCTCATCAAAGCGTAAGTTAACTACCTAACTTGAGGGGCTTTTGTATGCCTTTTGAAATACTGTTAACCTGTAACAGCGGCATGGTTCGACTTAGGTTCGCATTTAATTGTATTCCTCAAAATTGCTTGCTACATTTATACTGTATACGACAGTATGAGATCTTTCTGCTGATAAGGCTATGAACTTTGGTTGCAGCTGGTCCCAAGGATACTCCATTGGATGTTGTGCTGGAGAAAACTTATGATGCTAAAACAGGAATAGGCATGCCAGACCTTTGAGAGAACTGCTTTCTCTTATCATTTTTGCCGTGGAAAATGAAAATGTTGCAGAGAAGATGGGTCATGCAAGTTGTCAGATGTGAGAAATGACTGAATATTCCTCGTCTTTGTTATTGCTTCTTTGATTACTGGATTTTACTCTATTCTTGTATGAACCATCTGAAAGTACGCGTTGCTACGTTATTCGTGTAATGCTTTTGAATAACAACAGTTCAGATGTTGTGATAGTACGCAGTCCCTTTAACCCTGCAGTATTATGCGTTGATGTATGTTGGTGGGTTTGATTATGGTATTAGTCCCCGTTTTGGGTAAATTATATTTATATATAAATGTATACATTTTGCATGGTGGGTTAATAATATACCCTTTAAAAATATAAGTTTTCGTGATATCAAAATTTTATTTTTCTTACTTTTTTTTAATCAAATCCAAGATCAAAATCCTTTATTAATTTTTTTTCTTTCTAATCATTAAAAAAAAAGACGTTTCCCTTTGATAAGTATAAGTTTAACATGTTCTCCTTAGTGATGCTTGGTTCACTTGAATCAAAATTATAATGTCATATATTCTATACAGCAGGAAAAAAAAAAAAAAAAAAAAGGAAAAGAAGAAGAATAAGAAAAACAATGGAAATCATCCATTAGGAAAGTCCACGGCTTTCATCCGATAAGAAAGTAGAGCAGAGCCAGGACAGAAATCTCCATATCCTTCCATGTGAATGCTCGTGAATACTGGACATGGTAAATTACGTGTCGTTTCGCATGCGAATGGTCTGCAGACTTTGGGGGATTGTTGATCTCAACGCCATTGCTTCAAGACAATGTGGTCCTTCAAAATGTCCTTGATGGTACGCGGCGATCCACTCCTCGTCACGACAGACACGTATTGGACACCCGTCGCCTTGCATGCTTTTGTTTTCATCCCCTATCTCATCGCTTTTCTCTCTTCCGAATCATATAAATGGACCATCTCCATCTTCACTCTTTTCTTCAAGTAACCAACACTCGCAAATGAAGCTAGTTTTGCTCTGCTTTTAAAAAACAAACAAATGGCTCTAAAGTCAAAGCTTTGTTTGCTTGTCGTACTCTTGTCTGTTGTAGCTCTTAATGTAGCTTTTGCCAAGGAAGATCCGGAGCTGAAGCAGTGCAAGCACCAGTGCAGACAACAACAAGGATTTGACGACAAACAGAAGCAAAACTGCGAGCGAGACTGTGAGGAATATCTCAAACAGAAGGAGGAGATAGAGAGACAAAAAGAAAAGGAAAGAGAAGAGCACGAAAGAGGAGGAGGAGGAGAAGGATGGGAATTTTATACAAGGAACGAAAGCCAGGAAGGAGAAGGAGAGGATCAACAACAACGACAAGAAGAAGAAGATGAAGAAGAAGAAAATCCATATGTGTTTGAGGAAGAGCATTTCGACACATGGGTTGGGACTCGGGAAGGCAGAGTTGAGGTCCTTCCCAAGTTCACCAAGAGGTCTAATCTTCTGAGAGGCATTGAGAATTATCGTGTGGGATTTCTTGAGGCAAACCCCAACACATTTGTGTCTCCTTCTCATTTTGATGCTGACATTGTTCTCTTTGTTGTCCAAGGTGATTCTCTCACGTTGAATATATTACCATACAGATTATAATATAATCCATGTTTTTCATATTTTGCTTTAGTTTGGATTTGTTTTTTATTCGCTTTTTTGTATTCAATGTGATCATTAAGGGAAAGCAACTGTTACCATCATGAAGAAGGAAAAGAAAGAGAGTCATAATCTTAAACGTGGATATATCCTTAAGGTTCCAGCAGGCCACCCTTTTTATCTGACCAGCACTGACGAAAATGAAAACCTCTTCATTGTGAAGTTATTCCGCCCCATCTTTCTCTCTGGTCACTATGAGGTAAGCTATCATTCGTCTCTTTAAATATTAATAAAAATTATTCAGTTGATACTAATATTCATTGGAATTTTGTTTTGGTTTTATATTGTCACAGGCATTTTATGGACCAGGTGGTCAAGATCCTGAATCGTTCTACACAGCATTCAGTTGGGACCTACTTGAGGCCGCTTTTAAGGTACATAATTAAATCTTATACAAACTTTTTTCTTACAGGAATTCAATTTTCATTTGATGGGTTTTGTTTTATTGTCTAATATCTTTTTTTCTCTCAAAAACAGACCGATAGAAATAGATTGAAGAGGCTGTTTAGACAACAAAAATTAGGCAGCATCATGAAGGTGTCCAAAGAACAGGTTCAGGGGCTGAGCAAACGCGGGGAAGGTGGCTCAGGCATTTGGCCTTTTGGAAGTGAATCGGGCTCATTCAATCTATTCAGGAAACGTCCCTCTAAGGCTAACAAATATGGTCATCTTCACGAAGTTGATTCTAAGGATTACGAGGAGCTCCAAAACCTCAACCTCATGATCTCCTATGCTAACATCACCAGAGTAAAATCTCTCTCTAAAATTTTAAATTTCATTAATTGCTAATTAATTTGTCTCAATTTGAGTTAATCTTTGTGTCATTCATTAATTAGGGGGCTATGACTGCACCCCTTTACAACTCAAGGGCAACAAAGATAGCTTTTGTTATAGATGGTGAAGGTTGCTTTGAGATGGCTTGCCCTCATCTTTCATCTGGGTCGTCAAGTGAGCAATATGGACATGGCCAGGGAAGTAGAAGCTCCATGCAGAAACAGAAGAAAAGCAAAAGATACCAGAGGGTAAGTGGACGCCTGACACGTGGCGTGGTGTTTATTGTCCCGGCGGGTCATCCATATTCTCTTGTTGCTTCACCAAGTAATAACCTTGAGGTTGTCTGCTTTGAGGTTGACTCGGAAGGAAATATCAAATATCCTCTTGCAGGTATAGTACCTTCTAATAAATTCTGCTTGAGAAGCCTTAGGTTGCTGGGGTTTGATTTTTGGTTCTGAAAGTGAGTTTTTGCATTTTGTATTTCAGGGGATGAAAACTTTGTGAAACAGATGGATGGGATAGCGAAAGAGTTGGCCTTCAACGTGCCAAACAAAGAAGTTGATAGGATCTTCGGGAACCAAGAACACAATTTCTTTTTGCCAGGGCCAACACAACAAAAGCAAGGTGGGCGTGCCTATGCATGAGAGTAAAATGCGATATGAATGATCAAGAGGAAGGTGAAGTGGGTTTTCTGTGGAAAGTCTTTTGAAGGCACTATTATGGTTAAGATGCTAGGATTTTGTGGTTGGAGGACTATGTACGTATAAAATATGTGCATATAGAAGCTAACTGTAACTGTCCCCCCCCTCCACCCCAAAAAAAAATGATATATAAATAAATAAAAATGCGTTTTAACTCAAATATATATTTTTACTTATTTCATCTCTTGTGGAAAAAATGTTCGAAAAATATATGCATATATATATATATATATGAAAAATATAATACAAAATAAATAAAATTACATAAATATTCAGAGAATTTAGAATCTGTATTTTTTTAAATTGATTTTTTTTCTTATGAAGGTTTAATCGAAATCTATTTTCTTAAATTGATTTTTTTTCTTATGAAAGTTTAATCGAAATCTATGTGATAGATGTTTTCGTCCAATAGCATGGGAGTTTTATGTTTTCGTCCAACAGCATAGGAGTTTTGTGATGGTACAGGAGTTTTTGTGACGAACGTCTTTCAAAATACAACTACAAAAGTTTTCAACAGCTACAAAAGCTTTCAAATCTAGCACTTTTAAACATTTTTTCTACGAACTATCAATATACTTTTACTTTATCACAGTCATTGATTTTCTCTCTGTGTTTTTACGTAAAAAATTTTTCAAGTTCTTTCTCTGTATTTTTTTTGAAAAACTATAAAAAATATTGAAAGTACGTGTAACCTCTAAACTCTCAACACACATGTAACCTCTAAACTCTCAACAAAGAGTTATATCTCCCTTAAAGCTCTCAACCTATTTTTTAAAATATTATTTTATTTATTTATTTAAATAAATATTATTTTATCAAAAATCAACCAACCAAAAGGATCCAAAACCCATATTTGTGTCTGGGCCAAACTCTAACAAAAAAAAAAAAAACATGCAACACATCTCCAATACTAAAAAAGGGAATTAATTTTTTCAAAGGGACATAATTTAGGACGAAACTCGACCATCAGATTTCCTCTGAGATCGATTTTGCCGAATTGTTGGTTTGCTCATAATCGGTTGGCAAACCCAAAATGAGGATGTTGTATGTTTGGGATTTACCTAAAGAAATCACATTTCACATTTCGAATAAATTCCTCGTCAACTAAGGCTTAACAAGTAATATTGTACCTTAATTTGTTGGCTGTAGAGTCTAATGCTAGTGTGTGACTAGGAAAGCAGAGCAGCTCCTTCATGGAGGAGAAATACGAAGAGCTCAAGAAACTTCAAAAATACATTGATTACTTGTTTGCCTATTACTCTCTGGGAGTGTTTTAGGCCAGGCCCAAGACATAGAGCTCTGATGCTGCAATGTGTTTTGTGCCAGACCCAATACAGAGAGTCTGATATTAGAATGGGTTTAGAGTCAGGCCCAATTCATTTAAAATGAGTTTTGGGCTATGATGAGCCGGACAGAAACCCTATTAGACATTGAATAGATAGAGACACAACAATGGCTGTTAAGGAAAGAAGTCGGTGGACAAAAAAATTAGTTAAGTGGATAAGTATTTTTATTTGTATTATAAGAGTATGAGTTTGAATTATGGAAATGAAAAGATTTTGGGTAGATTGTAATTTAGATAAATTATTTAAAAAAAAAAATAGATGGGAATAATATTATTTGCTGAAGAAATATTTGGTTATTTAACTATAAAAACTTATAACACTGATGCAGTGGAGTTAAAAATGATCAATAAAGGCAAAGCCACAAAGAGGAAGTTGGTAATAATTGGTAAATGTAAATAACGAATTTGGAAGGAGAGACGATACTTAGACGAGCATTTTGTAATGTAGTAATACCCAATTCTGTTTATTATAATCTACCCAAAAAAAAAATTCTGTTTATATAGAAAAGCAAAAGTTACACCTAACTCAATTCTTTATTTATTTTTTCTTTTTTTTATCATTTCATTTGTTAATGATAGCGGATACAATGGTATTCTCCCCCCCCTCCCCCCCCCAATTTTATATAAAAAAATTTAAAGAAGGAACAAAAAAATAAAAAATAAAAAATTTTGGACTTAGTGGCTGGATGTAGAGATTAATTCATAGGTGGTTGTTAAAACTCATTATGGAGGAATTGGTATTCCCATCTGTATTCTGGTCATCCAAGCTAGTCATAAATGTTCATAAGTTTTTTGTTTTTGTTGGACCAATTATTTGTACCTTGTAAAAATATAGCTACACAATCAATTAAAAGGAATAAATAAACCCATACAAACCTCGTAATTATTTTAATAATATTAAACTTATGTGGGTATCCAAAATTTAAGGAGTTGCGATTGATGTTTGGATTAGGTATAAAAATAAAAGCTTATAACCCCTACCAATACTCATGAATTTTATATATACATTTTGGATAATATGATAAATGAAAAGGCAGGAAGATAGAAAATATATGTAAAATACTTATGTTTTCTGTGTTAATAATGTAGTTAGAATTTTGAATGTATAAAAATAAAAATAAAAACAAGGAAGAGGAGACATGCATAGCTTAGGCCATAGGGCTTTCTGTTTTGAAGAAGCAGGTATCATTTTCTTCTCTAGGAGCTTTTCCGAATGCTAATTTTTTAACAAATCAAATATCACTTTGATTACTTCTCTCAATTACGTTATCATATTATCTTTCTCTATAGAAGCATTTTTAACCATTGGAAAAGCTTTCCTAAGCAAGCTTTATGCTCATTGAAGTACTTAAAAATGAAAAAAGAAGAAGAAGAAATTATTCATTTCGCTTCAAATTTGAACAAAAAAATAAAATTTGAATCCAACATATACTATATATTCCATCTTTTCAAATAGAAAAGGTGCATTTTGAAAACTATTATGTTAGTTGGTGATGTTACTTTTTAATAGTTACGATGTCAATCGATAATATTTATCTTTTTTTGAACTAATGATATTTTTGTTTTAAAAAAAATAAAATTTATATATCTAATCAAAACAAATTTGATACTTTAATCATATGAAAAAAGATTGAATGATTGTTAATTTTTATTTTTTCATTTTTATAGTTCTAAACGTTTGAAATTTTTTAAGTTTTGAAACTTACATATGATATAGAATATAGACTGAATATAGACTCTATTAAGAATTTTTAAATTACCCGTTTTTAAAATTAGTCGAAGATTTCAAACTCCTTCCAAAAGAAGAAGAAGAATGATGCAATTAGAATTTACCAAAAAAAAAAAAAAAAGAAATTAGAAATCAATGCAAAGATTCTACGCGAGATACATACATCGAACATGACCAACACCCAAGCATAAAAGGAAAGAAAATAAGAAAGTCTAGAAATTAGGTGGAAACAAATAATAAAATAATAAGTTTAATCCGCGTTGTAGAGAATAAATACCCGAAAAGAGTGGAAAAAAATAAAAATTGCAAAGCTACTTTTGGTTAGTTAATGAGGTTGGAGATTTCAGCAGGAGACTATATATACGTGTCGTGTCACTCCATGGAACCCGATAGCAACCAAAACCTCTTCACCTTTGCCGCTCTCTAACCTTTTTCTCTTCTCTTTCTCACTCCTTCTTCACCACCTCTCTCTCTCTCTCTCTCATTTTCCGCAACAATCTCAAAACCCTCCAAAACCCTAACTTTTTCTCTATATTCTCTCTTTCTCTTGCTTTGCCATGCCTGCGAAACGCTCGCGTATCGGTCAGCCCTCCAGCTTTGGAGAAACCGGAATGTTCAATCAGCACTTTCTGCCGCCGGTGGCCGAGTCGTCGTTGGGGCTACAGAACGATCCCCATGCTTCTCTGCCGAGAAATGCCTCGAAGGCACTGAAGCAGTCCGTGGAAGGAGTAGAGGAGCCTCAAAACTTCCTGTCGAGTCTTCTCTCTCAGCCGTCGTTGCCAGAGATAGGGAAGGAAGGGCGAATCGGTCATTTTCTCGATGAATGTCAGTACTGCAAGAAGAAAATCGGTCAGCATCAGGAAGTGTACATGTATAGGTAGGTTCTTAATTTATGTTTCCTTCTTTTTCTTTTTTTTTCCTTTTTTTTTTTTTTTTTTTTTGGTTTTTCTTACAATTTCTTAAATTCAGTTTTCTTTTTTTCGTTTCTTTATGATTAATAACTTGCAATGTCTCTGTCACTCTGTTTGGCTTCAAAGAAGCTGACAAAACGAAAGAGAACAGAGAATCGTTTGGTTAAATGAAGAAAATGCACGAGCCTGAGGTCTGTAAAGGCCAAATTCAGCGGTTTAAAGAATAATTTTTTTGGCACAAAATTTAATTACGCTTGCATTTTTGGGAATTTTTTAAACTCTTGTTTACATGGATTAGCCTCTAATTTTGTTTTTATACTTGTGGTTGTTTCTCTATCTAAATCAATATCTTTTTAGTCTTCAAATTTATGGTTTCACAAAATGTTTTTGGATTGCAGCATTCTTCTCCGCATTAGATAAATTGTTGTTTCTGTACTTTTTTAACTCTATTCATGACAATGCATGTGAATTGTTTAATGTTTGGCGTTTTGTGGACACCCTTTTGTATTTATCTACTCTAATTACTGAGATAGAATTTTGGGAATTAATATTCAGTGGACAATTATTAGTGGGGTTTTCCCTGATTAATGAATTTAATTGATTTGCTAATTAATTTTTGTCTTAAACATTTTGATTATGCAAAAAAAAAAAAAAAAAAAAAAAAAAAAAACACTGCCCAGATGCTTTCAAGCATTCTGTACATCGGAATGCCGTGACAGAGCGATTGAGATGGACGAAGCAGCCGAAAAACTATCCAAGCGACCAACCGAAGCACCAGCTCAGTTCAGCATGGTGGAAATTATGAAGGAAGGCAAAGCACCGAGATGAAAAAATAAAAAAAAGAAGAAGTAGGTTAAATTGTGTGAATAGTGTGAAATCACGCAAGCCTTAATAGCCTCCTATAAAACTACTGCTAGTACTAGTTTTTAGAGGGACTATAATGTGGTGGTACACAGCTGTCATATTTTAGAGACTGTCGTGCACCATGCAATGTAAATACAAGTCAGCCTTGTTTTAACTTTTTTTTATTTTATATATATATATATATATATATATATATGTGTGTGTCAAAAAGTAAGTTTATGTAAAGTTTAACCTGGTTTGGCTTAGGTTCTGGAACCTCTACGTTCTTTTTTCCAAGTAAATCTGTATCTGTTTCCAGCTTTTAAACGAGCAAGTTTATTATATATACTTTGCTAATGCTGAATAAACTTGAACCTTCCTCAAGATTTTAGAAATTATACTCCATAAGACTGAATTACTTTAAATTCAATCTAGAACAATTCTATCCTCCTATAGTGTTGATGCAAATTGCAATGCTATTCATCACTTTGTTTTTGCTGGCTTGTAATTTCCTAATCAACACTGGAATTCATTTTTGTTAATTTTGACCATATATTCGGCTTTTCATTGGGCCTAAAATATTGGGTTTTCCTCTGGACCTATGCTCATTTTCAGAAATTCAATAAATTGGGCTTCTTGTTGGGCCTATAATAGGCTTAGTGCTTGTTTCATTCAAAATCAGTCCGTTTACATAATTCCAATGGTTCACCTGGTAGGGTTTTGGGTTAACTGGCCCGTTTTCTCATCCAGGGGCAATCCCTGTTTGTCTATATGCAGAATTAGGTACCCAAACTTTTGGTCCTTTTGCAAACTTTGGAATTGGTTTTAGAAATTGTAAGCCAAAGTTCTCCCATTCCACCCCCAACAAGAAAAATTTTCAAGACACACTAGCATTTTCTGGAGGAAGCTATCATCTCTTTCAACTTTATACGAGTATTCTGATCACCAAACAAGGCTGATATCTATTACTTTTGATTCATGTATATATACTTTTTCAAAACTATTTGAAGCCATCAATGTTGATTCGCTCACAAGATTTGGTGGTATTTGGTATTTGGTTAGTCATGCATAGGAAGATGTATCACGTACAAAGACTTTAGCCTTGTACGCTCGAGCTGCATTCTGAACCTTTAAAATGTTATTTTAGACCCTCCTTCCTTTCTTCAATCTTTATTCTTTATGGCCTATCTGGTTATTCTTACTCACAAGCAACTTTTGGTCAGCCTTACTAGGACATAGTGTCGTGTTCTAACATTATGCAAATTTTTTTAGTATTCCCTTAACGACATTGTTAAGATTTATGAGAAGGATAAACTCTGAGGGAGATTTGCATTAGCGTTGAGGAGCAATGTATATGTATCAAGTGCGGGTCACGAAGGGTTTTAGTTAGGGAACCCTCAAGGAGAGTGAAAAAAGAGAAGCAAGTCTATTGATTTTCTTAGCTAGATTGCAGAAGAAAAGAAAATGTGACTTATTTTTATGTATGCACAAGGACCGTCCAATCAGGATACCAGCGTTTTTCTTTTTCTTTTCCTGTCGGGAGGATACACACGGACACATTTTCAGTTGCTCAGAACTGAGATGTAGAGAACATATAGAATCTTGGATGCAAATGGGATACGGAGTGTTTATTCTATCAAATTAAGCACTATAAAACTTGTGGGCTTTCTTTGCTACTTTAAAGAAGAGACAATTGCATGTCTCTCATCAAGAGTGCAAGGAATCCTTCTTCTGAGGGAGCTGGTTACTTTGGGGATTATAATCAGTCTCTGATAACTTCTTTTAGCCAAGGCTTCCAAATCAAAATTTTGGCTTATATATGTTAAAGAGTATTTTGCTTGTAATCCATGGCTCTCTTATAACTTGAAATCCTCTGTTTATTCTCAGCTAGGGTACAAAATTTTCAATGACAGTTGCTACCAAACAAGATTTTATGGGAATTATAAGCAGCTTGATATCATATGTGTAAAGCTTGAAATAGAAAACAAACTATAAGAATGTCATTGATGTTTAAATGAAGGATAAAATAGGAAAATATGCTATCATGGCTAGCTAGTGCTTCATATCTTTATCGTTATATAGGAGTTGAATAAAGCGCCAAAGTTTCTTCATAAAGTAAGAAGTAGATATATATATATATATATATATGTATATGCAGATGCTTCTTTTGTAGTTCATGCTTGTATTTTCCACTGAGCTAAACTATAAATTAACTATAAAGTATCCTTTAGGAAATCCACCACCTTTCAAAAAAAAAAAAAAACTCACTGTCCTGATGGATGTTCTTTCTAGAGTACTACTAACTAAATGGTGGAGGAACAATTAACAAACATACAGTTAATCAATCTCCATCGAAAAAATAAAAAATAATAATTAAAAAAGTTATAATACTCATTTGTCTCTAGGTGTACTAGACGTAACATACCTAACTCCCATACCTAACCCCATGTTCTGACGTCTAAAACGATTGAAAACTCTTTTTATTTTGAGATGCTATAGGACCCCTTTACTCCGAAAATAATTGGGGGGTTCTTGGCCTGCATTCCAAGTCCTGTGAAGCGATTTTCGAAATTTGTGAACAATTTTGGATTTGTCTTCTTTTGCTTAAGAATTCCAATATATACTAATCCCAGCTAGTCGGAGAAGGTTGTTTATATGCCTAAGAGGTAATTAACATTGAATTCATCCATGTACAAATTCTCTCCTTTGCCCTTAGGTTTATCATTTATTTATTTATTTTTAAGTTGAGTCAGTTTTGCCTTAATGCTTATGGACACACAAGACAAGCAATAGATAAGCCAGTGGATTCATATTTCATATGGCTCTACGGTGATCTGCATTTTTGGTAATAAAATTTACATCTACATACATTGTGCAAATGCATCAATTTCAAGCATGCTTATGATCATAATCTGCAGCTGTTTACAATATTAAGTAAGTTTTTTTTTTTGGTTATTTATACAGATCCCCAGTGGGCTCAATTTAAAAGCAGTTGTGGTACTGTGGTTGTTTTTATCAATGATATGGCGGACGAGGACCTGTCTTATTGAACTCACATGCAGGTCACTAATTTGTTGGCTCAATACAATCATAAATAAAAAATTAAATTAAAAAAGCCTTTTGGAACATTTAATTGGGATATAAAAAAATTAAAGAAATAATAAATTAGAATAGAGAAGAGTTATCAAATATATATTAACCTACATCCACAAATTAAAATCCAAAGCACTATATTTCATTGTATTGTTGTGGTTGTCTAAAATACATGAACAAACATCTATATGTAACATAAGAAAATAATCAATTACATATAATATAATTGAATGAGAAAATAATAAAGTTAATTCATCATAACTGAATAGGTTAATAATCCATTATACCTGAATCTTGGCTCTAATATTTCAAATTCTCAATACGTAGATTCTACTTAATAGTGTGGTTACTCATTCTGATTAGCCCGTAGAATCTTTAATAACAATTTCTATTGACTATCAATAAAGTGCAGTTGCATATATATACAAATGGTTCATCGTCAAGTCTACAAAAAATACAGGGCCAAGAAAACTCGATCGAACAAACGTAAAAATTACATTAGATGGAACAGGTGACAGAGATGATCGATGCTGTATTCATGTTTGTGCATGTATATATATATTTATATATATATATATATATAATGTTAATTTTGGTAGAAGAGAAAGTGGCATCTTTTAAGACATAAGTATATAAGGAGGTAACTTCTTCAGGACAGTTGTAGGAAGAAAACATTAATGTGGAGAGTAAAGGGGTCTCATTCTCAGACCCTCAGTGAAAGCTGACCAAAAACAAATCAATCAGATCTTGATCGAGACTCTCTGTTGTAATAATATATAAAAAGCAGAGTCTTTGCACGTGGAGATTCCACTTATATTTCGATATATATATATATGGGTTTTTTTTTTTTTTTTTTTTTTTTTTTTGGGCTAATCTACATCATCTTTACGTTATTCACACTATCATTTTCACCAGAAAAAACCCCCTAGACACCGTGTGCCTCTCTGACTAGCTTAGTAGTAGTACAATCCACTGACAACTTATTTAACAAGGCAACATATAAATGGACTGAAACCCTTTTTAATCCCTCTTTCAAAAACTGCCTGATCATGATACGATGCATTGATGAACAATTAATTTCACTCTCATAGATTTTTATTGTTAAAAAACCATAACTCAAACCAATAGCAATGCATTATTTTTGTTCCTCACTTTCCTTACTTTACTATCACATTCCCAGTACTCACAAGTCATCTTTCTTCTGCAGCCCCTGCTTGTATACATAGAGCTTTGCTATTTTAATGTTAATTCTGATCGTCAAAACAAATTTCAGCTAGCAAGCAGGGTATATAGATAGAGTGCGTCATACATACTTCATTGTGGAGTGTGGGAACGTTTTACTTTTAATTTTTTTGGGGGTGTATTTTATTGGGTTTTGAGATGTGAAAAAGTAGTTACTTGATATGTACATATAAAAATAAATAAATAAATATGGTATGGTAATTTATTAATGATGGCGTGGGATGAGTATAGAGAGTCAGAGCATTGACTCATCAGCCAGAGGCAGAGAGGCAGAGGCTGGGCCTCTGTTCTCTCTAAAGACAGAGACTTAAATCATGGCCTTGCCTCGTGTTATCTTCGAGCGTGCGGCAGTGTCAGAATTTGAGTGGACCAACCATTGGATCTCAATTCTCTCCTTTGAAAGCTTCAGCATCCATGGCTCTTATTCATGGGTTGGGGGACCAAAACCAAACCCAACATTATACGTATTTTTAAATTGCTTCCCTTAAAAAGCCACAAACTATTGTCAGTCTCATGAAAGATAAATTTTATTTCATTGGCTAAATTACTTTTAAGATAAATTTTATTTCATTGGCTAAATTACTTTTAACCTTTTTTTACTCTGTTTCTATTCTATGGCTGTCTTATAGGATTAATCCACTCTCCATCCATCAAGCCCAAGCAGCATGGAATTGGATTTGATAATTAAAGCTTTATTGTCAACGCATTGAAGTTGATGCACATCATAAGAAAATTAAACTTGGCAAGGTGTTCATAATTCAAATTCAAATTTGGTCTTTGAGTCTATCAATGAAATTTGATTGATATCTTTAGATTCAACTTTTGTGATAATGTGAATCTGAATTATGCGCCACTTTTTTGGTCTATGAAATGGGACATGTAATTAACTTGAATCCGGATATGCTCCTTATTACCTTTTCCATCACGATTTGATTAGTCACTGATCATTCATTCAATAAGAATGGTCAAGTTTTCAATAATCAGCTTGATTTAACCCTTGAAGCTTCAGCTTATTTCTTTCCTAATCTGCTCATTACCAAAAATAGTCAATTTACGTCAAATTCTATTTTTTATTTTTTTATTTTGTAAATTCCAAAAATCGTACGTGGCTGGCTAGTGTGGATACCCAATCTTTCCATCATAATTAACGTCCAATAGATTTTAACCTTTTGGTTCATCATCAGTGACGTCACGTGCTTGTCACGTGACACGGAAAACTCTAACTCTTCCTCCTGCGACGTCGGTGATCATCCATGCGTAAGCGGAGTACGAATGCCTCAACTCCAAGGAGTCAAAATGAGTTTTCGGGTCACCCAAGGCTGACGTCGGATGATATAAAAAACTACCAACCGGTGTCAGACACGTGGAGGAAGGAGTAATGTCATCCTTTGACGGTGGTGCAAATACTGGTAGGAGAGCATGTTCTGCGAGCGGATGATGCCTTTGCTTCTGCATACAACTCATATCCTAATCAGATTAATTTCATTAAAACCAATTAATTACTTCAAATAGAATCAATTCATTGTATATTATCTTAATCTAATCTAAAAGTGTCTGTAATCAATTAAAATATTAAGGATTTTATTGATGATGCATTGAGTGTGTTTTGGGTGAGAAGTGTAGCAGGTTATTGGTCTCCCAAGTGGGCTTACAAGGGCATGTGAAATACTTTTCAGATGACAGAACCACCAAGATGAAGATGATTGGTTTTAAATCTTAATTAATTTTCAACTTTTATCCGCTTTCCCACACCTAATATTGTCATATATATACATATGTCCAAGTTTATCTATGTAGTAGTGAACGTTATTAATTTAATTGAGAGGTAGTTAATGTGGCAATTTTCATTTGGCCATGTGGTCCAATGTTGTCTTAACCATGTTATTTGCCGAGGAAGATTGAAATATACATTATTTGAATTTGTCTTAATTCGGTTTTCAGCAAGTATAGTACATGCAATGCACATTCAAGATTATAATATACATATATAATTTTGTAAATCATCACTTATCGCTGTTTTGAGTTTATTTTATTACACAGTAGATCCTATATCATTATTTTGAATAATGTAATTTAATCAATTGGCATTTGGCATAAAATAAAAAACTAGCTATACTTAAAAAAAAACAAAGGCTTTTAATATACACTTCAATTTTCTTCAAATTTCGAGTCCAGCATATTAAACTCAATAGTAGTAAACATTTAATCGTTTCAATGGAAGGGACATGAAATCTACTCTTTGGTTTCAACCCTTTATGAGAACCCACCTGTTGCCTTGGGTGTTTTAAAGCTGCAACCGTGGACGGACGAAGGTCAAACCATATATGGTTGGTTCTAGACTTCTAGCTAGCCTTCTCCTTCTAGCAAGAAAAAAATATTTTTCTCTACGAAATATATATATATATATATTTATTTCTTTAATTATTATTTTTCTCTTCTAAAACAAGGAAAAGAATATGATTGTGGGAAGTTGAGCCACTCTTTTCATTTCCTTTTTTTTTTTTTTTTTTTTTCCTTTCCCTTTTTTCATTTTTTAATTTCTTTCTTCATGTGTCTGGGTTTGCTGTTTCTGTGACATTCAAAAAGCAGATTGTTTTGCATCATAAAATAGCAACCGAGGTGCCAACCCTCCATCCCCACTTGGATTTTTTGCCTCCTTTCTTTACTAATAACCCTTAACAAAAGCTAAAGCTAATAAATCACAATTGTAATTTATAAAACTTAAAAAAACAAATATTACAGACTTTCAGAGCTCTCCAATATACCCATCAAATTGAATATATATTTTTATGTAACTCTTGGAATTAAAGGATTCCATGTTTGTTGGTTTAAGCAATTCAATTAGTGTGCTTTCATGTAAATGGCAGGAATTTCGTCCTCTTCATAACAAAGAATGTAGCCGACCAATAAAATCTATGGTGGATCATTTTTCAGAAATTGATGTTTCCTCAGAAGAAACAATTGCAAACCACCGGTAGAGGAACCACAATTTTAGGTCCTAGATTGGCATAGTCCGGACAACCCGAATAAAGCCATTAGTTTCCATCCACTTATCCAATGGTAGGGAAAGATTTTTCTCTTCACATGATTGAGAAAACCTCAAATATTCAATTTCCGAGAAAAGTTATAGAAAGTTCAATGTCCTATTTTGATCATTGGTTGCCATATTGCATTCCATAATAAGTTACGTTATATAAGATTTAAATCAATGACAATAAACAAAAGGACGGTGTATCGGATGTGTATAAAATCAAAGCAATGAATACATGGTCGGTGAGGTAGAAAGAACTAGATAAAATGAAATAAAATAAACAAAGAAGAATAATAATCAAATCTGCACATAATGTAAAACAAAGAAATAAATATGTTTTATATTGATAGTTTGAAGTTGAGAAACAGTAAAGAATAAAGAGATCAAAAGATTTCAAAAGTAATAATAAAATAATTGGTTCCCGATTCCCTTTGCAGAAAAAGTGTTAGCCAATTGTCACGTCTGGCCGGGTCCAGGCTTTATGGGATTCTTCTCCTAATAAAATCTGTAAACTTCCAAACATGTCGAAAATTAAAACCCTTGTTACTTTTATTGCAAAGTTCAAATCATATCAAAATTAAGTAAAACTAAACAAAGTTGAAAACCCCCTCATTCATTGCATTGCTCGTGGTGGCTATTGAAACCATACACGAACAACTATAATCTATGTGTCTCAAAGTAGTTTCAATTCCTAAAGATTTGTGCAAACAAGATTTTGCTTTATCTTTTTTCTTTTTTCGGAGAGGCCCGGGATGGAGAATGAATCAAGTTTCCTACTAAAGATTTTGTAATTCACTGTACTGGATTTCACATCAAAATTAACACCCATATCTTTCAACAATCCTCTTTATTAGGTATATCATTTGTTGGGTAAATTTATAAAATATATATATATATATATTTGGTTTTTATATAATTTTTAGAAATAATATATTAAGAAACAAAATAAATTTTAGGTAAAATTAAAAAAATAAATAAAGCAGAGAATCTACTGTCCAAGTAGACAGAGTGTGGGGCTCTCAGTTGCCACTTGGCACAGTATTTTGGGCTGGTTTTTATGTCCATGACTTTGAGAACCCATTTGTTATTCCAATGATTTGCCACGTGTCAGATGAACACGAATTATAATTACTTTTGCGGTCCCCCCAAGATCCAGGCGAGTCTAGTGCGCGTGCAAAACACTGCACGTGAATAGACTTGGGATAAAAGAAGAGCGTGAAATGCAGGGAAGTTGCAAAGGAGTGGGATATGGAGAAGAAAGTGGGAAACAAGGAAGTAAGTTGGCACGGAAAACCAGTGTGCGTGAGACGGAGACATATTTTGTCTTTGACATCCAAATGCCGTTCCAAAGCGCGCGGGTTTCAGTTGCAAAAGATTTTTCATATTTTTCACCCAAAAAAATTATTAAAAAAAAAAAAAAAAAAGATCAACCACATTTTCAATAATCTTAAAAACTTTTTTTTTTTTTTTTGAATTTATCAGGCAAACATTATCTACACTTAAGACATATATATTGGCTTTTTCTTGAACAACAAACAATGGAAAAATGGAAAAGAGGAAAAGAGGAAAAAGAAAAATTTGTAAGACCCACACATTATGACTTGCTGTAACTTATCTGACATACACATTTTGTGTAAGAAAAAGATTGGGGTGAAGGATATAAAAGAAGGGTTGTGATTAACTTCCAGATTCTAAAATGAAAAATTGATATGAAAAAAAAAAAAAAAAAAAAAAAAAAAAACCAGAAGAAGAGCTCAGATTAAAGATTAGTACTGGTAGCTTTATTTATTCAGTAAAATCATTAGCAGTAACAGAAAAAAGAGACTTTACATCAATCACATACTTCAACTCTGTCTTTTTCTTTTTTACAACTAGTAATTGAGTATCCATCACATCTACATTTCCTTTTATCATTCTTCAGTATAAGAAAACAAAAACAAATAATAGGAAATAACTAAAAAGATTGTTGATTCTCTCATCTTCTTTTGCCTATTATCCACATTTTATTCATAAAGAATTTTGAGTTAGATGCTGATATTGACTAGCCGCCTCCGGAACTGGATGAATCCGTACTGCAAAATCACATAGAACATGTTAGTTATGCATTAAGATATGCCTACAATTCTAGTTTGACATTACAGTATACTTATCAAACAACATGGGTAAAGCATTTTTCCTTCTACGTTCTTTCAGATCAGTTGCTATGTCTTTTGAGACACACTTACATGATAAGAAATGCAATACCAAGCAAAAAATTAGGCTCTGTTACCTCATTACTGTAATCCACATTATTCCATAGGCTGGTGAAAAGAATGGCAAGCCGCAACTTTGAGGTCAGTAACTTATCAACAAATTCACATATGTACCTGCTGTATGAAAGGTAAATGGAGAATTAGACAAATAGATTTTAGGAAGAAGAATTGCAAGCAAATTGCGAGAGAGAAAGAAAGTGAAACCACCGACCTTTTGGATTGTGGGCTAACAGAATGTCTCAATCGCCATCAAGGCAGAATCCCTTTGGTTAGCAGTGCCTACCTGCAAATAGGGACCAAATAACTGATATAAGCATATGGACAAGGCAAGAGATCTCACAACCATAAACTTTAATAAGAAGGAGGGCATATTTTACAACAATGCCTTTAAGAAAGCATGCCTGGTAGAAATACTACTTTCCATGCAGAAAAAAGGAGTCAGTGGACCTGACCAAAAGCGATTAACCCCCATGGGAAACTATCCATTAATTTCAAAACCAGTATTTTCCTGAAAGCAACATTGATCCAAGTTAAAACAATTCATTAATCAATTTCATAAATGCTCAGTATGTCCGATATTGATCTAAAAATAAGACAATCTAGATAGAGAAAATCAAAGAATACCTGAATCATCAACGAGACAAACTGGCGATCATATTCATAAAAAGAGTCATTCACCTGATTTTGCATTTGTAGAAGCCCTGTTTACAGCCCATTAAAATTCAACTCAGTCTTAAGTAAGACGACAGAAATTACAAGGCAAAACAGAAGACAATGGCTTACTCCCACATCTCGGACAAGTACCTAGTTTTAAAGCATCACATCCAGCTTTAATCATGTGGAGGCAAGCAAACACAAAAAGAGTATCATCCTTCAAAAGAAATTGACATCAGCGTATCCATGTGAGTGTGGCAACAACTCTTCAACCTCAATCCTGGAACTAGAACAACTCATGCTTTTCTTGATTCGGCTACGATTCAAAGACTCAACCTCTGCCAAAAATATGCTGTAAACTGGTCTATGATCAGAGAATTTGGATTCCCCACGAACATAGGACAGCTGATGGAGGCCTCTTCCAAACCATAATATTCGATCACACCTTCACATACAGATGGGAGGATTAGAAGTTTGCATTGTATGAGAAGCCTACTCATTTTATTATAAATTTCTAAGGAAATAAAAAGAGATTACCATGCTGGTGTTCTTCGCTTCTCCTTTGGGTGCCTATCGTCTCCAGCATATCTGTCTGAATTATTTGAGTACTTGTAAGTTGGAGGGAAATATATCTTGCCTTCATTCCATCCCTCAAAGACTCGTCCACGTCTCTGCTCTATCCGTAACTGAACGTATGAACAGATGAATCTTTCAGAACGAACAGTTGCCGAAACAATTTGAGTAAATGCCGGGTCAAATTAAATATTGGCCAAAATTACTAGCAGGAGGGGGTAAGTAGCATGCCTGGTCATTCTCTAACAATGCTCTCCAGTTGCGCATCTCAACAAGAGCCTTTGCAGAACGATAAGAGAGGGCAATCCGATAATTCAAATCACCAAGCCAAACAATTCGACTGTACCCAGGGGAATACAATTAGAGTACACAATAGGGTATTCCAAAATTGACCAACTTCACTAAACACAGAGAATGGACAATGAGGTAATGGACAAACAATGCAATCACTCAAATAAATGAATGTCGGAACAAAAAATGTAATTGGATGAATGTCAATGAGAGACTTACTCATGCTCAAGTATCGTCTGTGGAGAGTTTTCATCTCCCATGCCATGAACTCTGGGGAAACGTGTCTTCCTAAGGATCTCCATGACATCGGAGTTCCTTCGAAGTTCATCTCCCTCCTTCTGCCCAGAGGTCAAATGACTACAGATGAAGCAAAAGCTCGTTTGGTGCAAAGACATACTAATTGAAATTGAACCCTGGAAAACCCGAGAGAATGAGTTGCCACTTAAATGGAGTTGCATCACATTTTTACCTTCAAATTCTATAAATCGTTGAGAAAAGAAATTTGTACCTTATTTCCAAGATAACCCATCAATCCTCTGCCCACACAAGACACTTTCATGTTACGAACATCATCTCTAAGATCACTTTTGACCCACACTGTCAGAAATATACCGACCATTTGCTTGCTAGCAACCAAACAATACCTTGAATGCCCTGACTGTCTATCTCTATCCTCCATGGAAAAAGAACCACTATGGGACAATGGTGAATAATGCATGGCAACCGGTGAGTCCCCCAATCCATTCTCATCATCAGAGGAACCCCATCTGTAATTGGGGTCGTAATCACTTGACCTGTTCCCAAACATAACCCGATCACAAACGCTGAAGCGCCGATCAAGTCGGGGTTGTGGTATCAACATGTCGTTGTCCATTCTCATGCTGCGACTCAATGATTGAAAGGAACGGCGATGGAAGAAAGAGGAGGCCTTCTGCCTTGTTGACCCCTCAAAGTCTGCATCTATTTCCACAATAGGATCAGGGATAGGTGAAGGTGTATGGCAACCACCACTGGTGCCAGGAAGACTATTTAGAGTTCTCCTAATAAGAGCTAGCCATTTCCTAGCTGGGCCATTGTCCTCTGTGCCCAAAACGTTACCAGCATTCAAAGGAACAATTTCTTGAAACCTGAGATCCAAAAAGATCTAACAGCCTTCTTTAATGTCCAGAAACATTGCCTGAAATATATAGTTCCAGAATAGGAAATGAAAATAAAATGGACATACCCAAGAACATAAATGTCAGCAGGAGGAGATGTGTGAAGCCAATCTTCAAGATTCAAATAACCTGGAGGAGATTTTCCAGCAACATTCCATGTAGCTACAAAGACCCTGCCCACAAGGAAAGAACACAATAAAACCAGCTTCCGCAAAGGCTTTAACAGAGAAACAGAGAAAAAAAAACATACCTATAGTTATGCACATCTGTTACTTGTGAGGCCTCCAGGTCAATTTTACCACGCCGCATTCTATCAGAGTGCCTCTTGCTGAATCTTTCTGTGCATTTTTGAGTATTGATTCAGAATGTATAATGATGATTTTGAAAGGAAAAGGAAAAAAAAAAAAAATAAAGAAATTAGGCGACTTTGAAAGGCATAATTGCCTTTTAATATTTTTTGTTTTTGACTTTAATTCTAATGGATTTTCAAAGCAGCGTGGTCCAAAGCAATACTGAAGGTGTCTGATACTGAACCTGTTTTGCTTTTCTTGATCGTGCATGCCTCCCTCTCTGAATAGTTGTTCCTCCACTCTTCATCACCACCTGAAAAAGAAAAATCATAAAGTTATTAAAGCTGCGCTCTTTCCACTGTTATGCATTGATTCCACGCATTCAAATACCACCCAACAAAAAATTTAATTATTAAAAAAAGAAAAAAAAAGAAAAAAGGGAGCGCGAGAAATTTGAGAAAACAAAGAGAATAGATCTTGAGCAGCAAAAAGAACTAGCAAAAGTCATTGAAACCAAAACTTATGGAACCAGACTAGCAGTGATGTAGAGTACAAACTGTAGAATAATGCACGTTTTATTCAGTGTCTGGAAAAATCTAAAGCAAGTTAGATAATATGTTGCAGGCAAATCCCATTTTGGTTTGTTGGTATAAACTCTGAGATTCCCAATCATAGAACCCTAATTGATACCCAAATCATGCAAAAAAATTGACCAAAGATGAAACAATCACCTCCGTATGCGACATCATCCGAGTGAAAGTCCTCGGCTTTGCTCTTAATGTTGAACCACTTCTTGACCAGTGACTTGGGCCATGAAAGCTTCACCAAGAACACAGAATCAGCAATCTCACAACAAAAAAGCACACAAAATCAGACAAGTGGCTTGCATTTTTCTCAAACCTTGCTTTTTTTGAAATTCTCATCTCTCATTGTTCACAACTTCATATAGCTATCTTGATTTACTGCAAAAAGACCAATTTTCAGTTCTTTCTTCAACTTGGGCTTCGATTCTTTCTTTCTTTCTTTTTTTTCTTTTTCGTTTTTTCCTTTAGAAGTAGATGTGTTAAGAAAACGAAGAATAATATAGCTGGGGAACAAGAAGAAATTCAAACTCTGATTGAGAAGAAGAAAGAATAAGGGAAGGCTCACTGGTTTTCCGAGGGAGAAGAACAGACCAAAAGGGAAATCCTCTGTTTTCTCAGTTTTACGAAAAGAAAACAAATGGGGCAACAAAGAAAATGCCAAAGTCTTGGCATTTTATTTCAGAACATCCAAAAACAAGGTAAAAATCCAAGAACCCAGGTGGGTATTCCTGCTTCGTTTTGGTGCAGTTTGATAGAGAAAAAAACAGAGGAAAAAGGAAAAAACAGAGGTGATTATAAATGGAAAGGAAGAGAGAGGGACAGCCCCAGACCCCCCCTATGCGCAGAAGTAAGTAAGACTAAGAGATTCTGAAGGTAGAACTAGACAATGTAGTAGACATAGAGTGAGAGAAAGAGAAAGAGAGAGAGAGAGAAAGAGAGAGGTCGTGCCTAAGAAAACCTCGTTGGGGTCACAGAGCAAAGTATCGAATTTGAAGAGAATAAAGTGAAGGGAAGAGAGAGCTTCGCCCTCTCGAGGCTCTTTACTCCAAATCCAAGGCCGACCCAGCTGCTGGGGGACTTGTTGGGGACTGGGGAGGGGCTTAGGATATATTGGTCACCCACCCACACCACCATCCACCGGACCATCCTATCTCTCTCTCTCTCTTTCTCTCTCTACCTTCTCTCTCTCCTCAAAAACTGTATACATGTATATTCCTATATGTTTCTTATTGTTTCTCTCTCCAACTGCTGCCCGCGGTCAGCAAAGTTGGGTTTTGATCTAGTACCCATACACAACAGTTCAACCCATTCCTCTTCCCATTTGGTCGTCTATGAACGGCCTTACGGCCATATAAAGCAGTTAAAAGAAGAAAATAAAGATAAAAGGGATTTTATGTATCGGGGGCTTCTTCTTTTATGTTTGTTTATTTTTCTTATTATACATTATTTACTTTCAAATACTATTAACAATTTCAAAAACTTTTCTTTTTAACATTATCTTTATTTGGTCTTCCTCTTGACTTCCTTAATTCCTTAGAAAATGAGGGTCATAAAAAGAAAAAAAAATCTTACCACAAAATATTGTGGAAACCAGGGCATGTTTGCCCAGTTCCAAGGAATGTTTTTTGCTTCCAAACATGGAGTTTCAAAATGTAGTTGTTTTTTTGTTTTTGAAAAGGGATGTTTGATGTTTCTCCAATGCTATGTAAAATTTTGTTGGGTTTTTGAAAGATTGGAAAAATGTTTGTGGTCCAAATCTTAAAGTAATTCATCTCCTCAAAAACCTTGATTTTGTTGCTTTTGAGTAGAACAATATGTTACTTCCGGGTATGCAAAATAGAGGTCTCTTTTTACTTGATCAAGAGCCGCCTCCAAGAGAACCAAGGCAATTGTCCCGACCTACCTTATTTCTACAAAAATCGATGTGAATTTTGCGTTTGAGAAGTGCTTTTTCTTGTTTACTCTAATGTAGGATCTTGTTGGGCTAATATAGGGTCCTAACGCCTAGCTCGACTCGCTCATCCCTCTATAGTTTAATACATAAAAATAGGCAGAACAAAGTAATTTCTTGGATTAAGCTTTCTCATGGTTTTGATTTTTTCTTAATTGACTAATCTTCATCCACATGCCACATGTGGGAGACTGTGTCTGATTCCCCTTAAGCTCAGTTTTTCATACTTCAAGGCTCTCGCTACTCAATTAGTTTAATATGTTGCAGAGTATTAAAGTAATATATATATATATATATATATACATATATAAATATACCACAAGACAGTAAAACGCTCCAAGGAACACGTCTCCATCTTCCCAAAATGGGAATCCCTAACAAAACCCATATGACCCATTACTCTATAGTGAAGCTTCCACTACCATTTTAGTCATTCATGTCCCAAATGCATGCTTGCAAAGACCTGTCTAAGGCATATATATGTATGCCTGTCCAACCAAAAATCCACCCCTATTTTATCTATATGATCCTCCATGGGTATGATCATGGAGAGACAAAGAGGCTGACTAATTCAAGTTTAGTTTCACAGAAGGCTGAAAAAAGAAATAGAAAGAGAGAGTCTCACAATATTTTATCCTTGGTGATTGTAGGACCATATGTTTGGAAGTAACTAAAGGGTCTTCATGGAAAATTGGCCTAAAATAGTACAACTGACTTTAAAGAGAAGGACTTGTCTCCTAATTTATGCAAGAGAAAAGGGACCCAAATGGGTAAATGCAAATATACCAAGAGGAAGAGTTTGCTACTTGAAAGTTAAAATCTTTCATTTTCTTAATGAGAGGATGTTTGGGGGTACCCATTTTGTCATGAAGAATGAAAATGGGATCTATTGGGACACCATATACTTGGACACTCAATAATGATGTTATGAATTTATGATGCTTCTCCAATCTCCTTTTTGTTTACATGATATGTACCTTATCTTTTACCTAAAGGTCACGTGGGACTTTGCACTTGCAAAACCTCTCAATATCGTTCATTCTAAATTGACGACAAAAATGAATTTTAGTCGCCAACTTTGAAGGAACGTCTTAGACCCTCTCTTTATAGTTCTCTCACATGTTGTTAATAATAATAATAAATAATAAATAAAAACTTTGAATGAAATTAATCAGGGTTGGCCCATTTTCCTTTCTCTTGCTCTGCACCAAATTTGAAGTTAAAAGAAAGAGTCTCGAAAATAATTGAAACTCCCTTTTTTAGTGACCAAAAAAAAAGCTTTTTGTTTTTTTCCCCCAAAATTGTGTTACTTGTAATTAGATGACAAGAATTACAGACAGATAGATAGACAAACGAGGCAGTCAAAGGATGATCTTTGATTTGAACTTTGGGTAAAGTATCTTCTCCTCTTGGAAGGAATTTGATTTTCTTTCTGTTTCTTTTGCTTTTTCAGCTTTAAAACCCCCATCCTTAAGCCACCCCTTCTCTTTTGTCTTCACGGTTATTCATATAAACCCATGGTGCTTTTTTTTTTTTTTTGGAAGAACGTTAGTTTGGGCTTTTGGTTGGTTTTGTGTATTTGGATTTTGGAAACGGGGCTTTCTTATTATGTCATTTTCTTCACCATCTGGCAAAAGAAAGAGGTATATATTTCCAAAGCAAATTCCCCTCCGGGCTTTTCTGTACTTACTGATGTAGACTCCCTGCCTTTCCATTTTCCGACATGTATTTTGTATTCATACCTATACACAGTATTTCCTTCATAATTATTTAAGTGGTAAAAAAAAAAAAAAAAAACCAAAAAAAACAAAAAAAGGCAAAGATTGGACGGTCCAGATTTCATTATCCATGAAGCTGTTCTTTTCAGGCTTTGAAGCCCAACCCACAAGGTCCTTTCACGTAGAGAAAGTTTACTGCACCATGTACTACACCGTAAACTCGTATGATGGCCTTTTGTTGCTTAAAGACAAGAAAGTCAACACAGCCCAATATGTATAAGATACGAATTTTGTTCAATACAGACACAAGTTTCCTGGGTTTAACGTTTCCTTAGCAACCAAAAAGCTTTCTTGGATTGAACAGAAAAAAGCTTTTGGTTTGAACTTTGAATGGTTTGGTCATATCGGTAGTATTCATGAAGAGAGTACATTTTGGCTTCCACTTGTCGACCCCATTGATATTTTATTTTCACATTAGGGGTGGGTAGCACTTTTTTCATTTTTCAAATTTTTTTTTTTTTCTAGATGGATTTATGAATACTATGAGAATAGAGTAGTGATCCTGAATATTTATTCACTGAAATAAATATAAAATATCCCTATTCAATTTGTAGCAAGTTAATAGAGAAGGAACAAAAATGGAGCTATTGGGAATTTAATTAAGTTAGGAGATATATTATGATGAGAAAATAATATAGTACAACACCACCTACAAAGAGAATACAATAAATGATGAGAAAATAATACAAAATTGACTTTGTCTGTTTAATTATTATATTGATGTGAAATTTTTCACCTTTTAGGCAAGTAGAAAATGATGATGAGGATGAAGGGAATTCATGGAAACAGTTTGGGTTAATTTTCCTCCATTTCAGTGAGCTGAGCTGAGCTGGGCAAAGATCTTGTCACTGTCTTTCTTGGCATTTCATTTTCGTAGCAGCCAGCCAGCATGGCCTGTGCACCCGTCACCATTCATATTGCCTATCAAATCACCACGTCTTTGTCCTTCTTCTCCCACGTCCCAAGCCCTAGTGTCTTTCTTCGGTCATTCAAGTTTTACACATAAAAGTAGGAAGATGATGATGATGATGATGATGATGATAATAATAATAACAATTTGGCATATGAATTATCTTTTTATTGTCATCATTATCACGGTATAAAAAAATGGCTACAAAAACGTGAATGGCACACGTAGAATCCATCAGCCTGTAAAAAGATCAACCTTAATCTTCTTTTCCATGTCTGCAACTGATGCTTCAAAATTTATTTATTAATATATATATATATATTTTTTTTTTCCCCTCTTTCTTGCAAAATCTAGTAAGACATGTAAGAACCCATCAAGGTTTTCTTTCTTGCGTTATCCATCTCAGTGTCCTTTACCTTTTTATCCGATGAGTTATATTTTAGTTGAAATGAATAGTAAACTGAAATTTACCAACCAAAAAAAAAAAAAAAAATAGTAAACTGAATTCTGTAATGGATTGGCAGCAGCATGAGAAAAACCTGGGAAGCAATCTACACGTACTGCAAATGCAAAAGGTGGTTATAGCTACTAGCTAGCTAGTAGCGTGGCTAGGACAAAGATGGACTTGAAAGCTCAACCAGAACCCAGAGAAAATTAATTCCCATTTTATCTTGACCACATTAATTTCTGTAAAATCAATTAATATATTATACATGCATACATATATGGACCAATAAGCAATTTTTATTTTTTTTTTTGTTGGTTAAAATGGACCAATAAGCATTAATTACACAAACGAGTCGCAAACTTCCTCCATAAAGAACGTCTTTGTGGGGGCTCTAGATACATCATGATAGTGGTTGCTAGAATAACCATAAAGCAAATAATAAACACCGGTCTATTGCTTTTAAGACATAAAATATATGCATAGAATTTTGGATGGGCAATAAAGGAGGAGATCAGAACTTCCACTATGGTGGTTTGGCCACCAGAAAGACCTATTTCATTAGCAAGTCAACATCATTTCCTAATTTGTCTTTACTTATATTTTCTACTTTGTCCTTCGGAAAAATCCTCTGCTTCAACATCCCCTTTTCTCTGTTGCCCATAGTCATTGGCCTTAAAAGTTTTCTCTTGCACCTGTCCAACTCTAAATGACCGTCCACAAACATGTAACAGCAATTTTCTCTGTTTAATTTAGCTATTTAATCTGCATTCCATTCTGCTACTGACACAAAGTCAACAACATATCATGTATTGCATATATGATACACCCATGATAGAGAAAAAGTTTATTGTTTCAAGGAAAATTTGATGTAGAGTACATTGAGTAACGAACTCTCCAAAGCTATAAAGCTCAAAAGAATCATGGACACTAATGAAAACTTTCTTCATGGACTTTTAAGTGGGCATAAACGAAATTTAAATTGTTAGGTTGCTGTCCATTTCACCATAGTAACTCCTACAACAATCACATATTGTAACAGGAAATTCCCATTATTACCAATAACAACCCCTTACAAATGAGCTAACTGCTCAATGCAAAAAAAGCCCTGAGTTCCCCTACTTAAACGCATATATATTATATGCTCTGGTATTTTTGATGAAATAAAAACAAATCGTTAGGTTTCCCATTAAAATTACTCCTCTAAATTGGAGTCTGTGGAGCATGAAGATAAAAATCCCCGATTCTATATACATATAAAAGAGGAAGATGTCACAGAAATTAGAAGGTGGAAACAAAGCATAAGGTCTCCTGAAGTAACTCAACAACATCCATCCCAGTAAGTTTACTATTACCACTTGAGAATAATTATGTTGTTTTCGGCTTCGGCGATAGATTGAGTCCAAAAATGCAAGTAACTATCAATACTTTTTCAAATACCAGACAACAAACGAACTCCATCAATAAAAGACGAATCCCACATTAATATACAGCGCTCGGGGACCAGTTATGAGGTTGAATAGTATGAGAAATTTAATGCCACATGCAAACACTTCTTCCGTGCATGTCATTTTTGTTGTCTTCCTTTATATTATTATTATTATTATCATTTTCATAGGGTGTGTGTCATATTTTCTAATTTGATAAATTTCAGTTTCAGAGTTTCCATGACTGCAAAACCTACTGATAGAGAGCCAAAAAGACCCAAAAAATTTGAACAAATTTAACAACAATCCCTAATATTATCATTGCATAATACAGGCGCTTGAACTTACAAATTTGAGCAAACTCACAAAATTACAAAACCCAATTCAAACTTCATACAATATATATATATATAAATCAATAGCAATTCCATCAAAAATTTATCTTTACTATTTACGTTGAGACGCCACAACATCGTAACAGTTGCGGGCCAACCTCACGCAATCCAACCAGTGCAAGATTTCCGCATTGGGGTCCCTCTCGATCACCACATCCGAAACGGTGATCTGCAACTCACCCCTAAAGCTAGTGATCCGGCCGCGGACTCTAGCGACGACGCCGAGCTTGACATGGGCAGCAAAGCGGTCGGCGGCGTTGGCAATTAGTCGAACATCTGATGGGTGTCGGCGGGAAAAGTAAGGGGAATTGAGATGGTTGAGCCAGAGGATGCAGGTGATGCAGCCGGTGCCGTCGTCGACGGTGAATTTGAGGAATTTGTTGGGTTTGAGATCGCGGGAAGTGACGACGCCGACCGTCTCGAGGCGCGAAAGGAGGATGCCTTTGCGAGAGAAAGAGATGGGATCGGAGAAGGAGGGGGTTTGAGTGAGAGAGAGGAGGTCGAAAGCCAAGAGCTTTACGTGGGTGTTGCAGAGACGGTTGTCCATCGCACCTCAAATCCGGCTTTCAGAGATACTAACACTTTGGATTTGGTTCGTCAAGATCCTTGGAGTTTCTGGTCGACTTTTGGCGGGAAACATCCTTTTCTTTCTTTTTTTTTTCACTTTTTTTTTTTTAAATTTTTACTGAAACAGGTCTTTCTGACGTGTCAAGCTACAGCTCTCAGTCTTTAATTTTTTTTTTTTCTTAAAATAGAAATCATTCAATTAAATTGACTTTTTTTTTTTTTTTTTTTTTGGGGGAGAATTTAATTCAATTAACTTAAACATTTGAATTTCCTGAGTTAATTAGTACAATTTTCTGTTCTGTTTTTTTATTCATTAAAAAACCGAATATTGGGCCACATTAATGATGAAATAGATGTTGGGCCAGACTCAACGGGACATGTTTGAAAAGAAGAAGAAGAAGAAGAAGAAGAAGCAATTTCATCCAACCCTAATATTAATTACGAGTTTATGGTAGCTCACTTGAACCGGAAGATCTAACTTGGCTTAGTTTGGCCTAAACACCCCAGAAGCCGAAACAAATTGGTCAAAGTCAATTGAGACAAACTGAAGCAAGAAATACAAGGAAAAGGAAGGTAAAAAAAGATACAGATTTTTTTTTTTTTTTATATTTCAAGGCGAGCAGACAAGTTGAGACAAGAGTAATTGCTCACCAACCGAGTGGTACCCAGTAAGAAAGTTGTGACCTTCAAAATCACAAATAATCTATGTCCTCATCACATTCATAACATCAGCTCAAAAAATAGTTCTCAAATGACAGCGATCATCCGAGAATGTATGCATCTTTATTAGCTCTGAAATCTCCTAACCAACAAAAGGTTTTCAAGGTCAAGGGACCACTTTCACGTGAATTCACGTGGCATAAGACAAGTGCTACAAATTGAACAACAAAGTAGTCAGCAATTTTTTAGGTATACCAAGTCAGGTGCAATATAAGGATCACCTCTTCAGCTATTCTTCGATGATGAAAACCAAGATCTACATGCACATACCCCTCATCCATTAACCATATTATGTGACACCTCCACAATCATTATCATATTCTCAAGACAAGACAAACGACAATCAATCGTGCCCTAAACATGCCGATTACCTATTTACAAGGAGAATGTGAAACGAGAAGAAAAATTCTTTTGCTCTGCATTAATGTCAACTATTCAATGTCAGAACAAGAGTATGCATACAGTGATCCATAGCTGGTTCTACAATCTGTTTAAAAATTTCAATAGGTTCCATGATGCTCATACCATAATAGATATAACAGAAAGCTGTTCGCTATATTGTAGGATTCATCAACCATTGAAGACATCTAATTCTGCATTAGATAGCTCCTGCAAATTCTCATCCAACCATGGTTCGCTTCCGACCTCGTTGTCTCACTGTGGATTGTCAACAGTAAGGTATATTCCATGAAATGATTAGTAGGAATTATAATATAAATATAAAATTGGCGATCAGGGGAAGAGAATGAAGAAATGGGAAACCAAGGACAAGTATGAGAACAAGGTCATACCTTGAGCTAACTTGTTGAATGTTGATGACCACTGCTTTGAGGACTTCCGATATGCAGCAAGTATCCTATCCATCTATACATGAATACAGATATTAAAAACCAAATCTCATTTTTACATTTTTAATCTGAATTTAATTTCAAAAACCATTCGACAATTCCCCAAAAAAAAAGAAAAAAAGAAAAAAGAAGCAGTACGCATGATAGATTTGGATTTCCATCTTTTACCAATTTGGAAGCATTGTAAAACCCACTTTTGAAACCTTGTCAAGCCACTGTCATAATATCGTTTCAACTTTTTGGGCAAAATAAATAAATAAATAAAATAAAACCTTTTGTAAATCGCATGTTCTCAAAAGCAAATTTAAAAAAATAAATAGTCAGGCTTACCACATTCCCACATGAAGAATGCATTGAGAGCAAAGCTCGTTCCAATACATACAAATCAACAGCTTTATCTTCTGGAAGGGTTGATGTGAAGCTCAGACCAAAATCAATAAGAACCTGAAGAGGAGAAATTTACAATTATTATGCAAACTCATAAATATAAATAAATAAAGCATAACAGGGATGACTAGAATTCCTCTCCCTCTTCCAAATCCCTTCTTCTCTACTCAATCATAAATGGAGGTTAATTGAACAAGAGGAAGTATAGTAACTTTGTGAGTAAAATAGAAGAGCAAGAAACTCACCAACTGATTGGTACCACCTCTGATTAACATGTTTGATGTGGTCAAATCACCATGGATGAGACCACCATCATGCAGTTTTCCAATTGCATCACCAATCTGCATCGCTATATCTTCCAATCGTTCTTCCGAAACACCATGCAATCCAAATTCAAGAAATATATCTTTGACAGAGGAACCCTCTACATACTCAAAAGTTAGTGTATGAAGCAAAGGATCCAAAGAGTAGAGTACTGGAGTATAAACCCCAAGTCGTCGTGCTTTTGTCATGCACCTCGCCTCCTGCACAAAAGTTTGTGGACAAGTCATAAATAAACATAGAACTTTATTAATAAACAGGTCGGAAGCAATCCAAATAAACTGACCGCATTTAGGCGCTTGAGAGTCAACTTTGAATCCAGAGATGGATGCCTGTATTTCTTTGAGAAGCGTTCTTTGACAATTGATCTCCTTCCCGAAAAGGTTGACTCAAAAACTCTCTGTAATGGAAGTTCAAAATCAAAAGGCAAATTGGCAAACTTTGAATAATAAAATCCCACTATCATCCACTGCATGGGAAACTACGAAAAATAAGGCAAGCTATATCATCTCATGTGTTTGGATCTCATTTTAGCATGGAAGCTTAAAGCCCAATTCTATGCAGTTCCCCAAACAGGTCCCTATAATTGTACGATATAGCTTAACTTACAGCTTCAGCGCCTTGCTTCAGCAGAATAAGAGAGCCGTTTGTACCAGCAGCCTTATTTTCCATGGTGGACTGTGCAGTTCAAACTGCTGTTGCTTTGTGTTGAAATGGATTGTCTGTTAGAAATTATCAGAGAAACCCCAAAACGGAACTGGCCAAATAGAACAGGCACTAAAACACAACATATGAGACTATTATTCAACTTCAAATCATTCTCCAGTTCATCATGTAAGATGGGTAAAATTTTTGAGAGAGATTGATAGACAGTGAGAAGTAGCTAGAAATGTGATCCAACCACCCTAGAGCGTGTTTGCATATCCTATTCATATCAACTTGCTACATAAAGTGGTAAGTTTTAACCATAATATCAGAAAACTCACCCAAAAATGGGTTTAAAAAGTGAATGGCCAATGCTGCTGGCTCTACCAATCACCCAGTTCCTAACCAATGACCAGATCAACTAAGGGCTGAATTTCATTCTGAATCAGATTAAGATTCTTATTTGACAAATAAACTGTGAAAAAATAGAATACGTACACCCTCCCCATAATACTCCACACCTCCATTCCCCTCAAGAAATTCCCTACAACAATATCATGTAAACACCCCATCTTCTATGGACCCCTCCCAACTTCTCCTTCAACTCTTCATATCTAAAACCCCTACCATAATCCGAATTGGTGACAACCCATATTTCAGAGAACTCAACAACATCAAAAATCATTTTAGAAACCAACCAAAAACCAAACAAGGAAAAGACAAAAAAAGAACTTAAACAATTTAGAGGAGAAGAGAGTAGAGAATATTAAAAAGAAAAAGGTTTATTGGTTGTCTCTAAGAAAGACAAGAAGTCGAGCCTTTTGAGCCCTCTCCCAGAAGCTAGCTGTCAACTCTTGTTTCCTAGAAGCTCGGCTTAAATTTTAAGCAAATAAAAAACAAAATATACACACACTCACATATATATATATATATATATATATATGATGCAGCAGATGGAGTAAACAGACAAAATATACAAATTTCAGCAAACCAACAGACAGATACAGAGGAGGCAAGAGAGGAACAACATACCAGTTGCGGAAGTAAGGGGTGGCGAAAGTGCTAGGCTGGCTTTTCTTTCGTGCGTGCGGCTTTCTTTTGTTGGGAATGGTCCAAATTTCTAGTTTTTAAAAATCGTATTATAAATGAATAACTATATATTTTTAAAATTAATAAATGGTGGTTTTTTTTTTTTTTTTTTTGGGGACAATAAATTAACATATGGGTCACCAAAAAAAAATTAAAAAAAAAAAATTAACATATGGATTTATAAATATATAATTTAAAAAAGAATTAACATATGGATTTGTAAATATATATATATATATATGTGTGTGTGTGTGTGTGTGTATATATATATATATATGGGTTTGTTTTTGAAATTTGTTTCTAAAAACAGTAACCATACCTATAAATTTTGAAGAGTAGTTTATTTGGTTTTAAGAATAAAAAATGCTGTTTTAAAATCATAAATGCTAAACAGAACTCAAACTTTTTTTTTTTTTTTTTTCTCAAGCTAATCTCTAAAAATTGTTGTGTTCCTCTTTATTTTTTCAAAAATAATTACTATTAGCTTTTGCAGCCATTGTTACAATTAGAGGTGAGCAAAATCTAATCTAACGTTCAAACCCATTAATCCAATCAATTTTTAGTGGTTTGGATTGGATTTTTATATCAATTGAATTGGATTGGATTCAAAATATCATAAATTGTTTGGATTAGATTAGTTATTGGATTAAAAGTATAAATCCAATTCAAGCCAATCCAACTCAAATCATATATTATATAATTTCTATATTTTTTTCACTTTTATATATTAATTTTTAATTTTTTTAATTTTTATATTTTTTTTGTTTAGATTGCATACTTATAGATTGCAATCTTACATTTTATTCTATATTGAATTAATCTAATTGTATTTTATATTTGAATAACTATAATTTATTATTTATATTTTATGTTTGGAAAACTTTTAATTTATATTATATATTTATAAACTAGTAAGTTTCAAACCGATTAACCAATTCAAACCAAATCAATTATAAATAATTTGATTTGGTTTGGGTTTAACGCTTCATGATTTGAATTTGATTTTATATTAGTTAAATCGAAAAATAAGAATTAGATTGTATTTTGATGCAAAACCGAACCAACCCAATATATATCCATCCCTAATTACAATGACCACAAAAAATAAAAAAATAAAAAATAAAGAAAAAGAAAGGAACAATAGCTTTTGCTTTGAAAATCAAAAAATTATATTTAAATTGTCAAAATCATTTGGGTTATCCTAATGGGCTAGCAAGCATGCAGCCCAATGTAAGAATCAAATTCTAAATCCCCAAACGTTACCTCCTAAGGTCTTTCCCTTTAACGCATGTCAGCCCAAATCCACGGAAGCGGTTGGAACTGGGAAAGGAGGAGGTTAACTGGGTTTTGGCGCCGCCGCTGAGCCAAAGAAATTTCTCCGACCAAAACAAACCTAATCTGTAGTGAGTATGATATTACTTGGGCTTATTAGCGTCTAAATAAACTATTCTGCTTTGGATTTTGAATTTTGAATTTTCGTTGGTGATCCTTTAGGCTTTATTTAAATGTTGAGAACGAAATTGATTTTCATTATAGGGGAGGGGTTTTATTATTCGTGGTCTCCAAAGTGCCAAATTTATGAGGAATTCAATCAGTTTCAAGGCTTTGAGTTGATTAGTTATATTCGAAGAAGAGCAAGGTTCTTATAATGCAAAAACATGCACTATCGATTTCTAAAATCATGAAAACAAAGACCTATCGAGTTCCATACCTTCATGGCTATATTATAAAGTTTCTGATTCTTATTTGTAACCACTAGAAGAAAAATGGTGACATCCCTTTTTTGTGCTTAACAGAAACAGATAAACCCAACAAGATAAAAGAAAAATATAACATATATGAACAAAGAAAACAAAAGAAAAAAGATTTTAGGAACATAAATTACCTGAGAAGAAGGTGAGCAACCAATAACACAACAGAGATTGAGAGTCAGCTTCCTTCAGAGAGGTGAAAGGAGAGAAATTGTTTTGAGAGTTTCAGTGGAAAGCCAGAAAGGGTTTGAGAATTGAGGAGGAGATAATGGGGGTTCTGACTACTGACTCTTAGAGTAGCCTCTAGCTATTTGAGGCTTTAAGCCGATTGAAGGGTTTAAGCCAGATTTCTTTAGCGGTTTAAGCCATCTTATTTTTTATTTTTTATTTTTTATTTTTTTTAAGCCATCTAAGCCGCCACCTATCCATCTTGTCCATCTTTTAATCCTAGCCCTTGGATTTCCTTACCGTGATGATGATTAATGGTGGTTGTGGTGGTGGTGTTTAACAGATTTGTTTGTTTCAGAGTCGGAGAATGAAGAGGACGATGCCATGGAGCGACAACGAGGACGACTCGTCGTCTGATGAATCATCGTCATCGTCATCCGAAGCAAATGATGGGAAAAAAGCAAAGGGATCTGCTTCCAAAGAAAAAGGGCCATCCGAAGGTATACCATTACCATTACCACCAATTTGGGGCCTGTTTATAGAATTTTTATTTTTTAGTTTAATTAATTAATTTATTTATTTTATGATAGAATTGCTTCTATAGCGTTTTGAGGTTTTTTGGTATTGCAGTGAAATCCGGGAAGCGTAAGAGTGGTGCTATAGATTTCGAAGCGTTGAGGAAACATGGGTTCAAAGGTGGACCATCAGTCTTGGGTGTGCCAGCACCGGAAGAGCAAAAGAGCCAAGATTGGTCTTGGTCTACCGGGAAGGAGAAACGGGAAGCCGCCAAAAACGACGTCGAAGAATCTTACCAAGAAAGACGAAAAACAAGGGCTGCCATTGCCGAAGGAGAACAACTAACCAACGTCCTAACCAGGAAAGATAAGAAAAATCTGTCTTTCTCGCAGAAGGAAAAGAGGAAAAGAGAACTTGGTCAGGCAAGCAGGGGGAAGAACTATGTTGAAGAAGAGAAAAGGTTGTTGAGAGACAGCGGGATCTACTCTGGTTTTGATTCTTAGATGGCCCAAGTGTTTTTGCTCTTTGTTAAATGTTTTGTATCTAAGAGATTATTATGTTATTAACCACTGTCATGTGTAGTGTGATTGCTTTTTAAGGAATGCATAGTTTTGCAATGTACCAATGTAATCCTCGATGATTTCTTCCTTGCTTCCATTTTATATATTATTGAAAAGATCATTATTCTCCCCATTCATAAACTACAGAAAGCGACAAAAACTTGAAGGATTATTCATGAACAAAAACATAATTTAATATGGAAAAAAAGCAGCATAATAACAACATGAAAGAAAGTAGAAAATTGTTCATGCATGGAAATTACCCTGCCCAAAATGGCAAAAAAATTGATACAAGATTGTGTCAGGTCTTCCCCATTTGTAGCATGTAGGTTCATCGAACAGCCTGCGTCAGGTCTTCCCCTCATATATTGGAAGGACTTCTAAAGGGCAAGTGCAGGCGTCCTCAGTATCTTGGACAGGAAACTACGCTGCTAACTCCTAATTATTGAAGAAGCCCATATAGTTATTGCGGGGCTGAACTAGTCGGTCGATTTGAGAGGGATCTGTATATCTTTCTTATGGTGTTGGGAGTGGTTCTGCAACAACCTCCTATTAGGGATGCTCCTATCTCGCACCATTTGTTCACATATGACACAAAATCTTCATCAGAAACCCCTGTATTTTGCTGCAGCAGAAACGGTCATTCAAATTATACAGCTTACAAAGCTGGTATATGACATATTATAAGACTGCTCTCTACAACATTTACTTCGAATATCACAGCAAAATCAAACATGTGGTTATTGATCTCAGAATTTAAGGAAGGAACACTGTAGCAGAACATATATGATGTGAATTTCCATGTGTCCATCAAACCGTTGAGCATGAACTTACCACCCATTCTTTTTTATCTGCATCATAACTTTCGCCACTGTTTGGGTATACAAGTATTGGTTTTGGAGTCACCTAAAGGAATTGTGCACAGAAAGAAAAATAAGAATTCCATAAGTTATGCAGAACCGAGGAATGAGAAAATAGGTTCAAGATGTTGGAAAATAATCAATGTAAAAGGAAAAGGCCATCAATAATTTCTCCCATATTCCGTAGGGAACAAAAATTGTTGAACTTAGAGAATGGAGATCAAGAGAAATTATTAATGTACTATGAAGTAGTGACAGGTCGTCATCCTAATTCTTCTGCCCTCAAAGATTAAAAGGCACTATTAACCCTGTGTTTGTAAACCTTGCATACTATGCATCATCATCATTCCCACTCAACCTTTTGACTAAGGCCATCCGGCCTAACGATCGGCTTAAGGGAGCTGAAAAGCCCTTTTTTTTTTTCCTTATTTATATTGCCTCCTCTTTAAATGTGTATTAACCCTGTGTTTGTAGACCTTGCATACTATGCATCATCATCATCATTCCCACTCAAAGTAAGAAAAATGACAATGGAAGAATAGTTGCTGATAATTGAAAGATTTAAGGAACTATATTACAAAAATATGATCCAAACATTATCTCACACGACAATGGGACTCTTTTGTTTCCCCTTGACAATTTCTGTGTTACTTAAAGAAATTATGATAAGAGCAAAAAATTTGATAAATCTATTAATATAAATGCTCTGGCTTTCTTTCTTCTTCTTCATCCTAATAGCAACAAACTAGGACAAAATAAAAAATAAAAAAAATTAAGGTACAGCTAATTCAAAAAAAGATAGCAGCCTGAAGATCATACCTTGGTAATAGATGATATCAGTCCATGAATAAATCTAGGAGGAGTACAGTTGATTCCAACTGCAACAACTTTCTTGCATGATTCAGCAATTGAGACACATTCAACAAGAGAATCACCACTAACCACATTGACACCATCTTTAGAGTTGAAAGCGAACCAAGCTGGCATACTTATGTTCTCTTCCTCTATAAGCTGCACACATGCCTGCATGACCACCCGGCAGATTATGAACCAAAAAAAAAAAAAAAAAAAAAAAAAAAAAAAGACATAAACACCTGTAGTCTAAAGTTGCCATCATCGCATCTTACACATTAATCTCTACTATCAAGAAACTATTTTATAATACTTCAATGAATGTCACAAGTATAGATCAATACCTGCGCTTCTAGCTTATTTGGGATTGTTTCAAATGCAATAAGGTCAGGACCTGCTTCTGCTAGGACCTGAAGCCTTCTTCGATGAAAATATTTCAAAACTTCTAGCGTAATAGCATCCCCATAGATTCCACTGCAAAGGACACATGAACAGGAAAAGACATTATTATTAGTGGTCATTCAACAGATTCCTAATTCATGCAGACAACAGAATTTGAGAACATCAAACAGTTCATGCAACGACTTACTAGGAGAGGACGACTCACCTGTACTCAGACCCATCAGCCAAATAAGCTCCGTAACTCCCAATGGATGCAGCCACTAAAATAGGCCGATGCTTGAGAATTCTTTCATCTTCAGTCTCATCAGAAGAGCTTTTATTACATCTTTCATAATAGAGTTCTCGTGCTTCACAGGCGATTTCAACACTTTTTTTTAGCAAGGATTCACTTTGTTCTTTTGAAAACCCTTTGGCTGCAAAACCCTGAATTGTGGCCTGCACGCATGCAACCCAACATTTAAATTTCTATGAGAATAGATTGAGTAGTTATTATCGGACATTGGTGAATAGGAATATGGTCACTTACCTGGTACGATGCTGTGATTATAATATCTGCACCAGCTTCAAGGTAATCAAGGTGTACCTGCTCATCAAAAAATTTAAAAAACGCTTAAAACTACAACGATCAATTTCCACTTAAACAATATTTTTCAAGGGTGCTTTTATCAAAGAATCGACCCCGTCTCTTGGAACTACAGTAAAAGGTTTACCAAACCCAAAAAAGAAACACACAATGAAGAAAAGCAAAGAGGTATATGACCCTTCAACTAAGTTACAGTCCGTGTACTTCATGATCCTTATAATTTAAAAGTCACCAAAATTATCAACCCTTATAATTCAAATATAGATAAAAGAAACAGCAAATTTCTTAATTTTATAGTTGTTTTTTTCATTAACCAAATAACCAACAAAAGAATGTACATCAATGTGTTTGAATGGATTTGATTTCCATCGTCTTAGAAAGTTAAGTCCAAATAAGAAACCTCAAATAGTCAGAAACTATGCTTAGCGTGTGTGCATATAATATGATTCGGTAGATAGTTAGCTCAATAGACAATCACATGATTAAAATTATTGTAGATTTTCTGCCCAAACAAATTAAGCTCTCATTGCATAGATCGAATCACGTTACCAACAGAAAAAAAAAAAAATGCAATTGAAATTATCAAAAATGACCATAACGAAACAGCAGAATTTACAACCAGCACCTAGACCATCCCATTTCCCCACAGTACATTACATGAACCACCTCCATAGAGATCCTCCAAACCACTACGCACTTGCATTTAGTCCTTTTTCGATGCTAAATAAATCTCAAAAACGGTATTTTTATTTCTCACCATTTCACCTCACTTTCTCATAGACCTGAATAACACAGAGAGAGAGAGAGAGTACCTGGCGAATAAGGTGAGGGGAAGTAAGGAGGCATTTGGCGCTCCAAAGAGGGTCGTTAAGATCAGCCCCATGGCGTTCAAGCTCCGTCGCTAGGCCGCCGTCAATCACGGCGGCCCCGCCAGCCTGACGGAGTAAGTCCATCAACAACGACGACGTTTCTGTTAAACCGAGTGCCATCGCAGACAGCGAGTAAAACCTAATGTATCAGATTGGGGTCGCGTATGAGATTTTGTCTTGGTGACCGGCGCGTAATGTTGCTCTGATTGGTGAGCGTTGTGCTCTCCGAGCTCCGCGATGCCACGCCGGTATAGCAATTTATCGTTACAGAAGGTTTTCACGAATTCTGCTTTACCCCCATAAGTTTTAAATATAGCTGAAATGTCCCCACTTTGGAATAGAAAAGGAAAAATAATAATAATAATAATAATAAAATCATCTTCACAATTGGTGATGTTCCAACTTCGAAGTCAAAATATTGGTCATGTTCCAACTTTGAAGTCAGAATAAAAGATGTTAGAAAATGATACCTTACCATTATGTCACATAAATTTTTATTGTAAATGTTTATTATTTAATTAGCAAAATATAGTGATTTGTTTTATCATCGAAAAATATATCCCATAAGATTGTATCTAAATTTAAATGTTTATTGGGATAATCTTATGATTTTCAAAACAATGATTTTTAAGTTGGAATGCACAAAACCTACTAAATAATAATAATAATAATAATAATAATAATATGAATGTGGTAATTCAGTTTGTACGAACATCACCGTCCAAACTTCATAAACAGAATTTGAATTTATCTGGGAAAAAAAGAATACTTGGGGGATAGCAAAAAATAAATAAATAAATAGTGTCTCTCTAATAATATACATGTATGTAAAATTCAAATGGTTACAATTACTTATAAGTGTGGAGGCTTGTCCTGATCCCTCTATTTAGCAAAACCACATTGGTTATAAAAAAAAAAATAATAATAATAAAAAAATTCCTATGATAGCATGTCTTCAATTTCATGATGATCTACCTTATCTGTCTTATGGGGACAAAAGGGACAGACTGTGTTGTCTTGTGATTGCCTGAGTTAGAAATTTAGACTCAAGTAGATTTCTAATTTCTTGCCTTACCTATTGAGCTGAATGGATGCCCACTAAGTGCGAAATTGGATTTTTTTTTTGATGAAATCATTGATTCTCTATGCAAGTACAAGGAGATTCCACTAGATGAAACAGAAGGAATATATTACTCTAAATACACCTAAAATGCCCAACCATCACAATGCTCTCTTGTTGTTTATTTCACCTCACCAGTATCCCCTAAAAATGCTAGACGAACAGCATTTGCATGCCCAAGATCCTAAATTAAAAGCTTAGTGGTGTTATAATGGGTTTTATGGTGTAACATATGGACACCACTTAAATTACACCGCCCCAAAGATATATACGCATACCCATAATCCACACACCGAAAAAACACAAAAAAAAAAAAAAAAAAAAATGCAATTTTTTTTTTTTTTAATCTCTTCCTTCATTATTGCTTATGGGCAGTTTTTTTCTTTTTGGCAGAGACGTGCATTATCTAGTTACCAAACTAAAGAAAAAAGAAGAAAGAAACAGCTCATTTAATTTATTAGAAGTTTCAAATTACAACTTCTGCTTTAAGTTAAAAATACACAAGTTGAAAAAATTTATACGTTAAGTCAAACTTCTAAAGGAGGGTGCCTCAGAAACCATTTTATAATTCTAAACTTAAAATATATACACAATATAAAGAATTGCAACAACAATGGTACCAAACTTCCAATCCTCTATACACTGATTGATTCTTAAATTCCAAAAAGTTTTCAATGTTTATGTCTTCATAGTTTTTTTTTTTTTGCAATTTTATTCTTTTTGTTTCTTCCAAACCTCTTTCTTCTATAAAACATAAATTAAATCTCATTTGTAATTCAAGCGATATTGCATTGTTTATTTTTTCTATAAAATATATATATATATATATATTTATTATAAACGAAAAGTGATTATTGACATTCTTTCCTAAAAAGGAAAAAATTAGTCGACAAGTCTTTGCGGAAAAAAAAAAAAAAAAAAAGTTCAAAAGACACAAAGACCTTTCAAACAAAACATCTTAAACCACATTGAAAGCAAAGCAAAGCAAAATAATAAATTTAAATTAAATATATTGCTGATAAAAATTAATTAACATTAATTATATAAAAATACGATTAATTAAAAAGGTAGCATATATATATATATAAATATATATGTTCTTTTTATCACCCAGGCTCATGGATAAAAGTAGCGAGAAAATAAGAATGAGAAATTTAGGGGCCACGAGCTGGGGCAAAACAGAAACAACCAGGAGTCTGGTCATCAGGAATCATTCCACCTCCCTTGCTTGTATCTATTGCTTCTAACAGCCTCACTACCTCATCCATTTCAAGGCGTTTCTCTGGGTTTGCATCCCAACATTTTCGCATGATGTTTGCCAGAGAACTTGGACAACACCTTGGGATCTCTGGTCGTAAATTCTGACATTCCAATGTTTAAAGAGTAATTAAACTTCGATAACCAATGATCAAATATCTTTCTTGACAAGGAAAATCTAGTAAATAACCTAAAAACATGAATGTTTAAGAAGGCAAACCTGCCACACAACTGCAGAGGATATATCAGCAAAACTTAGATTAGGGTAAGGCATATCACAACAATAGATTTCCCATAAGCATATTCCAAAACTGTACACGTCACATTTTCTATTGTAAGGCTTACCATCAAGAACCTGCACAAAATTTCAATGTTAAATCCTTATCTGGATTTGCATGAAAAGGTAAACTGTAGGGGATATGAAACAGATTAGTAATTCCCTCCAAACAACATCATCTAATTCCTTGTATCAGGAAATTAATACTTCATTAAAAATGTTTCATGTTTTTTTAACTACGGATGTGTACCTCTGGGGCCATGTAACCAGGAGTTCCAGTCTCCCCTGTCATATCCCTTGGGTTCTGGGCTTCGACTCTAGCAACACCGAAATCAGCAATTTTCAGATTCCTACCAACATCTAGCAACATGTTTTCAGTTTTGACATCCCGGTGTACAATCTTTTTTGAGTGAAGGTAGCTCAAACTGCAAAAATGAGAGAAAGAAAGGCTAGTACAATGTTAATGATCAACAGCAAGTATCCAAATTCCAGCACAAGCAATGAGCTACTAAACTAACCCTCTAGAAAGATCCAAAGCAAGTTGAATCACAATCTTATAGGCAAGTTTCCTTCTCCTATTCCTGATTAAAAAGTTTTTTAGTGTCCCGCCTGGAAGGTATTCAACAATAACGCAACAAGCCCTGGAAGGAAGAGAATTTTGGTCGTCACTTGATGTGCTGTTGGAAGGGATTTTAAGATTTGAAGTTCCCATCGAAGCGCCAAGAAACTGAAAAAGAAACATTAAGTAATAATCTTAATTGAAAAAAGAAATATTTGAAAAGAAAAAGAAAGTGCATAATGGAGACCTGAAAAGTAAAAGAAGAAAAAGAGAACATATGAGGGCTAATGTGTATTTTGTGATCTGACAATTTGCTTGGCATCTTGGTAGCCAGATAATGGTTTTGAGATGATATTGGAAACACGTTGCGAAACATAATAGCAAGTAATCAAATTTTATTAAAAAGCATTATAGCAAGTAATCAAATTTTACCCAGAAACATAATAGCAATTAATAAAATTTGACCTTCGTAACATTTGGATGATCAAGCTTATGCCAAACAGCAACCTCTTGCCGAAATGCTGCCCGAAGAGCAGCTGTTTCAGCAACCGTGGCCATACCATCTTCTCCCCAATCCAAAATCTTCACTGCGACATATTAAAAAATAAAAATAAAAATAAAAAACAGGAAAATTTTCAGTATGTTGATAGAAAGGTAAATGACATGATATGGTGCTATTAACTAATAGTATCACGCTTTACTACTGATTTAATACGCAATTTGAAGGATTCCACCTTGTGCAATGCATACAATTACAGATACTTGTACAAAACAACACAAGGTTTCTTTGACTTTTATTTTCCTCTTTTCTGCTGAGAACTAACACAAGAATTTATATATCTCAGATGGATTATACTTTATCTCAAATTAGTGGATGGTGAAGATGATATTTTAAACACCATAATCATAAATACAAGATAGAATAAAATCTTTAAAAAATGTCGAACTTTGATGAAGGTGATTTCATCCCTACCACAACATCTTTACTTGGAATATGATAGTTTATTATTAACTAATAATTTTTTTACTAAGATTATTTAAAAAAAGAAAAAAAGAACTAACAATAATAAAATTATAGCCACTAATCTACATGATGACAATGGAAAATCTCGATTCCATTTTTCAGTTTTTGAAATTTTACAACCATGCGCTAGGGGGGAAAAAAAAATCACAAATCCAAATAATCGGTATACAACAAATACAATGGCTTGAAACCTATGAAAAACCAAAAAATAAATAAATAAATAAATTTTAAGTTGAAATAATAAGAGGATGAGAGCAAGAAATTACCAGCAACATCTTGACCATTGTAGGAACCACGATATACAGTACCATAAGCTCCCTGAGCAACCAGATATCTTATATCCAGTTTACACAAATCGAATTCCCACTCCTCCTTCCTTGTACACGCTTCTCTCTCCCTGGACCAAACCCTGCTCAAGTGCTTCTCCAACTGCACATCCCAGCTCTTAAAATCAATCATATCCGCTCTGAATAGCATATTTTTCTCACTTATGCTTCCCAAATCATCCTTTCCCTGTAGACCCAACGCCTTAGCTTTACCAGAGGAACCATCTCCTTCTCTGTTATTTGATTTCTCATCCTTCTCAAGGTCTCCAACACCCTCACCTTTGCTTGAATCCATTACCGTAAAATTCCAAAGAGCAGAGCAGAGGAAACCCACGGGGAAATCTTTAATAGACCCAGTTCAAATTCTATTAAAATAATTGTTTAAAAATTAACATATTTTTGTTCATCAAAATACAAACAGAAAAACCAGAGAAAAATGTATTCAAATTATCAAATAGGGACAATCTACAGAAGAGATTAAATATGCAATTGTGGAAAAAGAATATATGAAAATCAAATCCAGCCCCCCCAGAAACTTAGGAGCTTAAAAATCCAAAATAATATTCTTCATCATCATCATCAACAGCAACCATTTTATGAGAAAATGACTTTTTGCCCGATTGTACCAAAAGACTCAAAAGAACATTTTTATGGAAGATAAACAATTATGCACCTTAAATGACTAGGAAATTCAACCCCGAAACAAAGAAGGAAAAGAATAATAAAGCGAGAGAGAGAGAGAGAGAGAGAGAGGGTATAAACCGTATATGAGCTATTGATTCCGGAAAAAGGTAGGGTTTTGTGGACGAGATTTTAGAGGGGCAAAAAATAAATAAATAAATAAATAAAAAAGAATAAAACAATTGAAAGAAAGTAGAACGAATCCCAAAAAAGAAAACCAGCCAAAAAAAAATAATAATAATATATATATATATATAGAGATAGGGAAATTCAATCACAATGTGAGAGAAAGAAGTTACGGTCGGGTTGTGGCTCCAAATGAATAGCTGCTTCACGACTCTTTCAAATCGAATAAATATTTTAGTTCAGCTCCTCCAGAATAACAAAATCAAACAGTATTTCACCTCGATACGCTGTTAATTGGATGTCCTTTTCAACGGATTTACCGGTTTTTTTTTTTTCAGATTTTTATTGGGAATCACACACACACACACACACAAAAAAAAAAAAAAATACTTAACAAGTACGGACGATATTATATTTAATGTAAAGTTTTCAATTTTTATTGTTATTTTATTATTAAAAAAAAAGGCTGAAAGAGAAGACAATTATTGGATTGGATTTTTTTTGGCAAGAACGTACGGAGTACATGTACAATATACTATAACATTAAATAAAAAGCAAGTACATTTGTTGGAATTATTAGCGTTTTATTAAAATAATTCGAAAGTATGTATAAATGGGCAAAATTGATAGCGACTTTTCGATCAAAATTACTCGGGCACAAACACGATTCTGGTATTTTTTTTATATTTTAAAATTTTTGTAGTCAACTTGGAAAAGAAAAACAAGTTGTGGATGTAGAAAGTATGTTGGCATTTTATGACTTTTGAGAGTTTGAAAAGAGGGGGAATCAGAAGGGGCAAAATGCCCATATATATACTGTATCATTCTCTAAATTTAAATACATATATATATATATATATATATATTTTTGTTCTCAACCATATAGCATAGCCATGACTTAACCAATTTCAAAAATAAAAACTGCTAATAAATTGATAAAAACGGATTAATAAAGAATGAAAAACAAACTAGTTATACAGTGATGTGATCAATAAACAAACTGCTGTTTGTAACCTTTTTTTTTTTTTTTTTTTTGAAAGAAGCTCTTTGTAACCTTAAAAATAAAGTTAAAACAGCGTAACGCTTGGTTTGGGAATCGTTTACTAATAAAAAATTATGTAACGTGTATATTAGATACACCATTCAATTGCAAGTGGAGATGCATATATATATATATATATATATTTGTTTTTTTCATTATTTGCGCAGAAAACAGACAAGGCCGTAAAGCAAAAATGTACCACATGAAAATATTATTCGAGATCTAGTGCTCTGCCTCATCATGGTTCGGTTAGGTGATTTTTACAACTTGTCCTTTTTTTGTCCTTTCATTAAACGCATCCAAAGCCAAAGCCTTATCAACATGTAATCTAATGCCACGAATTGCGTAATAATTTTGAAGCAATCAAGCTTTTTTATTCATTTTCTTCCACTGACCTTTTCTGAGGATTTAAGAATAATAAAAGCCGGTAAACCCGGATAATGATTTGATTGGCTGTCTCGAGAATTTCTTCCACAATTTATCTCTCTCTCTCTCGATGTATAAGTATTTTGATACACATACGGAATCACTCCTTGAGAATTGACATACCAATTCCTCAGGCAAACTTGTTTGACTTGATAAGAACGTTTACTTTGCACATACGTCGACTCGAAGAGTACATATTATGACACAAATCGATCAAGTGCATCCGTTTACAGTTTTCTTTATATATTTGGATAACTGATATAACCTTTTATAATGATGTATTACCAAAAATGACATTGTGCATACAGTAGCTTGTAGAAATAAATGGCTTTATTTCCTTTTTTTATGTCACTTTTAACACAATTATTAACACATGATCAACATGATCTTTCGTACATCAAGTACACACCAGTACAATTTATTTTAACTATTTCTTGCGGTTTCTTTTTTATGTCGTGTAATAAGGGTCAGGATTAAAAAGCAATTTTTATCTTCGAGGACAACTTCAGCGGATCCAACTTAGCTTTTTTCGGAATCAGTTGAACTACATAATGTCTTCTTCTACACCTGCCCAAACCAAGCATGTTATTCATTAATCAAAAGTTTTGCCATGCACGTAATTGTTAAAAAAGCTTATCAACTAACGTGCTCTATTTCAGTTTCAACAGTTAAAATATAGTTAACTATGCACACGTTTCCTAAAAGTACCGCATAATCTTCCAATATTAATTTAGTTCTAGGGGGGTAAAACAGTGTCAATTTTCATTCTAAACAGTTGTTGAAGGGAAACGAAGATCCATTTATTGTCCAAATAGAAGCGCATCTCCCCAGTTGAAAAACGAAATGATGATTATACAATGACCAAAAAAAAAAAAAAAAACCAATGCCATTTATTCTAGGAGCTATATACCATTTATAAATTTTTATATGCAACCAAAATTGATGATGGAAAAGGCTGAAAAGTAGAGGTGAAGTAACTAACCTTGACACTGAAGAGAACACTACCATCTGAAACCTGTTGGCCGGCTGACACTAGAAGCCCCTGGACATGCCCAGCAGATGGTGCCTTGACAACATGCTTTTGAAAGAAAAAGATAGCAAATAAGTTTATATTAAAAAAAAAAAAAACAAAACAAAACAAAACAAAAACAAAAAGAGAAGCCTAGAGGGAAGATATTTTGATCCAAATACAAGTATTAGCACCAGTACGAACCTCCATCTTCATTGCCTCTAAGACTAATACTGGTTGTCCTTCCTCCACTTTTGCACCATCCTTTACCAGAACCTTAACCACCAAACCTGCCATGGGCGCTACAACTGAACCTTGAGGATGAGAGGCTGTCTCAAAACTGGGTTTATGTTGGGATTCATCATCTTCAGATAATTCAAGCCCTACTCTCTGTTTGAAATGATGATGATGCAACCCATGCCATATGTGAATATGTTTGGTCTCATCCTGCCATCCCAAGGTGGAATTAAAAATAGTTTCACTACAATTAAAAGCAAGCGAAAAAAATGTGCATCACACTCAATAAGACTTGCACCCAAATAGACCTTTAACGAAGTATACAGACAAAACACATTTACCTTGGAGTAAACAGCCAAGCTCACATCCATTATTACACCATCAACTTCAACTCTGAAATTATGATTGTCTAAGTGTGTTGCTTTCACTTTCAAACCAGGGGAAATGTTTTCTTCTGCCTGCTAGTATATAATAGCACCATGAATTGCATTGAATAGATAAACCAGATGAAAGGAAATAATTAGGATAGGAAACTAGAGGAATTTTTTCTTACTAAGAAGTAATAATAATGGACATTTAAAACAAGTACCTCAATCAGATAGTTCTCATCTGGTTGATAAGTGATTGATAGTGCCAACAATTTCGAGCCACTGCTATCATATTCATTCTCCCACTCAAGTTCCATTGAACTCCTAGCACAATGATGGACTCGGAAAGGGGGAGAAGAGTACCATATGGAGATTGAGCCATTTCCCCCTGAAAATGCTGGAAAACATAATTATTAGAAGGGCATTTAAAATTTGACATACAATTCAGAACTGGGACGTTCAATTTACCAGGCAAATTATCTTTCCATGCAGAATGCTCCTTTTCAATGACACATGCAGCTACCAGTCCTGCACTAAATCTAGCAGCATCAAATGCTTCTTTTGCTGATATTGAATTACTAGGGTCAACAAAGAGGTCATCTTTAAAGCGTTCAATAAAATGGGTCTCCACATTGCCATTTTCAAATGCCCAATGGTTAGCAAGTTTTTGAAGAAAATTAATGTTTGTTGGTAAACCTGCAACCTGTGAAGAAAATTACTGTCGATTCAGCAGGGATTAAGAAACAGATAAACAAGACAACAAGCTGCTCAAAACATAATTATGATATTTCAACAACCAGCAGAGCCTGTTAAATATGAGGCAATTTTATCTGTAAGAATTAAACAGAGTGCACAGACAAACTGCAAGGAGAATATAAGCTAGCAATATACTTTGGAACATAGTTCAACATGCTTAACCATTCCAGCTATCTCAAATATAAATTATTTCACAAACTAAAAAAGGTTCCTGTTTAAGGATATGAGAGAATATCAAGGAGACCCAAAACTCCAGACATAGCTAACCACGGATTCATCTAAAAACAGTAACATTACCCATTTGTAAAAGTACACAAGTATGGGTTGCAACTTCAATTTCAAGTATACCTGAAATTTTGACAAGCAATCTTTCAGTTTAACCAATGCAGCAGCACGATTTTCTCCCCATACTACAAGCTTAGCAATCATAGGATCATAATGCATGCTAACGGCATGTCCTTGCTCAACTCCAGTCTCAACTCGAACTGTGACAAGACAGATTCAGTTAACAAGCCTAAAGAAACAAGGAAACAATGATATATCATGCAATTAATAGGAGTATAGTCGGGTAAAACAAATAGAGAGAGAGAGAGAGAGAAGTCCACCTTTAGTCTTTTGCAGCAAAAGTGAGGACTAAATTATTTGTATTTACTTTTCTCTATATATGACTAATACGGCTGTTGTAATAACTGACCTGTTGAAGAGACTGGAGCATGATAATAGTGATGAAGAACTCCAGTTGCAGGAAGAAATCCTTTCGGTACATTTTCAGCATATATTCGCGCTTCAAAAGCATGACCTATTATCATAATGAGGAATCATGAAAATCCAGGACTTTGAAAGCTTACATCTTCTGCATATTAAATGAGTAAACTCTCATTAGTTATTAATTTTAGTATGTATAAATAATTAAGGGAAGAAATCTATTTTGTTTCTTTTTGCTGATGAAAATTATTAAAGCCGTGGCATCTTGTGAACGTTTAAGGAACTTCAATAGCAAAGCCATTCAAGTCACTTTTACAGTATATATTACTTGTTATAGGACCTAAATCTACCAGCATCTCCCAAGCATCTTTCTTTTTTATTTTATTTTAAGAAAGCAAGCATTAGCATGGCAAAAACACATTTACTAGACAAACTAATCACCTGACAACGGCACCTGCGACTGACTTATGGGAAGAGCTTCTCCATTTGCAACACGAATTTGCCATTCTACAAGATCTTGACCAACAATCATCTCTGTCACAGGATGCTCAACCTGAAAACAAATGCACCCTCCTATGTTTCTATCAAGTTTGAGCTTTCAAGATTAAATCCCAATAGAAAAGATTAATGACCTGTAGACGTGTGTTCATCTCCATGAAATAAAACTGGTCCGAGGCAGTATCAACTATAAATTCCACAGTGCCAGCATTGTGATAACCAACTGCCTTTACATAGTAGACAGAATGTACATTAATGAACATCGTTCAAGGAAAAAAATTAAACAAAAGCAAAAAAATTATAAATATTAATAATAACCATAGCATAAATATTAACTAAATACCTCTCAAAGATCAGAGCAAATTGATACAAAAATGGCAAGGAAAAATAAGATAAAATTGAATGGGAGAGAACGTTAATATCAGCATCTTTAATAGATAATGGCATTTATAAATTGCTTCAAATAAATTGTCCCGCAATTTAAAATTTGTGAATCACCTTAGCAGCAGATACAGCAGCTTGACCCAAATGGGAACGGAAGTCATTCAAAATGTTTGGCTGCACCAAGGAATATTTTATTGCAAAAATAGCATAGAAATAGCAAATGTGAATCAAGAATAAGGGAACTGGTCATTACAGCTGGAGCTTCTTCAATTATCTTCTGGTGTCTTCTCTGTACACTGCAATCCCTCTCATATAAATGCAGAACATTTCCATGTTTGTCCCCAAATATCTATGATATCAAAGGCAAAGAATCTAAAATCAACGAACAATCAAAACAAGCAGAATATTACACCTGGTGGACTTACTGATATTGCTTCATTTAAAATTGTAAAGAGCATGAGACTAACTTTTGCAGAAATGGTATGTGCTAACCTCAGAAAACTTTTGAAGCAACATCACAAGTTTTGTGGTATTGTACAAGTACAATCTACAGTAAATAGAAAGAACCAATCAAAAAACCAGAGTACCTGGACTTCAATATGCCGAGGCTGTGTGATGTATTTCTCCAATAATATTGTGTTTATGCCAAAAGAAGCAGCAGCCTCCCGTTGTGCTCCCAAGAAAGATTCAACAAATTCATCTGGACTGTGCACAATCCTCATACCCTAGAAATATATAAACTATAAGAACATTTCTCAGATAACCTGAACTTCATGCATGAATATATAAGTTTTGAGTTATTATGCTGTATTTTTCCCTTCTACAATATTATAACCAAATCATGCACCAGAAATTAATCGTCCTGCTTTAAATATGCCAGACAGCTAAAACTGGCAAGGCATGTAACTACATTTGCATTGAATAGCGCCACAGAAATAATCATAGAATATTTACCATAACGAATATAAATTAACATAACCCACTCAAAAATAAGGAAGAAATATCAATTATGTACATTGAGATACTATCATGTGGCATGTGCACCATCTTTAACTATTATTAGCTGGTTAAAAATAGTATCAATGAGGGAAGCGAAAAAAGAAACCTTTCCTCCGCCGCCATGAGTGGGCTTTATTAAGATTGGATACCCAATCCTATCAGCTTCTAACTTCATGAGCTCAATATCTTGTTCATTACCATGATATCCAGGCACAATCGGCACATCAGCTGCACCCATTATTCTCTTTGACGCACTGGTACACAATTTAACAAACGTAATTAATTTTCTTTTACCCAAAAAAAGATACGATAATTATTAACTTTATTGATAATTAATTCTTACCCACATAAGTAAATGGCAACATTTAGACATATTGGAAATCCGAGAGAGATTGGCAGTTACCAAATGAGTAGTAGCAGTAGTACCTTTTATCACCCATGTCTCGGATTGCGGATGCTGGAGGTCCAATAAAGGTGAGACCTTTATCTTCACAAAGTTGCGCAAACTCAGCACTTTCCGACAAGAATCCATAACCGGGGTGAATAGCCTGAAATCTCATCACTATTTTTCATTTTTTGCACACATTAAGAGCAAACCAAAATATAGAGAAAAAAAAAAAATTCCAGCTTTTTTTTCCAGTACTTACCTGCGCACCGGTACAAACGGCGGCTTCGAGAATCGAAGAGGCGCTTAGGTAACTCAATCGAGCTGGTGGTGGACCGATACGAATTGCCTCGTCGGCGGATTTAACGTGGAGAGAGTTCCTATCGGCGTCGCTGTAAACGGCGACGGTTCTAATCCCCAAACGCTTAGCGGTCCTCATGATCCTGCAAGCAATTTCGCCCCTGTTGGCCACCAGAATCTTCTCTATCCGATTCGAACCCGAACCCGGCACCGGCGCCGAGTCCGACAACGATCTTAGTCTTATTCTTCCGACGACATGGAATTGCGTGTGGGAAAGCTTTCGACTCAGTATGGCTGCCACGTACGCCATCTCTTACTGAGTCAGTGACTGAGAGAGAGTGAGCGTGGAAATGCCTACAAATAGCAGCGGATTACGCTATTCCTATTTCCGAGGAAACGAGTTGAGTTGGGGGGAAAATTTTTTGATAAATGATTGTGTACCTTGTGGTCATTTAATTGAACCAGTACAAGGGTAAATTTGTATAATTTCTGTGATGTGGCGAGGTTTGATTCGCTATGATTAGGCAGGCCATTATTGAAAAACGTTTTAAAGGATGGGATCGGCATAGTGGATATGGATCTGACCTGACGCTTATCTGGCTGTATGCTGGTGACACTATCAAGATTTCTTTATTATTTGATTAAGATTTGGATAGGTTTCGTGGGCGGCCACTAGATAGTATATGGGCTTGGGTTCATTAACCTTTTGTTAGGCCCATATCTCTTCTTTTGTAGATCCACAATTACGAAACCCAGTTTTACAAAGATATTGGATTTTGCAGGTTTGCCCAAGAGATTAGATAATACCCGACAAAAATGTTATTTTGGGAGTAGCAATAAAAAACTTTTCCCCGTTTGTTAATACGTACAATTTCCCAAATAATAATCTTGAGTGAAATGGATTTAATTCTATTATAATTTGTTAAAAAAGTATTGTTGTAAATGATAAGAAAAAATTACTCAAATAATAATGTCATAAATAGCATCCTCTGTCACAAACAAAGGGAATATTGATTCGAGGGACATTTGGGTTTGTGAAGAACTGGCGAAATGCAAAAGCTATCTTCTAGCAAGCAAACCTATAAGAAGATCCCAAAAAAAGTCTTAATCTGCAAAGCCAGAAATACAAGATGGTTTGAGAGTCTTCGAAGCTAGCACATGAGAGATTGGAATCTCTTGTTTTTTAAGTCTTATGTGAAGGAGTTAAGGGAGGGTAGTGGGGCCACTTGGGTTTTTCCTTCATTACCCGTTTACACTTTTACCTAACAACATGATGACAAATTATAGGACATAAGCTTTTTCATAATGTTTAATGTGGGGGATGATCATGTGCACTGTTGGCTAACTCCAAGCCATACAAAAGCACCAAGAATTATATATACATGTCAATCCCTGAGGACCCACTACCATTCTTATTTTCATCTTTTTCTATGCCTGATTACCTATAAGCCAAGTCCAATTTAATTTTTTTTCTTTCCTTTTTTTTAAAAAAAGCATGTCCTGCATAATTGGGGTGGGTGGGTAGGTTCATGGGCAGATGACAAATTTGTACAAATGGATTTTTTGAATGCTACATTTGTCTTTGAGTCTCCTAGAAGCTCCAACCATATAATGCCCTCTTATTTGCTTTTTATCCCTTCATTTCACTTGTCTTTTTCAGTTGTGTGTTGTTTTTTATTTTCACTTTATGCAGAGGACAGAGAGAGAGGGACAGACAGACCAACTTTGATGCCTTTATATTGGGGACTCACCATCACAATGGTTGCTGTTATGGAATTGGGAGAAAAATAAATAGCAACGGAAACAAAGAAAGTGAATAACAAACACACAATTTACGTGGAAATCTTTGACGGAAAAAACCATGGGCAGGGAGAAGCAAATTCAATATCGAAAAATTGATACAAAGGTGAGCAAAATTGCGCGATACCCTAAAACCCCAATTACCGCCGAAAAACCCCAAAAGCATCAAATTATATATTGTACGGAAGACACCTTAAAATTGAACAGGTCCATTTCCACCACAGAGCCCCAAATTTTTCTCCAAAATTAGTTTCACCAAATGGGTCGTACCGCGAGCTTTTCGGATCAGGTCAACAAAAATTCGGGTCACTAACTCTAACAGTTGCCCAACATGACCAACTAGATATAATTAAATTTTGTGGCCAAAAATCCAATTGTATTTGGAAATTTAAAGGGTGGGTGGACTAAGTTCAACTTAAAAAATTTGACCTTACCCTTAAAACATGTCAGTTCCCTAACGTTCTTCTCAGTTCTGAGGCACACATTCTTTAATGTCGTCATGTGCGTGTAAATAGTCAAAAGCTCCTTCAATTTAAACCACAAAGAAGATGATCATCGATTGTGCTCTTTCCTTTCCAAATATTATAGTTTTTTGGCATAATCGAGATCACTCTAGTGCATAAAAATGTGGAAGACAAAAAGTTATCACACTTTTATTCCTTGTGCATCCAAGTGATTTGAATTTCTTTGATAATAATGAGAGGAAATTTCATTAATTTTGATATTATAAATATTTTGAATGGAAGAACATAACCATTTTTTAAAAATTTCTTTTTCACGTGATAGACCTCCATCCTATAGGGGTTTTGAGTACTTTTTTTAAATAATAGTTGTTTAGGTGAGTCCCTTTTGCATTGGTAAACACTAATAACCACAACTTTTAGCTGAAAATTTCAAGAGAAATGAGAAAGGCAGACTAGGAGTAAAAAAGTGTTTTTGGAAGCATATAAAGTATATCCTGGTGGGATTTAGGTAACTTGATGTTTTATTAAAGCAAAGTTAACGGGAAAAAGTAAAATGCATGCCTTACCCAAAACTTTATCTTCTTCTGGTACAAACCCTCTCTGCAGCCTTACTCAATGTCCCTAGTTTTACTTCCAAGAAAGAAGAACTCCTTCACTGACCCTATCCCTTTCAAGACTTACAAGTCACTCTCTCTCTATACTCTGATTGCTACATTTCCCTTATCATCCTTATTATATGACAAAATAAATAAAAAAAAATTTAAAAATAAAATTAAAAAAAAAGTGTAAAAAGGATATACTAAATTCGATATTAGTATTGTTATCTAACAATCAGAGCCTCCAAACTTATGGCCTTATTTTGAGGGCTGCTAGAAGACCAAACTTTTTTCAACTAACTCACTAATTATATATCAAGGTACAGCAAACAATCATAATTTTCCAATACTTCTTCTTATCCCCTTCTTTCAATAATTCAATTTTTAATGCTGTCCTTTTCATTAGATGATTCCAAATAATATTACCCCACCCACACTTAAGGACTTTCAAATCCCCTAATAATTAATATACAAAAACAGATTGAAAATGTAGTATTCCTTTTTTCTTTTTCCTTTTTGGTTAGCCTGTATCTATAATTTACACATATTTATCCTACAAGACAAGCATGTACAACTAGCATTAATTTTGAAGAAATAGCAAATTAACAATGATTTTACACTTTTGGTTTGGGATTTATGAGATTGATATTGCTGCATACTTCAGGTTGCTGGGAGAGCTGGCACATTTTGATTAATTTTTTCCATCATATATAAAAAAAATAATAAAAATAAAATGAATGGAAACATAAAAGGAATCCAATGTTGGATATGAAGCCATTATAGTGAAACGGACCTATATTTAAGAGTTGAGGCAGCTCATGAAGACAGTGCTCCATAGGCAGCAATTATAACTCTTCATTGGTAGAATTTATTTTTTATTTTTATTTTTTCTCTCCATTTGCTGTGATTAGAACCGTCTTGGCCGTCCAAACCATTTGTAGTTCTCTTGTGTGAGTTTTTTGATGGTCTGGATCTAATCACAAGGCAACCCGTTGATAAGGAAGTTCTGTTTTCCTTGAAAAGCAGTTTGGCTTTGTTTAATTTCTTACCTGAGTAAGGTTCATGGTATTTACACTAGTCTTTAGCTGCTCTGATAGTGATGGGTTGGTATAGGAGCAGAATTCCTTGTAGTCAAATGTGTCATTTGCATTTTTTTGACAACAAAAAATAAGAAGTTCAATTCAAGCAAAACAATATAAAAAGTTCAAAATGTCAGATAATACATTTATTTTTATATAGATTACAGAAGAAATGTCACCGTTAGTTTAATAAATTCAAGCAACAATTCAAAAGGCAAATTATATCTATCAATTCTATAATATTTGATCAAAAAAAAGGAAAAAAAAAAACATTTTCCCTACTGAAAATTCATTATACAGATTACATAAAGAAATAACCAAAAGACACCTTGTTAACAACAATCATAAAAATAATATTAGATATTACCATTTACTTTCTAGAAAAATAATTTTTTTTTCCTTGATGGCTAAGTTATGTCAAAGCTTCCACCCATTAACATCCTTATTATATCTCTCAATTTATTTATTTATAACATATATATTTTTGGTACTTTCAAACGGATATATATAAACTTTGTGAATGTCTACTACAATTAGCAAAGGTTTCTTCTTTTATGTTAAAAAATTTAAAAATGGAAGCCTTCCGGCTGTCAATAGAATATATGTCCCATTTACCCCAAAAAAAAAAAAAAGAAAAAAAAAAGAAGCTTTTAATAAAAAGAAATAAAAGAAAAAAGAGAACGGAGTACAAATTTAGTGAAATACACGTGGTCGTATTTGTACAAAGGAGTTTAGAGTCGCGTGAGAAATGACGACCGTCGATGCCCACCCGCCCACCGTCCACCTTTTTCTTTTCATTCTTTAAAGAGTGACACCGTGTCACATCTACGCAGCAGTGAAGTATTTGAAGATTCTCCTTCTTTCGCTCACAATTACTATATACTCCTTACATATTCGCCCTAATTACGATTACCAAATTAACCCCTCTCCCCTTGTGCGAATGCATACATGGTAAGGCTACGATATGGATGTCAAAGCTGAAGTTTTTTGACAAAAATATCGTCTTCGCTATAACAGTAAATCAATACTTTTTTAAAAAAATATTAATTTGGTATTGATATGTATATGGACCTTTTACATTGTAGCTTCACCTTTATATATATATATATATATTATTTTTAATTCATGTTTTCCTATTAATTAATTACTGAGCAACGGCAACCGGAGAGCTTAAAGGGAGCTGGAAAATCCCAGCATCAAATAAAAAAGATATCTAATTCATGATTTGAGAATTGATTCGGCCACCTCTGGATTTGATTATTAATGGGAGATCTCCATTTTTTAACTATCACATGGTCAGGGATTTTATATACAATCTCCCATTATGATTTTCCACGTGATTTTTTATTTAAAGTATTAAAATATCACCTTCATACAATTTTGGTGTTAGAAGGTCAAATTTAATTTTCTAACTTGCTACATAATTACTGCTCTAAGGGAAAAAAAAAAAAAAAGTTACAGCTCTAATTACACATATTTTACTATTTAACAATAATTTCACTATTTGTCAAGGAAAGAAAACAACAATGTTACTATATTCTAAAAATATTATTATATATTAGTTCTGAATTATTGAATAACGACAATTTCGATGAGAGTGGAAAATTGAAAATTTTCTCTAGAAAGTCCAAGGATTAGAATTGTTCATAGGAAAAATAATCATCTTGTGTATTATAAAAATCCAAATCCGTTGTCATATCCAATCACATTCTTGTCTTCATCTAAATCATCTCGCTCCACAAGGCAAAGAGAGGTAAAAGGAGAGGATGTTCTGTAAATTGTAAATATAATTGGTAAGTGGCGGGGTAGCAAATCATTATGCCACAAAACATTAGCACAAAATTACTGCTCTTACCCCCTACAAAACAGTCAAACATCTGCGAAGCCCTAGGACCAACATTTTATTTATTTATTTATTTTCCTTCAAATTAAATAAAAACCATGTGGATGTTTTGGTAATTTTATATCTATTCAACCAAAATCTCCATTTTTTTTAAATAAAAAAAATGGAATATCTCATGCTTTCATACAACTAAAAAAAAAAAGAGACGGGTAAAAGTATAATTTTCTTGGAAGCAAAAAAAAGAAAAGTACAATTTTTTTTCTGTAATTAGAGTGAAAAATCACGGAAAAAAAAAAAAGAAGAAGGGGAAAATAAGAAAAAATTCAGGAAAAATAAACGACAAAGCATTAATTTCAATTTAATGAAAATGTGTCTCCGCCCACTTTATTTGTTTTCTATCCCCTATTTGACAGTTTGCTAAAGTTGAAATGGAGCACCAAATCACTGCATAAAAAGAACACACACACCAAAAACAAACAGAGAAAGTGAAAGGGGGCGATACAACAGAGAGATCTGATCAAATATGGGGTGAGACAGAAAAAAAAGCAAAAAGCAGCTGAAGTTGCTGCCAATCTAAAGCAATAACCAATAATAAAATTAAAGTTTTAATTTTTCTCTGTAAGTTTTTTTTTTGGTTTCCTCCATAATTATTTTCTTGATACTTTTAGTTGTTGTTTTCACTGTTTCTTTTTGGAAAAATTCATGCCCATGTGTGCTAGTTTTCAAGGAACCATGTTTTTGGTGTTTCTTTGAATTTGATCATCAGGTGCATCACTCTGTTTTTGATTTTTGGTTTCTGGTTAATTTTCGTATTTTATATTGATCAATGAAAATTTTAAATTATATATATATATATATGTATGTATGTGTATATTTTCCCAAGTGGTTTGTAGTTGATCACGTTTCTGCTTCTTCCATATTCATGACTCTGAACTTGCGTTGTCTAAACGCTGGTTAAAAAAAAAAAAAAAAGCGTGAATTTTATTTTATTACTACTTTTTTTTTTACCAAATTTTGATCATTTTCCTTCATGAATTGTCATAGAGCAGATAATTTTTTAAAAATGTTAACTTTCGAATAATTTCTGGACCTGATTGCAATTACTCGGGTCCTTTTTGATCTTTCCCTATGGCTCTTTTTTTTAAACAAAAAATAATAATAATAACTTGTTTTATAGTTCTCATTCATCTGAAATTGAATTGCTGATTTTGATCCCAGGTATAAGCAGCTAGAGACAGATAGCTTCAATCTGCTGAGAATTTCCAGATTGCGTAGTTCACATCGACATTTTTCTGGTTCTGGATTGAATTTGTTGCCTAAGTTTAAAATCTTTTTGGCTGGTCGATCGGAGTGTTGAGAAGATCTGAATAGAGCGTAATTGTGTTGCTGCCGGAGCTATGGCCACTGTGTCCCAAGGAGATACTAGACGAATGTATTCTTGGTGGTGGGACAGCCACATAAGTCCAAAGAATTCAAAATGGCTTCAGGAAAATCTTACTGGTATATTTCTTGATAGTTTTGCTGCTTTTGTTTGATAAATTGACTTTGATCCTCCTGAAATCTACTGCATTTAGTGTCCTTGGAGTTTAAATTTTACAATTTCGTTACTCTATTTGGTCATGGGATACTGGAGTTGTTGTGTTATAGTTTACTAGTTGTTGTGTTGTTCCTCCATTTGTTGTGCTCACATACTAATGGCTTTATCATTCCAAATAAAAGTAATTAAAACCTTCATTTTAATTTTGGTCTTTGATCTTTCTTCTATCAGTTTGGCTTACATGGCTAATTGCTATTGCTTCATCACTCAACTCTCAAGTGTATTGGTGAAAACGTTTTTCAGTTTCTGATTACTTCTTAAAAATTAGAAGAGTTGCCCTTCTTATGTATTACTTATTGATAACTTCCCCAAAATAAATGGAATTTAATCCGAGAGCATTACAGTGGAAATGTGTTCAGTTTTAGGCCTCCAATTGAAAGTTAATTCAAACTTGCTTTGGAGCACGTGCTTAAACGTGTAATTGCTTTTGGTTGCATCGATAAACTTATATTGACATAAATATATGTGGAGAATTTGCAGACCTCAATAGATGTAAAATTTATTGGCTACATAAATTAGCCGAATGCTTTTTTGGAGTTAGCAATTTGAAGGTAAATTACTGTATCAGGAAATTTGTTTTAATTAAATCCTTTAAGGAATGATCCAAATGTTGCTAAAGGATTGTGGTCTTACTAATTTTAATTGATTAACGTAGTGACCCTAACTTGTATAGAGTACAATATTTTGCGATTCCATCTTATGGGTTGCTTTGACTTTTTTGCTTTGTGTTTTACCGTGCTAATTTTTTTTTTCCCCCTCTCTCCCTTTACATGCATGTTGCCTATTAATTGTGTTGATTTCTTTGATGCTTGAGCAGATATGGACTCCAAAATCAAACAAATGATCAAGCTCCTTGAACAAGATGCAGACTCCTTTGCGAGGAGGGCAGAGATGTATTACAAGAAACGCCCAGAGCTTATGAAATTGGTTGAAGAATTCTACCGAGCATATCGTGCATTAGCTGAAAGGTACGATCATGCAACTGGAGCTCTTCGCCAGGCTCATCGGACAATGGCAGCAGCATTTCCTAACCATGTTCCCCTGGTTCTGATGGATGAATCACCTTCTACTTCAGCCAGTGAGGCAGATCCTCATACACCTGAGATGCCACACCCTATGCGTGCATTTTTGGACCCTGATGAACTGCAAAAGGATATGCTGGGAATCTCATCATCCCATTTTCATGCTCTCAAGAGGAATGGAGCTTTTACTGAAGAATCTGAATCTGTAAGCAGAAAGGGTTTGAAGCAGCTCAATGATTTGTTTGGGTCTGGAGAAGCAGTAACCCATTCTAAGTTTGCAGAAGGGCGGGCAAGAAAAGGCCTCAATTTTCATGATGTGGAGGAAAGAGACCAAAATGTCCAACATAATGGCAGCCATGATATCCATGCTCGAGCTTTTGACTCTGATCGAGTAGATAAAGCTGAGACAGAAATTTTGAACTTAAAGAAGGCCCTTGCTAAATTAGAAACTGAAAAGGAAGCTGGCTTACTTCAGTACCAAAAGAGTCTGGAGAGGTTGTCTAATCTGGAGTCTGAAGTCTCTCGTGCACAAGAGGATTCCAAGGGACTAAATGAACGAGCCAGCAATGCTGAAGCTGAGGTTCAAAATTTGAAGGAAGCCCTTACCAGATTACAGGCAGAAAGGGAATCTAGTCTTCTCCAATACCAGCAGTGCTTAGACAAAATATCCAATTTGGAGAAGAGTATCAGTTCTGCCCAAAAGGATGCTGGAGAGCTTAATGAACGTGCCAAGAAAGCTGAAACTGAAGCTGAAACTCTGAAGCAACACCTTGCTAGCATGGTAGCTGAAAAAGAAGCTACACTTGTACAATTGGAACAAAACGTAGAGATGATATCCAATCTGGAGAATAAGATATTGCAAGCCGAGGAGAATGCTAGAAGGATTAGTGAACGAGCTGATAAAGCTGAACGTGAAGTTGAAACCTTGAACCACGCAATTGTTAAATTAACCGAAGAGAAGGAAGCTGCTGCTCTCCAGTACCAACAGTGCTTAGAGATGATTTCTAATCTGGAGCAGAAACTCTCTTCTGCACAGGAGGAGGCTCAAAGACTGAATTCTGAGATAGAAAATGGGGTTGCAAAGTTGAAGGGTGCTGAAGAAAGGTGTCTTCTGTTGGAAAAATCAAAAGAGACTCTGCAGTTTGAGTTGGATTCGTTAGTGCTGAAGGTGGGATCTCAAGGTGAAGAACTTACAGAGAAGCAGAAGGAGCTGGGTAGACTCTGGACTTGTGTGCAAGAAGAGAGGATGCGATTCATGGAGGCCGAAACTGCTTTCCAAACATTGCAGCACTTGCATTCTCAGTCTCAGGAAGAACTGAGATCTTTGGTTGCAGAGCTTAAGAATAGGGCTGAAGTTCTACAGGACATGGAGACTTGTAAGCAGGCTTTAGAGAATGAAGTCCAAATAGTCAAGGAGGAAAACAAGAATCTGAATAAGCTCAATGTATCTTCTGCTTTGTCAATAAAAAATCTACAAGATGAGATCTTGAACTTGAGAGAGACTATAAAGAAACTTGAAGAGGAGGTGGAACTTCGTGTCGACCAGCGAAATGCTCTTCAACAAGAGATATACTGTCTGAAAGAGGAACTGAATGACCTGAACAAGAAACATCAGACTATGCTTGAGCAGGTGGAGTCAGTTGGCTTTGATCCTGAATGCTTTGGTTCATCTGTGAAGGAATTGCAAGATGAAAACTCAAAGTTAAAGGAGATCTGCGAGGCCGATAGAAGTGAGAAAGTATCTCTTTTGGAAAAATTAGAAATCATGGAGAAGCTACTGGAGAAAAATGCCCTTTTGGAGAACTCCCTTGCTGATTTGAATGTTGAGTTAGAAGAGGTTAGAAGCAAGGTAAAGGCTTTGGAAGATTGCTGCCAGTCTTTTGTAGAAGAAAATTCCAGTCTTGTTTCTGTGAAGACCAACCTGATTTCTCAGTTACAGATTACAACCGAGAATTTAGGGAAACTGTCAGAGAAAAACAATGTTTTGGAAAATTCTCTTTTTGATGCAAATGCTGAACTGGAAGGATTGAAGGTGAAGTCAAAGAGCTTAGAAGATTCATGTCTGTTCCTTGATGATGAGAAGTCTGGTCTCATTACTGAGAGAGAAAGTTTACTTTCTCATCTGGACATTACTCAACAAAGACTGGAAGATATGGGTAGTAGATATGCGGAATTAGAAAATAAACTATCTGGTCTTGAAAAGGAGAGAGACTCTGCACTGCACATAATAGAAGAGCTACGTGCATCCTTAGATGTTGAAAAGCAAGAACATGCCAGTTTTGCTAAGTTGAGTGAAAGCCAGTTGGCTGGTATGGAAATGCAGCTATGTCGTTTACAAGAAGAGGGACTGTGCAGGAAGAAGGAATATGAAGAGGAACAAGACAAAGCTCTTAGTGCACAGATTGAAATCTTAATTTTGCAGAAATGCATAGAAGACCTTAAAGAAAAGAATTTCTCTCTCTTCATTGAGCATCAGAAGCTCTTGGAGGCATTCCAAAAGTCGAATAAACTAATTTCTGTACTGGAGCATGCAAATATTGACCAACGGGAGAAGGTTGAGTCCTTTTCTGAGCAAAATAAATTACTAAGGGAGGGGCTTTATCAGATGTTGAAAATGTTTGACATTGATGCGAACCATGGGTGTACATATAGGTTAGAGCAAGACCAGGGACTTTTGAACCTTCTACTTGTCAAACTCAAGGAGAGAAATGAATCTCTCTTTAGAGGCCGTGATGAAAATCAACAGTTGGTAATTGAGAATTCAATTCTTCTGACACTGCTTGGGCAACTCAGATTAGAGGGGACCAATCTTATGTCAGAAAAAAATACTCTTAATCAAGAGTTCAGGATCCAGTCTGACCAGCTTTTACTGTTGCAGTGTGAGACCCAAACACTTTGCCAGATGAATGAAGAGTTGAGGTTGAAAGTAGTGAAGGGAGAGCAGAACGAGGAAGTATTGATGGCGAACATAGAAAATCTGCATTGGAAGCTGTTAGACTCACAAGGGGCCTACCAGAATCTGAAGGAAGAGAATTACAAAGTACTTGAAGAGAAAAGATCCTTGAAGAAGGTAGTGTCAGAGTTGGAAGAAGAAAAGCGTTGCCTAGAAGAGGAAATCAATGCCATGTTTGGTGAAACAATATTTCATGGTAACCTTTCCCTAGTTTACAATGAGATCCTTTGCAAAAAAGCAATGGAACTTGAAGAGCTCAGTGAAAAATTGAATAAACTTCATCTTGGTAATGTTGACCTTGAGAAGAAGGTGAAAGTATTGGATGGTAAATTAGCAGATTCACAAGTTGAGAATGCACATCTCAAGGAGTGTTTGAATAAGTCAGACAATGAACTGAAAGAATCTGAAGGGGCCTATGAGAATCTGAAGGAAGAGAATTGCAAAGTACTTGAAGAGAAAAGATCCTTGAAGAAGGTAGTGTCAGAGTTGGAAGACAAAAAACGTTACCTAGAAGAGGAAATCAGTGCCATCTTTGGTGAAACAATATTTCATGGTAACCTGTCCCTGGTTTTCAATGACATCATTTATGAAAAAGCAATGGAACTTGAAGAGCTCAGTGAAAAATTGAATAAGCTTCATCTTTGTAATGTTGATCTTGAGAAGAAGGTGAAAATATTGGAGGGAAAATTAGCAGATTTACAAGTTGAGAATGTGCATCTCAAGGAGTCTTTGAATAAGTCGGACAATGAAATGAATAAAGTTAAATCTGTTAACGATCATTTAAATGGTGAAATCACCAATTCAAAGGATCTGTTGGCTCTAAATGAAAATGAGACTCAACTATGGGAGACTCAGGCTACTTTATTCTTTGGTGAATTGCAGAGCTCCTCCATCTGTGAAGCATTGCTTGAAGGAAAGTTCAATGAGCTCATTCAAGCATATGAGAACCTTGAAAACAGAAGCAATTCCCAAAATGTTGAGATTAAACTGCTGAAAGAAAAGGTTAGCACATTGGAAGATGCTAATGGAGGACTACGAGCTCTGTTGGCCATGTACATGCCAGCTATAAACTCCTTGAAGGATTGTATGGCTTCTCTTGAGAAGCATGCACCAACGCAATCAGAATCTTGTAAACTTGAAAATGAAGAATCAAAGGTAATTTCTAATTCTTCATATTGCACTTGCTATTCAAATTTAAGCTATGTTTGTGAGTTTGGATCTGTAATTTTCTGTAGCCAAACAATGAAAATTAGATCCTTTTTTTTTTTAATTTTTTTTTTTTAGTTTAAATTCCAAACATAGCTTAAAGAGGTAATTTTCTTACAAACTCAATGATGCAATTCTAAGTGTAATATGACATGTGGTTCTGGATAACATTCTCTATTGACAATTTGTATTTCATTTTTATCTAGGATGCTCGATTGATGACCTTGCCTTCTGAATTTTGTGAAAGAGACGAAGATCATGTTGGCATGCAACCAGATGGTATTTCAGACTTGCAGGATATGCAAAGTAGGATTAAAGCTATTGAGAAGGCAGTAGTAGAAAAAGAAAGGCTTGTGTTGCTGGAAAACTTAAATGCAACTACCAAACTAGATGCTGCAATTAGAGAGATTGAAGAGCTAAAAATTGGAAGCTGCAACTCGATTCAAGAAAATGGTCATCCCAGCCAACATGCTACTGCAATTAAGGATGAGGAGGAATTAGGGCACGGGCTTAACAACAATCTGAAACTGCAGAGACGGAAGCGTGAAATCTCTGGATCAGGAAATGAAGTTCTGACAAAGGACATTGTTCTTGATCACATATCAGAGAGTTCATCCTACGGGATAAGCAAGAGAGAAACTGCAGATGCTGACAATCAGATGCTTGAGCTGTGGGAAACCACTGAACAGGATGGCAGTATTGACTTGACAGTTGGCAAGGCTCAGAAGTTGGCTGGTGCACAAACTGACCACCATCAAATTGAAGCGGTCAAAGAACAGAGGAGTGCACATCCTTCTATGGAATCACTGATTGAGAAAGAACTGAGCGTGGACAAGTTAGAGATCTCTAAGAGATTTACAGAGCCACGTCAAGAAGGGAACAAGAAAAAGATTCTTGAAAGACTAGATTCTGATGCGCAGAAATTGGCAAACCTTCAGATAACCATACAAGATTTGAAAAGAAAGGTGGAGATTAATGAGAAGAACAAAAAGGGCAAAGGCATTGAATATGATACTGTGAAGGGGCAGCTGGAAGAAGCTGAGGAGACAATCACCAAGTTGTGTGATGTTAATCGTAAATTGATTAACAGTGTTGAAGATGGTTCTCTGCCCTCTGATGGAGGATCTGCAAGGGTGTCAGATGAAAGCGGGAGTGTCCGAAGGAGGAGAATTTCAGAACAGGCAAGAAGAGGATCTGAAAAAATTGGACGTTTGCAACTGGAGGTGCAGAAGTTACAATTTTTGTTACTGAAACTTGATGGAGAAAGAGAAAATAGAGGAAGGACTAGAATCACAGAGCGAAAAACAAGAGTTCTTTTGCGGGACTATCTCTACGGTGGTGTTGTTAGAACCGGTAAAAAACACAAGAAAGCACCCTTCTGTGCATGTGTTCAGCCCCCAACTAAGGGAGATTAAAACAACAACTTTTGCATCGGCACTTAAGTTTAAAATTAATGAGACATTTCTGTCATGTATAAATTTTCTTTCTTATAGTCGTATAGACACATTTTGCCTTTTAATAGTGACAATCAGTTTTTCCTTAGTTTTGAGATTCTGCTGTACATGAACAGGCCTATCTACTAATTAAAGGAAGCCCAATCTCGTCAATTTCTTATTAACATTATTTGTTTTGCGTTTTCTCGAATAAAGAATAAGGTCTTTTTACAGGAAACCATTTTTAAAGAGTTGCCAACACCTTAATCTCGTGCATTCGGTGATGCCCCTATGAGCCATTGATGATTTTTTTGATACTATATTTTTCCACCTAATAGATCAAGGAAACTTTAGAATATGGCTTGTACAACAAAAAAAAGTGGAAGCATTATCATATATATTGAGAACTTTCTTCTCTTTGGGTTACAAAAAATTAATCTTAAAACTATCCTTCTGCAAACGCGATTGCAAGCCAATACTGAAGAGCAAACGGGACAACTGTATGTGCCTACGAAACCAATTGACACTGAAAACAAGGAACAGTGATGTCAACAAATATTCTCATTTCTCCTAGATACAAGGTACCAATCTAAAACAGATCAAGAGAATAAAAATAAGAAGAATAACAAAAATTTGAAGTAAATCATTTTCCTTTTCCAAAAAATTTAGAACTTCGGTGAAGCACTCTGCTTGCTATGTTGTCAGTGCTTTGGCTATATTTTCCCGGGCAGTCCTCCCCATCGGATCAACTTGCTTACAGGACTGTTCTCTGTATCCTGAGTCGTGATGTCCAGATAAAGCAACATCTGGATGTAATTTATCTCCAGTGTCTATAATTATATTGTGAAGTAAACAACATACCAAAATAATGCTTGGCAATTTCCGTTTATCAGGTCTCCACATAACCTTGTTAAGGATTCTCCAACTGCCCTTTAACTGCGAGAATGCTCTCACAGCAAGCAATCTTGCAGCCTCATGCATTGCATTAAATGCGGACAAGGAAGTTGAGAGGCCATTATTCTCATAAGGAGTTATGAGCCAGGAAAGAAGAGGATAACCAAGCCCACCAACTATATATTCTCTAATCTTCATTCCTCCAGATAAAGTTCTTACATTTCCATTTAAACGTTCTTCACTGTCACAGAGCTTGAAGAATCCTGAGCACTTCAATAATCTAGACACAGTCATGCCACCTGGCCAACCAGTCACAATATCAAGAAATCTCATCTCATGGTCAACAATTCCCTGCAAGAGCATGCTGTAGTTGTTCTCTGGGTCGCACCAATCATCCGAAGTTTGAACAGTAGGAAGGGTCATAATGATATGTGTTGCATCTATGGCACCACAGCAATTGGGCAACCCGAAGGAAGCTTCAAGTTTGGACTTGATTTCTTCCATCCTACTGGAATCAGGCCACTTGAGATGGTGTCTGGCACGCTCCTCCAATGCTTCGATGAACCTCCAAGTCACCTGAGAAACTGTAGACTGACCAACACCAAAGGCAGCTCCAACTGACACTTGGGACTCACCAGATGCCAACCTTCTGAGGGCGATTGCAACCTGTTTCTCAACACTGAGAAGCCTTCCTTCAATATTGATGAGCCCTGATGGTGGTCTTGACACAAGATCTTCTCTTACCAGGGAACATATATACTCAAAAGTCTGTTTTGAGACCCTAAAGAAATACTTAAATCCTTCTGCTTCATCAGTAGGAACCGTAGAACCTGCAAGTTTGAGCTACATTGCTGAGAAAACATAAAAAGTTGAATTTCATGGGAGGATAAACAAGAAAAATCAATTTTTGTTTGTCCCAAAAAAGAAACACAAATCTGCCTTTTGTATTCGTTTGTGTCGCAAATTTCAATTTTGCAAAGGTCAACTTGTCAACAACTTAAGGGAACCCAGATGCATCATTCTTCTAACAATCAAATCTCACCTTTTGTTGTTCTTGTTCAGTATGTAATTTTGTTCATCACAAAATAAGAACTTGAGGTTTATACCACATTTTGCTTGTGTAGCACGACTATTAAAAAAGCCTCCTTTTTTCACTCCAGTAAGACAAGTTATCCCATCCCTCAAAACGAAAATAAGTTTTCACTAATCAAAACTGATTCTCCTTCTCTCCTTTTAACCAAAATTCTGCCAGTTTTCCTCTTCCCCTTAGAACTCAAATAAAACAGCTGCAAGAGCTAGTTTTCTTGTAACGGCGACCATAAACATGCCTCGCAAAGCTACAGAGGACCCATTTAATATCTTCTTTTTTCTACCAAATCAAGATGTCTTCCATGGTAAACACTCTTCTCCAACTGATCTCCCAAAAAACATCCTTATAAGAACAGTCAAAAAGCAGAAACCTTGACTATTTGACAGGATCATTGCAGCTTGCGTTTAGTCAATACCTCCTCTTTAACATCGATTTACAAAGTGAATATTTATATATATATATAGATATAAGAGCGAAAAACACCAGGGACTGCCATATTCTGAAATGTCATCTTTTCACCCATTTTTTCATTGTCTGCATTCTCAGTGTTTTTGATAAATTCGTCTTCTTTAAGTTCTAATTACGAATATCATTACCGAAATTAACATAACAGAGAAAAAGGAAATCCACTATCAACCATTTGCGTCTGTTTATAATAACAATAAAAAAAAATATAAAAAAAATACCCAACACTAGGACTAGCAGGATTTAGATTCCTCTGAAAAAAAAAAACCAAAAAAAAAAAAAAAAAGAGAAGGAAAAGGGGAAAAGAGAAGAGATGAACCTGAAATGGAGGAATTCTTGACCCAGAAACTATCCCACCAGTCGGAATCGATGGCTTTGGGTTCCAAAGGAACGACGCTCATGGTTTTGCTCTTGTTCAATTTTCTGCTTTCTTTTTTCTTCTTCTTCGATTTCTTCGGAGGCGCCATCACACAATAACCCAAAAAAAAAAAAAGTATTTATTTTACCTTTTAAGGCTTTACCCACCCACTGTCATCGACGATTTTGATCTGCAACTCTTCTCTTACTACTCTTCTACTGCTCACTGCGACGCAAATGTAGAGCCCAGATTGTTCCAGTAAATCGGATTATTTGGTTTCCACAGTTATCGAGTCTATGGTGCGTACATCGCTATGTTTTTATCATACGCTAAATATTATCACAGTATTTACCACGATTTCTTAAAATCACATCGTCTTTATAATTTCATCACAATTATCTTCCGCTTCATTATTAAATGTCTTGAATATTAGTTGAATAAGCCCAATCAATGATTATGTAGATTAATTAAATTTAATTTTATTAATTAAATATATCTGACTTAGCCTTTCGAGCTCAGGTCGGGTCGTATCGTAGCCTCGCGGGTACTACTATTGAAAATCTCCATACGACAGTCCGTTTGCTCTGTTCTGCCAGCCACTGTACTTTATGAGAAACACACACCCCAAAAACAGAAAAAGGATGCATCCAAGGATGCGAATAGAAAGAAACTTTTTTTTTTTTTTTTTTTTCTTCTTCTTCTTCTTCTTCCTTCATCTATTTAAAAATGAAAAACAATTGAGATCATAAAATATATAAAATAAAAAAAATAAAAAAAACCAAAAACAAAATGTGAAAAAGGAAAAAAGCTTCAATGCATTAGGTGGGTATCCTGACATGGTCCTTCCTTGGTCCTCTGTTTCTAAAAGTATTGAAAATTATGAGAGAGTACCTTAATTACTTATTAATAAATAAAAAAATGTTGCTTTAAGAACTATAATATATTTTACCCTTAGAAATTCTGTTTCCCCTTTAATTGTCCAAGTTTGTTGTTTGATTATAATTTGCAGTGGCTTTGCAAAACCTACGAACTACCGATTTGTGTCATTGATTGATTGAGAAAATGGCAATCGCTAATGGAAATTTTTGCTCCAAACATACTCTCCATTTGGAATTTCATTGACTAATATACAATTTACAAATTACATAATGTTGGAAGAAGAAAAATACTTCCAACTCAACCATGGACCTTACTTCATATTAAAGAGACTCATTGATTTTTGGATTTTGATCCATCAATGAGTCCCGTATACATATATATATATATATATATTGCACTCTCTTGAAGTAATTTAAAAAGTTAGAGTGAATGGATGCTGGTCGAACTCAGATGATAAAAAGTCTCAAACGTTGTTCCATGTCCCAGTTGATTCATCTTTGGCAGGGTTGGGTTTGCAGGTTTGAAGCATGAAGTTGCAGGCTCCAACAGCCTCTGCAACCGTTAGATAAATCCATTGCTGTCCTATCTTTTCTATCAAATCAGACTTGTTCAGCTTCTTCATCACTTCCCCACCAGGATTGACCAATACAAGCTATATATATATATATATCCCAAAACAAACAAATCACAGATTAATTAACTGAACCACTAATTTGAACATTGTATTTAACAAAGATATATATGGACAAGTACAAATATATATATATATATATATACGTATAAGTACCTGTAGACCTCTTCTTTCAATAATCTTCTTGACCTCATCCATCATGCTTATCCCACTTGTGTCTATGTTACCAACAGCTGTGAAACCATAATAGATCAGAGTCAGAGCTTGGGTTATGGAATTTTAATTTCTCTTCCAAAAAGGGAATGGAAAACCACATATAGTTTTAAAACACTCACCAGTCATATCCAATATCACATATTGTAAGGTGGTTTCCCCTGAAGATTTTATCCTATCTTCCTCGTCATCAATCCACCTTGTGATCCTGTAAACAAGCAGTGGTAAATCAAGGTGAGTATCGAATCGATCTTTATAAAGTCCATTTGTAAATTCATTGGTATTGTAGGTATTAGAATATGCATATGCATACCTTTCTCTTAAGTAGTTGGAGTTGGCAAAGTAAATGGGAGCATCAATCTCAAGTATGAGAACTCCAGGAACACTGCTTGCTTTCTGATATTGTTCAACATTTCTGTATACATTGGAATTGGGAAGGTTACCAAGAATAAAGGTTCTAGGCCTTGCAACAAAAAGAAGCACCCTTAGCAAAGATATGGCAACCTGCATCAAAAGAATTTTCGTTGGTTGGATTAAATTTTGAAAGAAAAATTGGAGAAATGATTGATAAAAATAAGTATTAAGGATATGTTTGGATATTGATCATACCGCAAGGACTAAACCAATTTCGACGCTGCCAAAAACCACACTAACATAGGCACTCATGCACACAACGAAGTCGAACTTGTCAACTTTCCAAAGGTGCATGGCAGCTTCATAATCAATGAGGCCCAGCATTGCAGATATAATGATGGCTGAAAGAACAACCAGTGGAGTGTAATGGAATAAGGGTGTGAGGAATAGCAAAGTGAACATGACGGCAATTGCCATGACGATGTTTGACACTGCCGTTTTGCATCCTGCATTGTAGTTCACCGCAGATCTCGAAAAAGGCCCTGTAATTTCAATTTCAATGTCAATTACCCCATCAATGGAGAAGCACAAGCCTAGTTGATTACTAGCTTGGCAAAACGTGGAATGATAAAAGGGTGATTAATTATGTTATATAGGATTAGTACCAGTGGTGAGGTAGCAAGAAGTGAATGATCCAACAATGTTCATCGTCCCAAAAGCAATCATCTCTTTGTTTCCATCAATATGGTAGTTCTTGAACATGGAAAAGCTTCTCCCTACTGCTATACCCTCCTGTAAATCATATTACCCAATTTGCATAAGCTAAAACTTAAGTTAAAATAATAATAAAATTAAAAATTAAAAAAAACAATTAATTATAATATTAGCAAACAGACAACCAATTCATTGAGATTCTCAAAGGAACAGTTCATGTGTAATTGTCATTCAGGGGTTGCGAAGTAATACCAATCGGTTCTTCATTTTAAAATAAGGAAAAAAATAATAATAATAATCAAATTGTATGAGTTTGGTGTAAGTTTCTTTTTTTCTAAAGTACATGAATTTGGACTAAACATGGTCTTTAATAAAGTACTAAATAAATTAAAAGTCTATGACTATTAGCAACCACCAACTGTTTGAAAATTTTTGGTGAGGGTCGTCAAAAAGAAGTATAAAGAAAAATATTATAATATTTTAATCATGGGTTTCAAACTCATGGACATTTAAATTCCTTTTGCCTATTAATCTAATTCCAAATTCTTGTCAGATTCTAACAGTGGGTGTTAATAGTCAATAGGGGATGCAAATAGTTTTAAAAAAAAAAGAAAAAAAAAAAGAAAAAGAAAAGAAAAGATGAAGATGCTTACAGCGAGAGCAATAACACCCGTGACAATGCCAGTTTTAATAGCAGTTGTCAGATGAGGCGGAACCAATACAAGATCCGTGATGGACAGTGGATTCAGCCCCTTCTTCAAGTTTCCTATCTGTATAATTTACACCACCATGTAGCCAATCAAAACCCCAATATTATATCAAATAAATAATAAAATAAAAATAAAAATAGATGATTGTCAGTTTGCCACACCAATCAGAAGATTGAGAACCGTCCAATGATGCGCATGGGATACGCTTGGGTCCCAACCAAACCAGTACACAGTGCAATTATTGGTGGGGGCCCAATTAAGGTGAACAATAATTCTACGATTGGTCCATTGGGCAAATACCCAAAAAAAGGCCTACACACATGAAAGTTCTAGACTTGGACTGATCACTCTTGTCGTGGTCCACTCTAATGCTAATTTTGGACTGTTTATCACCACTGGGTCACATTTGGTCCCTAATCTCTATCATGTCTTTGTGGGTGTGAGTGAGAAAGAAGCAGAGAATATTTTATAAAAATAAAAATAAAAAAAATTCAGAAACTTACAACTTGAACGCCATGTTTCTCGGCATGAGTGAGATAAACCAGAAGGCTTCCCAAGATAACTGACGTTAATGGTGCCATGGCTGATATCCAAAAGAACCTTGGCCTTTTCTTGCTCTGCATGTATAGTGACAAACATGTATTAATTAAATGCATGCATACCAAATTATTATATACATTATTATTATAATCGAGGCATGAAAATTAGCATTATTTTGATTGCCTTTTCGTGCTTCCAAAACGAAATACTTGCCGCTAGAAACAAACAACGTTTTACTTTGTTTCCATTTGTTTATACTACTATTATAAAATGTTGTTGATTAGATGCAGCAAAGTGAACGAAGATGGATAGGACTTTGGTAATCAATCATTTTTCAAAATTTTGCCTTGTTTAATATGAAGTGGGAGCAGGTTAATTAACTAGGGTTGAAACAAGACTTTTTCACATGTTTACAAGAAAACGTATATAAAAACATTAATTAGTAGTTGATTCCTTCCCAAGAAAGAGAGAAAAAAAATTAGTTTTTTTAAAAGAAAAAGAAAAGGCCTAATCAGATGCTAAATGAAATGGAATTATACCCTGTGTACAATATTTATGCTAAGTCGGTGTTAATACCGAACATGTGGCTGGTATATACACTGGCGATATGATAGGATTATAGAATAAGTATCTGAAATTAATTTAAGTAGGGAAAATTTAAGATTTGGCAACAAATATAAATGGGTTCGGTTCACTTTTTTTTTTATATTATTTATCCAAAATAAAACCGGTTCGATATTCACTTACGAAGTGTCTGGTTATCAGGAGGAAGAAAAGAAAACCACATCCTAGAACTCCACTTTCCCATCTCCACTGCAACAACCATCAATAAATACCATTAATTAATTAGTATAATTAATATATTAATACAGCAAAAATCTAAGCAAATTATTGAACTTCTAGTAAGTAAACTTTAACTTATCCAATTAAACATTTCTTGCTTAGTTTTCCTTACATGTTTCTAGATTGATTCATCAACCACATTAACTTTCCAAAGCAATACAATAAAAGGTATTAGAAAATGACCGAAACCAAATATTCAATACAATCAATAAATTCTGTGCAGTCACATCTGTGCGTAATACTAATACCCCTAACATTACGTTTCTTATACGCTCTCAAAGTTATGGAAATGATTGAGAGATCCAATAAAATTATAGACCTTTAATCATTGGAATCAAACTAAATTAAGCTGATTTAATTTAAGTTCACATGTCACATGGCATATAATTAAGTAATTAGAACTATTAGATATGATAGGATAATATACTAGTTTAATTAATTAATTAAACAATTAATTTAGATATATTAACAATTTAGCTCAAAATATTAACAGATTTGATCCAATGATAAAATTATTGAAAATACACTTTAATTTCAAGTTAAAATCTAATTTTAATGAAAATCCTCCTTCCCCAAGATGTAAGAATAATAATAATAATAATAATAATAATTTAGCTCGAGGAAAAGGACAATTACCTCATGCGTTTGGCTAAAGACAGAGCGCATGACAGACACAACATCTGTGCCATGAGTGAAATGATCGAGCCCAAGAATTCCTTTAAGCTGTTGCAGGCACACAACAGTGGCTGCTCCTGCCATGAACCCTACTATTGTTGCATGTGATAAGAAATCCACGATAAACCCTAGCCTGAAACCAATCAAAAGCCCCCAGCTTTGATATTTAGAAGATATACATGGGAAAAAAAAAATGTATATATATATATATATATATATATATAATTTATTAAATTAAATTAATTTTTTAAAAAACTCTTGGTCCTTTATCTCCTTATCCGACCGTTTGCCGAGTGAAAGCAATGGATAAATCACAATCTATGTAGATCTGTTGTTAGAAGACAGTTTTAATTTCGTTTACAAAAATGGCCATTTGTGAATCTCAAGACAAAAATTAAACAAGACAAAAAAACACCAAAATTAGTTCAAACTGTTCCTTTAAGCACATTTTGTCAACATTTTTAAGTTCCTGTTTAACAAAAACGACGTTTGTCTGATTCTTGTTGTGACTATTTTAAACAAGTGTTTTTCAAACTAATTGTCGCACAGTTTAGTTACCATCATCACCAAAAGAAAAAAGTTAATAAAACAAAAAGAATATATTTATAATTCACTGTTTAATATGTCTTTAATTGCTGACCTTAACAAGCCCAGGGCAGCTTCAAATACTCCGGCGAAGAATGTCGCTGTAAAAGCAAGGTGAAGATAAAGTGAGGGGTTCTCAGCAGCATTAACCTCGTTCCCAAGCATGGAAGCTGTGAGAAGTGAAGCCACGGCCACAGTTCCGACGGCCAAATCTCTTGAGCTTCCCATCATGGCATATACCAAAGGTGGAACAAAGCTTGAATCTGCATACATTTTCAACACAAACCCATCCATAAATGTAAATGTTTTTGTATGTATATATCATCTTTTCAGTAGGCGTTGGTCGCTCAAATTATGTTATGATAGGAGGCTGACGCCCACTGTAATCAGTAATAGGATGCTAACGCTAAATATAATCTGGGCGACAACCTCTAAGTAGAATATAAAATTATATTTGACACTCACATAGGCCAAGGATTGGCGGCAAGTTAGCTAGCTTGGCATAACTAATCCCCTGAGGGATGGCAAGACTGGCGATGGTGATGCCGGCGATAAGATCAGCTTTGAAGAACTGAAGAGTGTAACGAGGAGCCCATTCAAGGAATGGCAAGAAATACTGGAGGCCCAAGATGAATTTTCTAGAAGCGGGTTGGTTCTTAAACTGCCTCAGTGGGTCGTCAGGGAAGAAAGTCTCTTTGAGAGAGTACTGAAATGTTTTGATAAAGGGTTGCGGTGGTGGAATCTCCACCCGGTGGGAAATCCCCTCATTTTCCGACGGGTATACAAGGTCGGCGTTACCCATGGTTATATGGTTTTTTTTTTTTTTTTTCCTCCTGTTTTACTGAGAAATAAAACTATATAATATATGGAAATGGGATATTCGGTACCAAAAACGGAGGAAATGAAAAGTATAGTAAAGTAAAGTTGGGAAAAGTTGGGTGAGAATATAAGGAGAAGTGGAAGAACTAGAAGTTGGAGGTGATGAGCAACTGAGAGTGATGACCATGGATTTATATAAAGTGGGACTTGCTTGGGGATGGTTTACTTTGGGATTCTATTTTTATTATTTTTTATTTTTATTTTTTTAAAACTTTTAAATCGTTGAGTGCTTGAAGGGGCCCACAAATATTAATATGTATATAGAATTGAAGAGGGACACGTTCGCTGGGATTTCAATTTTATTAGCTGCCCACCTCGTGCTTTTTTTCTTTTGTTCATTTATGAAAAATTCCTTTTTCATGAGAGAAGGCAAAATCCTGGAAGCTCACGTATTTTTTTATTTTTTTTAGTTTTAATTTTCAAGAATGGAAGCAGGCAGAGGTAGGGGCATGAGCCTAGATTCCACTCTGGCATCATTGGCATGTGAAGTGGAGAACTCTTATTGGGCCAGGCAGTAAATGGGAGCATGAGTTTGACACGTGGTTGGGCCTCTAATTGTGACCATTATGTTCTGGTATATTAGAGCGAAAATCATGATCAGAAAGGTCAAAATATATGCAAGAAAGGGCAGGTTGGCTTGAGCTGATCATGTTTGTTAGTGTGTTAAATTGTTAACTAGATTTAGCAAGAAAACCTGTCACCGTGCCTAACGTTGCCCCATTTTCAATGAGTCAAAACCATCAAAATTGGCCAAAAGTTATCATTAAAATTTCACTTTGAACTCCTCTTTGTCGATGTCCATATCCCGTACCGTATGTAGACTTATCTTGATGACATAATCAATTAATCTTTCTTTTTTGAGCTAATTGCATAGCTCATTCACTGCTCTCACTCATCACCATTCTTTCCTAATTTTCCCTCTTTCTTTGTCAGTTTCACAGCCCCCACTTTTAGTGCATATCGCCATATCCTTGATTTTCTACGTACATATAATTATATCTCCATAATTTGTATGAAAGCATAATTAATAATCTCAAAACCCAATTTTTTTCTCAAAATTTTTTTAATCAAGAAATGTGGAGATTTGAATTAACAATCATAATTTTAATTTATATATAATTCAGTTATAAAATGAGATCATATAATGGAAAAAAATATATATATATATTTTTATATTTTATTTAATATTTTTTATTCGTAAAAACGATAAAGCGGTAAGTATGTTGCCCTTCTGAATGTCTTAGAAGATTGTAATACGTAAAGGAAATTAGTCATTAGCAAATATATTTTTATATTTTATTTAATATTTTTTATTCGTAAAAACGATAAAGCAGTAAGTATGTTGCCCTTCTGAATGTCTTAGAAGATTGTAATACGTAAAGGAAATTAGTCATTAGCAAAAGTACTAAACCATTTTGACATTTACTTAGAACCATAAAACGTTTACCGGCTCTCACTCTCTCTCTCTAAATCAAATCAAATCAAAAATCGGAAATTCGTGAGTCAAACTTGTAACGCCTATGAAGACATGCTTACGGCAAAAAATTAAAAACGCTTGACGTGTCCCTGCCGACCACTTTGACCAAACCACTCTCTCAAAATAAGGTGTATAACCCGCCTATATCTCCAGACACGTGTCAAACACATGAGGTAATTAAAAAGCAGCACTTTGTGATTCTTGTACGCAAATAATCGAAGAAGAAATAAATACATGTATTTTTTTTAATTTAATTTTGAGATTTATCATTATATGAACAATTACATGTTTGATAATTTATCACTATGGCCTATAGCATAAAATATGCTTAGAAAAAAAATAGTTTTTGAAAACTTTTGATGGCACTACCTCACCTCACCTATCGCAGAGTCTATTATCAAAAAATATTATGAGGACTAGCTAACTACCGCTATTGAAAATTAATCTCAATTATACTAATAATACTATTTGGTTGCAATACTAGTTACAGGGACATGAATTCATCTTTTTGTTCAATAAATTGATTAGCTCGAGAACATCCCGTGATCAGTGCAACTGTCTCATTAAGAGAATAATTAACAAATATATATATATATATATAAATGGCTAGCATAAAAAGTCAATATCAAGAATATTAGGGAGACATGCATGCTTATGAGTTATGACCATCTGAGAGATTTTTTTTTTATTTTTTTTGGTCCTTAACCGAGGGATTTTTTTTTTTTACTCTGGTTTTCAAACTAAATTTTGTTGCCCCAATACTTTTTTGATTAACAAAAAGAATTACAGTCTGTGGAATTCTAGATGTGTGAATTTTTGTCATGTGAGCTATAAACGTTTGTTGGGAATGTATATAACGAATTATTCATGCATATTTATATATATATATATATAATTACTTTGGAGAAATCAAATTTGAATGTTAGTGACAGTATATTTCACGGGTATGAGGCTATATCCCACAAGACAAAGTGGGACAACTAAGTATATCTAAAGTACACCTAATTAAATTCACCAAAAACAAAAAAAGAACACCTAATTAAAGATCTATACTCACCTAAGGTTATATCTGGTAGTTCACTTGACACAATGACGAAATGACCCTTTCGGTGTTGCATCAAAATGGGATAATAGAAAGGATAAAAGTGTCATGTACTAGTCTTATAATGTATGGGAGGATGTATTTAATTTATGTATGGATGAATAATTGAAGTGGATAAGCCTAACAAATAAAACAAAACAAGAGGAAGAATTGGTTTAGATGTCCTTTTGACCAAATTATAAAATGAATAAGTAATTAAACTAATAACCAACAGGTGATATTGAATAAATTTTGTGGTTGAAGTTATAAACTCTGTTTTCAAACAGGGAGTATCTTGATCTATGTTCGTCGGCAATCATCGGACATGCCAAATTACTAACTGGCTGTTTCATGTTTTTTCTTGAGCTGGCCTTTCAGTACATATAGATCTGTAACTTTATATATTTCTACTTGCCCGTACACGGACACTGTATATAATACAATTTGCTTCAAAACCTTGGGAACGTGCATACAGACTGTTTTTTTTTTTATTTTTTTATTTTTATTTTTATTTTATATATATATATATTTTTTTTATTTCTTGAAATAATAATAAAGTGAAAGTAAAAATTGGGGGAAAAAACAAGCCATATATGCTTCATTGTTTCTGAACCCAAATCCAATCCCACTTAAAATGGAATACGAAGATTCTTATACATGTTTATAGCATTAGTGAATTATTTTATATTATTTTGGGTTAAAAAAGTGAAACTTTTTTAAATTTTATAGTACTGAGTGGATTCAGAACTCAGCAATCCAGCACTTGTTTGTAAAACTCTTTTTTTTTTTTTTTCCTTTCTTCTCGCTCACGTGCCAATTTCTATGAGAAGAAAAAGCACAAAAAAAAAAAAAAAAAAAAGGAAGAAGGGAAATAACGATGTTGTTGTTGTTGTTGTTGTTTTTTTTTTTTGCCTCCACGCGTGCCACCCATTTTCATTTATTAATTTTCGAAATCAATTTTATTATCATTTGGATGAGGGCACAGTGCCTTATGGCTTTATTCTAGAGAGAGGCGTTGACCTAAGGACCGCCCAAACTGTGCGTACGTAGAGGTCCGGAAGCTTGTAGATGACAGATTCCCTAGCTGTGTCTAGCTATTGCCCTTTGAATTAAAGGGCACTTCCCATTACCATATTTAACACATGCTTTTGTTCCCACTATTTTTATGGTTTTGAGCCGCAAATATCGGGTTCATGGTCATACTCATTTAAAAAAATAACGCAAAAAGTAATACAAATAATTTCAAATACAGAGACAATAATATATTAAGAGCAACTTTGCATATAGAAGAAATTAAGAAAATTTATAATTTATAATCATACGTGCATATTTATAAATTGATTAGGACTACATATTATTTAAATTAAGGTTAGTTAATTATGGATTATTTTAAATGAGATTGGTTTATTAAATGATTAGAGAGGATAAAAAAATTAGTTAGAGTATAATGAAAAAATAAAAATTGATAACATGTATACAAACGTGCTAGCTTAAAACTAATATTTTTCTATCATTTTTTGTTTGGTCTTTCCATTTTGATTAGATAAGATTTTTTTATTTTTTGGTTAATCATGAGATTATGCACATTACGTTGATGATTATGTAGAAAGATTATCAAGCCATTTATAATACATATTGAATTATCAAACTAGTTATATATCATATGTCCGCAATGGATTTATCCATTAGCAAAGAGTACTAACAATTGCAAATTTTCGAATCCTTTATAATTACGTACACATGCTTATATGAGATAAAAACCAAATTCAGTTTTTATTTATTTTTTATATTTTTATATTTTTTTAATTAGAGAAAACCTACACATGTCTGAATGCAACTCATGATTGTCTCATACATATAGTCATATATTTATTAATTTATTTTATATAATTAAGTTTCCAAATAAAGGGTATAATATCCCACTTAGCTACATTAATATAGTTGTTACCCCCAATAATTAGAAGTATAATATGAGGTCTTCTCTGCTTGCACTAACGATTATTAATTATTAAAGTGTATATAATAGAGCCACTTAATGATATCAGGAGTGAGAAAACGTCACTTCTTTGAAGCCACTGAAAATATGATGCATAATAACGTAAAGTGGCATTACTTAGGGTCACGAACAATATATTTCTTTAATTTGAAAAGATATATAATGTGTTAGACTAGTGTTTCATGTGATAATTGTTGAAGATCAATTAGAAAATGCAGTGGTCTTTTTTTGACTCTAATGAAATCCCTTCTCTTCTGGAAAAGTTGAGTTATTTTTAAACCTTTTTTTTTTTTTTTGGTTAAGGGATCAGTTTCGTTGTTGCCCGTTGGCTGCGTCTCAACAATTTTTCCATGAAGTCTTAATTGCAAGTTTCAGGAAACATATATATATATATATATATATATATCATAAAACATTTTGGATTGATACACTAATTAGATAATTCTGAAACTGCCTCAGTATATACTAATTAGATAATTCTGAGACTGCCTCAGTATATAAACATATATATATATATATATATTTTTTTAAATCTACAATATGTAATTTCATGAAAAGTATGAGGTCAAAAGTTAGTTCTCGTGTTTTTTGTAATATTATTTCTTTCTCTTTTCATAACAGTTAAGACTTGCACGTGCCTAATTTTATGTAAAATAAGTAGTAATTGATGAAGAAGTTCCTTCTTAAATACTGGCTAGTATTATCAAGTTGTTCATATATATGTATATATATATATATATATTTAATTTGCTGAAGAGCAAAATTAATTAAGCATTTTGAAAATATGAAATTTTGGATTCCAATAGGCAAAAGCTGATAACATATTTGCATGCATCCAACCTTTTTTCGGTGGCTGGTATGTCCTACAATAATAATTGATATATATCTTACTTTTCCTAATGTAAGAAATTAGATTATTAATGTTCCCCTCTTTAAAATGGATGGAATCTTGTTTTTATTTTCCTTCCCTATTCTTTATCTTAAAAATATGTATATATATATATATATATATATATATATTCTTTTGGTTTATTTAATAATTTTTTGTTATATTTATAAATAAGATGATATTATATCAACGATGAATGGACGAAGATAAAAATAGAAAAAAAGAAATATTTGAGAATGAATACTGCAGATTCATGGACAGTCAAGACAGAAAGTTTTGGTGGGGAATGAATAAACACCTGCTCAAGTTGAAACCTTCCTGGAAAATAGCTTACACAATTAAGGTCAAGCGCTCGTGAACTATATCTAACTAACCACTTTCTTGTTTTATTTTATTTTTTCTCCCATTGTTATGTGTCTTAATAGTATTCTTCTTTTTCTTCCGATTCGCATGTCCATATATGGTTATCTTATTATGTATATCCTCATACTTTCAAACCCATCGATATATATGCCTGAAATTATATAATTTCTTTGGTAGCAAAGTCTTAATCTGCTTACCCTTTTGTAATGCATTATTAAGATACGTATATTATATACTATGTATCCAAGATAAAAGGATCATGAAATCCAAGGTCACGTCCAGGTGCAATGGAAAATCATTAACACACACACACACACACACACACACACACACACATGCACATCAATGATTACATTAATTTACATAATAATTGAATGTAAATGCTATTAACTATTATCCAAGCAAATTAAATTTACTTTCATTAAATTTATACCCTTCCTAGCTAGTTCCCGAATTCGAAAGCGAGGGTGTCTTGAGATTAGGTCCCAAATACCTAGCTATATATTATATATAAACGTGTCCCAAATTTAACTATATCGTAATTATTTAGAACACGGAGTATAGAAGTTCAACTACTTGAACACAAAAATTCACTGCAAATTAAGTTATTAACTTTCCAAATCGTTTTTTTATTTGAAGGAATAATTCGTATATGTGAGTGTGATTCATTGGTTAATTAGGCATGTTTTATCATTTTTTTGAAAGAACGAATTTTCTTATGAATATTTAATCCTAGCTAATTAATCTTGTCGATTGATTTACTTGTTGTACATACAAATTTAGAAATCATGAGCTGAAACTAGAAATATATATATAATTTTGATTGCTATGAAAAATGCTATACATATATATATATATCGTCTCGTATGAAGGCAGGATATATAATATTTGTGAAGAAGTATTAGATACCATTCGTTTTCTATGGAAAAAAGACTTATGTATAGAAGACTGAAATCATATCCTTTCAATCAATGGTTCAATAATAAAGTGAGCAGTTAGGAAAGTGTGCATACCTATCTATTTGTACAACTACAATAAGACAAATAATAGAAGAAAAGGTCTAAAATGCTATTCCGCCTCAACCTCTTCTCTATGAAATCATCATGTACTAGTTTTTCTATCCCTGTAGTTTGGCCTCCGTCTGTCGTCTCGTACTCTGCAGCCTCATTATCAATATATATTTAATTTCTTATGGAACACTCAATGAACCCCAAGAATATATCAATCCCATTCCAAGTTCAGCTGGTCCAAGATGACACAAGCTATAGTTTGCGGGGCTTCAATAATTAGAACTCACGCTGAAGAATGAAGACATTTAACTTTAACTTTAGTACTGTTTCTAAGTAAAATTATATTGAGTGTGTCCAAACGCACGTCATGGTTGATCATAAAAAGGTGTATATTTGTCTGTGGGGTCATATAATATTATATATATAATTAGATACTCTCAACTAATTTGAATCGATGTCTTCGTTATCATTGAGGGTGTCCACAAGGATGCCTCCATTTTAGACAAGAACTACTACATTTGGTGAATAATTCTTTGGTGGTATATATAATTAATATTACAGTTCTGTTTTGTCCACAGTTTGCCATTGTTTGAAGCATACCATGTGAAAAGGTCCCCAAAAAGTCTCATTATCTATAAATGATTAATTTAACTGAAAGTAACTTTTTTCCCTTTCTTTTTTTTGGTTTTCTGATGGCATTGGTTTCTTATGAATTATGGAAGAAAAATAAATATCGACCGTATATAGTTTTTGGTAACAATGGCAATGGTACTGTTGCTTCATCGTAGAATCCAAAAGGACCATTAATTCTGGCTAGAAAAATTTGCTGCAGGTATTCATCGTTGACTTAACGATAAATGTTCATCAGCATTATTGGTTGACTTTTAAGGATGAAAAATCAGTATTTGGAAAACACCATGAGTGAGGTCTCCATTTTCTGAAAGGCAATAAAGGCAAGAGATTCATCATCATCTTTTGGGAGATATAGCATTGGCAGCATTGGTGGCTACAGATAATTTATCAGCATTGACCAATTGTCTGCCTTGGAACTTCAATATGATCTCCACCTGAAAATTGTGGTTCAGGTCCTCTTCATGTTGGACATACAAAAACTGTCCAAAGGTGGAATTGAGTCATGATCATGATGATAGGCAGGACATGTGAAACATGGCCCCTCCAATTCGAACATGGAAACACTGTTGTTCGAATCACAATTTTTAATCATAATTGAGGTTAGATATTATGGGTTTGGAGCTGGCTGCTGAAGATTAATTATTGGATTTTTGAAAGAATTTATGTTATTGTAGAATATTGCATACAATACCTTAATTTGTTTTGTTTGCTGCAGGTACTCATAGAAGAGCTTTGACCCCACACACATACTACTACATATACACTAAAATGGAACTAGCCAACAGAAAACTAATGAAGAGAAAAGAAAAAGACTTGGAAATGACAGTGTGACCACAATTAATTCGATTTTTTTATATTTTTTCTGGATTTGGAAAAAGCTTCAAATCTCAAAGATTAATTGTGGCGCTAACACAGTTCTTTTTGCAATATAGCCTTGAGTTTGTGATGGAATGTGTGTGTGGTGCAAATGCTTCCGTCAACTGTCATAGTGTAGTACTTACTTGAATTAGGAACTAAAAACAATACATAAGCAATAACTCTCTCATGAGAACCCTTTATTTAGTTAAATGAGGAATGACAAATGCATAGTCATTAAATATATTGATAATTAATTGTTGTTTGAATTTAAATATAAAAACTTAGATACAACACATCTTTCATTTAAAAGGTTAGAAATTCTGGACTAGAAAATAATTATACAATCTAATTTTAAAATTTATTTTTATACAGCTTCTCAGTCCAATGAAAGATTGTCTTCAAAGATTTTACTATCCTAACAAGAAAGTAGTTTTTTTTTTTTTTTCCAATTTGAATGATTTATTTGCTTTTAGTTGTGGTTATCCTTTCTATTGATATAACATTAATTATTGCCAAAACATAGAGATAGGAATTGAAAAGATAATGTGGAAGATACAGAATAAAAGAGGGATGGATCCTTGTAAAGATACATGTACATCTATATCTATATCCATATATATATATAATAAATATATATAATTTGGAAAAGGAGATACATACTTGACCAGATGATAGGAACTACCACTTTGGGCAACTAGTATTTCACATGCTAGCTCTTGCACTGCCATTCTCCATCATGTAAAAGCGTTCTTAACTACTCTTTCTAGGTCTTGCCTGGTACAGCTTAAAAAAAAAATGCTTACTGTCTTGTCCTTCTCATCCAAAACTTTTATCAAATTCATTTCTTTTCTAAATAAATCTACTTGACTTAATATGTGTTTTCAGATTCTGGGGCCAACCCACCATTTGTGATTGTATACATAGAATGAGAAAGGACACATTTTGTGTGCACAAAGGCATGGCCATGGGAGTTCACCGAAAAAGGCATGGCCCTGGGATATGTAGAAGTGGTCCAAATATATATGAAATATTATGCCAGGTTAGTGGATCTTTTGAAGATGGTATTGATTCCCTTTGCCACCATTTCACATCGATTTGACCCTACCTTGTAACTTATTATCACATGTTAGTGTTTAATAGAATAAACATATCAAATCAGAAGCATTATAACCACCCATAGATCAAACATATACATATATATATATATATTAATTGTACTGAAATCATTAACTTTCAAAGCAGCGATTAAAGTCTTGATCTGTAATCTAAACTCTTACCCAAAAAAAAAAAAGAAAAAGAACAACAATCTAATAGGTGTGTCTAAATAGATACACTGCTTTTTAACAATCTTTTACATAATAATAGTAATCTTTCATACTCTAAAAAAATATGCCCTATGTATCCTCTCTAACTTGCTTTATTAACAAAGCCTCATCTTTTAAAACTAAAATTATGGACAAGGCACATGACTTACCCATCAATAATTTTATAATAATAATAATAAAATACTGATAAATCAAATAAGCTTATGAAAATAATTAATACTGCAGTTCAATGGATAAACTAGAGTATCATGAAGAATTTATGTTCAAAGACTCTACTACATAAATTAATAAATAAGCCTTAATGACACAAATAAACTTGTAAGTGTAAGTTAATTAATAATTATGACTAGTCCTTATAATATATATCTAACATCACCACCATTCCCTCATAAAAAGCTATCTCCATCTCCAAATGTGTTCTTCTGTGGTTCGGCTTGCATTCAAAAAATAAAATAAAATAAAATAAAATAAAAAAAATAAAAAGATGCTTTGATTTATCTCTCTGAACATTTTTTGTCTTTGTAACCCAATAAGAATAAAACAAATAAAAAGCTCACTTTCCATGTTTGATATGGATGGCTAATATAAAGAGATATTCAATTGTATATTCCCGTTCATATGTTTTTATCAAAGAAAAGACCAAAAAAAAAAAAAGAAAAAACAAAGTAGTTAGACAAATTAAGGAGAGTAGGAAGAGAAAACAAATTCGAAAACATGTTCTTTCATGAAAAAAGTAAATGTTCCGTTCGAACTTTATTTATTTTTTTGTGGTTTTCCCTTTTTTGCTGTAAGCTATTGTATTTCTTGGGCTGGCGACGCAGGCCTAGTATTTCCCTACTCCAGCCCAAGTAGCCCATGCTAGGCTCAGGTCTCAGATACTCCTGCTCCAGTCCAAATGGTTTCAGCCAAAGTAGCCCATGTCGGGCTCAGGTCTCAGATACTCCTACTCCAGTCCAAGTAGTAGTCCCGAAACTAAGGCTTAGTATTCTCCTAGTCCAGCCCAAGTAGCCCATACAAGGATAAGGCCTGGTCTTTTCCTACTTCCGTCCAAGTAGCCCATGCAAGGCTTAATGAGGTTTTCTTCTTTTACTCAATGAGATTTTGTTATCAGATCCCCCCCAAAAAAAAAAAAAAAAAAAAAAAAGGGAAAGGAGGTTTTGTTATGTATATAGAACCACCACCAATTAATGAGGTTTCGTTTTTTGTGTTGTGCAAAATTTAATACCATATCATTTTTCATATTATACAATGACTGGAAAATTTTAATATATTAATTAGAAAATATCAAAACATTTTAAAAAAAAAAAAATTTACAACGAAGGGTTTGCCATGGAAAACTAGGAGGAGGAGGTTCCTTACATGGTGGTCCAAAAAATAAACAAGGCCTGAGTTGAAGCATATATTGATTTGGGCCCACAATTTGGTCTTTGCTTTCTATATATATATATATATATATATCTATATATATGTATATATATGTATATTTGATTTGGTCTTTGCTTGGAATTTACGAAATATATAGAATAATATTCTTCAAAAATTTATATTTTACTTGTAACTTGGTTAGGGAAAAAAAGAAAAAAAAAATGATGCACGTGAAAACTATTCATACTTTAATTTGTTTAAAAAAAAAAAAGAAAAAGAAAAAAGATTGGTAGTCCTAACCACCCTACACCGTGGATCTCCAATTCTCAATTAGTCAATGCTTCTGATTGTTTTATTGCAAATGTCATCGCATAAAAAGAGTCCAAATTTTTTTCTTTATGTTTTTTTAATAATTAATCAATTGATGCGATAAATTGTCAATTAAATGTGATAATTGATATTAGTGGTTAGTGATTCAAATCTGTCATCCATCTCAAAAGGTTGATTTAAAAAATTTTCTTTTTCTTCTTTATAAATAAATAAAAAACAAAGAAAAACAAAAGTAAAAAAAAAAAAAAAAAAAAAAAGACAAGGTGCACACAGTAGGACTTGGCATAGAGGAGTGGACCCTCATCCTTCACCCGTGCACTGCTCTCTCTTTCTTTGAGAGTCTCTTTCAGGAATCTTTTTGAACTATTCTCTCTCTCTCTCTCTCTCTCTCTGCATTTTGAACTTGAATTCTTGGCTTGCTTTCTTTCTAATTCTTTTGCCGCTCTCTTTGTCTCTGTAGCTAAATAAAGTAATGGGAAAAAAACACCTAAAATAGGTAAAGAGCTTTTTTCTCTGTCTCGCTAGTTTTGTCTCAAAGCAAATGCTTGCAAGTTTTTCACTTTCTTCCTACCAAAGAACCTCAATTATCTGCCTCTTTATCTACTTCTCTTCAAACTTCAGTCTTCAGGTACTTCTCCAAATTTCTCTTCTTCTTCTTCTTCTTTATCTTATTATTATTATTATTATTATTTTTTTATCTGGTGATCCTTGGTTAATACTTACTGATACTTTCCCAGTGAAATTCTACATTTTTTTTTGGAGCTGTTTCTAGTTGGGTTTGTAGCCTCTGCGCTTTGTTTTTCCTCAGTCTGATTTTACAGTTTTTGTGGGGTTCAATATTTTGATATCTATTGTATTTTATTGATATGTAGGAACATATATAAAGCTCTATGCTTTTCTTGTGGGTGCTTAATGTTTCTTTATGATCTTCTGTTTTCTTTTCCAGATTGTCTGAAGTTGTTGATATTGAATTTCTTTTCTCTGTGTGTTTTATGTATTAAATTTAGCACCTTGGGTGTTCTAGTGAGCGTTCATTTTGAAAGAGAAGTTGCAATCTTTTCCCCTGTGCATTGTACCCATTTTGTTCATTTCCTTGCCGTTTGGTGTTTAATATAATAAAGTTGGTCCTTTTTACTTTCTTTGTTTTTAGCTGAGCCAACTTTTCAATAACCCCAGTAGAAATTGGATGGGCAAGAGTTGGCTAGATTAATATACGTGGAGGCTTGGAGTTGTTATACATTTCGAACAGTTCAAATTGGGCAAACTAGCTTTTGGTGCCTCTTTGTACGGTTCTTTTGGCTGGTAGACTAGACGCGTGTATTTTTTGATTTAGACGTTATCAAACAGGCTTCAGATATGTTGAGCCACTTTTTTGAGGACAACTTTTTAACAGTCCAGGTTTCAGAACAATCATGTTTTCCTTATTTAGGTTCTAATTCCTATTTTCCCGTATCAATTTTAAAACCTTAAGAACATGAGCCCACATGCATACATCTCTAAGACTCTTATTTGACATTGATGATTAGCTCTGGAAGCATCAACCTTGCAGTTAGCTGTCTAGATTGTGCTCACAGGTTTCTTTCTGACTTCTAGAGTTCCCTTTATTTGGAATTTTTGAGTGTCTTTCCCGTTTGTCCTCTGTGATGGCCGTATATGAATATATGGCAAGTACAATCTGATTTTTCTTTGTGGGGTTAAAGCAACAGCAATGCTGTTTTAGTTATCATCTTTAAATTAATAATATATGTAGCTACATCAACTGGACCTCATCTAGTTACAAGCCCATGCCATAACTAGACATTTGGTACTGTTGCTGAAAGATTCGCTTATAGTTAGCTGTAGTCTAACTCGTCTAACTCCTTGGCGTGTATAAGCTTTTTCATATCTTTAATTTTATTATGACTTTTCCAGTTACAGACTCTGAGAAGGAAGACTGATAGAAAGTCAGATGGAGCAGTATGAAATTCTGGAGCAGATTGGGAAAGGTTCTTTTGGCTCTGCTCTTCTTGTAAGGCATAAGCATGAAAAAAAGAAGTGAGAACCCTTCTAGTTTATGTCTAACGTCAATATGAGATAATGATATTTCCTATGTCTCTTTAACTGTTTCATCTCTTTCTTTAATGTACTTTCCTTTTTCTTGTTTCCCTCATTCATAGGTATGTCCTGAAGAAGATCCGCCTGGCTCGCCAAACTGATAGAACCCGCAGATCTGCCCACCAGGAGGTCACTCTTTTTATTTTGTTTTTTATTAGTTATTCCTCAAGACATGCTGAAATACAACCTTCCAGGCCAATTATTAGCTGTCCTTCAAATAATGAATACGTTGGATTAATTTTTTTCTTTCCATTTTTTTAAATAAAGAATATGCTTTGGTCTTGAAAATTCATATTTTTTAAATTTGAGTCACATTCTTTTTCTGCGATACCTTAGTAAATTAGTGTAATATAGTGGCATTTAGACTGTATCTTGATTTATAAATTAAATTCTAAGTTATCTTTTTCTATTATATTGCAGATGGAGCTTATTTCAAAAGTAAGAAATCCATTTATTGTAGAGTATAAAGATTCGTGGGTAGAAAAGGTCAGCATCAGCATCCATATATTTATTATGACTGCATTATTTACAAAGAGTTCACGCTCCCATTTATCTGTTGGTTTCAACAATTGACAGTGTCATCCTTTGTGACTTCCAGGGCTGTTTTGTATGCATTATTATAGGATATTGTGAAGGGGGAGACATGTAAGTTATTTTCATGCTCAATCAATTATTTGTTATCTTTAGAAATGTTTGGTCATGCCTATAGGATACGCTTCTACCACTTTTGTGACCTCTTCCTATTTTTTTTATTGTTATACAGGGCAGAAGCTATAAAAAGGGCCAATGGGGTTCATTTTCCTGAAGAGGTTGTTATCTCGTGGCCAAGTTTGAGATGGGGATATAAGTTTCTCACTGTTATGCATTTGATGCTTTAATTCATGACTTAAAATGTAATATCCATTTCTTTCTCGAAACTGAATACGTGCAGAAACTTTGCAAGTGGCTGGTTCAACTCCTGATGGCACTTGATTATTTGCATGCTAACCATATTCTTCATCGTGATGTCAAGGTCAGTAGAATTTATTAAAGATCTTGGTTACAACATATGTATGAAATTTCAGAATTTAAATTGATGGTGCTCCTAAATGATTCAGTGTTCAAATATATTTTTGACAAGGGATCAAGACATTCGATTAGGTAAAATATTGTTGTTTTTTTCTCCATTATGGTTATTACATATTCTATGTTTACATATGTATTCTGTTTTTACAAAGTACTAAGTGTATAATTCATATTGGATTCAGGTGATTTTGGCCTTGCCAAAATGTTGACTTCTGATGATCTTGCTTCCTCTGTGAGTGATACAGCTGATAAGTTTAACTATTTCTTTCCCCTTTGATTTTTCTCCATATTCTGTTTAATCTAAATGCTATTCCTACTATATGAGCAGGTTGTGGGAACTCCTAGTTATATGTGTCCTGAACTTCTTGCTGATATACCTTATGGTTCCAAGTCTGACATTTGGTCTTTAGGTGGTTTGTTCTCCTCTTTTTCTTAAGAACCTTAAACGTCATTGTTAACTTAATCATCATATGGTATTTACAGCCTCTTTTAACTTATTTATACAAATAAAATTTCATTTTCAGGATGCTGTATTTATGAAATGGCCGCTCACAAGCCTGCATTTAAAGCCTTTGTAAGTTGTTGAATTGCTGTTGGTAAAGTATGAAACATGCTGTCACTTTGCTATCTCTGTAATTCTGCATTCAATGAAATTATATTAAGAAAGAGGAATTGGATTAAATGCATTACAGAGAATTAGTTCTGGGAAATTAATTACTAAATAATAGATGTTTTCTGCACATCCACTTCTTGCTCCAATCCAATGTACTTGTTCCCATTTTATTTATTGCATTTTGTCTTTTTGTATGATCAGGATATGCAAGCTCTAATCAACAAAATAAATAAGTCTATAGTAGCTCCACTTCCAACCATGTACTCTGGTCCATTGTGAGTCTGCTTTCCTCTTCGTTTGCTTTATAGTTTTGTGATCATTGCAATTCATCTTTATTTTCAGTAATATTGAATTTTCACATTTTCAATTAGAAAATATGATGATAAACACTCTGCGATAATAACTGCAATCTTTTGAAATAACTTGCTTAATTTAGAACCGAATATATTTGTCTTGATTTATCAGATGGTTTGCATGATATGTTTTTAATTCCTTTTTGCAGTCGAAGTCTCATCAAAAGCATGCTTCGAAAAAATCCAGAACTTAGACCCAGTGTAAGCTCCATTTTTCTACTGATTTTATTGAAGAGATTTTCTTCTCTAGTACTAGGAAGTCCAGGCTCAAAAGTATATCATTGTTTGTGTGAAAATAAGTGCCTGAGCTGAGTCTGAGCTAAAACTTTTTCATTTGTAGTAGTACTCGATTAAAATTTATTTTCTGGAGTTTAGATCTGTAGTCCATCTTTGGTCATGTATAACTTTTGTGTTGTTACTGTCTATTGCTAGGAAGTGTGTTTTTCTTTTGGGAAAATTCACCTCATTAAAGTGTAACTCTATTTGTCCAGGCTTCCGAGTTACTTGGTCAACCACATCTTCGCCCCTATGTCCTTAAAATTCATCTAAAATTAAACAGCCCCAGAAGAAACACATTTCCTGTATGGTCCGAGTCCAACTATGTAAGGAAAACAAGGTTTTTGGAGCCAGACGATGTTTCCATTCATACTGTCGGTGAGAAAAGACAGTCATTCAGCAATGACAGGACCTTAAATCCTAGTATATCTGGAACTGAACGAGACTCACCTTGTTTTAACAAGAGGACACGAGACTTCCCAGGTTGTCTGCATCATAAGGTTGCAGAGTTATGTATTAGCAGTGTTGAAGAATATGATGTTGAAAAGACAGTCGCCACAAAGATTTCAACCGGTGTCAAAACTCCAAGACCAACACCAGCAAAAGCTTCTTTTACTCCCAGGAGACAGATAACACCATCTGGAATTCCTCATAACGGCTCAAAACGTGATTCAGTAAGTTTATACATGCTTGTTGATGTTGCTTATTTTTAACTTCCTATCATGACCGGAAGGAATGGACAGGTATTCATTATGGTAAAATTTATTTTTACTGAATATTTTTACTTGTTGTACAAGTTTCAATGGTTGATTAATTAATCACAAATCCTGCATTTGTAGCTTCCTATTTCATATATTCCATCAAGAAAATCTTCCCAGATAGAACGAAGAGCATCTCTTCCACTGTCAGTAAGAGCAGCTGCTCCAGATACTCCATTAGGTCTCCTTCGGAGCATGGAGTCTCCTCATATCTCTGTCAATGCCCCGCGAATTGATAAGATTGCTGAATTCCCCTTAGCATCTTCTGAAGACCCCCTCTTTCCTGTCCGTAAAACTTCACCATCAGCACAATGCTCATCTTCTTCACCAGTCAGTGTGGACGGGTCCATAACAAAGGACAAGTGCATGGTTCAGGTTGTGGAAACAGTCGCCTCCAAACCCAGCTTCACGGATGCAAACCGTGTAGTAGCTCCACAAAATGGCAGCCACTCCTCCGAACATAATCCTACTGCAGCTCCATCGAGCCGTTCATCTTCAGAGTCACAGCATCAGCGTCGGTTCGACACATCATCGTACCAGCAACGTGCGGAGGCATTGGAAGGTCTGCTAGAGTTCAGTGCACGTCTGTTGCAACAGGAAAGGTTTGAAGAGCTTGGAGTGTTGTTGAAGCCATTCGGACCCGAGAAGGTGTCACCGAGGGAAACAGCGATTTGGTTGACTAAGAGCTTTAAAGAGACCGCTGTGTAGAGAACCAAAAATAAGAAAAAAAGTCTCTTGACATTGTGTGATTTGTCTAACGTTGTACATAAATGGAACCTTGTAAATTAAAATCCTCTTCCATACTCAGAAGGAGGATTTGACTGGGGACTTAAATTATTGTGTCTAAAACTCTTTGTTTGGAAATTAATTACACAATCACGCCCATTTATTTGCGGTTTGGTGTTTGCATTTCATGTGTTTCTTTCTACAATTTTAATTTTTCGTTTTCTATATTAACTTGGGCCGTAGTCCGACGAGAAACTGGGCTAGATTTCGTAACAAAAAGGCAGCTGGTCCAACCTCGAGAAAACCTGACAAAGATTGACGAACATGGAAGAAACAGAAAAGATCCTACAACTCTACGACCTCCCATTTGCCGATCTCTTACTCTTGTCGTCGTCATCGTCGGAAGAGCTTGGCCCACTGGATGTAGTGAGAAGTGACATAATGGAAGCTCTAGGGCCCGCGGGCCCAGGCCTGTTGGCCATCAGCGGCGTCCCCAACGCCTCTGCTCTCCGCCGGCACCTTCCACTGGCTCGCAACCTCGCTCTTCTGGACGCGGACCACCGGAAACTCATTCTCAAGGTAATCAAATGATCAATTTCGCTAATCAGCAAATAAAGATAGAAACTTGTAAGTATTTTCTGTAATGAAATTAGGATTTTTTATTTTTATTTATTTATTTTTTTAAGAAGCACAACTTGGGAAGCGATGTTCCGTTGAAGGATCCTAGTAGAAAAGTTTCGTCCTTTGCAATGCAACTGAGCTATGCGTATGCCTTAGATCATACCCAATTGAATCCAGAACAAGATCTTCAACGTAGCGATAGTGATAAAGCAACAGAGTCCGTGGACAATGAATATAAGAATCTTGGAAATAAGTTGAAGGAATTGGGTTTCTGCATGATGGATCTAGGTCTCCGACTTGCACGAGTATGTGATAGAGCCATGGGAGGCCAAGAGCTGGAGCAGAGCTTATTGGAATCTGGCACAGCCAAGGGACGTCTCATTCATTACCATTCAGCTGTAGACGGCCACTTTCTTCTAAAACAGGGCGCTAGAAAAAACAGAGCTAAGCAAACCACTCGAAACCAAAGGATTTCTCAAGGAGGCTCTGGTGAGATCAGACCCATCAGAAGCATTCATTCTAATCTGTGGCAGCAATGGCACTATGATTATGGCATCTTCACTGTGCTGACAGCTCCCTTGTTTCTCAAGCCAAATTGTGTGGAAGGAGAAGAAGAAGAAGAAGAAGAAGGATTTGCGGATGGTGGTTTTAAGGAATTTAATGGTTATCCCAGTGGACATACATGTTTGCAGATATTTGATCCCAACAAGAACAGTGTTTTCATGGTGAAAGCCCCTACTGAAAGTTTTATTGTTCAGGTTGGGGAATCGGCTGATATATTATCCAAAGGGAAGCTGAGAGCAACCCTTCACTCAGTTGGCAGAGCTGAGGAGAATTTTCGGAATTTGAGCAGAGAAACATTTGTTGTCTTTTTGCAGCCAGCATGGAACAAAGTATTTTCCATGTCAGATTATCTCAAGAAACACATTGGTTTAGAATTAGAGGATCAAGTTCTGTCCCGTGAATGCAGTGAAGAGAAACGCATTGCTGAGGAGGAATTCAAGAAAATAGTTCCGCCGCTATGGTCACGGTTGAAGGATGGGATGACATTTGCTGAGTTCTCGCGTGAAACCACCAAGCAATATTATGGTGGCAGTGGATTGCAATCTAATAGATAAAAATAAATAAATAAATAAATAATAAATTGATTCTTTGATTTTCAATGTCATGATGCGAAGTGTTACTGAATTGGCTAATCATTTTTGTAATAAAAAACTGCATGAATATGAATCTTTTTCTTCACAACATTGACATTATTCTATTTTACAATTTCCCTTCTGATTGCATGCACCTTGAGCTTTGCGTTTCCAGCTCTATAGGCTTTACTGAAAGAATGGTACTTTCAACCATAGTTGTTGTACAAGTAACAGGAGGTTGAATCAAAAGAGGACAAGGAAGAGGAGATCGAATAGGCTCTAGGACTGATGAGATGGGCTTGTTCACGAATCTCCTACGTCGAGAAGAAGCACCTGAATCAGAATACGCTGCTTGGACTTTTGCACCTTCTACTCCTACATGCTTTTAGTTGCCTAGTTCGAAACACTAGCTAGTTTCTTAAAAAGAAACTTTATTGCTCCCTATCTGATGTGCTGAGTCTAGTGCAAAGTAAACTGTACAGCTTAATTTCATGTTACCGATTTGCATTCTCAATTTGCTATAACTGCAATACAGAGGCATCCAATTGGTTCAAGGATGGTTTCTATAAACCAGAAATAAAAAATTAAGTGAATTATTGTAATCTACTTTGGTGCACGTGTGAGGCTTCAAAATTTTTGGATTTGTGCATGTTACAATTTATCTTTTAATCAACTCTGCTTCAATCATATCTTGTTGATATGCCTCTTACTAGCAGCCTTTGAAACTTCGGAATAACAAAGGCAGTGCAGAAGTAGAATTCTTAGAGAGAGAAAGAGAGAGAGAGAGAGAGAGGGTGGGGGGCACATCACTTTGCTATTCAAAGCCTGGAAACTTATTTCCGTTGTCATTTTGCATAATGTATAACCTGTTCATTTTCTGCATAAAAACCCCATAATGCATATTGCCACACAAAGCGCGCAAACTAGTCTTTACTGCCAATTTGCATAATGCATATCCTGTTCTTTTGTGCATCAAAATCCCATTTCTGGATTTTGCCATACAGAGCGTGCAACTGACCTTTACAGTCATAATGTCATTTAGCAGTATAAAAGTAACAATACTAATTGCACATCTATGCTTTAGAATACCCACCATCATACTATCACTGTCATCTTATCCCCAATGTGAAACTTACGTTTAATGAAAGAAATACCAGTTTTTGAAAAATTAAAAAAAAAAAAAAATCTGGTGCAAAAATGTTGAATCTGCAAAGGAAAAAGATAAGTGCTAATGATCACTGGGAAAATGAGGCAGAAGGAATAAAGGTTGTCTCTTAGGTCAATAGTCATGGGGCTATGAAACAAAAGCCGTGTCACTCACATTGCTTCTTCTTTCATGTCTTTTTTTTTTTTTTTTTTTTTTTTGGGTCAGAGAAAACCTATGGAAAAAGGGATTTTATGCTTATAGGATGAAAGACCTATAATATTAGCTAAAAAAAAAAGGATGAAAGACCTACAAGGGTAGATGATGACGTGTCCAGGCACGCGTATTTCAGCATAGGTCCCTCTCCAGTTCTCAGCTTTGTGTCCTAAACTGTGAAGAAAAATGCTTTCAGGTAAATTTGTCTGCACCTCCAAACATGTCGGCCTTGGACGTTGCCAACACCTAACAACACAATCACTTGGGTCACTTTTACACCTTACATAGCCCCCCTCTCTCTCTCTCTCTCTCTGTCTCTCTCTCTCATATCTTATGTGGCACTGCATGGAGGACCCCATCTTGATAACTGGACCAAAAATTCTAGTTTTGATGATTTACCCAAAAAAAAAAAAAAAAATCTGAAAAATTGGCCCCTAAGATGTTAATCATATTCACCTCCTCCAAGGCTATTCGTATTTATTTGCTTCATCTTGCAAGACAGTGAGCTCGCAATATTGCCTAGGTGAAGAGGCATTTTAATTCGCAATCAAGAAAAATAAAAAATGAACAAAAAGAGGCACTCTTTTGCCTTGATAGGTGAACAGGCATTTGGTCATACAGCACCATGTCCTCGCAGCCTAAATTTGGAGGAAAAGTACCGACTTGAGTCGTCACTTCAATTGAACTCTTCGTTAAAAATTGGCCTCGACTCTTCTCATATGACAACAATTTGAAAACACGTAGCTATAACTCATTATGTCATGCTGATTAGAAAAAGAATCAATTTCATTTATTGTTCCAATTTTTGCATTTTTTTCAGCTATCTAAAAGGCTAAAAGGTTAAAATAAAATTATTAAAAAAAGGTGCTTTCCTACAATTTTTGTTCAAGGGATTGCAAAAGTGTTACTTACTAATCATATATATTCAATAGAGACAAAATGCAAATACTATTTGGCATTTGGATTATAAGGAAAAAGACACGCAGTCACGTGATCTGCACACTGTTTAGGCCAAAGATGGCAAAAACAGGTATACAAACCGCAGTGCTTAAGCCGCACTAATCAGCCATTTTACCTTTACAAGTTTTGATGAAAGTTGAAAAAAAAAAAACAAAGAAAAAATCTCGTGGGCCCATTTGGCTTTTCCGCATCGCAGCAACAAAAGGTACAATACCACATGACATTTGACCAAAGACAGAGAGACCCCCTTTATTTACTGTTGACCACACCTTCCTATATACGTCCGAATCCAAAGGGACCCAAACTCTAAAACCCCACTCACTCACCCATTCATCAAAATTTGGAGCTCATCAACTTCCTCCAAAAACAAAAAAGAAAAAGAAAAATTCGAATCCTCACCATCTTTATCATTCATGGAAGAGACTTTGCCTCTAAAATGCTCTCGCCGACCAGAAAACAGTCCCTCCTGCATTGCCCATCTGCCAGAGAGCCCAAGAGCTCCCATGGAGTTTCTTTCCAGGTCTTGGAGTGCTTCTGCTCTTGAAGTCTCCAAAGCTCTGGCTCAACTTCCTAACCCTCAACTTCCTTCTTCATGCATGGCTTCCAAGTCAGCAAACAGCTCCTCTTCTTGTACCGCAGCTTCTATACCTGAAGATATATCTGGAGAGTCAGAGGAGCTCCCAATGCTGTCTGGAAATCGGTTCTCTTTTGGTTCCTCAACTACTTCTCAGCTTGTTCTCGATCGTATTATGTCACAGTCCATGAGAGAGGTGTTCGATATGTTTCATTTTACTTTTTTATTATAAATTTGATTCTTAAAGATGAACAAAAAACTTACATTTTGTGGCTTTTAATGTTTCCTTTAATTTTTTTTATTTTTTTTTTCCGTGAACCAAACAGTAAATGTTCACTAAATTAAAAATGAACTTTTGCCCTTTTTTCAACCTATGCTTTTGTTTTCATTTTACATTTCTGTCGTTGGTTGGTTTGAAAGTGCTTTTGAAGTTTGTCTTTTGTGTGCTTGTTTGACCAGGAAGTATCGCCATTAACGTCCGGGAGGCTCTCACATAGCAGCGGACCTCTGAATGGTGGTTCTTTGACAGAGACAGACAGCCCTCCAGTATCTCCTTCTGAAGAATTCGACGACGTCGTTAAGGTAGGCCTCCCTCTGTTCCTATTATACTTCCTCAGTTTAACGTGAAAAAGTTTTTATGAAAATCCCTATATTACTTACTCCACACCACAGCCACAGGCAGGCAAAGCAGGGCAGTGTCTCAGCTTTCTCTGTCTCCATCTGCCAACCATACACCTTCTGATGCTATGGTTCCCCCCTTTGTTTTTCTTCTCAATAATCTCTGAATTTTTTTTTTTAATTTAATTTAATTTAATTTTACTTTTTTTGTTTTTTTTCGGTGAACTTTTACTTTTTTTTTTTTTTTTAAACAATAGTCCCAGCATAAATAATACAGAGATGCTTTTTGCTCCTTTCAAGAAAACCTTTGCCATTGTAAGTCTTTAAAAGGTGTCTTATCAACATAATAATAATAATAATAATAATAATAATAATAATAATAATAATAAGAGTGATACATGGAAAAGAAATTGGAAGCCAGTTAGATCACACTTACCTGAATCCAAGTCAGGCTCAGTCCTCAAGCTCAAGCACGCAAGGTCAAATCCTGTCTCTTCGGATAGAATGAGCTAAATATTAGCTCAGCAAGAACTGGTTTGATATAAATGGGTGATGAAATATTTTTTTCTGAAACTATTCCTGTTTTCTTTGCACGCTTGTTAATCAATCATGTGAATAAGTCTTCCACCATCCCAACAGTGTTAGAAGGGGAAAAAAAATTCCCATCCTGACACCGCTGCTGGTTTGGGACAGAAGCAGAGAAAAAGCAACATATTTCTGTGATCTTCTTCCTCCTATTCTCGAATCTCACCCTATGTATGTTTATTTTACTTGGTTAATAGCAATTAGAAAGTTAATGGTTACAACTGTTTCATCATTTAACAAGGTGTAAAACTGAGAGAACCAGAATATATTTCCTTAACATGTTAATATTGTTGGTTTTCATTTGCACAATGCAGTACTTCCGTTCCAACAACACCATACAGCCATTATTCAATAGCGGGCGCAGCAGCGCCGGCCATGTCAACGCCACCCCTGCAGTGGCCGGAACCAAGACAGTAGGAAGGTGGTTGAAAGAGAGAAAAGAGAAAAAGAAAGAGGAAACTAGAACCCACAATGCTCAGGTCCACGCCGCAGTCTCAGTTGCTGCAGTGGCTGCAGCTGTGGCTGCAATTGCAGCAGCCACCGCCGCTTCCTCTGCATCAGGAAAGAATGAACAAGCTGCCAAAACAGATACTGCCGTAGCATCTGCGGCCACACTAGTAGCTGCACAGTGCGCAGAGGCTGCTGAAGCTATGGGAGCTGATCATGATCACCTTGCTTCAGTGGTGAATTCTGCTGTCAATGTTCGATCTCATGACGATATCGTCACTCTCACCGCAGCAGCAGCCACAGGTACTGCACATTATCTGCAAACTACATTTTGCGCATTTATCTTATGAAGAAATCAGATAAAACTAAAATCTAAAGGGTTATAATAAAGAAAAGTGAGGGACTTTATTCTTCGTTAACCACAAAGGAAGCTCTTGTTACACGAGGCTAGTAGAGGAAAAGCGACTGAATTAATACATTGAAAGAAACCCTACTCTAGACTAGTCTAGAGAAGGAATCTTTTGTCACCGAATTGAGGGAGGTTTGAAAATATGTTTTGGAGCTCTATTGCAAAAAACCAAAAATAAAAATAAAAATGAAAAGATATTCATTCTCTCTTTATTTGCAGCTTTACGAGGAGCCGCAACTCTTAAGGCAAGGGCAATGAAAGAAGTGTGGAATATTGCAGCTGTAATACCAGTTGAAAAGGGAATTGGACTTGGGGTTTGTGGTAAAGGCAATAACTGTCATTCTAATAGCAGCAGCAGCTTTAGTGGCGATCTGTGCCCTGCTGCAGATAGTTTTCCTGTGTTCTGTAACCAAGATATCCTAGCCAAGGGTAGCGAACTCCTCAAACGCACCCGCAAAGGTAACATTTTCAATCCAATTTAATATTATTCTAAGAGCCTCGTCTCACTGGAGGATGAACAGTAACAGAGAGAATTGATCTGTTTATATATTATATATATAATGTGGTTTGCAGGAGATTTGCATTGGAAAATTGTGTCTGTTTATATTCACCGAACAGGACAAGTAAGATTTTTACTACAAACAGAATAAATCCAAACGCATATTCAATTTCTTTAATCTTAATTCTCACTTCGATTTTTAATCCTAGGTGATGCTGAAAATGAAAAGCAAACACGTTGCTGGGACTATAACCAAAAAGAAAAAGAGTAGGCTGCTACTATCCCAACTTGTTATAACATCTGTACAAATACAAAAAGCGTTGGGGGATTTAATGGGCTTTTATGACTTGTTTAATTGGGAGTGCAGATGTAGTACTAGAAGTCTGCAAGGACATGGCAGCATGGCCAGGAAGACACTTATTCGATGGAGGGGAACAGCGTTGTTACTTTGGGTTGAAAACAGAAACACGCGGGATTGTGGAGTTCGAGTGCAAGAACCAGAGGGAATATGATTTATGGACTCAGGGAGTTTCTAGACTTCTCTCTATTGTTGCCGAGAGAAAAAAGCAGGCGTTAAATTGATTTCGCATCTACATCATCGCTATATTGGCATACTAGGTTAAACAAGATTGCTCGTTTGTTTGTTTGTTGGTTTGTCTTTTTTTTTTGGGGGGCTAGGATAGGGGGCTAATTGCTTATTACTATGTCTGCCGTGGCTTTCTCTATCTGTAAATAAAGGGAAAAAGGTATAATTCGAATTGAATCCGCGTAGAACCACTAAAAACGAAAGGGAATTTAGGAAGTTCGGGTTCTAAAGACGTTTATTCAATGCACTATTGGTGTGACTTTGCGGTAATTTGCGTTTTTCCAACTCCCAGACAAAAATAAAATAAAAATAAAAGAAATAAAACGAGTGGTAAAAGCACAATACGAAATATATTCAATTTTACTTGACACGAATTATTTTGAAGGCACGCAAACGTCAATTGAGACGGGGCACAATACAATTTGCAAGCCAACAAAAATGTTACTATTCCAAGAACTGTTCATCCAAATTCGACGGAATCATAGCTGTCCACGACTTTGACATCTACAACTAAAAACAAAAAATCTACTGCTTTTTAACAATTCGGTGTTTAACCAGAGAGAGAAGAGAAAGGGAGGGCTGATAAGAGGTACAGATACATGAGTAGCGACAGGCTCAGCTATCAGCAGCTCTGAAAACGGTTAGCAGAGCAAGGAAGAGGTTGACAACATCCAAATACAAGGAGATAGAGGCCCAAATGTATTCGTCGTAAGAATAGCGTTTGATCAAGTTATCGGTGTCGTATATGATGTATCCACAGAATATTATTGATGCCAAACACCCATATACCATCAAGGAGGTTCTACCCAGCGGAAACAGAATCTACAACCACATACATACACAATTGGTATTAGACCCAACGGTTAGAAACCCCAAACGTACAAATAAACAAGATCATTCAAACAACTCAATGAAAATGTTAAAGGGGCAACGAACATATTTGCACCTGAATCATCGAAAAAACAATGAGAACAAGCACAGCTCCAAAAAGGAAAGGTCCAAGGAAGTTGAAATCATGGCCTCTCTTTGCAGCCCAAAATGTGTATAAAGTTAGGCTCACTACCACCACAGCAGTCAGGATTACAGCCTCCAATATTACTTTCCCTGTCACCCATTGATCGAATAAGTTTCAAACTGTTAAATACTAAAAAAATTGTATACCATCATCTGATTAATCTTAACAAATTGGAAATTCCTCGATAAATTGCCACGACATTTCGAAGATAAAGTGTATTTCGGAATTATTAAATGCAGGACTCAAATCACCGATTTCTCGAAACCGCATTACATTCGTCGAATTCCTCTTTCTATCGCTAGTTTAGCATTTTGTCGAACAATTTGCAATGTACGGAGATAGACTTGAATCAAAAGAAAAGAACAAGAAATTAGAACATCAATCTTACCGCTGGTGTATGCACAGGTCAATCCAATCGCAAATGCAAGAGTGATTGTGAAAATCCCAAGAAGAAAGTAGTTAACCGGATGCCTCTGGTGATAGTAGTACAACGGGCATAGAACTGCAAAAACAAGAATACCAACACGCAAAAATTCCAAAGAATCAATCCCACCGCAATAAAATTAGCGAAAAGACAAAAAAAAAAAAAAAAAAGGAACAGAAAGAAATTCAAAAAACAATTTTACATACTGATGAAGGGGGTGATAATCAAGACGATGTAGAGAGCTAAGCCAGTAGTAGTGGTAGAAAAGAAGTGCGCAATCGGACGAACGGAGACGACGGTGGTGGCGACGGCTATGGTGGCGAGCAATTGTAGCGATAAGATGGAATATATTTTCCGAATGAAAGCCCAACGGAGTTCCGGACTCTCGAGCATCATCGGGTACAGCGGCCTGGCGCCGCTCTCCACGTCAGACTTGCCGTACTGCCGCGACCACATGTTTGGCTTGGAGGAAAATCAAAACAAGAATATGAACCACCGTAATTTATCAGTTTTTTTCAGAGAGAGAGAGAGAGAGATTCTTAAGAGGTAAAGTGAGGGAAACGGACGAGAATATTAGGGGTGTGTAAAAGGCGGTTTGAGGGAGTTGGGGAAGAAGGAATGAGGGAGTGGTGTATAAAGAGCTGTTATTGGAGAAATGAGATACTTCGCGATTAATCGCGTATACTTTTTGGACAGAGGCGGTTGAGAGTAAAGTGGACACGTGGAACGTGAGGAAAGTTTCTGGACTTGTCCCTTGGCGTTGCCTTTGTTACGAAGTTAAGTAACGGTGGATGGATGATTACCATATGGGCATATCCTAAACGAAAATGCTATTTCAAAAAAGCATATAACTTTTCCAGGCTGGTTATTGCCCACCTTTTTTCTATTTTCTACACAGATTTCCCATACTGAAATAAGATTAACTTATTCACCAAAAATAAATAAATAGGACTAATTTACTCGCATCATCAATGTTTTAAATTGATATATGAGCATTGAGTTTTTTTTTTTTTTTTTTTTTACATTTTAAATTATATAAATTATAAAATAATTTTTGTATTTCAAAATTAAAATTAAACTAATCTTAAGTTGGAAGTGAAGATTAAAAATATATTTTATACATCAACCTTTTTTTTTTTTGATTTCACATCAACCTTTCTGTTTGTCCTTATAATTAAGGAAACAAATCAAGAGATATACACATGATCAAGAAAACAAATCAAATGATCAATTTTTGAGGTATGAATCGAACAATTATACAATAAATTCTTTGAATATAGAGACGAGAATCAAACAATAGAGACAAGAATCGAACAATTAAATCACTATGATATAGACTTTTTGACCTTTCTTTTGCATCTTCTACAGTTGCTACTATAACTATATTTTGCCTCTTGTAAGCTCTATAAAATAGAACCTGTTTATAAAATTAGCAATCAAGAATCTAAACCAGTGGTGGCCAAAATAAAATCCTTAAATAACATCGAAAATATGATTTTTATGTGGGCAGTACAGCAGCAAAACTTCTTGCTTTCTTAAATAAATATTCGAATTCCAATTTTCCATTCTTAATGTGTAAAAAAAAAAAAAAAAAAAGGAAAATGTTAAGTCATCCTTCTATTCCATCCTTTATTTTATTTTATTTTATTTTTAAATTTCTTCATTTGCTTCTTCCATCTATAATTCAAACTCTCAAAAATCAATTATTTTTGAAAATTTATTATATGTGCTATCATATTCTAAAAAATTAAAGACATAAATAATTTCACCCATCGTATTTGATCGAAGTGTGCATTGCATAATGTATTTGTTAGTACTTATTTATAGAGTATTATTTTCAATGAAAATATAAATTGTGAAAAACAACATGCCATATAAATATTTAATTTAAACAATTGTTTTCCAATAATAATATATAGATAATATAAATATTTGTTTTAAACAATTGCTCTTCTATAATAATGTTAAGTTAAAAGTTTAACGTAGCCTTTTTGTACAATATCCTTTTTATACAATATTGTTGGAGAGCAACTTTTTAATTAACTTTATAATTACATCATCTAGATTTCAATATATAATTTTTATTTTACATATACTATAGTTCACATTTCCAATGGAAAATGCTTTAATACCAAAAATGTTGAAGCTTGGGGTTTCGAATAATTCAAGCCTCTCCTTTGAGATATCATTATTTAACTGATTTGGAAGTCATGTTCGCACGCTTTACCCAAAAAAGTACATGAAGAGGGGATACATCTCGGGGATCATCTCAAAGTAACCAATTTAAGGTATTGTGTACATGAATAAATTAATCTCTTTTAGCTGACTCAAAAATATATGATTACCTTGGAAACTTCTCTTTTATTCACGAAAAAAAAAAGAAAAGAAAAGAAAAGAAAACATTATTTAAGAAAAAAGAAGTAGAATATATTTTGTAGGATAAACTAATAACTAGTATATGCATCATAAACAAATTAACAAGTATAACACATTCTCAAGAATAGATATCCAAGCTTGTTTGCAAAATGTTAATTCCGACAAACTGGAAGTTCTTTTTTTTTTTTTTTTTTCATTTTTTTGGTTCAATAATAACTAAAAGTTTTATGCTGTATTTAATTTAGAAAGATTGAACATGGCATTGTTGTGGAAAGTCAATGGCGGCTATGGTCAAATGTTTACCGTTATCGCCTTTATCCACTGAGTTAAACCGCTATTAAAAAGGAAGATCTTCTATATTTTGGCTCTTCATCTTGGTTTCACAAACTGCAGAATAGAAAGCGATTCCAAGATGGCTATTAATGGGACCAAGTTTTGCTATTGATAGGTTTGATGAGATTATAAGTTGTTAGCTCAGTCCTTTACTAGTATTTTATTTATTTATTTATTTTTTTCTGTTCACTCACTGTGCTAATAATTGTGTGGCACATGAGACCGCAAAATCCGCTTTAGGGTGTACTGATCCTGTCATTTGGAGTGGGGAGGGTCCGAGATGGTAATTCTCCTTCAAGCTGACATGCCCTCTGAAGGTTGAACATGGTAATCTGGTAAATGGTTGGATATAATTTCAAGTTAATCTGGTAATCTGAGGCTTGTAGTTTGGGCTTGAAGACCGAACCAGCAACGAACTACCAAACCAAACTTTGAGCCCATGGGCATTGGCATTGATTTAACCAACCTCGCTACCTCTGTATTATTGTCCTTTTGCATGCCAAACAAATAATTTGGTCATCTTCATTTATCTTTTTTTTATTTTTTTTATTTTTTTATTTTTTTTTTAAATTTTAGATTTTTAATTTTTTTAAAATTTTTTATATTTCTTTTACCCTTTTCTATTTTTTTGGGTAAAATTCTATCTTTTTATATTTCTCTTTCTTTCTCTGTCTCTCTCCCTCTTTCTGTATGGATGCTCTCAGTACTTACTCTACTGAAAGAAACCATCCAACCATCATATTTATCATATTTATAGGTTGAGATATCATCTTAGAAAATTCCACACCGTAATAATGCATGACACAGGAATTTGGTACGATCTCAATAATACCAGCCGAGACATCTTTTTTATTAAAAAAATAATAAAAAGAATGTCCAACATAAAAAAAAAGCGACTTTTGATTGACTATATATATCTTCCTTCTTTTTGCTAAGGACTATACATAAGTATATATTTTCAGGAATTTTATTGTATGTGTTTAAAAATGATGATTTTTTTTTTAAATTTATTATTTTTGTATATAGTATTGATAATAATTTTTTAAAAAATTATCATTTTATATTTTTTAAAAATGTCCGAACATTCACGTGATAGAAGGTCTCCATCTTCCTTCCTTGAATGTGTTGGCCAACTTCTGATTATTTCAGGGACCATTGTCCTTTCGATAAGAACACGTCGCGGCCTATTTATATCAATGAATTGAAAGCCAATGGTAACCCCCACTCGAAGGCATTTAGCGTTTCAACCATACCAGGAGCTTCATCGATCTCCAATTCCTCGACTATTACTGAAAAGAAAAGAGACCCTTACGTCTGAGAGAGTGAGCAAGATAGAAAAGAGCTAGCCATGGCACTTTTGGAAGCTAAGCCAGCCTCTTCCACTACTACTACCTCTGTTTTTGATGTAGGAAATTTCAAGATTACCTGCTTCACAGTTGAAACTACATCAAACACTTCTTCTTCTTCATCTACTACTGGTACTGGTATTGGTACTAGTACTTCACCACCCAAGCCCCTGTTCATCGTCACACCAACCATAAAAGGCACTTACCCTATTCTCTTGTTTCTTCATGGATTTTATCTCAGAAACACCTTCTATTCTCAGCTCCTCCAACATATTTCGTCCCATGGATACATACTTGTTGCTCCTCAGGTATGCTTAGTTAATTGCTCTGGCTCGAAATCACTGTCTACTACTTATTTAACGTATTTTTATTTATTTATTTATTCATACAAACCCCGCATATTAAATAATCTTATTCTACTGGCCGCTAGGCGGTTTGAATAAGAAATATTTCATATTTCCTTCTGTTTTTACTTTGCTTACTCTTTCTCTTTGGCCGTCTCTCTGAATATATATTATTAACGATGTGATTTTTGGGGTTTTATTAATGCAGTTGTACGAGCTCTATAAATTGCCTACAAGTGGGACTGAAGAAATCGACACTGCGACAAAAGTCACGGAGTGGTTGTTGGATCCGCAAGGACTCCAGCCCCTGCTTCCAGAGAACGTGGAAGCAAATCTGAAAGCATTGGCCCTGGTAGGCCACAGCAGAGGAGGGAAGGCAGCATTTTCACTGGCGATCAACGACAACGCCCAACAAACTTCTGCACGCAAATACTCGGTGCTGGTTGGCATAGACCCAGTAGCAGGGCTCGGAAAATGCTGCCAAACGGAACCCAAAATCCTCACCTACGAACCTCAATCTTTCAACATTTCGATTCCAATTACGGTGATAGGCACCGGCTTGGGCCCCGAGAAGGCGAACTTGGTGTTCCCTCCTTGTGCTCCAGAGGGTGTGAACCATAAGGAGTTCTTCAACGAGTGCAAACCTCCTTGTGGGTATTTCGTGACCAAGGATTATGGTCATATGGACGTGTTGGATGATGATCCTTCGGGATTCATAGGGAAATTGTCCGGGTGTCTGTGTAAGAATGGGAAAGGGTCTAGGGACCCGATGAGGAGGACCGTCGGTGGGATTGTCGTTGCTTTTATCAGGGCTTATTTGCAGGGTGACAAGGTGGATCTGATAGCCATTGTTGATGACCCTGATCTTGCTCCTGCCAAGCTTGACCCGGTGGAGTTCATTAAAGCATAGTAAAAAAAAAAAGAAAAAAAGAAAAAAAGAAAAAAAGAAAAAAAAGAAGAAGATATAATGGAGTTGTTTGTGTAATTTGGGGAATTAAGGGATGTATTTAATGAATGAAATGTAACATCTCTTCTTCTTCTTATTGTTATCATCTCTATGCATGTATGCACTGAATTTGAAACAGAGTGAAAATTATTAAGAAGGCAAATAAAAAAAAGGCTATGTATTATGAGTACATTTTATGTAACGAAATTGTTCCAAGTGATACATCTATATTCTCTCTGTTTTTACATGAGTTTTTTCTTTGTAGGGATTGGTCATGCTCTTCTTGATGGAAGACTAATATTCAACATTATAAATACCCTCTTATTAATCATATTTCAAATACCAAATTAAGAACTATCACCCAAGATAAAAATCTATAAACTGAGAAAATTGATCAAATTCTGTTACTTCCTGTTAATACCTAAAAAAGGCTTGAAAAGAGGATCATTTATAGCATGAATGTTTAAAATATTTAAAACGATGGAATCCTAAACTAGTCATAATCATAGTCGATATGTTGATAAAGGAGGGGGGATGCACTATCACTGTGTACTCGCATTTCACACATGGTTAATCAATTGATGCTCTGCTTTACATCTTTCAAAACAACTATACGTATGCATTGAATTTGAAACAAATCGAAATTATTCAAAAGAAAAATAATAAAAAAAATTGCTACATATTATGTGTAGATTTTATGCAACGATATTATTCTATGTGATACATGCACATCTATATTCTCTCTGTTTTTCCATGAGTTTTTTCTTTATTGGGATTGGCCATACTTTTCTTGATGGAAGATTAATATTCAACACTATAAATACCCTCTTATTAATCATATTTTCAAATACCAACCAAGAACTGTCACCTAAGATAAAAATCTATATATTGATGTGTTTGACCAAATTTTGTTAATTCCTATTAATTCCTAAAAAGGGGCTTGAAAAAGAGGATAATATATAGCATGAATGTTTAAACATAATGGTAAATTGTTGTAATTGATTAAAAAAAAAAAAAAAAAGCATAGTCAATGTGTTGATAAAGGAGAAGGGGGATGCACTATAACTGTGTACTAGCGTTTTACACATGAGGATTAATAATTGCTCTGCTTTACATCTTTCATGATATCAATATTAACGGTGACCAAATTCCATAACGACGTACGGAGTAAGGAGAAGCCTCATATTAATATCTTGTGGGGCGAGCAAAGGCAATGAAATTAATTATGGAAGTAGAACCGACTAACCACAACTGAGCACATATTTGGCTAAGGGACTATACAGTCACATATTTAAACTACATGTTTGCTGACCGCTTCCACCATGCCTTGTTCGAGAATATTTGGCTGGATGTATTGTAACCGAGGACACGGTACAAGGGACCCAATCTGCAGCTCGGTGTTCTTTGTAATTATGAATTTGAATTTTCATTGTTATTATTATTATTATTATATTTTAAGATTTGGCAGTAATTTTAGGTCGTCAATCATTAATAAAATTAATTGTTGTACATATGTTATCCTTGAATCCAGATTTGTCCCCTTTTTTATCCAACTAGTGATATATATAATGTCACAATATTAAAAAAATAATAATTAATAAAAAAACAAATAAAACAAGCAGATAGAAAATAACTGTGTTTTAGATGAGGGGATCAAATTATGTGGTCGGACATAAAAAATGGAATAGAAAAATCGCCATCCATTAACCTTAGATTGCTTTAAGATCTGGTTCTTTCATTGAGTGGCTGATCTTCTGTGGAAATGATCTTTTCAAAGTCTAATAATTTGTGAATATGCCTTATACAGAAAACAATAGAAATATATGTCACAGTAGGCAATATTTTCATTAAAAAATAAAAACAAAAATAAAAACAAAAAAATTAAACAATAACCCATATTTGGTCATGCACTAAAAAGTTGTTTTATAGTTTGAAAAAGGGTTAATTGCATTCTTATAGCTTTGATTTTTAGGTTTTTAACTTTTCAATTAGGGAATTTAAATTTAAAATTTTTAATTTGTTACAATTGAGATTTTTGAATTTTGATTATTGGGGCTTAATATCCATCTCACTTGATAAATATGAAACTATATTAAATTTCGAATTTGAAAGTATTAACGTGTAAAATTTTAAAACTAATCTTAAAAATCTGTATTTTCAATATCTTTTAATTTTAAATTTGATATAGTTAATACCAATCTGAATTAAGTAACATGCACCAAATATATATTTTTGAAATAAATAGTTCTAAAGTGCATTTAAAAAAATGGTTTTAATACTTTATATTTCAGTACTTTTTAATTTGAAAATTTATATACTTTAATATTAATCATGTGTCACGATCATTAAATCATATAGAACACCAAAGTTGCAAAATTTCTAAATTGCAATAAATTGAATATCAAAATTGTAATAAATTAAATAACTGAAGATCAAAATGCTGGGTTGGGAAGTTGAAGTTGAGAGACTAAAATGCAAAAGTAAAATTCTAGAACACCAAAATGCAATTAATCCTTTTAAAAATAAAACCTTTTTTTTTTTTGGTTCCAATTCTATAAACAAATTAAACTTTGTTAATAATTCAAAATATGTATAACTAGGGACGACGGTACATAATATATCTTTGTGTTTCTAAACCAGAATATATATTTTTAGCAAATACATGATCAAACAAATCAGTGCTTAATTTTCTTATTTTTAAATTTTATACACAATATATATGTCGGACTTGGATAAATATGTATATATATATATATATATATATTGCACCCGTGCATGGAAGTTGTATGATAACTATTAGTTATATTCCATTTTTTTGGTAAGGATAAAATATTAGTTATAATAAATATTGGCATGAATTTTTAAATGATATAATGTCAAATTTCTGGTGAGAATTATGCCGTGCATTTCGATTATTATCTTTTTATATGAATTTTCTTAATTTTAACACTTATAACTTACGTGAACATGATTTTCCTTTTCTTTTTAAAAAATCTACATTAAATGTTAATTACTACTGAATTACTTTAATTCGAAAAAGAAGAAGATAAAAACTGTCTTTTTACTTTTTGAGGGTGTTACATTGAAGTGTCTCATGACTAGATTTGAAATAAGTAAATAGGACCAACTTGTACGTGGTCCATAATTTACCCCTAGAAAATGAAATGTATGTGGTCCATATGGTAATCAAGTAAGTAGGACAAAATTAAATTATTAAAAGTTGTATGTATTTGTAGAACCAAACAACCTATTATTTTGAAGCGGAAAAAAACCATTATTTCCACGAGTTGTTTTTTTTTGTTTTTTTGGTGATACCCATTATTTCCACGAGTATTCTATTTGCAACAACTATATGAGGGCCTTGTGGTTCCATCCAAGTTTCGAGTTTTAACTTTTTCGATTATTAAAACAAAATATCTATATATAGATATTTTAAATATTCGACTATATTCTCTTCTATTATTATTATTATTTTATTTGAACTCTATACTCGTCTACTTATGATAAGTTAAGATGATTCATATTTTTTTGGAGGCAAATACAATTATCTCTCTAGATTATTACAAATTTTGTACTTTACCTTATAAACTATAAAGAAGTGTCATATTGTTTCATATACTATTATTTTTTGTCATTTTAATTCAATTATACATTTTTAACAAATGAAATTTATTAATTAATCATACACATCTAATGTAACTTTATTTGAAAATTGTTTTATTTTATTTTTAATTGGTATGTGTGTCTTATTTTGTTATATTGATTGGACAAAATTGAAGACTTGGACTAAAATGGCAAAATGGAGAAAAGAAAAAAAAAGGTCAAAGGACGTGACACTTTTTGAAGTTTAAGGATAAAATGCAAAACATAAAATAATTAAGAATGCCAATGTATTTAATCATATTTTTTATTAGTATTTAATCATATTTTTTATTAGCAACCTAGCAAAAATAATTTGTCTACAATATATATCAAATTATCCATCCTCCAATGTCTATATATATCTTGTTTATCAAAAAATGTCTATATATATCCTGTGCATGGCAAATTACTATCTAGTTCCCATATGCTTTTTTATTAATTATATATATATATATATATATATAAAGAAAGTTCCCATATGCTTTTTTATTTTTAGACAATTATCATTCCGCATTTGCTGCTTCCTTACCTGCTTCCCAGATTCCTTTTAACTTACCATTTTTTCACTTTCACGAGCATATATTTTATAAATCAACAACAGCTGGTCAAAAAGAGATTAGACCTCCAATTTCAATTACGTGTAAAGTGGATATTGCATGGGGTCACTAGTTTTCTTCCTAAAGAAAAAAGAAAAAGGACTCCCAGCCCAAAATTTTTAATTTAATTAAAAGAAGTACATATATTCCATTAAAAAAATTATAATATCCCTGACACCTAAAGGTAAACAACTTCTTTCATTCTTTGACCACAAAAAAAAAGAAAAAAAAAAAAGAAAAAAATCTTTTTCATCCAACACTAGAATTAAACACTCACACCATTACTCATATATATGTTTATTTTTTTTTAGCTCCATATATACATGTAAATTTTAATTGTGAAACCAAAACATAACAACTCAAGGAAAAAAAAAAAAAAAAAAGAGAAAACCAAATATATATTATAATAAAATTGAAAAACTCTACAATATTTCGTACAATATCCAACTTTTTTTATAATAATTAAATGTTGGATAAATAGAAACTATAATTTCAAATAATAAATAAGAGAATGTAGACATTGCTATTAAAATGGTTGCTTGAAATAGTCTCCGGTATGGATTTGTCTATCAAAATATAATGCTCCATTTTTTTGGCCTAGATCAGGTAGGTTAGGAAAGTAAACCTAACTCTTAATTCTACTACTCTATAAAGTACTGCTTATTCTATTAGTCAAGCGTGGAGAGCAAGGTAGTAATATTTGCTAGATGAAAGACCGTGATTATTGAAGGGCTTAGAAGCCCGGTAGGTGGCTGTTCCCCTTGGACATGCAATATTTAACTTTAAACCAGGGAGATGACGTAACTCATTATGTATAAGTAAAGGACTAAACTAACAAAAACAGACAAATAGATCGGGTAAACAAGATAAATTAACATAATACATTACGGATTTTGGTTTTAACTATTAGAAACACATAAATATGATGATTAACTCAAAAAAAAAAAAAAAAAAAAAAAGAACACACACACACACAGAGAAGAACCACGGGATTCAAAAGCAAAAGATAGAGAGACAAATCCAAAACTAATTTTTATTTCACATCACCTTTCTTTTTCTTTTCCAGTACATACTTATAACTAAAAGAAGTTAAAGCAAGATAAAAAAAAAAAAGGGAATCTAGAGTGATGGTGCAGTGTTTATGACGCTAGATTTACAAGAAGAGATTGAAGAAGAAGTTCCTTAATGATGATGATGACGACGATGATGATATATATATACATATATATATAAGGGTTCACACAGAGCAGAGAGATCTGGTAAATTAGGTAATTAAGAATTTTTAGGGTTGAACCATGGGGAGCAGTTCGACTACGAGGGAGGACAAAGGTCTGTTCAGAGTGGCCATGGAAGGAGATTGGGAAGAAGTTGTGAAAATTTACGAGAAATATCCAGATGCTCGCAGGGCCAAGATCACAAGATCAGGAGCCACAGCGTTGCATGTAGCAGTTACCGAAGGGAAAGTCGAGATTGTTGAAAAACTGATAAAAGTCATAATTTCTCAAGACGACAAGGAAGTACTCAGAGCTCAAAACGAGGGAGGATATACTGTTCTCCATCTGGCAGCGTCAGTGGGGAATGCGGAAATGTGCAAAATTATCACTGATGCCGATTCTTCGATGATCGCAATTCGTACCAAGAGCAAAGAGACGCCACTCTTCAGTGCCGCTCTACATGGAAAGAATGAGGTCTTCTGCTTTCTAGACTCTATCAGTACCTGCTCTGAATCTCATCGTCAACACCGACTTTCTTATGGTAGGAGAGAGGACGGCAACACTGTGCTGCATTCAGCAATCGACGGGGAGTACTTTGGTCAGCACATATAGATATATATATATATATATATACTTTTAAAATTTTACTATAAAATATTTGCACGCATATATTTTAAACATGTGCTTGTGTAACTATATGTAATTTGTTGCGTTCTACATGGACGATGTACCCCAGTGCAAGCTAGGTGACAAACACCCTGCTACATTTGATAGGGCATGTGTTGTCCAGCATAGGCTGGCTATGTCATCCAGTAGAAAATTACGCCTATACATGTTTATATAGGTGTTATATGTTGGGCAACAGATTCATCTCACCAATATTAATGGATGCAAAAGGAAATTTTGGTTTTTGCATGATGCATAATTGGTGGGATGTGTATTGCCTAATAGAATAAAATTATATATATATATATATATAGATATAAATCTTTTGCTGTGAATAATATATAATTTCTAAAATATATAACCTGTTAACGACACTATTTTATATATTTGCAGATTTGGCGTATCGCATAATTGACTTGTACGAAGACTTTGTTAATTATGTCAATGACGAAGGATTTACGCCTCTCCATCTTTTGGCCACCAAGTCTTCTGCATTCAAAAGTGGTATCAACTTTGGACGATTTAAGACATTCATTTATGAATGTAAGTGTGTATATATATATATATATATATTGATATGTATATATAATATATAGTTAGACTTAGATGATAATATCTTTAATTTTTTATATGAGGATAAATGAATTGGATCATCTAGAACGGTTTGTTTATATCAAATTTATTTTTTCACGATTCTATATAATTGAGTTCAATTATTATTATTATTATTTTAAATCTGAGGATATCCATATTTGAACAACATTATAATTATAAATATACATATCTATATATATATATATATATATTAATGTTATTGTCACCATAGCTGATCTATTTGGCTTGCTAATCTCTCTCTCTCTCTCTCTCTCTCTATATATATATATGTATGTATATATATATATACGCATTGGTATTTGGAAGGTATATATGTGGAAGAAACACCACCACATCTCGGATCAACGGATAAAAAGAATTTCGTTCAAAACGGTATGCATATTTTTCATTTTAATTAAAATAACGCCGTCGTTTATATATTATCTAATTAGGAGTAAGGATGACAGCATGATACTCAAATAATTAATAAATTAAATTAAATTAACAATATTGAAAACGAAGACATACTAAAGATCAAATCAAAGTACTTGCGATATTACCAAAATTAAGATATTAATTTTGATCAATTAGTCGTTCAATTTCTATAAAAATTTATATGTGGTAAATTGTCCTAATTAATGAAGCTATATGTTTTTCTGTTTTCAGTGCAAACCAATAGAAATGAACAAGACAGAACAACAAGTACTGATCTAGAGAACCCCACACTACCGAGCAAAAGACTTACTCATGGCGATGATCATATATTTCCGGCTAACTATGTCATTTGCGTAGAGTATCTCAAGCTTGTATGCAAGATAATGCTATTATTAGTATGTGGACAGGGTATGGAATACAATTACAATCAATACCATACTGCATTAAAAATGTTACACAACTTAATAAATTACTCATTATTAATTCCTAGATAGCTAGCTAGCTGATTTCTTTAATTTTGTGTTCAATTAATTACATCATTTAATGGTGATAGCATGGATGATGTCGTTCCTAAACGAGATAAGAGATCTGAAAAAGAAGCACATATGGTCTGCTAAAATAATGGATAAACTATTGTATCATACTTCAATATACGACAAACTAGAAGGTGGAACAGACAGGGGGAATCTAGAATATGACTCGGGTGAGATTAAACCAGGCAGGAATAGTCCAGAACAAGGTAATGATATATATAAATTAGCTAGTATATATTTAATTAGATTAATTAATGTTGGAATGTGTTAGTAATAATATTGTGCAGAGGCAGAGGAGGAATCGTCAGCATCAGCCAAAAACAAAAAGAAAGATAAAGGGTCCGAAGAGGAGAAGTGGAAGAAAGACCCTGAAATGACAAATGAAACAGTCCTGCTAACAGCAGCCAGATATGGTGTAACAGAGATAGTAGAGAGAATTCTAGATAAATTTCCAACGGCAATCCAGGATACGGACATTGCAAAGAAGAATATACTGATTTTGACTGTTGAAAACAGACAGCCCAGTGTATATAATCTGTTGAGAAATAAAAAAATGCTGAGTGAGGGCATCATAAGAAAAGTAGATCATGAACACAATAGTGTATTACATGTCGCAGCTATCTACGATAAAGATATGAAGCCCTGGCCCATTCCTGGAATTGCTCTCCAAATGCAGTGGGAAATCAAATGGTTTGAGGTATTTACGTATCAATTTTTCTATGGTAATGGATGTTCGATATTTAAGTCAGGAAATATATTACCTAATGTCTATCTATAAATTAAAAACTTATAAATATCCGTATCAAAGAGAAATTAAATTATATATAATTATATAGTCCCTTTTGAACGTGCATGTTTGTGAAAGCATTCATAAGAACACCTATGTTTGTAAAATACATAATATATTTTTCACATTAATTTTTGCACATAAAGAGAAACAGGCAGATTGATTACAAATTAATATTGTTACGACATGCAGTTTGTGAAAGACTCCATGCCAAAAGGCATCTTTGTTCGACGAAACCTTAAGGGCAAGACACCAGATGAAGTTTTCACTGAAACCCACCAGACCCTCATAAAAGAAAGCAGTAAGTGGCTGATAAAAACATCAGAATCTTGCTCCGTCGTCGCTGCCTTAATCGCCGGTGTTGCTTTCGCCACTTCCGCCTCCGTCCCAGGAGGAAACAATGAAGAAACTGGCAAACCATACTTTGCAACAAATCCGGCATTTCAAATGTTCGCTATGACATCGCTCATCGCCCTATGCTTCTCGGTCACTTCTTTGGTCATGTTCATGACCATCATTACCTCTCGCTTCCAAGAAAATGATTTTGCAAGAGACCTGCCGTGTAAGCTTTTAATGGGCTTAACATCCCTCTTCGTCGCCATAGGCTGTATGCTGGTTTCATTTTGTGCAGGACATTTCTTGGTGCTTGAAAATAATCTCAAATTTGCTTCGTTTCCGGTATATGCTATGACATGTTTGCCTGTATCTATATTCGCTGCAGCCCAGTTTCCACTCTATGTTGATCTTCTGCAGTCTACCATAAAGAATCCGTTTAAACATCGGCATCGATACAAATTCACTAAGACTGAGACTTAGTTTAGCATAAAATTAATGGGGCTTTTTTTTCCCCCCCCTAGCTAGTTAGTACAGGATGAGCATATTAATTTTCTGAATCATTGCCTATCGGCTTTTTGTTCTGTCATGTATGAGGGTTTTTTTTTTTTTTTTTTTTTTTTTTTTTTTTTTTTTTTTTTTTTTTTCCCCTTAGTAGTTTGATTTTACAGTGTGTTAATAAATCCAAGTTAAAGTCATTTGGTTATGGCATTGGCATCCCATTTCTTCATGTTGTTGAACACTTGTACCAAATAATATTATTATAATTATTGAAGTTTACACGTTTGAAAAGAATTTAACTATTTGTCGCGATAATTATTGTGACTCATATTCAGATGACAAGTTTAAAAAAATCAAATTTATTAAGGTAATTAATTAAATTGCTAAATAGCCTATGAATTCTACTTTTAATCGATCACAAGTTGTAAAAAAAAACATTTTTTCTTATAAAATGATATTTTTCTTAAATTTTAAATCATAAAATAAAATAAAATATAGGGAAGGAGTCCTTTTATAAAAAAATTCATTTGGATTATTACGATTATTGATTTTTCTTTTTCCTTTCATATTAAAGTTATAAATTTAAATTCGAATTATTACTTGTGAAAACGGTGGCTTTTATCACGTAGACTATTTGCACATTAACATCTTTTTTGCTTCTAATAAAGTTATACTCAAAATAAAAATTATATTAACACATAAATTAGTTTTATCATTTAAATTAACAAAAACAATTTTGTAAGTTATAACACCCCCCCCCCCCCCCCAAAAAAAAAAAAAAAAAAAAAAAAAAAGACACGAAAATTTTGTAACTCCTTTTTTATCTTCCACTTTTCCAATTATATATATAACAGTGGCGTAGCCCTTTAAGGCCTGGATGGCCATTGCCCTTCTAAGCTTTTTAATTTTTATAAAAATAGGTAAAATATTTTTTAGATAATTAAGAAAAAAAAATCTCTTAAGTATATATTTGCGCGCCCACACACTATTAACTTATCTATATACATTGTAATATAAGACATTATCTATTTTTTTGATAAAGTCATTATCTAAATTAGACTTAATTAATTTAATTATTAGATAATTGTGTAATTATATATTAAGTGATTACTGATAACTTTCAAGAAGTGATTAGTGATAATTGTTCATTGATATATTTATTACTCAATATTAGTTTCCCAAAAAAAAATTATAGCTACTTATTGAATTTAGTTAATATTTATAGGAATTTCTGCTATTTTTTTCTTAAAGGAAAAAAAAATTGGTATTCTATTGTAAAATAAAATTAACAACTTTTTAATGTTGGTAAATATTTAAATTAATAAAAATAATGCTATATAATAAAAAACGATACCCCAAAAATTACTTTTTTGGCTCCGCCCCTGTATATATATATATATATATATATATAGAACTTACTTTTATAGTTTGGAAACCAAAACCAAAATAACCTAGAGATAGTTAGTGTCCTATTGTTACATATCGCGCATGGAAAATTAATTCTTTCTCTCCCTTGCCAAAGAATAATTATCCCCAAGCACTTTTTCTACGTTCTCTTTTTTGGTTAGTACTTTTTCTACACATTCACAAACACACAATTTTCTCTTTATTTTGGTAAAATATATTAATTAATTAGATTATTGAGTAAAGATGCAGATATTGAAGGAACTTTATGAATGAAAGCGATAGATTAATCGACAAGTAAATAAAAAGAGAACTAGCAACTTCCATTCTCAGTTACCTAAAGCAAATATTATGTCGCTATTTTGAAAGAAAAGAGAAAATTCCTCTGTTCTCTCTTTATAAAAGTGAATCCTGCTTTGGGAAAGGAGACAAAACAAAAACAAGAAATACTTAAAATTCTCGTGGAATCTCTAAAAAGAGATGCACAACCAACAAATTAAATCAAATTGTTATGAAACAAATTTGAAGCTTAAAATCCAATCTTCTTAAATATATTATGTATAAGTGCAACCATGGGTTGGTTTTTTGAGTACTTGGATTCAAATTTGATGAACGAGTAGTAAGAATATACACACAACATTCTTTAGGTTTCCCTTTTATTTTCTTGGTTCTTTAGAAATTCTCTGTTTTTCAACTATGAGACAATTGGACTGTACGATATTTGTAATACAAATTAATTATTGACTTGCATATCATTTCGTCCTATAAATTTAGCATGATTTGACTAGATGTAAACCTTAAACTATCTAAATCTGGGAGTGAATTTGCCTCTTCCAAAGTCAACATTTCAGGCTTTGTTAATGTTTCTTTTATATGGGTGATTCTTTGTGAATGAATGAAATCTAAAACTACAAAACAGAGTCTCTAGTACATATATATATAGATATATATGTTGTAATTAGTGATTTGTTATCAGTAATAAACTGGATGAGTTTAATAGGTAATTCATATATAAAAGTATGAGTTGTTGTTGGAGTATGTTATAATGTCATATATATTTTAATATTACAAATTAAAAAAAGAAAAAAAGTAATTAAACATTCTATATGCATGCTCAGACTACATGTACAGGTGGGGCATATAGATTCTAGCGTGCTTTCAAAACCTTACTTTTTAAGGCAAATTTAGGATGACGCAAATTGTCCTGCAGGCCATTCCTAAAAAGTGAAAGAGAATAAAATCATGACTACTTTAAATGACGCTTAATTAACACGAAAATGTAAGACTGTTTCTGCCGTTGGAATAAATAGGTATTATATATATATATATATATATGATATGTACGACTAATGGAGGAAGATACTATAGAAACAATATTGGGGTAGTTTTTGAATATTATTTTAGATTCATGGCTCTTTCAATGCCTAGAATTGAGAGCGAAGATTTTAATAATTTGTTTAATATGACAATGAGAGGTAAATGGGAAGAAGTAGTGAAAATATACGAGAGAGATCCAAGCGCTCACAAGGTGAGGGTTACAAAAACAGGTGGGACAGCATTGCATGTGGCGGTGACGGAAGATAAAGAAGAGATCGTTTCAAAACTTGTGGAAGTTATTTCGAAATATGACAAAGAAGCTCTTAAAGTTCCAAACCACAGTGGCTACACTCCTCTTCACCATGCAGCTTCAAACGGGAGTAGAACCATGTGTAAGTGCATCGCCGAGGCTTATCCTTCGCTGGTCGACGCTCGAACGAAAAACACAGAGACACCTCTGTTCATTGCAGCTCTACATGGAAAGAGGGGTGCCTTCTTCTACCTCCATTCCATATGCTCGCCCAACTCCGACCTTCGTTATTCTTATACCAGGAGACCGCAAGATGGTACCACTATTCTGCATGCTGCAATAGATCGGGAGTACTTTCGTGAGCAATTTAAATTAATTTCCTTCTATAATAATAATAATAATAATAATAATAATAATAATAATTATATAATTAAGCATAAGATTTGTTTAATACGATTTACATGTTTGCTTGCAATTTATTCAATGTTCACAGATTTGGCATACCAAATAATTTACTTATATGAGGATCTTGTTGATTCTGTGAATGAGAACGGATTAACGCCACTCCATATTTTGGCCACTAAATCATCCGCCTACAAAAGTGGTAGTAACGCTGGATTATGGAAGAGACTCATTTATGAATGTAAGAATACCAGATAGATATATAGCCATGTATATGTGTAATTTTTTTCTTTTGGTGGCATTATCATTGTGATTATAATTATCAGATATAGCTATTCACTGTTCATCTATATGCTTGGCTTTAAAATTGGAAGGTATTATTGTGAAGAAGCTGAAAGCAGATCCATCAAATCCCCAATCCCACGAATCCGAGGACAGAGAGATTAATATCGTTGAAAAATGTAAGCAAGTTATGAATCTTTAATTCTAGTTAAGAAAGACCTATGTATCTTCTTGAACAATATATGAAACCTCTCTCTCTCCCTTCTTCTAGAATAATTATTTTGCACAGAAATAAATTTTCCAGCGGGATGATCAGCTTGATATATATAGCATATATACATATATATATATATATATTGTTAGATTTTTATGGATCTAAATATACATAATAAATTCCATAGACCATAAATTACTAACCTCCAAACGCAGCCATTGATAAATTAGATCTTTAATCCTGCAAAATAGAAAACAATGTAAAGTAGTGCCTATGGACACACTACTCTCCAACCACTCTCAGATCTCTGAAAACCCTAATATCAAAATACCGTATGGCATATGTTTGTTTGCTTGCCCTAAACCTTTAAATAGTCTCTGCAAGTCAGACTTATCCATTAATTTTGACACACATAAAATAATAATAATTTGATAATATAATTATACTAGAAAAAATATGGATAAGTCATTGGGCTTATAAAGAGAGTTGGTCCTCCAGTCCAATGGGCCAACTAGAGTTTTATAGAGAGTGTGTGACCAAAGACCCTACTACAAAATAATAAAATAAACCAGTCCCATTAATGGCATAAATAGACCCTGTAAGTGAGTAATTGATTATGCCAAGTCCACAAATATTAATTTAATTCAACATATATATGAGAGTGAATTGTTATTAATTTTAGCTAAATTTAAGTTTTTTTTTTTCTTCTTTTTGAAAAAAAATGAGTGGAGGTTTTTACCATGCCTGATGGACCCCAGAACGTGGAGCGAACTTCTATTACTTCCAAAAGTACAAACTCTCAACTCACAATGTTCATGTGGGATCTCTTAGCCAAATAAAAAATTAAAAAAAAAAAAAATTTCATGTGGGATCCATTTCGTTGTGTTTTCGAAGATTTTGTACTTCTAGGAGTATAAACTACTTTGTTGACAGCCATTTCAGTTGTGCTAAGATAATGTATTTAAGCCTATCAGATTTTAATAAGTCAAATTTATTCATATCCCAAATCTGTTTTGTATACGTGATCTATTGTGACACAAAACGAAGCTAATTAACTAAAATGTTAGTGTTTTCATCAGCGAATGAACAAGAAGGAAGCTCCGCAACTGATGTAGAGAACCCGGCCAGGAAAGACCATACAGGTTAGCCAACTCTCTTAATTAGTGTCAAAATAATTAAGGGGGTTATTGGAACCAAAAACGTACACTTCATTATTTAAGCATATAAACTGGGGTAATTTACAATTAGTTAATATTTATATATATATAATCTACAGGGTCCCAATCAACAACTCCTAGCGCTGAACGGAATCGCATATCTCAGGCTGACTATGGCAACTTCTTGCTGGGATTCTTGCTGATCATTCTTGGAATGGGTATGGATTTAAAATCTATTATTGTGTAATTAATTAATTAATTTCTACACATCTAGCTAATTAATTAAGATAAATTATTTTTCTCCATTAATTTATTTTTTTTTATTATTATTATATTTTATGTTGAAAGGATCAAAGAGGATAGTAAGATCCCTACAAGAGTTAAAGGAACTGAAAAAGAAGCATAAATGGTCATTTCAAGTCATGAATGAACTCTTCGATCGTTCTAAAATAATATACAAACACGTACATAGTGGAGCTGATAGAGGAGAACTACCACCCCTGCAGGAAGAGGAAAGCGACCTTATTGCAACAGGTAATTAAAATGATTTAATTACTAATTAACTAAAATGTATACATATATATGTGTGGCTTTATTGATAATTAGTATTATATTATGGACATATTGAACAGTTGGGATGGTGGATCAAGGCTTAAAAACCGAAAGCATCGTATTAATTGCGGCAAAAAACGGGGTGTCGGAGATAGTTGAGAGAATCTTGAATGAATATCCAGTGGCCATCCAAGATAGGAACGAAGAAAGGAAGAATATACTCGTACTGGCAGCTGAGAACAGGCAAGCCAGCGTATATAATCTGTTAATAAGTAAAGACATGCTGAGAGAGAGTATAATTAGGAAAGTGGATAGAAATCAGAATAGCGTATTGCATGTTGCTGCAGTCTATTCAAAAGATAAACCCTGGCCTATTCCTGGTGTTGCTTTTCAAATGCAGTGGGAAATTAAATGGTTTCAGGTAATACACACACACACACACACATATATATATATATATAGTCAGTTTTCTAATGGACAATGTCAAGCTGATTACATATAATTAGGCAACATATGCTGTCTGACATTGCTTAATAAATATTTTCTTATATATAAATATATTGTGGTTATTTTATCCAGATTTGTCAAACAAATATTTATTTACCATGTAATTCATCCAATTATTGGTAATAGAGCATCTTTCACTACCATATTACTAGTAATAGGATGCATAATGTATAAGAGAAAATTAATATATATACAATTTTGATACATTCTATCTTATTTTGAGTATGCAGTGATGTGGCATCTGCCATATACTTTGCTGGATATAACTCATGTGACAGCTTAGAATAAATTGGGTGACATCACCAAGTAAAATAATGTAGTTAAGTCATTTGGTGTCTGTATTTATATTTGGAATGTTGCAGTTTGTGAAAGCCTCTATACCACCTGGTATTTCTCTTCGCCCGAACAGCAAGAACGAAACCCCAGAAGAAGTTTTCTCAAGAACCCACGAGGATCTCGTCAACCAAGGCAGAGAGTGGCTGATAAAGACCTCGGAATCATGCTCCGTGGTGGCCGCCCTCATCGCCGGAGTTGGTTTCGCCACCTCGGCTGCCATCCCAGGAGGTACGCTGGGCGACACCGGCAAACCAGTCTTTGAAAATGCGGCGGCTTTCGATGTCTTCTCCATCTCGTCACTCATCGCCCTCTGCTTCTCAGTCACTGCCTTGGTCATGTTCCTGGCTATCCTCTCGTCGCGATTCCAGGAAAAAGATTTCGATAAAGACCTGCCGGGGAAGCTTTTGCTGGGTTTATCATCGCTTTTCGTGTCCATTGGGGCCATGCTGGTTTCTTTTTGTGCAGGCCACTTTTTGATGGTTGAAGACAAATTCAAATACGCTGCATTTCCTGTGTATGCCATAACATGCCTTCCCGCTTCTATTTTCGCCGCTGCACAGTTTCCACTCTACTTTGATCTTGTACAGTCTACTTTCAAGAATCCCTTTGATCATTTGCATCGATACAAATAAATTAATCAGGCACTGCTATCTAGCTCTTGGATGGAAGCACTTTTGTTTTCTTGTTTTTCTTTTTTCTTTTTGTTTTGTTTTGTCTTCTTTTTTTGTTTTTGGAACAGTTTGGTTTTGCAAAAAATTGCCACTTGGATAAGGATGTTTAAAACCTTACTCTTTTCTATTTATATATATAAATAAATTTGAATTTTTTTTTTGCTTTGTCGAAATATTATTACTCTATCTAATAAACATGTACTCATGATTGATATTTGTTTTTCCTCGAGCGATAATAATTAATAAATGTCTAAGCGATAATAAAAAGTGGTTGTTAGTAGTTAAAGCAATAACAATAAATAATGTCCTTGCATATAGTTTAGTGACAATTCTTTAGATTTTGGGTTCAAGTAAACCCCTTGATAAAATAATAAATAAATAAATGATAAACTATATTGCTTTTTACTAATTAAATCTGTTATTCATGAGCTCAATATAAGGAGAACAAAAAATATGCTACTTTCCACCAATCGAATTTACATGTTCGCATGTCTATTTGGTTAATTATTATTATGAATTTATTTTCCCATATGTTATTAGTTTTCAAGTGCATGCAAAACTATCAATGAAAATACCTAACCCAGTCCTTCACTATTTAGTTTGGTAGCTTAAACCAAAAATGATTGAGGATTAGAAACGGAAATAAAAAAAAAAAAAAGGTATCGTTTGCTCTCAGCCAAAAAAAAAAAAAAAAAAAAAAAAAAGGAAGTATCCCATGCGCTTTAATTTTTATTTTTTAACAATTATAGTTCCGCATTTGCTTGCTTGGCCTGCTCTTTACGGATTCCTTTGACTTATCATTATAAAAAAAGATTCTTTTGGTCTACTATTTTCACTTTTCCGTACATTTTTCTAATATTCACTTGTATGGGGTTGCTATTTTTGAGAAAATTTGATTTTTGGAATTATTTTTTTGGAAATCAATTTTCCCCCATTAATATTTAGTAATACAAATTTTAAGATTTTAAAAATAATTAAATCAAATTTATGTTACAAATAAATTAAGGATGAATTTGTAATTCTTAAAAAAATACATCCCACTAGCTTTCTAAAAACAAAGCCGGTCAAGAGTAGGCCTAGGGCCCCATAAAAGAGAGATCCCGTAAAAGAGGGTCCAAATTTGTTTTTTGCATAAAAGAAATAAATAAATATATATATATATATATTTTATTAAAAAAAATTCATATTAAAATTGCTATATATGACTTCATACATATATATTTTTTTAGGACTTTTCATTTAGTAATAAGATGGAATATTTTCCTTTTGTAAACATAAACGTTTTAACTTTTTAGAATTCAACATTAATTTTAATTCATTATTTTTAGTTTAATTGTTATTAATATTTTTTATTTCTGGAAAAGAGTATCATTCTACTATTAAATTCTCTTTATAAGAAAAAAGCAATAAAATTCTCTATTTCCTATATTTGTCTCATGCTTTAACCATAAAAGAATGAATCCATACTATTACCCGTTTCAAGAAAAAAAAAAAAAAAACCAATAACGCCAGCAAGAAGTTAGCCCAAGATAGGCTATTCCTTTCAGCGCTACAAGTTGTTGATTGGGACCCTGTACATGATACATATTAATATTAGCTAAATATAAATTACCCCAGTTTTATATATTACATGCTTAAATAATGAAGTGTTCGTTTTTGGTTTCCAATAACACCCTTAGCTCTGAGAGTAATTAAGAGAGTTGGATAACCTGTCTGGTCTTTGCTAACCGGGTTCTCTACATCAGTTGATGAGCTTCCCTCTTGTTCATTTCTTCTATTCACTGATGAAAACAGAACGTTTTTAACTAACTTAACGTTTTGTGGGACAACAGAGCACATACAAAATAGCTAGATCATTTGACCTATTAAATCTAATGGGCACAAATTCATCCCCTCAGAACAATTGAAATGGCGACGACCACTAGTGATAATCCCAATTCTGAAAAAAAAAAAAAAAATAGTTTATGCTCCAGAGATACAAAATTCCAAAACACAATGAAGTAGATTCCACATAAAAATTTGATTAGGGAGTTTATACTCCGGTAATACTAGAAGACCCGGTAAAAATCTCCTCCCCTAACTTATAAACAAAAAAACTAACACTTAAATTCAGTTAAATTAACGATAAGCCACTCTTGTGTGTGTGTGTGTGTGTGTGTGTGTGTGTGTGTGTGTATCAAGCTGATCATCCAGCGGGAAAATTTATTTCTATGCAAAATAATTAATCTAGAAGACGGCAGAGAGAGTGGTTCTATATATATTGTTCTAGAATATACGTGCGTACTTCTTAAATAGAATTAAATATTCATAATTTACATACAGTTTTCAACAACATTCTTTCTATCCTCGGATTGGGAATTTGATGGATAACCTGCTTTCATCTCCTTCACAATAATACCTTCCAATAAGCATATAGATCAACAGTGAAGAGAAATATCTGATAATAATCAGAATACCATAATACCACCAAAATAAAAAATTACACATGTATAATATCTAATATATATATATATATATATATATACTTACATTTATAAATGAGTTTCTTCCATAATCCAAGGATAGTACCACATTTGAAGGGAGATGATTTAGCGGCCAAAACATGGAGTGGAGTAAATCCATTCTCATCCACATCATTAACAAGATCCGCGTACAAGTGAATTATTTTATATGCCTAATCTGTGAATATTATTAATTGAATTGCAAGCAATGACAGAATGTTATTGTTAATTATGTTATATTATAGAAGGAAATTAATTTTATTGCTCACCAAAGTACTCCCGAGCTATCGCAGCATGTAGAATAGTCCTACCATCTCGGGATCTCTTGGTATAAGAGTAGCGAGACTGAGAGATGGGAGAGCATATGGAATGGAGGTACAAGAAAGCTTCCTGCTTTCCACGTAGAGCTGCAATGAACAGAGGTGTCTCTGTGTTCTTCGTTCAAAAAGCCGACCAACGATGGATAAGCTTCGGCGATGCACTTGCACATGGTTTTACTTTCCATTGAAAGCTGCATGGTGAAGAGAAGTATAGCCACTGTCGCTTTGGATTTTAAGTGCTTCTTTATCCTTTTTCAAAATCAGGTCCACTAGTTTTGATACCATTTTTTTTCTTCATCTTCGGCCCCCGCCACATGCAAAGCTGTCCCACCTGTCGCTGTAGTCTTCTCCTTGTGAGCGATTTCATGTTCCTCCTATATTTTCATTACTTCATCTCATTTACCCTGCATTGTCATTTCGAGCGAAAATTCGCTGTCAAATCTAGACACAGAAGAAGCCATTATCAATCTCAAATAATGTTAGAAACTCCAATATTGTTTTTGGTTTCTTCGTCAATCAGTCGTTCTCGTTCATATGTATATATATATATATATATGTATATAATTAAACAATCCTATGCCTATTTATTCCAATGGCAGAAGAAACACTCTTACATTTTCTTGTTAATTAAGCGTCATTTAAAGTAGTAATGATTCTATTCTCTTTCGCTTTTTGGGAGTACCACAGCAGGGCAAAAACCCTGTTTATAGTGACCTGATTTGCTTTAAAACTTAAGGTTTTGAAGGCACGCTAGGTCTAGATGTCCAATATGTACATCTAGGTAGTCTCTAGAGAATGCTTAATTTCATTTTATTTTTTATTTTTTAATTTATAATATTAAAGTATACAAGACATAATATTATAACCTACCCCAATAACAATTCATACTTATATTTATATATATATATATATATATATATATAAATATCATCTATAAAGCCGTGGAACAGTTTATGCTGGATGCGAAACCAGTTTATTATTGATAATAAACTACGAATTATAAAATATATGTTATAGAGTTCATTTTCTCACTCAGCTCTTAGAATTTCTTCTATCATTATCTTAATCTTCAATGAATCTGTGAGTTATAGTATAAAACAGAGAGTCTGTTTTGTAGTTTCAAAATTTTCATTTCTTCACAAATCAGACATATGAACAGAAACGTTACCAAGGCCATCATGGCCTGAAATGTTGAGGTTCGAAGAATTACGAAAGAGTAGACAGCGGCATCATTGCTCTTCTAACAGTGGTTTTATTTATTTATTAAGTACATGAAGCGGACGATACCCTGCTTATGGAACAGAGGAATGAAGAAGATTTTGTGATTTTGACGTGATCTTTTATCTTCCATTAATTTGCTTTGACTTTTAAAATGACAAATAATATATAATATACTCCCAGATTTATACAGTATAAGCGTTATATTGAGTCAAATCATGCTACATGTAGGACGAAATGATATGCAGGTCAATAATTAATTTGTATTGCAAATATTTATACAGTCCAATTGTTTTCTTTTCTTGGTAAATACAGGCCATTTGTTCTCATAGTTGAAAAACAGAGGATTTTTAAAGAACCAATAAATTATGGGCGTAATTCACCAAACAAAAAAAGAAAAAAAAAAAAAAAAGAGCGAAACCTAAAGAATGTTGCGTGTTTATTATTACTACTCGTCCATCAAATTTGAATCCAAGTACTCAAAAAACCAACTTATGGTTATACTTGTTCACAATGTAATTAATAAGGTTGGATTTTAGGATTTTAAGCTACAAATTTGTTTCATGACAATTTAATTGAATTTGTTGGTTGTGCATTCTCTTTTGAGAGTTTCCAGGAGAACTTCAAGTATTTTTTTTGTTCTTGTTTTGTCTTGTGCTCTTCTCTCCCTCTCTTTTTCATACCCAAAGCCGAATTGCATTCTCATTTTTCTAAGGAGAAAGAATAAAAAACTATTATTTTTTCTTTAAAAATAGCAATCTTTAAAAAATAAGAATATTTCTCTTTTTTATTTATTTGTTGATTAAAAACTAAGAATATTTATACTTCTCTTTTTAAATATAAATATTCTTAGTTTAAGAATATTTATATTTCTCTTTTTTATTTACTTAATCAACAAAGGATATTTATATTTCTCTTTTTAAATATAAATATTCTTAGTTTAAGAATATTTATATTTTTCTCTTTCTTATTTTAAGAATATTTATATTTTTCTCTTTATATTTTTAAGAATATTTATATTTTTCTCTTTCTTATTTTAAGAATATTTATATTTTTCTCTTTTATTTATATTTAAAAAGAAAAATATAAATATCCTTTGTTGATTAAGTAAATAAAAAAGAGAAATATAAATATTCTTAGTTTTTAATCAACAAGTAAATAAAAAAAGAAATATAGATATTCTTAGTTTTTAATCAGCAAGTAAACAAAAAAGAGAAATATTCTAAGTTTTTAAAGATTGCTATTTTTAACGAAAAAAATAACAGTTTTTTATTCTTTCTCTTTTTAAAAGTGAGAATGCAATTCTATTTTGGATAAGAAAAAGAGAGAAAATAACAAGCAAAAAAAGAGCTTGAAATTCTGCTGGAAACTATCAGAATAGGATGCACGCAGCAGCACCGCCAACAAATCAAAATAAATTGCGAAGAAAGACATGTAGCTTAAAATCTAATATTAACAATGAATTCATTTTTTCAGGGTAGGTGGATTCAAATTTGATGTGGGAGTCACATTTTAATGTTATGCAAAGATTTCTTTGTCAAATCAATATGATACCCCACGTGTGTTAAGGACGATTACACACAAGATTCTTTACCTCTCCTATTTTCTTGCTTCTTTAGAAAGAAATCCTCTGTTTTTCAAATTCAAGAACAATTGGAGTGAACAATAGTCGCAATACAAATAATTTAATGACCTGCATATCATTTTGTCATACATTTAGCATGATTTGAACTCAATATAATTCATAGACTGTCTAGATTGGAATTGCATTATGAAGTTGTCCCTTCAAAATAAATTAATTAAAGATACAGATTATGTCAAAATCCAAAAGTCTTATTCATTCCTCTGTTCTACAAGCAGAATATTCTCCACCTAATGTTTTTAAAAATAAAACAAATGAACAATTGAAGCCTCTGTTGGAAGACTACTAATACGCTATCACTCTTTCTTAACTAGTCCAGTTTCAACATTTCAGGCCTTGTTAATGATTCTTTTATATGGGTGATTTTAAGTGAATGAATGAAATTGTGAAACTGGAAGACATATTCTCTGCTTTATAATTCAGAGATTCGAGGATAATTATGGAAGTAATTCTAACACTAGCTAGATACGGGGAATTTATTTGGTCCGCCTTTTTCCTTTTTTTTTTTTTCGGTGTGCTTTCCAAGCTTCTTAAGCAAAACTTTTAAATTTAATAATTTTGTTCCCAACTATAAACTGGCCTTTGTCCTGCTGGCGTTCCCAAAAAATAAAAACAGAACAAATTAATTACTACTGTCTATGAAGCTTAAAGGTATAGGAATACGATTCTAGATGCCAAAAAAAAAAAAAAAAAAAAAAGATTGTCTAATTCAGTATGCATATATATATATATATATAAATCAAACGGATGGAAGAAGAAACAGAAAACCAATATTGGGGCGGGTTTGGATATCATTTTAGAATGTATACTTCTCTGTCTGAAAGTGAGAGCGAAAACTTGTACCGAGTGACAATGCAAGGCAAGTGGGAAGAAGTAGTGAAAATATACGAGAAAAATCCAAAGGCTCACAAGATGAGGATCACGCACGAAGGTGGTACAGCTTTGCATTTGGCAGTCATAGAATGCAGAGAAGAAACTGTTTTAAAACTCGTGCAGGAGATTTGCAAAATTGACAAAAGTGCACTTGAAATCCAAAACGACAGAGATGATACCCCTCTTCACCATGCAGCTTCAGCGGGGAGTAAAATCATGTGCAAGTACATCGTCGAGGCAGCTAATCCACGGCTGATTGGCGTTCGGACCAGCACCGGAGAGACTGCTTTATTCATTTCAGCTATTAATGGAAACAGGGAAGCTTTCTTCTATCTCCATTCCGTGTGCTTTGACATCTCTGTCTCTAAGAGTTTGTCCGATTGTGATCTCTACTCTTATACCAGGAGATCCAACAATGGTGACAATATTCTGCATGCTGCAATCAATAACGGGCACTTTGGTGAGCGATTTCATTAATTCTTTAAATTCATTGCTTAAATCTGTACATAGTAGTTTTTTCTTTTTTTTTTTTTTTTTTTTTTTGGGATGTAATCTGTATATAATTAAGCATGAGATTTTGTCATCTCAATTTAATACGATGGACCTGTTTGCATGCACTTTCATCAATGTTAACAGATTTGGCATATCAAATAATTCATTTGTATGGTGATCTTGTTACTTCTGTCAATGAGAATGGATTAACTCCACTCCATTGTTTGGCCAAGCCAGATGCCTTCAAAAGCCCTTCTTATAACCTTGGTCTATGGAAGAGACTCATTTATCAATGTAAGTGTGTACATATATATATATATATATATATATATAAATATATTTTAGCATCATTTATTCTCTTCGTTGTTGATCTATATACTTGATTTTTTATTTTGGAAGGTATTGTTGTGAAGGAGCTCAAGGAAGATCCAATATCAAATCTCCAATCTGAGGGTAGGAAGAATCTTAAATTATGCATCTTTATTTCTAATTCAAAATTATATTTTAGCTCTCTCTTTTTTAGTTAAATCCTATAATTTTTTAGATCTATTTTCTGGCTACTGTACAATAGGTAACAAATCAATTTAATTTTATCAAAAAAGCAAATCAATTTAATTGGTTGCACTCATTTTTATTTGTCTTTTTTATTTGGATGGAATTTAATCATAGTTAACTAATTATAATAATATTATAAAAAATAATTTTTAGTAAAGACAAAATGTATAAATTTATTAGTAGGTGACAAATAAATTCAATTGCTTGCAGTCATTCTCACTTAGATCGATGGATCCTAATCACAGTTAGCTAATAAGAAATATATATATAAAAAAAAACAATAATTATTTTTATAAAGATAGAATATAGAAATTTATGACTAACAGGAAAATGTTCAAACTTTATTATCCCACAAAACCAAGCTAGTCATAACCTTTTGTTTTCATAATGCAAGAAGGAAGCTCAGCCTCTGATGTTGAGATCCCGATCAGCGATAAGGATACAGGTTAGCCAACTCCTTTAATTTACCTCCCAAAGGGTGTTAATTGAACCAATAAAAACACTTGGAATTTAGTTAATATCAGTATATATCTTCTACAGGGTCCCAGTCATCAATTCCTAGCAATGAAATGCAAGGCATATTTCTGACTAGCTATGACAAATTCCTCAAGGTGCTAGCCACTCTTGGTGACAAATTCCTCAAGGTGCTAGCCACTCTTGGAGTAGGTATGCGTTTAAATCTATACATTTATGTTAATATCCCCATCTAACATGTATATGGATCTGCCATAACGGTTATCCTATTATATTTCTTGAATCAAATTTGTATATATATGTATGCCTTTTTTTTTACTGGATTATTTCAATAGAACACCACCACGATCTTTATTATTAGTTTTTGATTGCTTTAAAAATTAATATTTAAAAATATATTTATAAATTATACAGCTAAATGAAATATAAACTGAAAGAGGATAAAATATATTTTATGTGGATTCATATAAACTTTTAATACATTTTTAAAATTTTAGCATTTGGAGGAATCTAATACTATAAGGAAGGTCTTGCTATTGCGAAAATTCGTGTATATATATATATATTTATATAGAACTAATTTCTTTCTTCGACGAATTAATTTATGATGAAAGGAATAAAAAGGATAAAAGAAATTGTACGGGAGCTAGAGGAACTGAAAAAGGAGCATAAAAGGTCACTTCAAGTCATGAATGAACTCTTCGAGCGTTCTAAATTTATATACAAGCACAAAGATGCTGGAATGAAAAAGGAAAAACTATCATTGGAGGAAGAAGACGAAGACGATGATATGGAGGAAATATTCAACTCAGAGAACGGTAAAAAATAATAATAATAATAATAATTACTAATTTCAACGTATGGATCTGAATTGGATTAGTATTATTTATATTTATCTATACATATATGGAATATATATATATATATATATATTTATATAGAACTAATTTCTTTCTTCGACGAATTAATTTATGATGAAAGGAATAAAAAGGATAAAAGAAATTGTACGGGAGCTAGAGGAACTGAAAAAGAAGCTTAAAGGGTCACTTCAAGTCATGAATGAACTCTTCAAGCGTTCTGAATTTATATACAAGCACAAAGATGCTGGAATGAAAAAGGAAAAACTATCATTGGAGGAAGAAGACGAAGACGATGATATGGAGGAAATATTCAACTCAGAGAAAGGTAAATAATAATAATAATAATAATAATTACTAATTTCAACGTATGGATCTGAATTGGATTAGTATTATTTATATTTATCTATACATATATGGGCCAAATTGAGCAGAGAAGATTCCACCCCAAGAAACGGCAGAAATTGATGGCATGGTAATAATGGCGGCGAAAAATGGGGTGGTAGAGATAGTTGAGAAATTTCTGGACAAGTTTCCTGCGACCGTCCATGATAGGGACCAAAAAATGAAAAATATACTGATATTGGCAGCTGAGAACAGGCATCCAAACGTATACAATTTATTGATAAAGAAAAATATAAAGAAAAAAATTCTCTCTAATACCACCTTTCTGAAAGCCGATTCAGAAGAAAACAATGTATTACATGCTGCAGCAACGTATAAGGAAAATAAACCTTGGCCCATTCCTGGGGTTGCTCTGCAAATGCAGTGGGAAATCAAATGGTTTGAGGTATTTATATATAATTCCTATTAATCCATCTAATTATACTTTCTTTTTTACCAATCCCAATTAATTTTTCTTTTTTTTCCATCATTGATATGATATCATTTAATTTAGAAACATATGCGATATGGTCGCTCTTCCATATGAATTGTTTTTATATGGGCAATATTATTAATATTGCAGTTTGTTAAAGCTTCTATACCACCTCACATCACTTTTCGCCCCAACCTAGAAGGAAAGACACCAGAAGAAGTTTTCTCAGAAACCCACAAGAATCTCATGATAGAAGGCACAAAGTGGCTCATCAAAACCTCTGAATCTGCTCTGTGGTGGCTGCATTAATCGCTGGCGTGGCTTTTGCCACCTCCGCTTCCGTCCCCGGAGGTACTCTCGACACAAGTGGCAAACCCATCTTCGAAAAAGAACCGGCATTCCAGGTCTTTTCCATCTCATCGCTCATCGCGCTCTGTTTCTCATTCACTGCCTTGGTTATGTTCTTGGCCGTCATCACGTCCCGATTTCAGCAAAAAGATTTCGCTAGGAGCCTTCCTCTGAAGCTGTTACTGGGCTTATCGTCGCTTTTTGTTTCCATTGGTGCCACGTTGGTTTGTTTTTGCACAGGCCATTTTTTCATGATTGGAGACAGACTCAAAAATGCTGCGTATCCGGTCTACGCTTTGACATGCTTTCCGGCTTCTATTTTTGCTGCTGCCCAGTTTCCACTCTACATTGATCTTTTTCTGAGTATTTTCAGGAATCCCTTTAAACATTATCGTCGATACAGAGTGTGAGATTCATATTCTACTTACCCATATACAGAGCTCAGGATATCCTGTATGTCATCGGTGATTTTTCGGAAGACTCCGTGTTTTTTCACATGGATCATAAATAATCCAGAGTCCTTGACCCCAAAAAACTGCTGACATACAAAATATTCCGAGCTCCATCACTTAGTAGAGTATTTATATATATATATATATATATATAATGCAGTGCCAATTGAATACGTCGAAGTCCAAATCTTTGGTTATTGACAGCCCATTTCCACATGTTATTGAACACCTCTACCAAATAATATTATGTTATGTTAAAGTTTATATCTTTGAAAATAATGTTTTTTTCTTAATATTTTTAGCCTCATCCTATCTAAAATAAAATAAAATATAGGGAAGAATCCTTTTGTAACAAATTTTCAATTGGATTATTACGTGTTTGCTTATAAGTTTGTATTACTTAAAATAAAATTAATATTGACACATAACTAATTAGTTATATCATTTGAATTAATGAGATGTAGTCAAGAATTGTATATCAAATGATAAAATGTAAAAATTTTGAATATTCAACTAGAACTTATTTATCTTACAGTTTTAAAGGTGATAAGCCCAATATTGTTAGCTTGGTGAGGTCTAACAATTTTGTGCTCCATTTTTATATTATAGTACTCCAATTTTATATCTATCCAATATATATATATATACACATATATATACTTTTGTAGTGTGAAAATTAAAACGAGAACAACCTAGATATAACAGATGTGACACTTTGGGGTGGAAAAAAAAAAAACTTAATATTATTGATGACAAAAATCAGTGTTTAAATACAATTCACACGAGGTGCAGTTACAAGAGATAAAAACGCAACTTCTAACAACTTGCTATACACAATCTTAACAGCAGATAATTTACATGTAAAATAAGATATACAGACAACAACTAACAGTATTAGGACAATATGCTATCACTAGAATGATAAGTGTTCTATCATTCGCAAGCACTATTTTTGCACTTTGAAACATACGCATTTTGTCACTTTCTATAGTATATGTTAAGTAATAGACTTGTGATGAACACTCACTACTAGAATCGAGCTGATACACAACGCAAGTACTGCATCGCACTAAATAAACAGCGACGCATTTGACGGAGTCGCCAAATGTCTTGTCGCGAAATATATAAGATAACAGGCGACGTATAATAACAGTCGCCTAATAATAATTTTTAGCGACGCACATTTAATTTTTAGCGACTCATACAGTGATGTACTTATAGCGACTCTTTATAATAAAGTCGCTAATAAATTTTTAGCGACACTTACTTGATTAGTCGCCAAATAATTATGTCGCTAAAAATTCTTCCTGAATAGCGACTCATTCATTTTTAGCGACACATTGTTTTTGTCGCCTATTTAGCGACTCTTTATTTTTGGCGACGCATTATGTGAGTCTCTCTTTTAACGACCATATATTTTTAGCGACTATTTTTTAGTGTCTCTAAAATAGCGTCTCATGAATTTTTAGTGACGCATTTTTGTTGTCTATTTAGCGACGTATTATTTTTAGCGACAAATTTTGTGGATCGGTTTTTTAACGACCCGTAACAATTAGCGAGGAGTTTTTAGTGTCGCCATATTAGCGACCGTTCATGTTTTAGCGACAAATTATAAGAGTCGCATATTTATTAATTTTTAGCGACTCTTTTACCTATTTAGCGACGTATACAACAATATATTTATGTCGCTAAAAATTGTATGAGTCGCCAAATTGATCTTATTATATGTCGTTATATATTTTAGGCGACTTCTAGTTATATTCATAAACCGCCATTTCTTTTATTTTTTAGATTTATCTTCATAAAAATTTATTAAAATATAAAATTAATTATAATAGCAAAAAACCCAAACTAACTTCGTCCAAAATAATTAGAATATAAAAATGTAAAATAAATACTTGTTCATAACAAAACAATAATCAATATAATTAAATATCATCTCATTGACATATTTTTACATATGCATACTTATTGAGATGGAAGTTGATATACTCGAGTTGACGATATTACGCCCTCATACTGCATATGGAAAAATAAAAAAATTTGTTAGCACTGACGCAAAATAAATTAATAAAAACTTAATCATAATTAATAAATTAAATTGTAATTTGGCAAATGAAAATTTAATGAATATTTACCTTCTTAAGGTTTGGCGTGGCACATATTCTCCTAATTAAAGTGGAAAACACATAAGAAAAAAACACACAATGAATAAATAAATATTACTTAAAATATAATTATAAGTTAATAAATATACGTACCAATTTATTTAGAAGATATTGTTTATCCATATCCCCTCACAGTCATTACGAACATAGCCACTCTCACATTCATCCTCATTATCATTTTCATCAACACTTGGCAATTGTATGGCAAATGGATTGTGAGCCATTGTAGTATTGCCAATAACATCTTCTTCAACCAATTCTTCTTCAACCAAAGTACAATGTCGTGGTGGAGTTAAAACAACAGACCATCTCGAGTCAAGTTGATCTTCAACATAAAATATTTGTTGAACTTGTGAAGCCATGATGAATGGGTCAGATTTATATCCAATTTTACTAAAGTTAACACATGTAAACCCCATCTCATCAACTTTCACACCACTGCTGTCAACCCAATCACACTTGAACACTGGAATTCGAAACATAGTGTAATCGACGTCCCAAATCTCTCTTATGATCCCATAGTATGTCATCTCGGCTAAAATTGGGTTATTATCCTTAGCACTAGCAAAATGCTCACTTTTGGCAATAACTTTGACACCACTATTCTGGGTGACCCTCTTATTATCCATATTTATAGTGTTGAATCTAACCCCTCTAATGACATATCCTTCATGTTTCGTTACCACCCATTGCGGACCATGGGCTAACCATCGTAATGTTTCAGACACTGTGTGGTTAGGTTGACTTCGCTCTTATGCAATCTAGTCAATAGAAAAATATGAAAATTTAAAGCTAAAACAATGATATTATATATTGAATATTTAACTTTCCCATACCTTATCACGTAACCAGTACGTAAATGTACGTTTGTGTTCGTCTTGAAACCATTTTGTTTTTTTTCCTCGATTTTTTTTGCTTGACTTCAAGACTTCAAAATGAATACTAAAACAAATAAAAGTTGTTGTAATTAATAAAAATATCCAACATATCAACTTATTGATGCTTATTAAATATATTCAAAATATCAACTAAATTATACATGTTGATATATATATATATATATATTAAAAATATCAACTATTTTATACATTAACATGTATATACGCACCTGACATACGGTTCCACTTCTGGTGTATTCAAAAGTATATATCTATGAACTTGCTCCCAAAGTTGTTGATCAATTGATTGATTTTTTCCACCTTTAAATGGGGCACCAACATCATCCTTATCATTTAACTTTTGATATCTACCAATTGGGTTTCCAACTGCATCTAATCCTCTCTGAAATTCACTACAAAACTCAATCACTTCTTCACATATGTAACCCTCGGCAATATAACCTTCTGGCCGATTTTTGTTTCGAACATAACTTTTCAATACTTTCATGTACCTCTCAAACGGGTACATCCACCTGAAATGTACTGGTCCACACAATCTTACCTCTCGAACCAAATGTACAGTTAGATGAACCATTACATCAAAAAATGATGGTGGAAAGAATTTCTCTAAAAGGCACAAAGTTGTGACAAGATCATTTTGAATATTTTCCAATTCAGCAACAATGATAGACTTCTTGCAAATTGCATTGAAGAAAAAACAAAGTCTTGCAATTGCATGTCTCACATGTTTAGGAAGGATTGCACGAATTGCAAGAGGCAAGAGTTGTTGCATCAATGTATGACAATCATGAGATTTCAATCCTACCATCTTTAAGTCCTCCATTGAAACAAGATTCCTAAAGTTTGAAGAATAACCATCTGGAACTTTTAAGTCCGCTAAACACTTACAAAACAATTTCTTCTCATGCTTTGATAATGTATAGCAGGCCGGTGGTAGGAAAGTTCGATTACCTTGAGGCTTAGGGGCCAAGTCTTTCCGCAAACCCATTTCTTGTAAATCTAACCGAGCATTAACTCCGTCCTTCGTCTTACCAGGAATATTGAGCAATGTACCATATATGCTCTCACAAACATTTTTCTCAATATGTATGACATCTAAATTATGTCGCACATGGAGAAATTTCCAATATTCCAATTCAAAAAAAATGGACTTCCTCTTCCAACATTCTTCAGAATCAACAGTCCTTTTCCTCTTGTGTGAGTTATCAAATCTCATTGCATTAAGCTTATCTAATATTTCTTCTCCAGTCAACGGTTTTGGAGGCACTCCAAATTCTTGAAATCCATTGAAAGCCTTCTTTTGCCTTCTATATTGATGATTTGGAGGAAGAAATCTTCTATGCCCGGTAAAACTCATTTTTTTTTCCATGCTTTAGCCTTGTAGCAAAAGTATTTTCACTGCAAATTGGACAAGCATAATATCCCTTCACCGCATGACCGGACAAGTTACCATAAGCTGGGAAATCATTTATTGTCCATAGCAACACTGCCTTCAACGTGAATTTCTCCTAACGGTAAGCATCGAAGACCGTAACACCCTCATTCCACAACCGCTGCAGGTCTTCAACTAACGGCTCCATGTATACATCAATTTGATTTCCTGGTTGCTTCGGTCCAGAAATTAGAAGACTTAACATCATAAATTTCCGCTTCATACACAACCAAGGAGGAAGATTATACACAACCGTCATCACAGGCCAACAACTATACCTACTACTCAACATATTATGTGGATTAACTCCATCGGCCGCGATCCCAAGTCTCAAATTCCTATCTTCGGATGCAAAGTTTGGCCATAAACGATCAACCAACTTCCAAGATGGAGAATCCGCAGGGTGTTGCATTTCCCCTGTCTTAACCTTTCTCCCATTGGCATGCCATGTCAAATTCTTAGCTGTTTCAACACTACGAAACATTCGTTTAAAACGCGGAATAATAGGAAAGTACCATAAAACTTTATTTGGAATATTGCTAGCAACTCCATTCTTATCAATTTTCCATCTAGCAGATCCACATTTAGGACATTCATTAAGGTCCACATATTCCTTCCTAAACAGAATACAACTTTTAGGACATGCATGAATCTTGATGTACTCCATTCCCAAAGCACTCAAAGTCTTCTTAACATTGTACATGGAGGTTGGCAACACATTGTCATTTGGCAACATCTGGGATAACAATTGCAACAGTACATCAAAGCTCTTATCAGAATATCCATATCTTACCTTTAATTTGTATAATTTAACCAAAGCCGACAACTTGGTAAATTTGGTACAACCTAGGTACAAAGGTTTCTCCGCATCCTCCAATAAGGTAGCAAATTCATTAGGATCATTATCAAAAGTTTCTAATGCAGCACGGGTCATGTCTAAGCTATTGAAAGCCACATCTTCCTTACTACTACTATCATTTTCATTATATTCTACATTAATATTCCCAAAATGAGAAGATGGTCTAATACCATCAGCACATGACTCACCATGCCAAATCCATCGCCGATAGTTGACATCAAACCCATTCCAATATATATGGCCTTTAATATCCCTAATAGTATGGATTTTCATATTCCCGCATTGCATGCAAGGACACCGTATGGCATTACAATCATTGGCATTCTCCATGCTAAATTTCAAAAATTCACTCAACCTCTTAGCAAAATCGCTTGAGGTTCTATCCTTCGTTATCCACGATTTATCCATTTCCCTACCAATCTAATTAAACAGAACAATATCAAACAATATCATAAAAAAAATTTGAGACAAAAGCAAGATTAAGAAAACCCATCGCAAACAAATTATCGACAAAAGCAAGATTAAGAAACCCATCGAAGCAAGATTAAGAAAACCCATTGCAAACAAATTATTGACAAAAGCAAGATTAAGAAAACCCATCTCAAACAAATTATCGACAAAAGCAAGATTAAGAAGCCCATCGAAGCAAGATTAAAAAAACCCATCGCAAACAAATTATCCACAAAAGCGAGATTAAGAAAACCCATCGCAAACAAATTATTGACAAAAGCAAAATTAAGAAAACCCATCGAAAACAAATTATCCATAAAAACAAGATTAAGAAAACCCAACGAACCTAACCTTCGGGTATAATGAATAAATAAATAAAAAATAACCCAATCCACCACATGTCACCGCCAATCATAAAGCGAAAAGAAACTCACCGAAACCATGGAGACGAAGAAAGAAGAATCCAAGCTAACCACGAGGGAGACGAAGAAAGAAGAATCCAAGCTAACCACGAGGTTGACGAAGAAAGAAGAATCCACGAAGAAAGAAATCCAACTTCCAGATAGCAATGCAAGCAAATGGAAAATTAAACACGAAATATCCCACTCTTCAAGTCTCTTTTAGATTGTTTCCAATTCTAACACCTATTATGAAGTGTACTAACACATATTTTGTGAAAAGAAATGGTATTCAAAATCCCGCGTAAATTTTGAAAACGCGCCAAAAATTTTAAGAAATTGGATAAACAGGCGACGTATTCAGATAAACTGTGTCGCTAAAGGATAAACAGTTTCATAGACGCTCTTTTTTTAATTCGTTTAAAACAAATAAGTTTCTCCAAGTACTGTTTATTTCCTTCTTAAACTTTTGGCAATAATTCTAAAATGGTAATTTTACATTTAAAAAGGTATATGATCTAGCGACGCATTAATAGAAACAGGTGACGCATTTACGTGTATAAGGGTCGCCTTATCCAATAGTAATTAAAATTTATTTTTTAATTTGTGTCACTTTTTTTAAAATTACATTCAAAAAAAAATTTCACATAGGATTCCAATGAACACCAAGTCAATTAATCTAAAAATATAAAACAGTTCTATCAATGCTCTTTTTATATGATGAGTATACACAAACACAAAAACACATCTCACGACATAATTTGAGATAGGATATAACAATTGTAAATTGGTCTAAAGCAAGGACCCATAGTCCAATTGCTCGATGTAAGTATGTTCAACGAGTTGCACTTTCATGTTTTCGGCTATCAGTGATAGTTTATATGAACCTAAATAAACTAATAGATTACATGTGGGAAGGACATTTCAAATAAAAAGTGACTCATTAAAATATTTATGAGTCGCTTATGAACAAATAATTTGTTTTTTTGGGTTTGTGATCTTTCTGTTTAATCAATCTGATATTATTTCAGCATCAAATAACCAGTGAAAATATTTAAAGATGATAAACAGAGGTTTTTTCTTTTAAAAATTATAGTAATAGGCGACGCATAAACATACTTATGCGTCGCCCAATACAGATTTATTTTTCATACATTTTTTTAAAACCTTCCTTTTTAACAATTTGATTTTGTTGGAGCATCAAATAACCAGTGAAGACATTTAACAAGATAAAGAGAGTTTTTTTTTTTTGAATTTTAGTAATACGCGACGCATAATCATGCTTATACGTCGCCTAATACCCTATATATTTTTTTTTTAAACCTTCATTTTTAACAATTGGATTTTAGTTGAGCATCAAATAACCAGTGAAAATATTTAAACAATATAGAGAGAGTTTTTTTTTTTTAAAAAAATTTTAGTAATAGGCGACGCATAAGCAGTATTATGCGTCGCCTAATACCCAATTTTTTTTTTCTCTCAAAAAAACCATGCTTTTTAACAATTTGATTTTCTTCCATCATCAAATAAGCAGTGAAAATATTTAAACAACATAAATGAGTTTTGTTTTTTTATTTTTTTAATCAATCTGATTTTATCTCAGCATCAAATAACCAGTTAAAATATTTAAACTAGTTAGAGAAGGTGTTTTTTTTTTAAAATCTTCGTGTTTAACAATTTGATTTTCTTCTAGCATCAAATGACCAGTGAAAATATTTAAAGATGATAAACAGAGTTTTTTTTTTAAAAAAATTACAGTAATAGGCGACGTATAATGTATCTTATGCGTCGCCTAATACCCTATATATTTTTTTTAAACCTTCATTTTTAACAATTGGATTTTAGTTGAGCATCAAATAACCAGTGAAAATATTTAAACAACATAAAGAGAGTTTTTTTTTTTTTTTTTTAAATTTTAGTAATAGGCGATGCATAAGCAGTATTATGCGTCGCCTAATAGCCAATATTTTTTTTTCTCTAAAAAAAACCATGCTTTTTAACAATTTGATTTTCTTCCATCATCAAATAAGCAGTGAAAATATTTAAACAACATAAATGAGTTTTGTTTTTTTATTTTTTTAATCAATCTGATTTTAGCTCAGCATCAAATAACCAGTTAAAATATTTAAACTAGTTAGAGAAGGTGTTTTTTTTAAAAATCTTCCTGTTTAACAATTTGATTTTCTTCCAGCATCAAATGACCAGTGAAAATATTTAAATATGATAAACAGATTTTTTTTTTAAAAAAAATTACAGTAATAGGCGACGTATAATGTATCTTATGCGTCGCCTTATACCCATTTTTATTTTTCATGTATTTTTTTAAAACCTTCATTTTTGACAATTTGATTTTGTTGGAGCATTAAATAACCAGTGAATATATTTAACAAGATAAAGAGAGTTTTTTTTTTTTTTTTGAATTTTAGTAATAAGCGACACATAATCATGCTTATGCGTCGCCTAATACCCTATATTTTTTTTTAAACCTTCATTTTTAAATATTGGATTTTAGTTGAGCATCAAATAACCAGTGAAAATATTTAAACAACATAAATGAGTTTTATTTTTTTATTTTTTTAATCAGTCTGATTTTCTTTCAAGTATATTTATTTTTTATTTAACATTTCAAAACTCTTAAAATTTATATTCTTTTTAATTTTTATAGGCGACGTATTTTATTCTTTATACGTCGCTCTTTCTGATTTATTTTTATTTATTTATTTTTTTTGTATTTCCATTTTTTCGTTTGTAAGTGTCATTAAATATTTTATTTGCCCCTAAAATGTTTTTAATAACATTTTTTTATTCCCCAATATTCATGAAATATTATAAATAAAATGGCATGTTAATCTATGGCCTTTCTTTTCAACCATTAACCATTAGTACGGCAACTAGAGAGTTGGAAGCAATCTAGGGGGTATGAGAAGATTTTGAAGGATCACTCTCATTATGCATTCTTGTTTCTTTCAGGGGTTTGAAGGATTTTGTGGGTTTCTTTCCTAAATACCCAAAGTTCCTTCTTCTTCCTTCTTGCCGGTGGTTGGGTTGCAAGAACTTCACCTTCTCTCCGTCGCCGTCACCGTCGCCGTCGCACTGGGTGGCTGGGGTTTTTGCCGTCTCGTCGCCGGGATTTGGTTGCTGGGTTGTTGCCGTGCCATCGCCGTCGCTGCTGTGGTGGCTTGAACTTCCTCTTGATTGCTGGATTTGTAAAGGTGTGCTGTTTTTCATCCCTTTTGGGGTTCGATGGTGTATGTGTTTGCTGGAAAAAAAATTCTGTTTGCTGGTGTTTTTGTTTTTTTTTAAATATTTGTTCGTTACTGTAATTTTGGTGGGGTTTTATGTTGTCAAAATCATGGCTTGTTGTCGACAATGGGTTAGCTAAATTTTGTTTGGAAAAATAGCTATATTTATTAAGTGGGGTTCGATTGTATGTAAAGCAAAATTATATGCTATTATTTGTATGATGTGTTTATATGGTTAAATTTGCGTGGGAAATGTCAGAGGTGCTCTGTTTTGGGTCTTAAAACGACGTCGTTTGTGCGACTCAAAATCCATAGTGATTTAGTCGCCGGATGCAAAGTTTGAAAATGTTAATGACTGTTAAAGAGGATAGATGTTAAGAGAAGATACTATTACTGCATCACTTGGTAAATAAATTACATGAATTTATCATTTATTATTGTTATTAATGGTTTATTCATTATACTACACCCTATATTGTTAGTAATATTAATTTGTGTTTATGTTTTTTGTATGTAGAATTATGGATTCTTTTAATGGACATGTCCTCTCGGATGGGGATGGCGCTGGATCACCATCCAGTGATATGGAAAGGCCGAATACATCATCCCCAAGGCGTAGAAAACGAGGGGCCACAACAATGAAAAGCCTTAGGAAGCATTTGGCGGGAAACAAAAGCTTGGAACCTCAATATAATGAGGTTGGAGTTGCTATTAACTCTGAGGCCGTTCGACTAAACAATTTGGAGGGCTCGTTGGCTAGGAGCACAATACCAATTAATATACCTAATTGGAGAGATGTGTCCGATAGGTTAAAAGATAACCTATGGGCATCAATAAAGGTACGGAGTGCATTATTGTTAGATATTGTTAATTATAAATAATATTTAATTGATGGAGATTTTATAATTCTTTTTTTGCATTTGCAGCTTGTATATATGCATTTTACTTGCATTTCTAACTTACCGCATTTACTTGTCAATCAATGTTACTAAATATATATATATATATATATATATATATTTTAATTTTGCAGCAATATACGGGTAAGGATGATAGTTTTAGGAAGGCAACTTTAAAAGATTGTTGTGACAAATGGAGAAAATTCAAGAATTACTTGTATAGATCTTTTGTTCGACCATATATTGACACACCCGAAAAGTTGAAGCATCGACCCTCAATTTATGAATTCATAAGCCAAGAGGTGTGGGATGATTTTGTACAACAAAGGTTGTCGGATAAATTCCAGGTATAGTTTTATTTAACGCACGGTACTGTTGTATTAAATTGCGCTGGCATTATTTATATAAAAATTAAAATTTGTTATGGTGACTTATGTTATTTGGGTTTTCTAATATGTTTGTTTATAACTTTTGTAGGCATTAAGTAAAAAATATTCAGAAAAACGGCAACTAAACAAGTATCCGCATAGGATGGGTGCAATGGGCTACGCGAGATTAGAAAGAACCATTGTATGCAATTTATTTTTATTTACATTTAACCATAATAATTTTGTCATTGTTACTTGATCAGTTGCATGCATTATTAAAATTAATTTATTTGTAATTTTGAAGCAACTTGAAAGAGGCACTGAAGATTATGTAGACCGAGATGACCTGTGGATATGGGCACGTATGGGGAAGGATGGAAAATATGCAAATGAAGAAACTGAACATGTAGCGGAAAAAATTGTGAGTATTGTATTTTATATGAATATTTGTTGCATATATTATTATTTAGTTCATTATTATATAAACTGATATATTCAATCATTTAAACAATATATTGTAGAATGACTCAAAGAAGAAGGCAACAGAAGGAGAAATTCGGCCTTCACCTCCTGTGGATATCCTAACACAAGCTTTGGGAAAAGAGGAGTATGGAGGTAGGCTTAGGGGTCGAGGCAAAGGATACACGGTGAATAACTTTTTCCATACTCCTAAGCCGAGTTCACAAAAAAGAGCAAGTCGGAGGGAAGTGGAAACAATTCAATCTATGAGACGCTGCTCAAAGGTCTGATGGCGATCGTCAGAAATTCAAGCAGCAGCAGCGCTGCCCAAGTTGATGCGCTCATATCGGCATGTGGTATTCAGATTCCGTCACTCGCTCATCTAGCCGATACTGTTGCTGCTCCTGCGACCCAAGTCGATGATGTTGCTGGTCTAGGGACCCCTCCAGCCGATGATGTTAATGCTCGTGGGACCTAACTCGATGATGTTGCTGCTCATGGGACCCCCCCAGCCGATGATGTTGATGCTCCGGGCACCCAATTCGATGATGTTGCGGCTCATGGGACCCAATCTACATCTTGGATTGATGCTCCTCGGATCTATCCTGAGGTGATTATTTATTTATTTATTTATTTATTTATATATATTTATGTATGTATGTTTAAGTGGGTTATTACTATCTATATAGCTCCCATGGTTGAAGGGTCTTACCTACCGCCATGAGGTCATGGGATCGAGTCTTTAAGTTGAAGGAATATTGTCATGTGAACATATATTAATATATATTTTTTTTTAAACTTTGCAGGGTGTAAAATGCAATCTTGCACAAGGCAATGTTGGCCATATAGTAGCACGTGGCACTTTGGTACCTTCGTTGCCAACGGATATGTGCCATGGTGTGAAGCTAGGTGCAGCAAATTATAAGGTAACTGTTGATGACGTTATTGATGGATTTGCACCTTTGCCTATTCCGTCATTTGACATCATACGTGTCGGTGATGCTGAAGGTGCATTTGTTGCATGGCCAAGAGATCTTGTTATCTTACCATCTGAGGAGGTATTGTTCGATGCAGCTATATATATTAATGAAGTTTAAAATAATTTCATTTTTGTTCTATTTTAAATGTTGTTTGTTGATATTTTGTAGGGAAGCTCGAACAGGTCAAATGTTGAGAATGATGAGGATGATAATGTTGATCCCTTAATCGTTACCCCAACGATCCGAGAGTTGCTACGTCGGATCAAGGACGTCGATAGCGATCATTTATGGTTTTTTAATATGAAAAAAGAGATCTTTGGGGAAGAACAACAGTTGGCCATAGCGAGTAGCGATATAAACGATTTTTGTTACATGCAAGAATTATCGTCCGAATGCATCTCATTCTACATAAGGTAAGCTAAATTTGGATGTCTTTATAACTAATTCTTTAATTTAATTAATTAAACACTATAATTATTTGTAATCGGATTATGTAGGCATTTATGTGAGGGATTGACGGGCTCCTTCGAAGGGAAATATTGCTTTGTTCATCCGGATATTATTGCTTCGGTTGGTCATCAAAACCCTCATGAACGGATATCAAATATATTGAGTAGATGGCAAGATGCAAGAAATAATCAACTATGGTTATTTCCCTACTGTGCAAGGTAATATTGTGTTAGTTTTATTGAATTATGTTATGAAAATATTCATTTCGAGAAACATCATATTAACTAAAATATTTATTGGTGTTTTTAGGAATCATTGGATGCTATGTATTGTTGATTTATACAAAGCAGTAGCATGGTTTTTTGATTCTTTGAAGACTCATAAGAATATAATTGATAAGGATCTAAAATCTTTGATCGACGAGTAAGTTAATTAATAACTCTAATATTTTTACTTAATTGTTCTTATATATATTGGATTTGTACTTTTGAAGCTATTGTATAATCTTATACAATATTTATATTTCTATATAGTTCCTTCGTTGCATGGAACCAAGGAAAGACATTTGAAAAGAAACTTCGGTGGCAAAATACTAAGGTAATTATTATATATAAAAACTTAGCATTATTAGTTGTTAGTTAATTTAAATACTTGTATATATTCGTATCTAATATTACACATAATTTACTGTTTGCAAATTTAGACACCGATGCAGCCCGGGAATACGGAATGCGGTTACTATATGATGATGATAATGCGAGATATCATTAGGCGCAAAGTTCCTCCCCGGGACTTCAGAGGAATGGTAAATTATTATTAATTTAATGATTTCATCATATTTCTATTATGTAATAATTAATATTTATGATTATTTTTATATGTATTAACATAAGTTTCTCATGTTCAGTACGAAGGTGTCACTTGGTTACAAGCTGAAAATGTCAACGAATTTAGAGATGAATGGGCAACAGCGATGATCACAAGTATCTCAAACCAATGAATATATATATATGCATGGTAGTGAAATAGCTAGATTTTGTTAATAGCTTTTGTTTGTACATATAAAATATCGTAGACAAATTTGTGAAAATCGCTCATAAGGTAGTATTTGTTTTGCATGAACTTTGGTTTCAAACATACCAATTTTACAAAATTTCAAACAATATTAAAAATAATTAAAATAAATGATGAACAGGCGACGCACAATATGCTTCACAGTCGCCTGATACAAATAATGCAAAAAAAAAAAAAAAAACCATCACAGTTATGTGCTTCAATATTTTAACAGATTATTTGATGCCAAAAGTAAAACAGATTGATAAATATTTTCACAAAACCAAAGGAAAAAAAATATTTAAATAAAAAGTCAATAGGCGACGCACAACAAGCTTGAGGGTCGCCTGAGGGAAATAAGAACAAAAAAAAAAAAGCTCTGTGATGCTGCTTAAACATTTTCACTTATTATTTAAAGTTGAAAGAAATCAACTGTTTAATACTTCGAAAAAAACAAAAAAAAAAAATTTCACAATAATAGGCGACTCATAATAGTATTTATGCGTCACCATAAATCAATAACTTATTTTCTAAAAATTTATTTCAAAAAAAAAAAAAAAGTACTGTGAAGCAGCTATAACAGTTTCACTTGTTATTTAAAGTTGAAAGAAATCAACTGTTTAATACACAAAAAATTTTTTTCACAATACTAGACGACGCATAATGGTATTTATGCGTCGCCATATATCAATAACATATTTGCTAAAAATTTATTTGAAGAAACAAAAAAAAAAAAGTACTGTGAAGCAGCTATAACATTTTCACTTGTTATTTAAAGTTGAAAGAAATCAGAAAAACACAAAAAAAAAAACAATTTTTCACAACAATAGGCGACGCATAATGGTATTTATGTGTCGCCATATATCAATAACATATTTGCTAAAAATTTATTTGAAAAAACAAAAACAAAGCACTGTGAAGCAGCTATAACAATTTCACTTGTTATTTAAAGTTGAAAGAAATCAGAAAACACAAAAAAAAATATTTTTCACAATAATAAGAGACGCATAATGGTATTTATGCGTCGCCATATATCAATAACATATTTGCTAAAAATTTATTTGAAAAAACAAAAAAAAAAAGCACTGTGAAGCAGCTATAACACTTTCACTTGTAATTAAAGTTGAAAGAAATCAAAAAACACAAAAAAAAATATTTTTCACAATAATAGGCGACGCATAATGGTATTTATGCGTCGCCATATATCAATAACATATTTGCTAAAAATGTATTTGAAAAAACAAAAAAAAAGCACTGTGAAGCAGCTATAACATTTTCACTTGTTATTTAAAGTTGAAAGAAATCAGAAAAACACAAAAAAAGAAAATTTTCACAATAATAGGCGACACATAATGTATTTATGCGTCGCCATATATCAATAACATATTTGCTAACAATTTATTTGAAAAAACAAAAAAAAAATGCACTGTGAAGCAGCTATAACATTTTCACTTTTTATTTAAAGTTGAAACAAATCAGAAAAACACAAAAAAAAAAAAAATTTCACAATAATAGGCGACGCATAATGGTATATATGCGTCGCCATATATCAATAACATATTTGCTAAAACTTTATTTGAAAAAATAAAAAAAAGCACTGTGAAGCAGCTATAACACTTTCACTTGTTATTTAAAGTTGAAAGAAATCAGAAAACACAAAAAAAATATTTTTCACAATAATAGGTGACGCATAATGGTATTTATGCGTCGCCATAGATCAATAACATATTTGCTAAAAATTTATTTGAAAAAACAAAAAAAAAAAAAGCACTGTGAAGCAGCTATAACACTTTCACTTGTTATTTAAAGTTGAAAGAAATCAGAAAACACAAAAAAAATAATTTTCACAATAATAGGCGACGCATAATTGTATTTATGCGTCGCCATATATCAATAATATATTTGCTAAAAATTAATTTGAAAAAACAAGAAAAAAACACTGTGAAGCAGCTATAACATTTTCACTTGTTATTTAAAGTTGAAAGAAATCAACTGTTTAATACTTAGAAAAAAACCAAAAAAAAATTTTCACAATAATAGGCGACGCATAATGGTATTTATGCGTCACCATATATCAATAACATATTTTCTAAAAATTTATTTGAATAAACAAAAAAAAAAAGCACTGTGATGCAGCTATAACATTTTCACTTGTTATTTAAAGTTGAAAGAAATCAACTGTTTAATACTTACTAAAAATTTCAAAAAAAATATATGATAATAGACTAATAGGCGAACCACAATTCTTCTTGTCGCCTGATATCATTAATAAATCTTTTAAAATATTTTTTTCATAAAAAAAAAAAATGTCATGCTGCTTAAACATTTTCACTTGTTATTTAAAGTTGAAAGAATATCAACTGTTTAATACTTAGCAAAAACAACCAAAAATATAAATTTATTCCCTAATGGGCGACCCATAATAGTGTATACGTCGCCTTATATCAATAAAATATTTTCCGAAATATTTAAACATTTTCGCTTGTTATTTAAATTTGAAAGAAAATCAACTGTTACATACTTAAAAAAACGCAAAACAAAAAAAAAAAATGTTACACTAATAGGCGACTCATAACTGTGTTTATTCAGCGACTCTAAATATTATGCGTCGTCTGTGTTTGTTTCTCGCTACTTCTCGACAACAACTTTTTTTTTATGCGTCGTCGATTGGTCGAATATTTACTGACGTATTAACCTCAGAGTCGCGGTTTTATTTTTTTAGACGCATTTATCTCGTAGCGTCGCTAATAATGTGTCGCTATAGCTTATTTTTCGCGTAGTGACTAAAGCAGCAGATACTGAAGATACTTGCTGGAAGGAAGGCAATAGATTAATCAACAAGTAAATAAAAAGAGAACTAGCAACTTCCATTCTCATTTACATATAGCAAACATTTTCAAGGAAAATGGGAGGAAGTGCATGCTTAACATAATCAATTAAGATATACAAATTTATAATTGAACTAAGGCTCAAAAAATGCTCCCTACGGATTGCAGCATGCAGAATAGTTGAACCATCTCGGCCTCTCTTGGCATAAGAATAGCAACGGGCCATAGACTCTGAAGCTAAGAATAGGCAATGCAGTTACAAGAAAGCCTCCTTCTTTCCACATAGAACTGCAATGTACAGAGGAGTCTTAGACCTTTTGGTTTCGACGCTGATCAGCTGTGGATAATCCTTGGCGATGCACTTACACATGCATTTGCTCCCCACTGATGCTGCATGATGAAAAGCTGTATATCATGCGTCGTTTTGAACTCTAAATGCTTCTCTGTCTTTAGTAAAAATCACTTGCACAAGTTTTGAAACAATCTCTTTTTTGTCTTGTATCACTGCCTCATGGAAAAGCTGTCCCACCCGTCTGTGTGATCCTCGCTTTGTGATCGCTTGGATCGTTCTCATATATTTTCACTCTCCACTATAGACGACGAAGACAAGGAAGACGACGACATTGATTTGAACATTCCCAATATTGATTATTACTATTAATTTCCTTTAGTTTCTTACTCCGTCTTCCAGTCATCTGTTTATCTAGAGTAAGAAACCCTGTATTTACTTTTTCTATTGGCAGAAACAGCAGTCTCTTACACTTTTTTTGTTGATTAATCCTCATCAAAACATAAAATTACACGTAACTATTCTATTCTCTTTTTCTTTCTGGGAGACACCGGCAAGGTACAGAACCCTGTTTATAGTACGGACGATTAATTAACTAAACAGTTTTGAACTCTGTTTAATTAAAAAAGACTTTGACATTATTTTGAGTCAAATAATGGTAAATTAATGCAGGTCAATCATGGGATTAGAATTTTCACTGACCACTTATGCTTCTCTTTCAATTCACACATCTTTTCTAGAATGATCTTATCCTTCCTATATGTATAAACATTGGTTACTTACCTTGCTAGGAATATCCATAATTAGATGAAATTGTCATCCCATAACATTTTAAATGTTAATATATAGTTATAAATAGTGTATTTTGGTAGACATAGTAAATAAAAAGTATTTAATAATGATTTTTCATGAACATGGTGTTTAAATAAAATTATGACAAGACCATGGGTTTTAAATGAGAAAGGGCTAATTTTATTTACATTAATATGGTATTAAAATTTTCACCAAATAATTTATTTATCAAATGATACATGTTAAAATATTATTAGTTAACATATTCATAAAATTTATACGTGGAAAATTGGATTCTTAAATAGATAATTAAATTAATAAAATAAACCAATTAAATATTTTCACATCATTCGATAAATATTTGATACTTAGCATTATTGTTTCATATATAAATTGCTTTAGTTTATTGCGTAAAAATTCAAATGAGATCATAGACATATGTATTGGTTACAATAATTTATTCCAATAGAACTTTATTTGAAAGTTAATAGAAATCAATCTTAACCAAACAATTTGTAAACTGCGACATATCATAGGGCCCCTCGCGAATATATTTTGTTCCTCATATTAATTAATTACACTTGTGTGAGCATTAAAGCAGCAGATAATGAAGATAAGAAAGCACTATTCCATTTTTTGGTCCTCATTCGATTCTCAATTTAGGTAAAGTAAAATTTGTTATCATTAAAGAAAATGTAGAATTTTTTTTATTATTCTTTTTTTTTTTTGTTTTAGAAAAAGTGAGAATGTAATTCAGGATTTGGGAAAAGGGGAGGGAGAGAGGAAAAAAGAAAAAGCTTGACATTCTTTAATAAAACTAGCAAAAGAGGATGCACAAGCAACAAATCAAATCAAATTTAGCATAAGATTTGGAAGCTAAAATTTAATAATTTAATTCCTTTCCAAACAAATTAATAATTGAACTAATGTTCACCAAATTACTCCAGACGGATTGCAGATGTAGCATTGTTAAACCATCTCGGTCTCTCTTGACATAAGAATAGCAACTATCCATAGACTGAGAGGCTAAGCATAGGTAATGCATCTGGTATTAAAAAAAAAAAAATTCGTCTTTCCATTTAGAACTGCAATGAATAGAGGAGTCCCAGACCTTTTGCTTTCGAGCCTAATGGCTCTGGAAAATCATCAGCGATGTACTTACACACATACATTTTGTGAAGTCCCACATCAGTTGGAAAGGAGAACAAAATACTCCTTATAAGGTGGTGTGGATACATTTCCCTTGCGACACGTTTTGACAAAATCTTGAGGGCTCGGTTGTAAAAAGATTTCCCAAGCCCAAAAAGGACAATATCTCATGCAGGTGGTCTGGACTGTTACAGTTGGTATCAGAGCCAGTACCTAGATTGATGTGCCAGCGAGGATGCTGGGTCCCAAGGAAGGAGGATTGTGAAGTCCCATATCGGTTGAAAAGAGAACGAAACACTCCTTATAAGATGGTGTGGATATCTTCTGTTACAGTTGGTATCAAAGCCAGTACCCGGATCGATGTGCCAGCGAGGACGCTGGGTCCCAAGGAGGGAGGATTGTGAAGTCCCATATCGGTTGGAAAGAGAACGAAACACTCCTTATAAGGTGGTGTGGATATCTTTCCCTTGCGATACGTTTTGACAAAACCTTAAGCGCTGGGTTGTAAGAGAATTCTCCAGGTCCAAAGAGGACAATATGATGTTGCATGATGAAGAGCTATATAGCCTGCGTAGTTTTAAAAACTCTAAATGCCTCTTTGTCTTCTTTCAAAATCACTTGCACAAGTTTTATAAACAGCATTTTCTTTGCCTTCCATCATCGCTGCATGTAAACCTGTCCCGCCCGTCTATGTTATCATAGCTTTGTGAGTGCTTGGATTGTTCTCATATTTTTTCACTACTTCTTCCCATTTTCCTTGCAGCGTCATCCTGAACAAATGTTCAAAATTTTCACTCTCCACTATAGACGACCACGACGACTACAACATTGAATTGAAAACCCCAAATATTGATTTTTACTATTAATCGCTTTTTGTTTCTTCCTCGATCAATCTCTTTTTTATCTGTTTATATAGAATAAGAAACCATGCACTTATTTTTTCCAATGGCAGAAGAAACAGTCTCTTGCAACTCTTTTTGTCAGTTAAGCGCCTCATAAAAAAAGATATACCACAATAATTGCAAAACTCTAGGAGACACCAGGAAGGTACAGAACTCTGTTTATAGTACGGACGATTAATTAATTGGTTATTGACATGCTCTGTGTCCCTGATTTAAATTGTTTCGGCTTTATTTTGAGCCAAAAATGGTAAATTAATGCGGCTTAACAATAATTCTTTAGAGGAAAATGTTATCAAGACCATGTGATGCATCGTTTGGTATTTTAAATAATTATTTAAATGGATTTATTTTTTAGATTTTGAAATAAAGTATCAATACATAATTAAATGATGGTCTTATTGATGATCATCAATACTAATGAAAATTAATAACAATATTATTTTTTAATAATTGGAGGGTCAAATACTGAATTTTATTGTATTGGTCTAGATCATTTTATTTAAAATAATTCAGTTCACTTCATATGCAATGCAGCATCTCATAATATCAATAGCCACATTCCAATTATTTACCCAAAAAAAAAAAAAAAACCCACATTCTGATTATTCCTTCCTTTGTCGACCCAAAAGCTACGTGTTCCCTTTATTTTAAATTATTCTTTCCACTAACACGAAACTTAGTACTTTCCAATTATTCCTTCCTCTTTCAACCCAAAAGTTACATGTTCCATTTATCTTAAATTATTCTTTTCCTTAACCCGAAATTTAGTACTTTCCATACGTATTGAGTGATCAAGTTTCCATAGTCATCTAATACTGCAATATATCTGGAGGAAAAAAAAAAACAAACGAGTAAAAAACAAGCTTTTGAATTTCTTATGAAAAGCTAACCTCATACTTTATTTAAATAACTATATTTTTCAAGAAAAATCAAATAAAGTTAAATATGAACCCTTCTTTGACTTTTTGAAATGACAAATAATATATAAATACTCCTTAGACAGTTTAAGCGTTATATTGAGTCAAATCATGCTACATGTAGGACGATTGCAAATATTGTACAGTCCAATTGTTTTCCTCTTTTGGTAAATACAGTCCATTTGTTCTCATAGTTGAAAAACAGAGGATTTCTAAAGAACCAAGAAAATATGAGGGAAATTCACCCAAAATTAAAAAAAAAAAAAAAGGAGAGAAACCCAAAGAATGTTGCGTGTGTATTCTTACTACTCGTCCATCAAATTTGAATCCAAGTTCTCAAAAAACCAACCTACGGTTATACTTGTTCACAATATAATTAATAAGGTTGGATTTTAAGCTACAAATTTGTTTCATGACAATTTAATTTAATTTGTTGGTTCTGCATTTTCTTTTGAGAGTTTCCAAGAGAATAAAAGTTTTTTTTTTTCTTTTGTCTTGTGCTCCTTCCCCACTCCCCTCTCTCTCTCTCTCTCGCTCTCTCTCTCTCTCTCTCTCTCTCTCTCTCTTTTTCTCTCCCAAAGCAGAATTACATTCTCACTTTTCTAAAGAGAAGGATGGAGTATTTTTCTTTCTTCTTTCAAAACAGCGACATAACATTTACTTCACGTAAATGAGAATGGAAGTTGCTAGTTCTGTCAGGACCCGTCCAGAATTCCTCCTCCGGAACCCTAGACAAGCCCTGATCCCAGGGAAAGTACCACCGAACCTTCCAACGGAAAATCCGGCAGCACCTCCCCTAAGGGTAGGACTAACCACAAATTTACCTGCCCTGAAAACACACTTCTAAAAACATCCCCTTATTCCTCCCACATTACTACAAATAGGTTCCACAAATTTCAGCACTTCAAAATAAAACAACAGCAGCAACCCAGTGCATAAAGAACAACTACACGTCCAATACAATATACAGAGCATTATACAACAAATGTGGAATTTATAAAATGACGGATAAAGAAACAATACAAGTTCAAGAGGAAAAAAGGGAAGAAAAACTGCTTGAACCTTCGGTAACGAACTGAGACGTTGGGCTCGCCCCGGACAATCAACGTCTCCAACCTGGACCTAGGGGAACGAAATTTAAGAGTGTGAGATGCTAATCATCTCAGTGAGTGACCCTAACTATTGAACACCTTTAGTAATAATAATATAAAAATAAAGGAATTTAATTAACCAGTACCGAACAATTAAATAAATAAATAAATAAACAATTGAAGTAATACTTTCTCTCAAAACCCTCACTATTCACTCCGTTGGAAATGTTCCCCTTTTAAAAACATTTTCACAAAACCCGATGTACGTACTCCCCGAAAACCAAGGGACCAAATAATTTAATAAACAACAAATAAATAAATAAATAAATAAATACCCCAAATATAAATAAACTGCGATAAATTATAATAAATAATTTTAGAACACCTTTGGGGTTTAAAACATTATTTGCACTTTACACCGACGCACCACACCATATACCGGTGATGCCCTCCGATACCCAGCGTCCTGAGCACCGACTGGCGGGGGGTTAAAGAGAGAAACCTGCAACGGTCACTTCGGCGTCCCGACAGTACCGCTGCTAAAACCATCAACCCGGCCAAGGAGGGGGGCGGCTGTGCACAACAATAACCTTGCCTGCCCACGGTCCAATGGCAACTCACGGGTGAAGTAATAACCGTGCGCTAAACCACATAATAACCGCGCACTACCACGTGTCCATACACCATACACCAGAACACCAATACTGTATGAGTGCGTCTAAAAATAAACATTAATAACCAACCGTACCGTTTTCCAAAATTACCGTGGGAAGTATTCCAAATTTTCACAAAACACCATCCCACAATTTTTATTTAATAACCCGGTACGAAACATTGATAACCAACAAACCATAATTTTCTCGAAGTACGAGATGCAACCATAAAAATACCGCGGGCATAATTTATAAAATTTAAACAACTATTTTCGCAAAATATTTAACCCAATTATGCCCAAAAAATTAATACTGAGAACCACGTAAAATTAATACCGAAACATACCTTGCTCATGCATAACAAATAAATTAAACCAAAATAAAACCATAAATAACCCACACCACATGAGCATAATTTAAATACCAATTTAAATACCAATTAAACATAATTAATTGCCCAAAAATGATATAAAATCCAAACACAATCAATTACTGAAAATACTTGCTCATGTGTAATAAATACCATTTAATCATAATAAAATAATAATCGGAAATTTTCTAATGACCCCAACATTTCATTTAGCACCAATGGGTAAATATATATATAAAATAATATTTTTCCCGATTGTATTTAAAATACACCACATGAGCATAAATTACAGATATCAATTTAATACCACATAAATACAATTAATTATCCCAAAAATATTTTTAAAGGTGGGTCACTCACCTGGAGCACGCAATTAACCCATGATCCACCACGGGATCAATTCTACGACTCACCGGTGCTCCTGGAACAAAATTCACAGACAGTCAAATAAATTAATATTTTAATTGGGTAAATAATACCCGGTACTCGGGGGGTCAAACACAAACTTTAACCAAAATGGTCGAATAATATACCGAATAGAAGCTTGTGGGACGAGGATCACAAATCCGGTCTCCATCGACCCCAATTCCGCCGGAGGTGGCCGAAATTTGGCCGGAAAGCTTCGGCCGGTTTTGATTTTGAGGGATCTTTCAAACAGTGGGGATTTTGGGCAAACTAACCCTGGAAATGGACTCAGAGGGGTCGAAAATAGTGGGATAGAGGTATGGGACGGGCTGGATTGGTCGGAAACGGCGAGAATCGCCGGAAAAATTTCACCTCGCCGCCGTGACTTCGCCGGCCCGATCTGGGCGCGTTCGGCGGCGGCTGGCCGGGAAATTTGGTGGCTGAGGTCGCGAGGTGGTGGGCTTGGACGGTGGCCGGAAAAAGTGCAGCAAGGAGAGAGAGAGGGACGGCCGGTGGGAGAAAAAAAAAAACTATGCGTGTTTTGGTTGAGCTCGGGGAAGAAGAAGGAAAAAAAAAGGAAAAAAAAAAAAGAGAAAGAAAAAAAGAAATGGTGTTTTCCCACATGGGGAAAAGAAAAGAAAAGAAAAAGAAAAAGAAAAAGAAAAAGAAAAGGGAAAATAAAACAAATAAATTCAAATTATTTAAATAAAAATATTATTATTTAAAATAATAATAAAAATAATTTGATTTTACACATGGTTGACATGTGGCTTCTCAACATGGTGACACATGGCCACCTTCATTAAGTCACACGTGGCACATCGTTATGCGTGTAAAATAATATTAAAATAATACGGTATTTGAAAAACTTTACAGGTCCATAACTTTCAAACCACATGTCCAAATCGGACGTGCCGCTAGTCTACGGACTCGTGCCAACGTGTACTTCGTAACGGTACCTCAGTCAACCTAGAATTCCAACCGGATCAAAAAGTCAACTTTTGACCCCTTCGGTCAACGGACAACGGTCAACCTCGGTCAACGTGCAAAAATTTCCGACATGGTTCGGGACGGGGTGTTACAAGTTCTCTTTTATTTCCTTGTTGATTAATTAATATATTGTTATCCAAGTCTTCGTTCTCAATTATATGGTATCCTAATTTCCTTTAAAAATTAAGGTTTTGAAGGCACCAAACTAGAATCTAGATGTCCCACATGTATATCTAGGTAGTCTAACTACTGCAGTGCAAAATCTTAAAAGATAATAAAATCTCACAAACGCATACAATGATAATCTAAATATGTTGATTTGCTCAAAAATAACTCTAATTTAGAAATTAATGTCTTGTTAATTCCGTACAATAAACAACTCTCCATTACAGCCACTAATACCATGTATTTATAGGCATCAAAAAAAGAAATCCTAGTACACAAATTGAGAATTACCCCAAATAACAAAGGACTAAAATCCCATAATTAAAAATTTTCCTAAACAAATATGGAAATAAAACATTAAATCCCCTTATTTGCAAAATTAAAACTAAATTAATTAATTATTTCTAATTTATCCGGATTTAGAATGCTCAAATTTCTTCATATATGGGCTGCATCAATGTGTGAATCCTAGCTGTACATTATATTGTACCTACTGGCAAATGTGTATACACATTTATATTATCAGCATCATCACGTAAAAGAATAATGTTGTTAACTTTGCAAAAGAAGAACGGTGGTGTGAAATGAAAACGAGTAGTTTTGGTTTGTTACTGTATCTTTTGCCTTTGACACGTGCTTCTCGTTTTCAGTCCTTAGTTATATATATGTAGAACTAACTGAAATCCTGTTTCTGTTTTTGTTTTTTATTTTTTTGTTTTGTTTTATTTTTATTCTTATTTTATTATTATTATTTTTTTGCATTAATCATCAAATTATGCAAGTGTCTCAAATTGTTAAAACCAAAATCCTTGGATATATATTAATTATACGACCAAATGTCTCCAGCTTTTTTCAATTTTATTATAATAATATCTTTTTTTACTGTGAAGTGAAATTGTCTAAATTGATAAGTTCTTCAAACCTATACCTATAAAGTCGTGGGTTTGAGACACCATGGGGAATTGTTGGAAAATATTATAAACGATAAAAAAAAAGAAGAGACAATGATAATTAATCTAATTTTTTTGGAAATGCAAAATCTGTTCTAAATCTTTTTAATGTTATGATAATTATTAGGAGACAAACAGTGTAAGTTTAGATAATCAATTCTCAAATTTAGAATAAAATAGTTGATAAAATTGTTCCCCACTTATATTCTATATGTGCCATTTTGAGAATTTTTAAATTGGTCATCTTAACTTAAGATGTCCAGTTTAAAAATTCTCAAAATGGCACATATAGAATATAAGTGGGGAACAATTATAGGGCCAGAATGTAACTAATCTGTGTATTGTGCAGTTGAAGATCTCATAGCTAGTGTAAGGCATCTGTTCGGTTTTTGTTTTGGCTGAGAAATTTATGTTCCGTTTGATTGCAAGTTCCGTTTAATTTTGGTTGAGAACTTTGGAGGTAAGTTACTTAGCCTTCCTTCTCATTATTTTTGCATCATTTGTGAAATATGAAGTTCATTAGAAGTGGGAAGGTATAGTGAAGTTTAGGCTGTGAAATTGTTTGCTGTGAAGTTTGGAGATTGTGCAATGAACTATGTGTGATTGTGATTTGATTGCTATGAAGTTTCAAGTTGTTCTGAAAATCTGTTTGTGATGAAACAAATTTATGATTATGATCATCTTCAAATGTTTTGACAGTCCAATAGCCTCCTTTTATGTCCTTTATGATTCTCATATTATTCTAAATTTCAATATTCTCTCTCTTTATTATCATAAGAGAAAAACTGTTTTTTTCTTAGCCAAAAGTAAAAGATAATTTTAAAACATATTTAACAAGGCTGAACTTGCATCCCAAATAAAAACTAAAATAATTTGATATTGCTTCTTCACATTTTTTTTTTTTTGAAAATGTCGTGTTAGATTTCCAAGTTTTAACATACAGTTTTACAAAAACGAAAATTTGAGTAGATTTCTCCAGATCTGTCAATTTGAGTAGTTAAATGTTAACTTTGTTTTTATAGCCTCTAACATGAAAGTTTGCGTCAATTTCTTGCAACTTTTAACAAGAAAAAAAGGGAGGAAAAAAAAAAAAACTTTTAACCAGAATAAGTGTTTTCGTTTTTCATTATTATTATTTTTTTAAAACTGAAGTGTGTGTTATAGCTGGCTGAACTTGCATCCTAAATAAAAACTTAAATAATTTGATATTGCTGCTTCACATTTTTTTTTTTTTTTGAAAATGTCGTGTTAGATTTCCAAGTTTTAAGATAAAGTGTTAAAAAAATGTTGTTCAAAACAAAATTAAAATCCAAAACACCCAATTTCATGACACTAGAATTATTTATACCCAATTAAAGTTATAAATTTTTTTTTAAAAAAAAAGCTGGTGATGGTGTGCAGCTGTGCAATTACCTATGAATGGATCTAATATTAAAAAAAAAAATTAAAAGAAAAACATAAGCTTTTACAACTCTTTATTAATTTATTAGAATGAATCTTATTATATTTTTTGCTTTTATTTTTTAATATGTTTTTCAATAAATTTATTTTGTTTTTAATAGGTTCTAGATGGATGAGGACCACAATGATTCGTATGATATTAATGAATAAGAAGAATATCTAAATGAATAAGAGAAAGCTGATTCTCAACCTTCACAGTCCAATAAACCTTATAAAACACAAAAGAGAAAGCCTTCTAGGTGGCATTTGGTACGCAGGACAGATTCGGATCGGACAGGATAGATCCGGATTGGACAGGATCGGATCAGATAGAATAGTGCAGTACTGTATTTGGCACAGTTATGGACTAAATGGTAGATAAGTTGTCCAACATTTGGTGTAGGATCAGACTGGATTGGATTATTTTATAATTAAAGTTTTTATTTTTATTTTAAATGAAAATTTTAAAAATTATTGTTAAGTAAAAAAAAAACAATCTTATTTATATTAACATGCAAAATTTATTTTTTGTTTTTACACCCATAAATTACGTTAATATATTGTTTTGAACATCAATTAAAATAAAATTGACATATGGTAAATCATAAAAAACTAATTAATCACCAATAAAAAAAAAAGCTAACATTATGCCAAAGTTAGCATTTGGTTTTACTTGTAACAATTACTACATCCATATTTGCTTTTACAAGGATAATCTAGTTGTATAACAAATAAGTAAATACACACATTGATAGTACTCCAAATAAACAACCTAATATAAAACCATTACGCCACTCGTTGTTCAATTGAGCACGTGTATATGTGGTGGGATTTTGTATTGGATTTGCCTCATTACGATTTCTTATCATTTGTTCTACAAACTGAACATATGTTATTTCAGCTTCTTCAGTTGTATTATAGGCTTGATATAAATTTTCTTTAAATCCTTGCACTTGTTGATGACATTCAGGCCAAGAATTATATATCCCTGGTTGTCTACCTTTAAATACAACATAAACTCTTTTCCTTGCCATTCAATATTCCTGCATATAATAATAAATAGTAATATAAGATAGTAATATAATTAAATAAAATAAAATTAACTAAAGCAATCAAGTGCGTGTTAATATTCTAAAACATAACACATAATGATCAATTATCCTTACATGCATAATTAGAAACCAATATCCAATACCTTACAACATATGTCCATAAGTTTGAAATTGAATTATTCATAATTGTTATCCTCTCATACATAGATATAAATATAACAATACTAATTTAGTTATCTAAAACTTCATTAGCAAATTCAATCTTCTCCGCATCCGTTTTAATAATCTTGAAAACCTCTATGTTCGATGGATCCGATCTCATTGCCTTAGAGATTCTGAGATTGTCTCTAATAGGAAATCCTAACCTATCAAGCTCCATAGCTAAGTATTGTGGATAAGTGATATCGGATTTTTCTTGTTTTTCTAACGTTGCAGCCAATTTACCAAACCATTTATCCGCTACATTGTCCAACCCCTTTACGATGTCATCATCCTTCGCTTTATTTTTCCTCTTCCGTCTTGCTTGGGATTGTGTGGATGGTTCACTATGTGTTTGATTAACAGACATTGGAGAACAAATATCATCAAATTGTTCATTTGTAACCTCCATATTTATATCATTAACCAAATCAATTGGAGTTTGTGCTCCAACTCCTATTGCCCGATCCTTTCCAAAAATATTAGCAAGCCTCTCATACACAGGAAAAGGTTTACTTCTCCAACTTTTTGCACTTGGATTAAACTAAAATAAAGAAAGATAACATTTAGTCAAAAAAATAAAAAGATTAGTTTAGACATGCTACAAATAAATTTTAGGATAGCAACCAAAAAATTCAATAAAACTATATTTCCTAAGAAAATTCAAAACCTGCACATATGCTTTCCAAGCATTGTCACTGTCAACCTCCACACATTTAAGAGAGTCATTCCATCCAAATCCACTTTTGTTGAGCATGTCGTATATTATACCATATTGCTTCTTCCATTTTTTCATCTTTGACTCAATATGTGGACTTGCTCGCAATCCCGAATTAGGACACATCTCGGCTAGTTGCCTCTCAATCATATTCAGTGTACTAGGTTTAAATGCTCCTGTGTCACAACGTTGCCCACTAGCTAGAGCTTCATTTAAAATATTCAAAAAAGCCTCTTCCTCACCTTTACTCCAGGTACACCTAGCTTCATTTCCCTTGTTATTGTTACTGCAACCTCCAGCTTCCATTGCTATTCACGTATAAATTGCATTATTCCAACAACACCATAACAAGATGCAAGAAATATAACATGATTCTCAAATGTTGTACTTAATATAAATTGGACTTCATACAAATTATCCAAAAGATTAAACAAACAATAATATTTAAGCAGTTACAACAATCAACATAATATTATACAGAGCAATCAACTACTAACCACGATGACCTCTCCACTCATCAAACATTTGCTTAGCTAACTCATCTCTCCAGTTAGTCCATTGACTCGAGGAAGCAATTGATCCTATAATGTCCTCGTCTGCACTAATGTCCACATCTTCCACCCTATCATATTCAATTTCTCCAGGATCAAGTGTCATTTCTCTTCTAATCAGATTATGTATAAGACAACAAGCAGTAATTATCTTGATTTGTGTTGCAATTGGATAGAACGATGGACTTCTTAAAATTGCCCAACGCATTTTAAGAACCCCAAAACATTTTTCTATGATATTCCTAGCAGATGCATGCTTCATGTTGAAATACTCTTGATAAGTTGTGGGTGCACAACCATCTTTCCATTCGGAAAGGTGATATCTTGTTCCCCTATATGGTGCAAGAAATCCTTCACCATTAGTGTAACCAGCATCCACTAAGTAATAACAACCTATATAAAAAAAAATCTCCTATCAGTTTATACACTGTTAGTCCATTACAATGAAAAAATTAATGATTGGTCTTATCTGTTGGTACTTTTAAGCCATTTGGTCTACTTAATGCATCTCGAAGTACTCTAGAATCCGAAGCAGAACCTTCCTAACCAGGTAATACAAATATGAATTCCATATTCGGATTACATACACCTACAACATTTGTGGCTATCTCACCCTTCCTTATTCGATATCTTGGCTTATCGATTTTAGATACTTTCACCTTAATATAAGTTGCATCTAATGCTCCCAAACAATTTTATGTCACAAAGAAATTCACTCACATCAGATAATACTACAAATAATCTAACTGTAAGATTAGCAATCAAACTATTCCATAAACATACCTTAAACATTTTCCATCTATCATCCGAGCAATTATCTGACACAGATTCAGGTTGCCTCAACAAAATTCCATGTAAACGTAACACTCCATTCAATACTGAATTGAAATATCTACTAACTGTTTCCCCCGATCTATATAATCTACTTATAATTGAACGGTTCTTTGCATGATGAGCAATTATGTGCAAAATATGCACACTTGCTCTTCCAATGTAACAGTACCATCTCTTTTAACATAACCTTCTTGATGTAATAACTCACATAAAACACCAAATGTTCTCCTATCCATCCTCATTTGACTAATACAATTGACATCATTATCTAACAAACTATTTAAAAACGATGTACGCAATTCAGTCCCCCTAGTTATTCGATTCCTAACTTCTCCATTATTTCTCCTTCGCCATGCTACATACATATACATAAGTAAGACAACCATAAAGCACGAACAAAAAGATTGTATTATGAATAATTTTCTTCGATCCATATCTACAAAAAAAAAAAAAGGATAAAATAAACAACACATTAAATGGAATGTGATCAAGTGATAATTGATAAAAATTACATGAAAACACCTCTATCATTTATTCCTTCATCAAGTGATAATTGATTGACATGGTCTACACCTTCTCTACACACATTATAGTTGAAAGCTTAAAGTAAAAAGTGGATTATATATTTATTTATACTCATCTAACTAAATATTTATAGATATATATATATATATATATGTTAACACAAAAACAACATAGGGCAGTTTTCAATTTCAAAATATGGCACTTCACACTTTAAAATCAGTCTAATATTATTTAAAAGTGTATAAACTTTTACCAATTATTATATATATATATATATATAAATATTATACTAACTAGGAGGGGAAAGAAACCAATTATATTCACTTTTCTTCACGCCAAAATATTGGTCAATTACAACCTCATACTTTTTATTGATTTTCATTATTTTCCCAAACTCATCAAAAAATAATATTGATTATCCAACAAGTAAGTAGGCAACTGAAATATAAAATTCAGGTTGCCAAATACAGCCATTCAATCCAGGAAACTAAATAGATATCAAAATGTCAACTTTGCATCTTCTTGCAAAATCATGCAACCAAGTCCAAATCCATATGCAAATCCAGTTTTCCCACATTCTTGAGATTGCATCCGAGTTGCCAAAGGACAATCTAGCACTAATCTGACCAACATAACAGTTCTTTTAAAGTGAATAAAAGCATTCAGAAGTCTAATAAATAAAGCAAAAGAGCATTAACCTGCACTATTAACTTCCAATTTTAAAAAAATAAGTAACCTAAAATAAACAGTACATGCAAGCTTTTTTAAAGGTAATGTTCCTCAACTCACAACAAAATATGAAAACATATAAAAAAATCTATATATAATTAGAGTATGGTAGTTGGAGATGACATATATTTTCATAAGGTCTTAGGCGACCATATTCAATTGGTTTGATTAGCTATCTAAGCTTTTTTGGGGATTTAATCTTCCACTACTTCGACAGAGAGCAGAGCATATACATATATATGATGGATTCAACTATACCAATCTCAAGCTTCTTTATTTTGGTTTTTTCTTCTTGGCCTCCTAGAGTTGGAACTACTTTTAGAGCACAAAATAGGTATCTAAATTTTAAAGGCACCGAAAATGGTGGAATCTCAATGTCATCACTACCTTTTGCAATGTTTGAATCATATTGTGCTAAAATACCAACAAAAAAATTATTAATGATAACATGGACGATATCATTATTCTCACCATCTGGGTAAAGATTTAGCATTTGAACTGCAACAAAATTTACACAAAAACATGCATAAAAAGGAAATTTATACTGAAATAAATTCTCTGCATAATTAAGTTAAGCAATGGTCTCTACTTGGCGTCAGTTCTTGAGAAACTCAACGCTCATAATGTGTAATTAGCTTTAGAAAGTTGGAAATATGATCTGTGTTCATTATTATTTGTCCCATAACAGCTACCAAACTCCAAATAGAACTTTAAAATTCAAAATGTTGTCCTATTTAATTTATTCTACTACTTCTTGCTTGACCAATTGGGTAAGACTTCAAGGGCCTGATGGAAGATGGAGACATTGGATGTAGTAGGACAGAGTTGATCGAAGATCCAATTTCACTGGGTTTGATTTAACGAGTTTAATGATCCACTAGGTCCACCAACCATAGCCATGCAGTTTTAATTTTTATTTCCACTTGGATACCTTCCTTCTTTAAAGTCGTACATTAATTCAGAGTATATTAAAATAATATATATAAAAATAAAAATAAGTTGCAATCTTTATACAAATTTGTTCGAAGACTAAGTTAAAATCTTTTACATTCATTTTTAAGTTTTCAATTTTTTCTTTTTCTTGGAACAAAGTTCTTTAAAAATCGTATTAGCATCTTTATTTTTCATAAGAGGTTTTCTGTAAATATGATGATAATGTAGCATATTTAATTTTAATTGAACTACATGCATGTGCAAAGTGCAAAAAGAAGCTAGTGATTTAAAAAAAAGAAAAGAAAAAAAAAAAGAGAAGAAGAAGAAGCAAAAACAGTTGTTGGACTGTAAAAGAGACATCAGATTTACCAGTTGGTATGATGCAAGAAGAGAGAATGATAAAGGAAGAAGCTGTCATAGACTCTGTACTCTACCAATCTAGTACATCTAAGAAGCTTTTTGTGGAGGTACTCAAAGAGGAAATTCAACACTTAAATAAGGCTAACCAATGCTAACGCTGGTCTTGTAAAGAGTATGTTTGCCATGACCTTCTAATTAATAGAGGGAATCAGCATTTTGAGTCACATTCATCATTAACGTAGTCTTTTTCCTCTTTGGTGAGTTCCTTCTTCTATAGGAGACTTGACAAATCTAAGGTATGTAGGTTTCATGCTAAACCAACTAGTGGTTCAATTCCTATAGGAATGACTAATCTCCCTAAGTTTAATAAATAAGCAACTGGGTACTAATAACTTCACTAGCCATTTGCCGCAGCAAATTTGTAGTGTGGACCACTTACCCAAATTTTCCAGCTAACTAATAAGAGTGCAGGGTTGCCATGTTATTCTTTTCGAACTTTTGCAGTAGATTAACAAGAGGGACTAAGACCAGCAATATCGATGTAAATTGAACAAAATGCCTATGACAAAGCAAAAAACTTATTTCTCATATCTAGATTTATGGAGGTTTTTGGACTGTAAAAGAGACACCATATTTACCAGTTGGTATGATGGAATAAGAGAGAATGATAAAGGAAGAAGCTATCATAGACTCTGTACTCTACCAATCTAATACATCTAAGAAGCTTTTTGTGGAGGTACTCAAAGAGGAAATTCAACACTTAAATAAGGCTAACCAAGGCTAACGATGGTCTTGCAAATAGTATGTTTGCCGTGACCTTCTAATTAATAGAGGGAATCAGCATTTTGAGTCACATTCATCATTACCGTAGTCTTTTTCCTCTTTTTCTCTACTTTTCCTCTTTAATCAATGCATGTTCTTGCCTAGCTTTCAGGAGGTCCAGACCCAGAATTGATGAATTTTGTGCCTAAAATTATTGTTGGCCTTAACAGTTAGTTTTTAACCATAGCAATTAGTTTTAACTACAAAAATAGTTATGATAAATAAGATAAACACTTCTAACCACGGCAAATGATAATAGTTATAGCTAGAAACTTTTGGCTACTGGGTTATTGTTCACAGTATAATAATGACATTTTCTATCTCTAAAAACGTTTAGCTAGAAAAAGTACAGAAATGTTATGGCCTGTATTTTTTTGTAGTGTTCAATTATGAAAGTGAATGACCTTATTTCGTTTTTATAGTTATACAAAACTCGAGGATGGCTCAATAAAATTATATGTTTAAGCTCCATCAGTAAGAAAATCTAATTTATTCAAAAGTTCTAACTGCCAACATTGGTCAAAGAATCAACGACTAATGAATGATAGTCTCTTGACCTTTTGTTAATGAAGTAGTGACTGGTTGGCTTAAGTCATTAATGATATGTAATGTATTACCAGGCAATCAAGTGAACATATTTAAATCATTAACAAACAATTAATTGAGGTTTTAGCTTCTAATTTCATTTCACCATATCCATAGGTTTCACCTCTCAATGGAATTTACCAAAGAGATAAAGAATTAAGCAACGAAGAAATCCTTCCCAAAAACATAAATATAGATCCAAAATAAAAGAGAACACAGATAAATAAGTTTTCCAACTGTCTTGCACAAAAGTACTGTTCACGTGCAAACCAGCACCCTTTTGGTAAAATGGCCATATCTTCCTCTAGAAGACTCTAAATTGAACAACATTTGCTTTCAGGTGCCATAATTTCATAATTTTCGAGCTAAAAGATGATGTACAAACCCGAAGAAGAATAATGAAATGATGATGATGGAAGATCGACAAAGCAACTGACATTTCCCAAAAAAATTTAATAAATTTTCAGCTAAAAATTAATGTAAAAAGTCAAAGAAGAAGAACAAGATGGTGATGATGGCAGATCGATGAAACAGAGGAAGGATGCAATAGAAGATAAACTCACCAGCCAGAGATGCTTCGAAGGGTAGTTTAAGCCTCCAAAATCAAGCTTCTTCCTCATGAATATCAAATCAAGCCCTAACATAAATAGATCAAAGCTTACTTCACAGATCAACAAATGACATTTCCCAAAAATATTTCATAATTTTTTAGCTAAAAATTAACGTAAAAAACAAAGAAAAATAACAAGATGATGATGATGGAAGATCGACGAAACAGAAGAAGAAGACATGCTCACCGGCAGAGATGCTTCGAAGGGGATGGTGATGCGAGATCGAAGATGCTTCGAAGGGGGCGGCCAGAGATGCTTCGAAGAGAGCTCAGTCGGAAAAAAGTGACCCAATCTCCAGATGGGTTAGATCTATCCCCTTCATTTGTGATAAAATGATCAACGGGACAAACCTGTCCCCCTCCCATTTTTACTTTCCAAACACCGAACTGGGACTGGGTCCTGTCCTGACCTGCCCAGTCTTGCGTAACAAACATGCCCCTAGGGCTCTCTCTTGGGTTTGGGAACATTTTGAAAATATTTTAGATGGTGATTCAAATAATCCTAGATGCAAATGTAAATACTGTGGGGTAGATTATGCATGTAATACCAAAAGGTGTGGAACTAGTACATTGTAAAATCATTTGATGAACCAATGCAAGAAGTACCCTAATAGGATGGTGGATAAAAAACAACAAGTTCTTTCTTTTGAAAGTGGTAGTAGTAATTTGGTGTAGGAAGCATGTTGTGAGATCGCACATTGGTTGGAAAGGAGAACGAAGCATGCCTTATAAGAGGGGTGTGAATACCTTTCTCTTGAGAGGCCTTTTAAAACCGTGTGGGCTGAACCTAAAGCGGACAATATCTCATGCGGGTGGACTAGGCTGTTACAGTTGTATCAGAATCGGTACCCAGATCGGTGTGCCAGCGAGAATGCTGGGCCCCAAAGGGGGTAGATTGTGAGATCCTACATCGGTTGGAAAGGGGAATGACATATGCCTTATAAGAGGGTGTTGATACCTTTCCCTTGAGAGGCCTTTTAAAACCGTACGAATTGGGCCCAAAGAGGACAATATCTCATGCGGGTAGACTGGGCTGTTACACATGTAGGCTTGCATGTGCCCAAATGATCATCATAGACGAGTTGCCATTTAGCCGTGTTGAAGGGGAAGGGTTTAGAAAGTTTTGTAATACTTTTAATCCTAAGTATGAACCACCATCTCGTAGAACAATTTCTATAGATGTCTTTCAATTATACTTAGATGAGGAAAAATCTTTGAAGAGTGTGTTTTCATTAAGGAAGCAAAGGATTTGTCTTACGATAGACACATGGACTTCCATTCAAAATATCAATTATATGACTTTTACCGCTCATTTTATTGATGATGATTGGAAATTGCATAAAATAATTATAAATTTTTGTATTGTTCAAAATCATAAAGGTGAGACAATTGATAAGGTGATAGAAAATTGTTTGATTGAATGGGGTATTGAAAGGGTTTTCACAATAATGGTTGATAATGCTTCTTCAAATGATGTGGCTATTAATTTTTTGAAAGGAAAATTAAATTATTGGAAAGGAAATGTTTGGATGGTAAGTTTTTGCATGTTCGTTGTGCTGCACATATTGTAAATTGATTGTGACATTTAGATTAAGGGAAATCCATGATAGTATTGCTGGAATTCGTAATGCTATTAGATATGTTCGATCATCTCCTTTAAGGTTAAACAAATTTAAAGAATGTGTAGAAAATGAGAAGATTGAATTTAGAGAAACCATGGTTTTGGATGTATCTACTAGGTGGAATTCCACCTATTTGATGTCGAACTCGGCTTTGAAGTATCAAAAGGCTTTTGATAGGATGATAGATGATGATGGCTTTTTTCTTGGATATTTTGAGGAGGATGAAGTTAGAAGGAAAAGATTGGGACCACCTCAAATTAAAGATTGGGATAGTGCAAGAGTTTTTGTGAAATTCCTTACTACTTTTTATGAGGTTACCTTAAAGTTTAGTGCCTCTTTAACCGTTACTTCTAATATATGTTTTCATGAATTGAGTTTGATGTATAATGCACTTGTTGAATGGAGTAATAGTCAAAACCATTTGATGGCTGATATGGCAAAGAAAATGTTGACAAAGTTTGAGAAATATTGGGGTTCACTTGGAAATGTCAACAAGTTGTTGCTTATTGCCGTTGTACTTGATCCACGATATAAGCTAGAATATGTATCATATTTTTTTGAGGATGCTTATGAAAGTGGTATGGTTGAATCTTTAACTAAGGATGTGAAAGATGCTTTAGTTAATCTTTATGACTTCTATAAGGAAATTAATTCTATGAATGAGAGTTCTAAAGTGTCCAATCCCAATGAGAGTCAATCAATGCAAGCATAACAAAGTGAAATGATGGTGGATTCATTGGATAATGGAAGCATAGATGATCATCGGCGTTTGAAAAAATCACAATTTAAAAAAAGAAAAATGTATTGGAAATAAAAAATGAAGTTGAGAAATTTTTGTTTGATCCATGTGAGGATGTGGAGAGTGATAAATTTGATATTTTGACTTGGTGGAAAAATAATTGCACAAAATATCGAATTTTATCTTAAATTGTAAGAGACGTATATGCCATTCCAATTTCTACTGTAGCATCCGAATATGCTTTTAGTACCGAAGGGCATATTCTTGATGCATTTTGAAGTTCATTGGGTCCAAAGATGGTGGAGGCTTTGATTTGTTCACAAAATTGGTTGTAATCAAATCCTATAAGATATGATTATAGAGTTGAAGTACCAATTGAGGATGTTGCATATTATGATTCTATTGAATTTGGTAAGAATTTTCTTTTTATTATTTGTAATTTTAGTTTTATCATCTTTTTTTAGAGCTTCTTTTTAGTACTTATTGATTAATTTAATATCATATTTTAATTTGTTTAGGAGCATTTTGTGTTATAAAACAAAGTCTACCTCCACTTAATTGATCCGTGATTGCTTGGTAAGTTTGTTGTTAATTCATATTATCAATTATCTTTTAAATTAAATAATATTTTAGTAATACACTTAATGTTTATTTATTGCTAATGCTAGTTACATTTAATGTTTAATGTTTAATGTGTAATTTTATATTTGTTGAAGGATGAATGGAATATGGCTTGTGGAGGTAGTGAGCTTTGCATGGCATATTGTGAGAATGGGATTGAAGAGTGTGGAAAAAGACTTTTTAAAACAATTTTCATTTTTATGGATTGTTAGTTTATTTAATTATAAGTTCATTTTGAAATTTAAGATTTCAAATATGGATTGTATTCTATTTTATAATTAATAATGATTGAAAATTTGTTGTAGAATTTATTTGTTGGTGTATGATGTATTTGTATAATTAGTGTCAGGACGTGTCCAAAATCCCTTCTCGAAATCCTAGATAAATCCTTATCCCAGGAAAACCCTATTGGACCATGCTATGGAAAATCCAGTAGCATCTTCGCTAAAGGTAAAATATGCCCAAAATTTACTTGCACGAAAATGCACTCCTATATGGTACCACCTTATCTCTCCCACCTTACTACAATAATTTCCACAATAGCAGCACTTCGATAATAATTCATATAACACACATGTATATGCAATAACAACAATTTACTAAATAAACAACCAAAATATACCTTTAAACAGTCACGTCCGCCCACACCACCCACTTATTGCCGTACATTTCAAATATATTTCAAATATCATGTTACAAAATATACCGATGCGTAATATAGGAAGAAAGTAAAACAATCATCACATCAACAACAATAATAATAATAATAGTCATTTTCATGATAAAAATAATATTAATATCATCTGTCGTATTTACCCGAAGGTAATCACTTGTCCAAGGGCTATCACATAATCACAGTTGTCCCAAAGGCTAACATTTGTCCAATGACTATTATACTTGCCCAATAGCTATCTTTCTTACCCGTAGGCTGTGATACTTGTCCGGATATACCATATGATAATAATAATAATAATAATAATAATAGAAATAATACTAATAATAAGAATAAAAATAAATAATAGCAATAATAAAAATAATAATAATAATCCTAATAATGATGATAATATTAGTAATAATGAAAATAATTGCAAACATAATTCTAATAAATAATAATTGTAATATTATTAATAAGAATAATATTAATAATAGTAATGACAATAAAAGCAATTAAGTATAATGTTAGAAAATCAGGTTATGAATAGATAGAATAGTACGATGTCAAATAATATTTTAAAATTCAAAATATATTATGAAATATACACTCATATCAGGGGTACAAACGATACCCTCCAACATGCTGCGTAATCCACAATTCCAGCTGTCGCCGGCACCCTGCTACCAATATAGTCCAGGGTGGTTGCCTAGATTAGCCCTCCAATCCCCTGGACTCGTAGGCAACATAGTTACAAGGCTAGCTCTTCATGGACCACATCGGATCGCTGTCCTCGTACGGTGTGATACATACAAATATAATATATATATATACACAAAAGATACTTGATGCACATACTATATACCTGTAACACCCCGTCCCAAAGTACAACGGAAAATTTCCAACTTTGACCAAGGTTGACGGTTGACGGTTGATGGTTGACCGTTGGCTGAAGGGGTCAAAAGTTGACTTTTTGACTCGGATGGAATTCTAGGTTGACCAAGGTACCGTTACAAAGTACGCGTTGTCACGAGTCCATAGACTAGTTGCACGTCGAAAACGGAGCTATGGTTTGAAAGTTATGAGCAAAACAAGTTGAGGTCCAAACTGTCTAAGGGGTGTTGGAGTTGACTTTTTATTCATGCAAAGTTGAGCTTTGACTCATGCATGGTTGTGAAGTACTCATCGATATGAGTCTGATTTGGACATGTGGTTTGAAAGTTATGGACATGCGAAGTTTTTCGAATACCGTAATATTTTAATATTTTTGAATCGGTGAACAGTGAAACACCACGTGTCGCGATCTCAGCCGTTCTTTTGAGTGCACAGTGGCACCCACGTGGTTTTTCTTAGGTGAGGTGGGAGAGAAGAGGGGGGGGGGGAGGAAGAGAGGAGAGAGAAGGAGGAGAGAGAAAGAGAGGGGGAGAAACACCGGCCACCACCGGTTGGCCATCGTCCGCCTCCTCAATTCCGACCGGCCATCCAAATCTCACAGCCAACCGGCCGGTAACGCGCCAGGATTGGAACGTTTTCTGGCGACAGCCATTTTTCCCCTCCACCACTGGCCACCGCCGTTTGACCCATTTCCAGCCATTTTCAGGCCACACGCGCCAGCAACCCCTCACCATCTCCTCATTTCCGGCCAGCCCACCAAATTTCAGGGCTACCGGACCTTCGACGCGGCGGGATCGGAGTATTTTCCGGCGAGGGGCCGAAAATCTTCAAACCCAGATTTCTTCGCTGTTTGGCTTCCGTTTGCCTCACCGCCGGTCCCGTTGGAACCCTCTCCCCTCGATCTACAAAACCCCCAAAAATCTCGGCCACCAACCATCGGACGTGCCACCGGCGGTGATGGTTTCTGATGGGATTCGGCGGCTCGCCGGAAAATCCAGTTTCGATGAGTACCCAGTTGCACCGCCAGTCCCTCCCCACTAATTCTGACCCCCTGAACCCAGATCTGGTGTCCTTTTCCTCCAATTCGTGATGGTTTGGGAGAGTCGAGGCTCTAAAGGTTGAGAGTTTTTCGGCGAGGTTCCGGCCACCACCCGTCCGATCTCTGGGAAGTAAGACCGGATTCGTAATCCTCGTCACTCAAGCTTCTATGCGGTATATTACTCGTCAATTTTGGTTAACCTTTGTGTTAAACCCCCCCCCCCCCCCCCCCCCCGGGTACCGGGTATTATTTACCCGAATAAAATATTAATTTATTTGAGTTGTGTAATATTGTTGTTCTAGGAGCACGTGTGAGTCGTGGAATTGATCCCATGGAGGATCTTAGGTTAATTGTGTGCTCCAGGTGAGTGACCCAACTTCAAAATTATTTGGGATGTGAAAATATATATATTTTGTGTTAATTGGTTACTTGAAAAATATGTTTGATGTGTTGAATATTTAGTAAACTTATATTTGGAATTTTGGTGCCAAAATTGAATGGAATTAATTATTCGTGCATTATAAAATATTTTGGTTTTAAAGAATTTGAGATTTTGGTAATTATTATCAAATTTCATTGTCAAAATATTTCATTATTAAATATTTGGTAAATATGTTTATGTATTTGATATTAAGAGAATTTCCATATAAATTGTATTGTTGATTTATAATGTTTTAATATATGTTTTGGTGCCAGAAGAATATACTTGGGAATTTAAAGAAATTGTGGTTTGATTTATTTTAATTATTGCTATGGTTATTATTCAATTATTGTGCACAATTATATGAAGTAATTATATATACAATTCCTGTGGTTTTAATATTATTTTTGGGCATGATTTGATTTTAAATATTTCAAGGAAATATTGGTTTAAGTTGGTGCTTTCAAATTGTATAATTATGCCTTGGAACATTATTTGATTGATTTTATGATTTGGGAAGAAAATTATTTGTATAGTATTATCGGTGGATTTGTGCTGGAAATGTTAAAGAAAAATGTGGGATGTGAATTCGAAAAATGGTATAATTCCCACGGTGAATTTTGGAAAAATTACGTACCTTTTTATAATAAAATTTGGTTATTTATTTTAGACGCACTCATACAGTACTGGTGTTCTGTACTGTATATGTGGATGAGCATGCAAGTTATAATGTCTGCCGTGAGTTGCCATCGGACCGAGGGCAGGCAAGTTTTATATGGTGCACATAAGCCGCCCCCCTCCATGGCCGGGATGATAGTTTAAACAGCGGCGTTGTCGGGACGTCGAAGCGACCGTATGCAAGTTTCTCTCTTTAACCTCCCGCCGGACGGTGCTCGGGACGCTGGGTATCGGAGGGCATCACTGGTATATGGTGTGGTGCGTCAAGTATAAATTTTCAGATAGAAATTTCAAACCCTAAAGGTTTTTAAATCGTATTTAAATTAAATGTATTTTATTTGCGTTACCATCTAATTAATTATTTAAATTACATTTTTTGGCATTCTTTATTTTGATTGATTAAATCAAATTTTATGAATTAGTTACATTGAAAGTTTTTCCTTTATGTCATATTTCTTTAATACAAGTGTTCTAAATTTATTATATTATATTATATTATATTATATTATTATATTTTAGTTGATTAATTGATTCCTTGGTTTTTGGGGAATACAAATAACGGGTTTTACGAAAATGTTTTAAAAGGGAAATCTTTCCAACGGAGTGAATAGTGAGGGTTTTGAGAGAAAATATTATTTTCAAAGAATTATTATTGATTTATTTATTTAATTGTTTGGTATCGATTAATTAAGTTTCTTTTATTGTTATATTATTAATATTATAATTGTACAGTAGATAGGGTCACTCACTGAGATGATTAGCATCTCATATTTTTAAATTCCGTTCCCCTAGGTTCAAGGATTGGGAGACGTTGATCGTCCGGGGCGAGCCCGACGTCTTAGTTCATTGCCGAAAGTCCAAGAAGCATTTCTTCCCTTTTTCCTCTTAACCTTGTATTGCTTCATCTGTCATTGTATTGATTCCACATTTATTTGTATAATGCTCTGTATACTGTATTGGACATTTAGTTATTAATTATGCACTGATTTACTGTTATTTATTTTGAAGTGTTGCAAATTTGTGGAATTATAATGTAGTAATGTGGGAGGAATAAGGGGATATATATAGAAGTGTGTTTTCAGTGCAGGAAATTTGTGGTAAGTCCAACCCTTAGGGGAGGTTCTGCCGGATTTTCCATTGGAGGGTCCGGTAGTTTTTCCCTAGGATCAGGGCTTGTCTAGGATTCCGGTGAGGAATTTTGGACGGGTCCTGACAATACCAGTGGTTTCCTACGGTGCCTAGCATCCCAAAGCACTGTCTGACAGGAGATTAAAGAGAGAAACTTGCATACGGTCGCTTCGGTGTCCCGACAGCACCGCTGCTTAAACCGTCATCCCGGCCATGGAGGGGGGCGGCTTGTGTGCATTATATAAACTTGCCTGCCCTCAGGTCCATAGCAACTCAGGGGAGACATTACAACCTGTGCGCTCATCACACTCCACCCGCGCGCTAATCACATCCACAACTACAGAACACCGGTACGTGTATGGTGCATCTAAAAACTATAAATTTTTATAGTATTATTAAAATAATAAGTTTCGATAAAATAAGATACAATCAAGTTTATGAATAAATAAATAAATTGATTAATACATAAATATGTATATATATATATATATATATAAGAAATTTTATCATTAGTATTATGTATATCAAAATTTCAAAATGATTTACTTAATCAAAAATTTTTAGTTCGCATTGATTGCCAAAGTGCAAAATATATCTTAGAAAGTTTCTGGCAGATTTCTTTTCTATTCTTCTCCTCCTCTTCTTCTCCAAGTGTAATCAATTTATTTATTTATTCTGAGTGTTGAGTGCTTGTAACACTTTGGTTCTTCGTAATCAAGTAAGCATTCATACATTTCATTTCATTATTTTAATTATTTATTTTAATCATTTATTATTTATTTTATATTGCTTGGCTGGTTATACCGCCTTCAATATTATTTTCATTACTTATTCATTTAATCATTTATTTTCATTTAATCATATGCTTGGCTGGCTTTGCCGCCTTTATCTTTTGTCATTTCCATTTCCTTCCGCTTAATTTTATAATACTCTGTTCCTATCTTTGTTCTTCTTGTTGTATACTCTACCTTCTCCCTTGTTGGTATCAGAGCCATAAGTGTTCCGATCTATATGCTTGTTTCTTCTTTTAGCACCCGTAGAGTGTTATATCTGCTTAATTCATTCATTTCCTTATCTTAATTTCTAAAGCTTTATTTAGCCAACTTTATTGTTGTCATTCGTGTTCGTCCCTAGCTGAATAGTAAATGGTCCGTGTCTGAACAATAAGTCCCAGGTGAGGCATGAGAGGAGCGGTCTAAGAGGTTAAGGGAAGAGAGCAATCATATGGCAATAGTAAATTTGAATTAATAGAGTTTTAAAAATTAAAATTTGAAAATGGATAGATTATTTAGATCTAATTCTTCTACTAGTTCTAGATTAAGTACCAGCTCTAGGTCATCACTTACAGGAAATCAAATACCAGACCCTTCAAGATCAATCCATTTCAAAACAGCTTAATCAAATCCAAATCCCTCATCCTCCTTTTTATTCCTCTTATCTTCCATTTTTCAATCAATCATGCTTCTATACATCTCAAATCATTAAAACTTTATTTTGCAAAATATATTTATATATCTTTGCATCTTTTTCAAATCTTTGCATTATTTCAAAATACCTTTTCTCTAATCATTCTCATTACAGCATGTCTCGCCCCAGCGGCTACATAATCATCAACAGCACATCTGTTCCAATTTGGAGTGGAGAAAATTCTGAAAAGAATTTCCCAACCCAATTTGAACTAGATACCCCCCAAAGAGCCTTAATCAATTCCATTTGGAATCAAACCCATTTTGAATCACCAGAAGAAAAAACAGATTTTATTCAAACCTTTGATAACCTTTTTTTTTATCTACAATCAATCAAACAAAAACCTGATAGTAAATACTATTCCCATTATATCCTATTCACAGGCCCAAACCCTGGTCTTTATAAAACATGGTCCCAAATAGCCCATGAAATAGCAGGCCAAATCAACACCCAATACCGAGGCTATTACAGTCTCCATGAAGCCCTTGAAATCACCTATCGAGAAATCGGTCCAAAAGCCTTTATTCACCCTTGGGTCCGAATGGATCCCGAGTTTTCCAAAACTATCCGATCTGTTCAAAAAATCATTTCTAATCACGCCTCTAGTTCTCAATCAGCCCAGAAAATGCAACATAATCATCCTCGACCAATCACTGTTGTTGTCAACCCACAACACCCCACTAACCAAATTATTCAAGACCCGCTTGACATCCTCAATATAGAATATCCTTTAGAATTCCGAGTTCATGAACTCAAACACAAAAATCAATGTCTTGAACACCAAATCCAAACCTTACTCCACAATAATGCCATCCACCAACTCCACATTAATCACCTCCAAAAAGACCTAGATTATTGGACCAAAAAACATTCACAACCTTTTAATCACAACCAAGCTTCAACCAGCCATTCCCATTAACAATCCTTATCCTTTAATCAAAAATTCCACCTTACCTTCGAATCCTGTCCGTATCTTTTTCTATCCTAATCAATGGTTACATCAAGCTGGTTTACCCAGTGATATTATTTCCTGCATTTGGAAAATCAAAAGAAAACAATTTTATGATGAATTCAATTTTCTTCAAAAAATGTTACGATCATTTATCCAATCACCCAATACCTGTCCACGTGGTATGTATGTATATACGGAAGCTGCTGTAACACCCCGTCCCAAATCGCACCGGAATCCGTGCACGTTGACCGAGGTTGACTGTTGACCGTTGACCAAAGGGGTCAAAAGTTGACTTTTTGACTCGGTGAGAATTTTGAGTTGACTAGGGTACCGTGGCGAAGTGCACGATGCCACGAGTTCGTAGACTGGTAGCACGTCGAAAACGGAGCTACGGTTTGAAAGTTATGGACGAAACAAGTTGCGGTCCAAATTGTCCAAGGGGTGCCGGAGTTGACTTTTTGTTTATGGGAAATTGAGCTTTGACTCATGCATGGTTGTGAAGTGCTCGTCGATACGAGTTCACAGACTAGCGGCACGCTCAAAACAGACATCCGGTTAAAAAGTTATGGACGTTTGAAGTTTACCGGATACCGTATTATTTTAATGTTTTTGGGTCGGTGAACAGTGAAACGCCACGTGTCAGCTTCTGATTGGTCCACGTGGCATGAACAGTATCACGCAGGGGTTTTATTTGTTAAAACACTCGGTGAACAGTTAAAAATTTCTACAGTACACGCGCCGTACACCCATCATCCTCTTCTCAAGTCCGGCCTACCCACCACAAATCACGGCCATCGGACCACCGACGCGCCGGGATCGGAGCGTTTTTCGGCGAGGGGTCGAAAATCTTCAAACGGTGATTTTTCCGCCGTCCGACCTCCGTTTTGCTCACCGCCGGTCCCGTTGGATTGCTCTCCTCACGATCTACAAGTCTGCAAAATTTCACAGCCAACGGCCACCGCACGCACGCGCCGTCGGCGACGGTTGCCGGTGACCGCGGCGGCCCGCCGGAAATTACTGTTCCGGCGAGTACCCGAAATTCCGGCCAGCTCCAGTCCGCTGTGTTCGACCTCCTGAACTTGAATCCGGTATCCGTTTCTGCCAATTCGCGATGGTTTGGGAGAATTGCGGAGCCGAAACCCGAAAAGCTTCCCGACGAAATTCAAACCCCGTCGGGTACGATCATCGAAAATTAAGACCGGATCTGTGATTAGCATCACTTGAGCTTCGATTCGGTATATAACTCGTAAATTCTAGATATCGTTTGTGTTTTGACCCCCCGGGTACCGGGTATTATTTACCCGAATAAAATATTAATTTATTTGACTGTCTGTGAATTTTGTTCTAGGAGCACCGGTGAGTCGTAGAATTGATCCCGTAGTGGATCGTGGGTTAATTGCGTGCTCCAGGTGAGTGACCCACCTTCAATTTAATTTTGGGAAATTTAATTGGTGAATATATTATGTGTGATTTAAATATTTGAAATTTAATTTCTATGTGCCAAATATTTATTCAATTTATTGTGGAATTATTTATGAATTTATTGGATTTAAGAACATGTGCATTTTACAAATTTATGCCATGTGAAATTATGCTATGGTTTTGAGGATTTTGAAATTGGTGTGATTTTAATGGTAAATTGGGCACGATTTGATTTTCAAATATTTCAAGAAAAATATTTGGTTATGTTGGTGATTTCAATTTTTATAAAATATGCCCATGGAATATTATGAGATTTGATTATGATATTTCGAGAAATTATTTATGCTTGGGAAAATGTGGATATTTGAATTGATGGATTTGGGAGTTGGTGGATTTGAAAATCATGGAATTTATGGTATTGATTATAAAGAAATTGTGGAGAATTTCCCAGTTCAAGCGGATGGATTATGCCCGCTATGCTTATGAAAAATGTGAAATTTGTTTTATGATTTAAATTTATGGATTTTATGATTTTTAGATGCACCGTGCACGTACTGGTGTTCTGATTATGTGATATGATATATGTGATATGGATATTGTGCACACGGATATGATTAGTGCGCAGGTGGGTGTGAGTAGCGCGCAGGTGATATTATGAGGGTGTCTTGTGGATGCCATCGGAGAGGGTAGCCACCCCCCTTTCTCTCTATAACCTCCTGTCTGGCGGTACCTTGGGACGCTGGGTACTGTTGGCGCCACTGGTATATAGTGGGTGCATCAACTGATTTTTGGAACTGTGTTTTAAAAAAAAAAAAATGTTTTAAAGCTGTATTGGAATTAAAATTTATTTATTACTGTTCGGATACTCATTTGATGTCTTGGTTTTCGGGGAATATGAATAAAGGGTTTTGTGAAAATGTTTTAAAAGGGGAACCTTTCCAACTGAGAGAATTGTAAGGGTTTTGAGAGAAATTATTATTTCCAAATAATTATTATTTATACTTATTACTGTGATATTATATGGTATAGTAGTAGGGTCGCTCACTGAGATGATTAGCATCTCACACTCTTAAATTCCGTTCCTCTAGGTACCAGGTTGTCGGTGTTCATCCAGAGCGGACTTGATCTTCATCGCTGTTTTACTTCGTGAAGTACCCTGTTCTTCTTTATTGCAGTTGTACTATTTCTTTCACTCTTGTTGTATTTATCTTGCACTGGATTACTGTATTTTTGTTTTGAAGTGCTGAAATTTGTGGAACCAATTTGTAGTTTGTGGGAGGAATAAGGGGATATTTTTGAAGTGTGTTTTCAGTGCAGGTAAATTTGTGGTAAGTAAATCCCTTAGGGGAGGTGCTGCCGGATTTTCCGTTGGAAGGTTCGGTGGTATTTCCCTGGGATCAGGGCTTGTCTAGGGTTCCGGTGGGGAAGGAATTCTGGACGGGTCCTGACAGCTGCTTTGCATCCTTCCAATATCAAATGTACCACATGTGACCCTGAACATATTCCCCTTAATCATGTTGGCTGTCCACACCAAATCAGCTATGCTATTCACCATGTTGGCCTATATGCCCCAACCTTCCACAATTTTATTTACCAAAATAAAACAATCACTTGGGCTACCCTCTTTGACTACGGATTAGTTGGTACCATTATTTTTACCCATACAGATCAAGCCCAAAACTGTACCGAATTAATCAAAATGGCAATCACTTGTCTCTTTTTACCCCATCATTCCGCACCCTTAAAACAACAAGGATATATTGCTGCTCACATCACATCCACTCTACCAGAATGGATCCATGGATGGGAACCAGCACGCCACTTAATCACTTTTGAAAAATCAAAATATGCTACTAATCATTTTCGCCAAGATGAACAGGTACGAAGATGTTCCAGTCCAATCACAAGACAATTACGCCATTGGAGAGCTGCAGTGTATGGAGAGAATTTTAATCTCCAACACATTAATCGAAAATACTTTTTAGCAAAAGAAAATCAATATACAAAATTATATTTACATCAAGGATTCCGATATGTATGGAATGATGTCTTTACATCTCTTCATTACAAAACAATGTATCCGGACCTTGCTGCTATTTACTATAAAATGTTCCAAAAACAAAAAAATCATCAATGTAGACATTGACAGAATCATCAATAACAATCAAGAATCAGACGAAGATATAGAACTCGATCCAGATGAAGATGACACTTACTAGTATGATGACGAAGAAGATCACAACATCAACAACATGCTGGAAGCCTGAGTCATAATCAACATCAGGAATCTTTGACAGTACAAAGTTACTTTCAAAAATTCCACTCACAAAAGCAGATCACGAGACTTTACTGTTCACTCACTATTCATGAACAGAAAAAGGAGCCGAAAGCAAATCACTGTTCAATCAACTATTCATCGACAGAGTACTGTTCAATCACTATTCAATCAACTATTCATCAACAGGAATCATGTCCTCCTTTGCCTATATAAAGGAGCCCCATTCCTCTTCCAAATCAAGTTTTTTCTTTGGAAGTTTTTCTCCCAAGAGTTTTTTACTACTGAAGATAGAGAGAGCTTAGAGAGTTTCTGGCAGATTTCTCCTCTTTTCTCAATCTTCTTCTATCCCAAAAAACTCTGTAATCAATTTATTTATTCTGAGTGTTGAGTGCTTGTAACACTTTGGTTCTTCGTAATCAAGTAAGCATTCATACATTTCATTTTCATTATTTTCAATTATTTATTTTAAGCATTTATTTTAATCATTCATTTCATATTGCTTGGCTGGTTATACCGCCTTCAATATTTTCATTAATCATTTATTTTCATCTCATTATACTTGGCTGGCTTTGCCGCCTTTAACTTTTGTCATTTTCATTTCCTTCCGCTTAATCTTATTCTACTCTGTTCTTATCTTTGTTCTTCTTGTTGTATACTCTACACGTTAACCCCCTGTTGGTATCAGAGCCATAAGTGTTCCGATCTATATGCTTGCTTCTTCTTTTAGCACCCGTAGAGTGTTATATCTTCTTAATTCATTCATTTCCTTGTCTTAATTTCTAAAGCTTTATTTAGCCAAATTTATTGTTGTCATTCGTGTTTGTCCCTAGCTGAACAGTAAAGGGTCCGTGTCTGAACAATAAGTCCCAGGTGAGGCATGAGAGGAGCGGTCTAAGAGGTCAAGGGAAGAGAGCAATCATATGGCAATAGTAATTTTGAATTAATAGAGTTTTAAAAATTAAAATTTGAAAATGGATAGATTATTTAGATCTAATTCTTCTACTAGTTCTAGATTAAGTACTAGCTTTAGATCTTCACTTAGTGGTAACCAAATACCAGACATAATTAATGAAGAACATTATAGTTTCACCTCTAATGAATCAATCAACCCCGACTGGACTATTCCTCTAGTTTCCCCTAGTGAAATTTATCATCATAAAACTTGGTCTTTATCCTCCTTTAAAAGTGAATCACAAATAAAAACTGTTGAACAAGTTTATACAATCAACAAAGATCATGAAACCTGCCAATTAATCACTAAATCAAACATCAATCAACATTTAAAAGATGGTTATAAATTTATGCACATAGGATTAGTCCAAATAGGAATCAAACCCCTAACTAAGTTAGGAACCAATTCATCAATACTACTGTGTCTTAGAGATGCCAGTTTTAAAAATTTTAATGAAAGTGTCTTTGGAGTTATAGAAACCAGTTTATGTAATGGTCCTGTTCATTTTGACTGTTATCCAAACTTTCCAGTTAGTTTAACAGATCCATGCATATTAAAAGTCTTAACTCTTAATTTAAAAACTTCGGGTTATAACTTCGACGAAGGTCGTCAACCTTTAGCCTTAATTTACAGAATTCATTACAAAGTCTCAGGAACTAATATGAATTTTAAAGCTAAACAACATAATGGTAAAGGTCATACTATGTTAATCCAGAGTCAATACCAAGATTTAAATATTAAAATTCCAAAATTAATCAAATGGTCAGATGTTAATTTACCCTCTGATTGGGTATTAACTGATGTCCGAAGTCCAACCCCTATTCAAAACATTTTAACCAACACTGAGTTCATCTCACAATCTGATGATGGATCAGATGATGTCAACAAGAAGAACAAAGATAAGAACAGAGTAGAATACCAACAAGGGAAGGTAGAGTATACAACAAGAAGAACAAAGATAAGAACAGAGTAGAATAAGATTAAGCGGAAGGAAATGAAAATGACAAAAGTTAAAGGCGGCAAAGCCAGCCAAGTATAATGAGATGAAAATAAATGATTAATGAAAATATTGAAGGCGGTATAACCAGCCAAGCAATATGAAATGAATGATTAAAATAAATGCTTAAAATAAATAATTGAAAATAATGAAAATGAAATGTATGAATGCTTAGAAAAAACAAATGAGATGATTAGAAAAAACAAATTTTGAAAATATGCAGATGTTTGAAAAATATGCAGAAAGATATATATATATTTTGCAAAATAAATTTTTGAATATTTGGAATATGCAAATGCAAGATTGATTAAAAGATTGGAACAAGATAAAATAAAAAGGAGAATGATTGATTTGGATTTGATTAATCTGTTTGGAGACAGATTGATCTTGGAGGGATTGAATATTGGTTGATTGAAGTATGAAATCAAATTTGATTGGTTCATCAAAAGGATGACTGATTATACCATCATGATTTGTGATGAATGGATATAACAGAGCAAGGAAGGGGATTCCTAGAATGACTTGATCTGTCATGTTTTTTATTAGGACAAAAGAGGTTGTATAGCAAATATTGCTATGGCTGATTTTGACTTGATTAACTTCATATCTTAAATCCATTTTACTGCCATTAGCAGAGCTTAATCTTTCTTTGGTTTTGGTATAGTATTGATTAGGGATAAGACCTTTTTGAATACAATTTAAATCTGCTCCTGAATCTAAAAGAGCTATGGTAGTTAATTGAAAGTCTTGGATTGTTATGGTGATTTTAATATGCCATTTTCTAAGTTTGATTTTTTGAATTGTGGTTAAACAATTATCTTGGGAAGATCCTTCTTCCTGGTCTTGATTAGATTTAAGATGATTTTCTTGCATAAACTGCAGACTATGTTTGATTAAATGGGTTTCTATTTTTAAATATTCGATTTCAGACCTAAGTGATTTAATGTCCAATTGTAAATCTTGAACGGTGATTTGTTTAGTTTTTGATTTACTAAAGGTTTGTAAGGCTTCTGTCAAACCTATTTTTTGATTACTTTTATCTAAGGGAATAGTTTCTTTATGTTTATCAGTTATGATTGTTTTATATTTTCTTATGTATGTTATTCGTTCCTCAGGGTTTTCTAATTTATTGAATAATTCTAAGATGAGGTCCTCATCATCTGTAGAAGTGGTTAAGACATTAATTGATTGATTACAACAGGTGTCGAGACAACAGGCATCTAGACATCCTAAAGTGATTTTAGGGTTATCTGTATCACTAGATGATTTAGGGTGATGACTTGATTCGTCAGAACTTGATTCAGTGTAAATGTTGTTTTCACTATGTTCACTATCTGTGTTGTGTAAACCTAACACATTAATTAAATTTTGTTTTTGATTTTCAGGAATTTCTAGTTGATTAATGGTTTGTTTAACTTTGCAGTCATTAGCAAAGTGACCAAACTTTTTACATTTGTAACATTGAATTTTTGATTTATCTGTTAAATCTTTTTTAGATTTAGTTGATTTGTAGTATTTATCAGGATTAGGTTTATTAATCCTATTGGGTTTCGGATAATATTTATGATTGTTTTTTGGAGTGTACCTATGTGATTTTTCAAATTTATCTTTTAATTTATTTCTCCTAGAAGGTGTTAGGGTAGATATACCATACTGTTGGCAAAAGTTTCCTAATTCGTATTTAGTTTTTTGTTTATCTTTATTAAATTGATTAGCTAATTTCATGTCAGTACACATTTTTAATCCTTCTTTTTTGATTATTGAGACTATGTCTCCATAAGTTAATGAATCGTAGTCTATGTGACCACTATCATTACTTAACACATTTCTGATTTTTCTAGCAAATAATTGGGGTAAACCATTAATAAATTTTTCTTTCCAAAAGGGTTGATTACTATCATCCCTCATCATGATTCCTGTGGTAAATGTTTGAACATACCATTCGAAATCACTAAGAGTTGGACAATGTAAATTAGTTAATTGATTATGTATTCTTTCTGTTACGGCTGTAGGGGTTCCTATGAAATGTCTGATTATTGTGGCTAATAAGGGGTTAACTCCGTCAGGGACACCTTGACCTATTGATTCATCAAAGATGGGGAGTCCTTCCTCATCTTTTTTAACAGCATAAATGATTTCTGATTTAGATTGATCTGTTAAATGTTTTTCCCACCAATAGTGTAAAGTACCAGTAAATCCTATTACTAGTAATTCAACTATTTCGGATTGATTAATGTTTTGATTAGTGAAATAACTATTTACAACCATGGACATATGGTGCAATTTGTTTAATATTTCTTCTTCTTTTAAACCATCGATATTCCATTCGTATAGTTTATCAGAACTAACAGAGAATTGATTTTTAGGGTTTGATTCTTGAAATTCAGGGGTAAAGGTTTACTAAGAGTGGTGAATTTTGGTTTAGGTTGATTAGTTTGTAACCTAGTGATTTGATTATCTAAAGTGGATTGATTGGACTCTGTATCAGTTAATGGTTCATTCTTAAGGGTGGAAATGTTTGAAGAAGAGGCTTCATGATTAGAGTTTGAAGTTTTTAATTTTAATTCATGTAAAAGTTGACTAATTTGATTTGTGTTTTTAGGAAGGGTTGGTGTTTTGGTAATATCTGGAAATTTGATTAATGATTGTGGTTTAATTTCTTCTTTAATTGAATTATCTAATTTTGTTTCTATTTTATCTAGTTGTTTTCCTATCGTGATTAAACTTTGATTTGTGTAATTATTTTGTTCAATGATTTTCCTAGTCTCATTGATTAGATCTTGACTTTCTTGATTAATTGTTTTGAAAGGTGTGGCTATGACTTGATTATTTAAATGGGAAATGATTATTTGTTCTACAGGAGGGTGACTAGACACAACTATTGATTTATCTGGTTTTTTCCATTTTTCTTTAGTTAATGTTTCTATTTTAAATTCTTGATCTAAATATTTGTGATCAGTGTTGATTTGTTGGCAGTTTTCATCTTGATTATTTGGTTTTGATGTAGATCTAATTTGTTGGTTATCTAATGGTATATTAGACCTAATATTCGATTTATTACTAATAGATTTACCAGGGAAATTAGATTTAGACGTACAATATGTATTAAAATTACTAAAAGTAGTGTTACTACAAGATGGACTACAGGTAGGATAATTATGTTCTTCATTACCTATTCCTAAGGTATTATTACCGCTAAGTGATGACAATCTAGAGCTAGTACTTAATCTAGAACTCGAAGAAGAATTAGACCTAAATAATCTATCCATTTTCAAATTTTAATTTTTAAAATTCTATTAATTCAATTTTACTATTGCCATATGATTGCTCTCTTCCCTTGACCTCTCAGACCGCTCCTCTCATGCCTCACCTGGGACTTATTGTTCAGACACGGACTATTTACTGTTCAGCTAGGGACGAACACGAATGACAACAATAAAGTTGGCTTAATAAACCTTTAGAAATTAAGATAAGGAAATGAATGAATTAAGCAGATGTAATACTCTACGGGCGCTAAAAGAAGTAGCAAGCATATAGATCAGAACACTTATGGCTCTGATATAACACTCTTCTCTGATACCAAGCATAAAAATCTTTGTAATTGATTTTTGTCTAATATTTCATCAGGAAAGTGATTAGCAAATTCTATGGCTCTGGTTATAGGAGTGATTTGGGATTGATAAATATTAAAACCTAAAAATCTGATTTTAGTTTGGAATAATTTGATCTTAGAGGCAGAAACAACTAAACCATGTTTTTTGATTATGCTTAAAAATATTTTTAAATGTTTCCAATGTTGATCTATTGACTGTGAAAATAGTAAGACATCATCTATATAGACAATGGTAAAATGACTATATTGATTAAAGATATCATTCATCATATGTTGAAATTCACTAGGAGCATTTTTTAAACCAAAAGGCATTACGTTCCATTCGTAATGACCAAACGGGGTAACAAAAGCAGTTTTGTATCGATCTTCTTTATGAATTTTGATTTGCCAAAATCCTGATTTCATATCGAATTTTGAAAAAATAGTAGCTTGATTAAGTCTTTTGATTAAATCTTGTTTATTTGGAATAGGGTACCTAATCCATTGAAGACACTTGTTTAAAGGTTTATAGTTGATTACTAATCTAGGGGATCCTCTTTCTAATTCAGCATTTTTCTGGACATAAAAAGCAGAACAAGACCAAGGGGATTCACTAGGACGAATTAATTTTTTATTTAAAAGATCATTGATTTCTGATTTGCAGTATTCCATTAATTCTTGATTCATTTGAATAGCTCTGGCTCTAGTAGGAATATTCTTTTCATCAAAGTCTTTTATATAGGGTAATTTGACGATATATTTAGCCCGATGCCAAAAGGCATTAGGGTTATCTGCACAAATTTCACTGATTAAAAGTTGTTGAAATGTATTAATTTGATTTTGAAGACTAGACTGAGATAATTGATTTTCTATTTGTTTATATTTGATTTCTTCCTAAAGGGATTGTAAATGTTTGGTTTTGTTTTGAATGTAATTAGAAGTTTTTCTTAAGATGTGATTAGGGGATATAAAATTAAATTTGATGGTTTCACCTAAGAGTTGACTAGTTAGTCCATCATGGTGTATGGTGAATGGGTATAGTAAAGAGAGAAAAGGGGTGCCTAGGATGACAGGATCTATTAAATTTTTGATTAGAACAAAAGAGGTTAGAAAACAGACATTTTTGTGACAAATATGGGCTTGATTAATTTGGTATTTTAAATCCATTTTACTACCATTGGCTGAATTTAATTTTTCTTTTGTTTTGGTATAATATTTACTAGGTATAAGGCCTTCTTGAACACAGTTTAAATCTGCACCAGAGTCTAAAAGTGCAATAGTTGATAATTGAAAACCTTGAATGATTATAGTGACTTGAATGTGCCATTTTTTAGGTGTAGGTTGGGGACATAGAGTTTGATTAGAGGATGCAGGTTGAATTTTTAATTCTTTTATTTCTTTTTTGATTGATTTACATTCAGATTGTAGATCATGAATGGTGATTAAAGTTTGGGTTCGTGTGTTATTAGGTTTTGAAGGAGGTGATCCTAAATTTTCTTGTGATGGTTTATCTAAAGTATTTAGACTAGGATTAAGGAGTGGTTTTATACGGGAAGAAGAAGACGTAAGTTTTTCAGAGAGGTGGCTTGACACAACTGTTGATTTATCTGGTGGTTCTCCTGTTTCTTTTGGTAATATGTTTATGTTTAGTAAAGGATAATAATCTTCGAGAAAATTAAAAAATAATATATTAGTTTTAAGATCTATCATTGTTTCTTTCCAACTAGATAAAATATGGGCTTTTTGTTCTTTAGTGTGTGATCATTGGTAATTTAATAATTGATCTTTATGTTTTTCTAATTTAAATTCTTGATTTAGATATTTGTAGTTTGGTCTCCATTGATTAGTGTTGATTTGTTGGAAGCTTTCATCTTGATTATTTAATTTTGGTATAGATCTGAATTTTTTATTACTAGATGAACCTAAAGATATATTAGAATTATTATTAATAAATTTACTAAAGACAGACTCACTACAAGAGGGACTACAAGAAGGATAACTAATATGTTCTTCATTAACTATATCTGGTATTTGATTTCCTGTAAGTGATGACCTAGAGCTGGTACTTAATCTAGAACTAGTAGAAGAATTAGATCTAAATAATCTATCCATTTTCAAATTTTAATTTTTAAAACTCTATTAATTCAAATTTACTATTGCCATATGATTGCTATCTTCCCTTGACCTCTCAGACCGCTCCTCTCATGCCTCACCTGGGACTTATTGTTCAGACACGGACCATTTACTGTTCAGCTAGGGACGAACACGAATGACAACAATAAAGTTGGCTAAATAAAGCTTTAGAAATTAAGATAAGGAAATGAATGAATTAAGCAGATATAACACTCTACGGGTGCTAAAAGAAGTAGCAAGCATATAGATCAGAACACTTATGGCTCTGATATAACACTCTTCTTTGATACCAACAAGGGATGAACAGTGTAGAGTATACAACAAGAAGAACAAAGATAAGAATAGAGTAGAATAAGATTAAGCGGAAGGAAATGAAAATGACAAAAGTTAAAGGCGGCAAAGCCAGCTAAGTATAATGAGATGAAAATAAATGATTAATGAAAATATTGAAGGCGGTATAACCAGCCAAGCAATATGAAATGAATGATTAAAATAAATGCTTAAAATAAATAATTGAAAATAATGAAAATGAAATGTATGAATGCTTACTTGATTACGAAGAACCAAAGTGTTACAAGCACTCAACACTCAGAATAAATAAATTGATTACAGAGTTTTTTGGGATAGAAGAAGATTGAGAAAAGAGGAGAAATCTGCCAGAAACTCTCTAAGCTCTCTCTATCTTCAGTAGTAAAAAACTCTTGGGAGAAAAACTTCCAAAGAAAAAACTTGATTTTGGAATGGGAATGGGGCTCCTTTAAATAGGCAAAGGAGGACTCGATTCCTATTGATGAATAGTTGATTGAACAGTGCTCTGTCGGGAACAGTTGATTGAACAGTGATCTGTTTTCGGCTCCTTTTACTGTTCATGAATAGTGATTGAACAGTAAAGTCTCGTGATCTGCTTTTGTGAGTGAAATTTTGAAAGTAACTTTGTACTGTCAAAGATTCCTGATGAGTCAGAGATTCTTTTTGTTGATTAGTCTTTAATCAGAACCCAGATCATATGGGTCTTGACTGTCCTGATAGTCGGCCCATCTTGTGGATGATCCAAAAAGTTCTTTTGATTTAGATGATTCTGCTTTAGGTTGACTAGAGGCTTCATCAGATGTTTCTGAGTCGTCTGATAGTTGATCAACTTCTTCAATTAATTTTTGGATATGAGCAAGCATTTCTTTCTTTGATCTGGTTGATTTACTGGAAGTTTGACTGGATGATGATTTGATTAGTTTGGGGGGAGAAATAGGAAATTCATCCATGACCATTTTATGAGTTTGGTCTAAATTCCATTTATCCCACCATTTAACTGAATGGATTCGATGAATAATATCTTGTTCTCGAGAATATTGCCATTTAAATATCCAAGAGACTTTATATTTAGACATAAAGATTAATTCAATGGGAAATCCATTTTCTTTGTAATTGATTTGATATTTTTTGGAAAAATGATTGATTAAGTTTTGAATTTGTGATGGAAGATGTTCCTTTGCAGGACCATGGTCACACCACCACTGGAAAAACCAGCTAGGGAAATTTCGTTGAAATTTTGAATCCCAACTGATAAACCAGGAATGAGAAAATGATTCATTTTGATAATAGAATATATATTCCCAAGCGTCAATATAATCATAGTAATTATATGTATAGGGAATCATAGGAACATCACCAGGAGTAGTGATCTTTTTTGATTTATAGGCTGGTTGATTCCACTCTTCAAGGGTGATTAATTTATGGATCCAGAATTTATTGGAAATAATGGTTTGATTATCATTTTTATCAAAGAGTGGGGTTATGGTTGCGGATTGGGTATGTTGGAGAATGGCAGTATAGTATTTTAAAGTTATTCCGGGTAATTTTGGTATGAAATGGAAATTGGGTGGTAAGAATTGATTAATGATTTAGGGAATGGTAGGTAATTTAGTAAGAGAAGGTTCGATGTAGAATAAAAGTTTTTTAGCAATTTCAAAGTAAGGGGTTGATTTGGGTTGTGATTGGGGAAGAGGGGTGAATGGTTGGCTAGATATTAAACTGTATGGATTGTATGGTTTGGTCAAAGCGGTTTGGTAATTGATTTGACTGATTGGGATAGGTTGAGAAAGATGAGTTGAGTCCATGGGAATTATGGATTGAATTTTGGTTATTGGATCCTTATCAGGGAGTTTTTGATTTTGGGATGATTGGGTGTGATGTTGAGAAGGAGGGATGGATGATCCCTTCGAGGTTGATGACCCCTTTTTCTTGGGAGGCATTATGACCCTGCACAGAGATTTCTTTCCCTGTAAAAATTCTCTGGTTAAAAAATCGGGAATGCAGTTTTGATTTCCTTTGATATACGCAATGTCAAAATCAAAGATACTTAAGATTGCTTGCCATCGGGCAAAAATCTGTTTGAATGCAAGATTTTGAACATCTTTTTCTAAAATAAATTTTGCACTTTGGCAATCAATGCGAACTAAAAATTTTTGATTTAGTAAATCATTTTGAAATTTTGATATACATAATACTAATGATAAAATTTCTTTTTTGATTGTACTATAATTGATTTGAGAAGAAGTCCATGTTCCAGAATGGAAGCGGACAATTTGTTCAGGTGATTGTGGAGTGATTTGTTGGAGAAGAATACCACCAAAACCAAGTTCGGAGGCATCAGTTTGAACAATTTTAAATGTATTGGGAGAAGGAATTCCCAAACAAGGAAGTGATTTCACATGGGTTTTGATTTGTTTGACAAGATTTGTATGATTGTAAGACCAAGGAGGAGGATTTGATTTTAACCTGTCAAATAAGGGTTTACATTTGATTCTTAATTGCATATAAAAATCTGCAATGTAATTTAAAGATCCTAAGAATCTTTGTAATTGATTTTTATCTAGTATTTCATCAGGAAAGTGATTGGCAAACTCTATGGCTCTAGTGATTGGGGTGATTTGGGAGTGGTATATGTTGAAACCTAGAAATCTGATTTTGGTTTGGAATAACTTGATCTTAGAGGCAGAAACAACTAAACCATGTTTCTTGATTACGTTTAAAAATAATTTTAAATGTTTCCAATGTTGATCTATTGATTGTGAAAATACCAAGACATCATCTATATAGACAATGGTAAAATGATTATATTGATTAAATATATCATTCATCATATGTTGAAATTCACTAGGAGCATTTTTTAGACCAAAAGGCATTACATTCCATTCGTAATGACCAAATGGAGTAACAAAAGCAGTTTTATATCTATCTGATTCATTGATTTCTATTTGCCAAAATCCTGATTTCATATCAAATTTTGAGAAGATAGTAGCTTGATTAAGTCTTTTGATTAAATCTTGTTTATTTGGAATAGGGTACCTAATCCATTGAAGACACTTATTTAATGGTTTGTAATTGATTACTAGTCTAGGAGATCCTCTTTCTAATTCAGCATTTTTCTGGACATAAAAAGCAGAACAAGACCAAGGGGATTCACTAGAACGAATTAATTTTTTATTTAAAAGATCATTGAATTCTGATTTGCAGTATTCCATTAATTCTTGATTCATTTGAATGGCTCTGGCCCGAGTAGGAATATTCTTTTCATCAAAGTCTTTTATATAGGGTAATTTGACGATATATTTAGCCCGATGCCAAAAGGCATTAGGCTCTGATACCAACAAGGGACGAACAGAGTAGAGTATACAACAAGAAGAACAAAGATAAGAACAGAGTAGAATAAGATTAAGCGGAAGGAAATGAAAATGACAAAAGTTAAAGGCGGCAAAGCCAGCCAAGTATAATGAGATGAAAATAAATAAAGGATTAAAATAATTAAATAAAAATATAAAAATATTGAAGGCGGTATAACCAGCCAAGCAATATGAAATGAATGATTAAAATAAATGCTTAAAATAAATAATTGAAATAATGAAATGTATGAATGCTTACTTGATTACGAAGAACCAAAGTGTTACAAGCACTCAACACTTAGAATAAATAAATTGATTACAGAGTTTTTTGGGATAGAAGAAGATTGAGAAAAGAGGAGAAATCTGCTAGAAACTCTCTAAGCTCTCTCTAGCTCAAATGTCCGTTATTCCAAGCTTGATTTAGAATGAAAATGAGGCTCCTTTATATAGGCAAAGGAGGACATGATTCCTGTTGATGAATAGTTGATTAAACAGTGATTGAACAGTGCTCTGTCGGGAACAGTTGATTGAACAGTGATATGCTTTCGGCTCCTTTTACTGTTTATGAATAGTGATTGAACAGTAAAGTCTCGTGATCTGCTTTTGTGAGTGGAATTTTGAAAGCAACTTTGAACTGTCAAAGATTCCTGATGTTGATTATTATTCAGGCTTCCAGCATGTTATTGATGTTGTGATCTTCTTCGTCTCCAAACTGGTAGGTATCGTCTTCATCTGGATCAATGTCTATATCATCGTCTGATTCTTGATTGTTATTGATGATTCTTTCAACATCTACATTGATGATTTTTTGTTTTTGGAACATTTTATAGTAAATAGCAGCAAGGTCCGGATACATTGTTTTGTAATGAAAAGATGTAAATACATCATTCCATACATAACAGAATCCTTGATGTAAATATAATTTTATATATTGATTTTCTTTTGCTAAAAAGTATTTTTGATTAATGTGTTGGAGATTAAAATTATCTCCATATACTGCAGCTCTCCAATGGCGAAGCTGTCTTGTGATTGGACTTGAACATCTTCGTACCTGTTCGTCTTGGCGGAAATGATTAGTAGCATACTTTGATTTTTCAAAAGTGATTAGGTGGCGTGCTGGTTCCCATCCATGGATCCATTCTGGTGGAGTGGATGTGATGTGAGCAGCAATATATCCTTGTTGTTTTAATGGTGCTGAATGGTGTGGTAGAAAGAGGCAAGTGATAGCCATTTTGATTAGTTCAGTACAGTTTTGGGCTTGATCTGTATGGGTAAATATAAGGGTACCAACTAATCCCCAGTCAAAGAGGGTGGGCCAAGTGATTGTTTTATTTTGGTAGATAAAATTATGGAAAGTAGGGGCATATAGGCCAACACGGTGAATGCAATAACTGATTTGGTGTGGACAGCCAACATGATTCAGGGGAATATTTTCTGGGTCACATGTGGTACATTTGATATTGGAAGGATGCAAAGCAGCTTCCGAATAGACATACATACCACGGGAACAGGTATTGGGTGATTGGATAAATGAGCGTAGCATTTTTTGAAGAAAATTGAATTCATCATAAAATTGTTTTCTTTTGATTTGCCAAATGCGGGAAATAATATCACTGGGTAATCCAGCTTGATGTAACCATTGATTAGGGTAGAAAAAGATACGAGCAGGGTTCCATGGTAAAGTGGAATTTTTGATTAAAGGATAAGGATTGTTGATGAGAATGTTGGAAGGTTGATAGCTGGTGGAGGCTTGGTTTTGATTAAAAGATTGTTTTTTGGTCCAATAATCTAGATCTTGTTGAAGGTGATTAATGTGGAGTTGGTGGATGGCATTATTATGAAGTAAGGTTTGGATTTGGTGTTCAAGACATTGATTTTTATGTTTGAGTTCATCAACTAAGAATTCTAAAGGATGTTCTATATTGAGGATATCAAGCGGGTCTTGGATAATTTGGTTAGTGGGGTGTTGTGGGTTGACAACAACAGTGATTGGTCGAGGATGATTATGTTGCATTTTCTGGGCTGATTGGGAACTAGAGGCTTGATTAGAGATGATTTTTTGAACAGAACGGAGAGTTTTGGAAAACTCTGGATCCATTCGGACCCAAGGGTGAACAAAGGCTTTTGGGCCTATTTCTCTATGGGTGATTTCAAGGGCTTCTTGGAGACTATAATAACCTCGGTATTGGGTATTGATTTGGCTTGCTATTTCATGGGCTATTTGGGACCAGGTTTTATAAAGGCCAGGTTTTGGGCCTGTGAATAAGATATAATGGGAATAGTATTTACTATCGGGCTTTTGTTTGATTGATTGGAGATAAAAACAAAGGTTTTCTAAGGTTTGAATAAAATCTGATTTTTCTTCTAGTGATTCAAAATGGGTTTTGTTCCGAATGGAATTGATTAAAGCTTTTTGGGGGGTATCTAGTTCAAATTGGGTTGGGAAATTTTTTTCAGAAATTTCTCCACTCCAAATTGGAACAGAATTGCTGTTGATTATCATGTAGCCGCTGGGGCGAGTCATGCTGTAATGAAAATGATTAGAGAAAACATTTTTTGAAAATGTGCAAATATTTGAAAGATATGTAAAAAGGGATATGTAGTTTTTGCAAAATAAATTTTTGAATATTTGGAATATGCAAATGCAGGAGTGTTTAAAAGATTGGAACAAGATAAGATAAGAGGAATAAAAAGGAGAATGATTGATTTGGATTTGATTAATCTCATATTGTAAATCCATTTTACTACCATTAGCTGAGTTTAATTTTTCTTTTGTTTTGGTATAATATTTATTAGGGATAAGGCCTTCTTGAACACAGTTTAAATCTGCACCAGAGTCTAAAAGTGCAATAGTTGATAATTGAAAACCTTGAATGATTATGGTGATTTGAATGTGCCATTTTTTAGGTGTAGGTTGGGGGCATAGAGTTTGATTAGAGGATGCAGGTTGAATTTTTAATTCTTTTATTTCTTTTTTGATTGATTTACATTCAGATTGTAGATCATGAATGGTGATTAAAGTTTGGGTTCATGTGTTATTAGGTTTTGAAGGAGGTGATCCTAAATTTTCTTGTGATGGTTTATCTAAAGTATTTAGACAAGGATTAAGGAGTGGTTTTATACGGGAAGAAGAAGACGTAAGTTTTTCAGAGAGGTGGCTTGACACAACTGTTGATTTATCTGGTGGTTCTCCTGTTTCTTTTGGTAATATGTTTATGTTTAGTAAAGGATAATAATCTTCGAGAAAATTAAAAAATAATATATTAGTTTTAAGATCTATCATTGTTTCTTTCCAACTAGATAAAATACGGGCTTTTTGTTCTTTAGTGTGTGATCGTTGGTAATTTAATAATTGATCTTTATGTTTTTCTAATTTAAATTCTTGATTTAGATATTTGTAGTTTGGTCTCCATTGATTAGTGTTGATTTGTTGGCAGCTTTCATCTTGATTATTTAATTTTGGTATAGATCTGAATTTTTTATTACTAGATGAACCTAAAGATATATTAGAATTATTATTAATAGATTTACTAAAGACAGACTCACTACAAGAGGGACTACAAGAAGGATAACTAATATGTTCTTCATTAACTATATCTGGTATTTGATTTCCTGTAAGTAATGACCTAGAGCTGGTACTTAATCTAGAACTAGTAGAAGAATTAGATCTAAATAATTTATCCATTTTCAAATTTTAATTTTTAAAACTCTATTAATTCAAATTTACTATTGCCATATGATTGCTCTCTTCGCTTGACCTCTCAGACCGCTCCTCTCATGCCTCACCTGGGACTTATTGTTCAGACACGGACCATTTACTGTTCAGCTAGGGACGAACACGAATGACAACAATAAAGTTGGCTAAATAAAGCTTTAGAAATTAAGATAAGGAAATGAATGAATTAAGCAGATATAACACTCTACGGGTGCTAAAAGAAGAAACAAGCATATAGATTGGAACACTTATGGCTCTGATACCAACAAGGGAGAAGGTAGAGTATACAACAAGAAGAACAAAGATAAAAACAGAGTAGAATAAGATTAAGCGGAAGGAAATGAAAATGACAAAATAAAATAGAGGCGGCAAACCCAGCCAAGTGTAAGTATAATGAAAATTAAACTAATGAAAATATTGAAGGCGGTATAGCTAGCCAAGCAATATGAAATGAATGATTAAAATAAATGCTTAAAATAAATAATTGAAAGTAATGAAAATGAAATGTATGAATGCTTACTTGATTACGAAGAACCAAAGTGTTACAAGCACTCAACACTCAGAATACACTCAGAATAAATAAATTGATTACAGAGTTTTTTGGGATAGAAGAAGATTGAGAAAAGAGGAGAAATCTGCTAGAAACTCTCTAAGCTCTCTCTGTCTTCAGTAGTAAAAAACTCTTGGGATCCAAAGAAAAAACTTTAAAAAACTTGATTTACAAATGAAAATGAGACTCCTTTAAATAGTCAAAGGAGGTCTTGTGAATAGTTGATTGAACAGTGATTGAACAGTATCCTGTCGGTGAATAGTTGATTAAACAGTGATCTGCTTTCGGCTCCTTTTAATTTATTTCTCCTAGAAGGTGCTAGGGTAGATATACCATACTGTTGGCAAAAGTTTCCTAATTCGTATTTAGTTTTTTGTTTATCTTTATTAAATTGATTAGCTAATTTCATGTCAGTACACATTTTTAATCCTTCTTTTTTGATTATTGAGACTATGTCTCCATAAGTTAATGAATCGTAGTCTATGTGACCACTATCATTACTTAACACATTTCTGATTTTTCTAGCAAATAATTGGGGTAAACCATTAATAAATTTTTCTTTCCAAAAGGGTTGATTACTATCATCCCTCATCATGATTCCTGTGGTAAATGTTTGAACATACCATTCGAAATCACTAAGAGTTGGACAATGTAAATTGGTTAATTGATTATATATTCTTTCTGTTACGGCTGTAGGGATTCCTATGAAGTGTCTGATTATTGTGGCTAATAAGGTGTTAACTCCGTCAGGGACACCTTGACCTATTGATTCATCAAAGATGGGGAGTCCTTCCTCATCTTTTTTAACAGCATAAATGATTTCTGATTTAGATTGATCTGTTAAATGTTTTTCCCACCAATAGTGTAAAGTACCAGTAAATCCTGTTACTAGTAATTCAACTATTTCGGATTGATTAATGTTTTGATTAGTGAAATAACTATTTGCAACCATGGACATATGGTGCAATTTGTTTAATATTTCTTCTTCTTTTAAACCATCAATATTCCATTCGTATAGTTTATCAGAACTAACAGAGAATTGATTTTTAGGGTTTGATTCTTGAAATTCAGGGGGTAAAGGTTTAATAAGAGTGGTGAATTTTGGTTTAGGTTGATTAATTTGTAACCTAGTGATTTGATTATCTAAAGTGGATTGATTGGACTCTATATCAGTTAATGGTTGATTCTTAAGGGTGGACATGTTTGAAGAAGAGGCTTCATGATTAGAGTTTGAAGTTTTTAATTTTAATTCATGTAAAAGTTGACTAATTTGATTTGTGTTTTTAGGAAGGGTTGGTGTTTTGGTAATATCTGGAAATTTGATTAATGATTGTGGTTTAATTTCTTCTTTAATTGAATTATCTAATTTTGTTTCTATTTTATCTAGTTGTTTTCCTATCGTGATTAAACTTTGATTTGTGTAATTATTTTGTTCAATGATTTTCCTAGTCTCATTGATTAGATCTTGACTTTCTTGATTAATTGTTTTGAAAGGTGTGGCTATGACTTGATTATTTAAATGGGAAATGATTATTTGTTCTACAGGAGGGTGACTAGACACAGAGTAGAGTATACAACAAGAAGAACAAAGATAAGAACAGAGTAGAATAAGATTAAGCGGAAGGAAATGAAAATGACAAAAGTTAAAGGCGGCAAAGCCAGCCAAGTATAATGAGATGAAAATAAATAAATGATTAAAATAAATAAATGAAAATATTGAAGGCGGTATAACCAGCCAAGCAATATGAATTGAATGATTAAAATAAATGCTTAAAATAAATAATTGAAAATAATGAAAATGAAATGTATGAATGCTTACTTGATTACGAAGAACCAAAGTGTTACAAGCACTCAACACTCAGAATATACTCAGAATAAATAAATTGATTACAGAGTTTTTTGGGATAGAAGAAGATTGAGAAAAGAGGAGAAATCTGCCAGAAACTCTCTAAGCTCTCTCTGTCTTCAGTAGTAAAAAACTCTTGGGAGAAAAATCTTCCAAAGAAAAAACTTGATTTGGAAGAGGAATGGGGCTCCTTTAAATAGGCAAAGGAGGACTCGATTCCTGTTGATGAACAGTTGATTGAACAGTGCTCTGTCGGGAACAGTTGATTGAACAGTGATCTGCTTCGGCTCCTTTTACTGTTCATAAATAGTGATTGAACACTAAAGTCTCGTGATCTGCTTTTACTTTTTATGAACAGTGAGTGAACAGTAAAGTCTCGTGATCTGCTTTTGTGAGTGGAATTTTGAAAGTAACTTTGTACTATCAAAGATTCCTGATGTTGATTATGATTTCAGGCTTCTAACATGTTGTTGATGATGTGATCTTCTTCATCTCCAAACTGATAGGTATCATCTTCATCTGGATCAATTTCTATGTCTTCATCTGATTCTTGATTATTGTCTGTATTGATTATTCTTTGTTTTTTGAACATTTTATAATAAATAGCAGCAAGGTCTGGATACATTGTTTTGTAATGAAAGGATGTGAATACATCACTCCATACATAACGAAATCCATGATGTAAATATATTTTTGTATATTGATTTTCTTTTGCTAGAAAATATTTTTGAGTAATATGTTGGAGATTAAAGTTGTCTCCATACACTGCAGCTCTCCAGTGGCATAATTGTTTTGTGATTGGATTGGAACATCGTCGTACCTGTTCATCTTGGCGGAAATGATTAGTAGCATATTTTGATTTTTCAAAAGTGATTAGGTGGCGTGCTGGTTCCCATCCATGGATCCATTCTGGTGGAGTGGATGTGATGTGAACAGCAATATATCCTTGTTGTTTTAGTGGTGCTGAATGGTGAGGTAAAAAGAGGCAGGTAATGGCCATTTTGATTAGTTCAGTACAGTTTTGGGCTTGATCTGTATGGGTGAATATAATGGTACCAACTAATCCCCAGTCAAAGAGGGTGGCCCAAGTGATTGTTTTATTTTGGAAAATGAAATTGTGGAAGGTTGGGGCATATAGGCCAACACGGTAAATACAATAACTGATTTGGTGTGGACAGCCAACATGATTAAGGGGAATATTTTCAGGTTCACATGTGGTACATTTAATATTGGAAGGATGCAAGGCAGCTTCCGTATATACATACATACCACGGGGACAGGTATTGGGTGATTGAATAAAGGATCGTAACATGTTTTGAAGAAAGTTAAATTCATCATAAAATTGTTTTCTTTTGATTTTCCAAATGCGGGAAATAATATCACTGGGTAAGCCAGCTTGTTGTAGCCATTGATTAGGATAGAAAAATATACGGGCAGGATTCCAGGGTAAGGTGGAATTTTTGATTAGAGGATAAGGGTTGTCTATAAGATTAAAAGGTTGATTGGAATGACTGGTTGAGGCTTGGTTTTGATTAAAAGATTGTTTTTTGGTCCAATAATCTAGATCTTTTTGAAGGTGGTTAATGTGGAGTTGGTGGGTGGCATTATTGTGGAGTAAGGTTTGGATTTGGTGTTCAAGACATTGATTTTTGTGTTTGAGTTCATGAACTCGGAATTCTAAAGGATGTTCTATATTGAGGATGTCAAGCGGGTCTTGAATAATTTGGTTAGTGGGGTGTTGTGGGTTGACAACAACAGTGATTGGTCGAGGATGATTATGTTGCATTTTCTGGGCTGATTGAGAACTAGAGGCGTGATTAGAAATGATTTTTTGAACAGATCGGAGAGTTTTGGAAAACTCGGGATCCATTCGGACCCAAGGGTGAATAAAGGCTTTTGGACCGATTTCTCGATAGGTGATTTCAAGGGCTTCATGGAGACTGTAATAGCCTCGGTATTGGGTGTTGATTTGGCCTGCTATTTCATGGGCTATTTGGGACCATGTTTTATAAAGACCAGGGTTTGTGCCTGTGAATAGGATATAATGGGAATAGTATTTACTATCAGGTTTTTGTTTGATTGATTGGAGATAAAAACAAAGGTTATCAAGGGTTTGAATAAAATCTGTTTTTTCTTCTGGTGATTCAAAATGGGTTTGATTCCAAATGGAATTGATTAAGGCTCTTTGGGGGGTATCTAGTTCAAATTGGGTTGGGAAATTCTTTTCAGAATTTTCTCCACTCCAAATTGGAACAGATGTGCTGTTGATGATTATGTAGCCGCTGGGGCAAGACATGCTGTAATGAGAATGATTAGAGAAAAAGGTATTTTGAAATAATGCAAAGATTTGAAAAAGATGCAAAGATATATAAATATATTTTGCAAAATAAAGTTTTAATGATTTGAGATGTATAGAAGCATGATTTATTGAAAAATGGAAGATAAGAGGAATAAAAAGGAGGATGAGGGATTTGGATTTGATTAAGCTGTTTTGAAATGGATTGATCTTGAAGGGTCTGGACATTATTTGATTGAAGCAAGAAATCAAATTTGATTTTTTCATCTAAAGGGTGACTGATTATTCCATCATTGGTTGTGATGAATGGGTATAAGAGAGAAAGGAAAGGGATTCCTAATATGACTTGATCCGTCATATTTTTAATAAGGACAAAAGAGGTTGTATAACAGATTTGATTATGACAAATTTGAACTTGATTAATTTCATATTGTAAATCCATTTTACTACCATTGGCCGAATTTAATTTTTCTTTTGTTTTAGTATAATATTGATTAGGGATAAGACTTTCGTGTATACAATTTAAATCTGCACCTGAGTCTAAAAGTGCAATTGTTGTTAATTGAAAATCTTTAATGATTATGGTGATTTTGATATGCCATTTTCTAAGTTTGATCTTGTGAATTGAAGCTAGACAATTTTCACGGGAAGATCCTTCTTCCTGTTCATCAGGTTGGTTAGGACTAAGATTATGGGGGTTATCTTGAATAAATTGTAATCTATGTTTAATTAAATGATTTTCCATTTTTAATTCTTTAATTTCAGACTTGATTGTTTTAATATCTGTTTGTAAATCTTGAACAGTTATATTTTTATTTTTGGATTTATTAAATGTTTGTAAGGCTTCTGTTAAACAGATTTTTTGAGTACTTTTATTATGTTGATTTGTTTCTTTGTGATTATCAGTTATTATCTTTTTATATTTTTTCATGTATTCTATTCTTTCATCAGGATTTTCTAATTTACTGAGTAATTCTAAGATTATATCTTCATCTTCTGTAGAATTAGTTAAGTCACTAAGTGATTGATTACAATAGGTATCTAGACAACAAGCATCTAAACATACTAAGGTAATTTTAGGGTTATCTGTATCACTAGTGGATTCAGTGTGAATACTTGATTCATCAGAACTTGATTCTGTGTAAATATTATTTTCACTATGTTCACTATCTGTGTTATGTATTCCTAAGACATTGATTAAGTTTTGTTTTTGATCTTCGGGTATTTCTAATTGTTTAATTGTTTGTTTAACTTTACATTGATTAGCAAAATGACCAAATTTCTTACATTTAAAACATTTGATTTTAGTATTATCTTTGAAATCTGTTTTATGTTTATTTGATTTATAGAATTTATCAGGATTGGGTTTATTAAACTTATGGGTTTTGTAATAAGGTTTAGAATTTCAATATTTATTGTTTCTAAGAGTGTTCTTATATGATTTGTTTTTGATTTTGTTTTGCCTAGAGGGTGCTATAGTAGATAGACCGTATTGTTGACAAAAGTTTCCTAATTCGTATTTAGTTTTCTTTTTGTCATTATTTAGTTGATTAGCGATTTTCATATCAGTGCACATTTTTAATCCTTCTTTTTTGATTATTGAGACTATATCTCCAGAAGTTAATGAATCGTAGTCTATGTGACCACTATCATTACTTAAAACATTTCTGATTTTCCTAGCAAATAATTGGGGTAGACCATTAATAAATTTTTCTTTCCAAAAGGGTTGATTACTATCATCTCTCATCATGATTCCAGTGGTAAATGTTTGTACATACCATTCGAAATCACTAAGAGTTGGACAGTGTAAATTGGTTAACTGACTATGAATTCTTTCTGTGACAGCTGTAGGGGTTCCTATAAAATGTCTAATTATTGTGGCTAACAAGGTATTGACACCATCTGGGACACCTTGACCTATTGATTCATCGAATATGGGGAATCCTTCTTCATCTAGTTTTACTGCATGAATTATTTTTGATTTAGATTGATCTGTTAAATGTTTTTCCCACCAGTAGTGTAAAGTACCGGTAAAACCTGTGACTAGTAATTCAACAATTTCAGGTTGGGGAAGGTTTTGATTAGTAAAATAACTATTAGCAACCATGGACATGTGATGTAATTTGTTTAATATTTCTTGTTCTTTTAATCCATCTATATTCCATTCGTATAGTTTATCAGAACTAACAGAGAATTGATTTTTAGAAGGGGATTCTTGGAATTCAGGTGGTAAGGGTTTATTATTCCATTGTTTAAAGGTATTAAATCGTGGTTTTTGATTTTTAAGTCTATTAATGTGATTATCTATTGAAGATTGATTTGATTCTGTATCAGATGAATGGTGATTTTTAATAGTAGCAAGATTGGAAGAAGAAGCTTCAGTTTTGGAACTGGAAGTTTTTAATTGTAATTCTTTTAAGAGTTGACTTAGTTGATTAGTTTTAGTTGGAAGGGTTGGAACTTTCGTAATATCTGGAAATTTTATAAGTGGTTGAGGTTTGATTTCTTCTTTAGAGGAATTATCAATTTTGGTTTCTATTTTATCTAGTTGTTTACCTATTGTAATAAGACTTTGATTTGTGTAATTATTTTGTTCAATGACTTTCCTAGTTTCATTAATTAAATCGTTATTTTCATTTGTGGAAGTTTTAAAAGGTGAAGCTATGACTTGATTATTTAAATGGGGAATGATTAGTTTTTCAACTGGAGGATGACTAGACAGGACTGTGGATTTGTCTGATTTAATCCATTTTTCTTTTGTTAAAGTTTTTAAATTGCTTAAAGGATAATATAATTTTTCAAGAAAATCAAAAAATTTAATATCAAATTTAAGTTGTAACATTGTTTGTTTCCAAGTTTGCCAAATTTCTTCTTTTTGTTCTTTAGCGTGTGATTGTCTATATTTGATTAATTTATCGTGATTTTTATCAGACATCATTTCTTGATTTAATTGTTTCCAATGTGGTTTAAAGGGTGTGTTTTGATTGATTGGGTGGTAGATTTCTTCTTGATTAAGTAATGTATATTTAAACTTTTTGTTATAATTAGATGAACCTAAAGATATATTAGACCTAATAAACTTACTAAAGACAGACGTACTACAAGAGGGACTATACGAAGGATAACTAATATGTTCTTCTGGTATTTGGTTGCCACTAAGTGATGATCTAGAACTATTACTTATTCTAGAACTAGTAGAAGAATTAGATCTAAATAATTTATCCATTTTCAAATTTTAATTTTTAAAACTCTATTAATTCAAATTTACTATTGCCATATGATTGCTCTCTTCCCTTGACCTCTCAGACCGCTCCTCATGCCTCACCTGGGACTTATTGTTCAGACATGGACCATTTACTGTTCAGCTAGGGACGAACACGAATGACAACAATAAAGTTGGCTAAATAAAGCTTTAGAAATTAAGACAAGGAAATGAATGAATTAAACAGATATAATAACTCTACGGGTGCTAACGGAAGCAACAAGCATATAGATCGGAACACTTATGGCTCTGATACCAACAGGGGAGATAGAGTAGAGTATACAACAAGAAGAACAAAGATAAGAACAGAGTAGAATAAGATTAAGCGGAAGGAAATGAATGAATTAAACAGATATAATAACTCAACAGGGGAGATAGAGTAGAGTATACAACAAGAAGAACAAAGATAAGAACAGAGTAGAATATTCAGGGGGGTTAGCACCAACGATGAAGAACAGATATGTAGAAAGCAAAGAGACAGAGTATGGATATGGAAGCGGAAGGAAATGAAAATGACAAAATAAAGATAAAGGCGGCAAAGCCAGCCAAGAATATGAAAATAAATAAAAATAATAAATAATTAAAATAAATATGAAAATCAATAATATTGAAGGCGGTATAACCAGCCAAGCAATATATAAAAAATAAATAATTAAAATGAATAAATGAATGATAAATATGAATGCTTACTTGATTACGAAGAACCAAAGTGTTACAAGCACTCACACTCAGAATAAATAAATTGATTACAAAGTTTGTTAGAGAAGAAGATTGAGAAAAGAGGAGAAATCTGCCAGAAACTCTCTAAACTCTCTCTAAACTTCTACAAAAACTTTAAAAAACTTGATTTACAAATGAAAATGAGACTCCTTTAAATAGGCAAAGGAGGTCTTGTGAATAGTTGATTGAACAGTGTCCTGTTGGTGAATAGTTGATTAAACAGTGATCTGCTTTTTTGCTCCTTTTACTGTTCATGAATAGTGATTGAACAGTAAAGTCTCGTGATTTGTCTGATTTTGAATTTCTGAAAACAACTTTGTGTTGTCAGAGATTCCTTATGTCTGTGATTTTATCTTTTATGCTTCCAGTATGTTGTTGATGTTGTGGTCTTCTTCGTCACCATACTGGTAGTCATCATCTGTGTCTGGATCAATATCTGTGTCTTGATCTGAATCTTGATTGGAATGTGGATTGATTCTTTGATTTTTAAACATTTTATAATAAATAGCAGCAAGGTCTGGATACATTGTTTTGTAATGAAAAGATGTAAATACATCATTCCATACATAACGGAATCCTTGGTGTAAATATAATTTTGTATATTGATTTTCTTTTGCTAAAAATTATTTTTGATTAATGTGCTGGAGATTGAAATTGTCTCCATACACAGCAGCTCTCCAATGTCGTAATTGTTGTGTGATTGGTCTGGAACATCTGCGTACCTGTTCATCTTGGCGGAAATGATTAGTAGCATATTTTGATTTTTCAAAAGTGATTAGGTGGCGTGCTGGTTCCCATCCATGGATCCATTCTGGTGGAGTGGATGTGATGTGAACAGCAATATATCCTTGTTGTTTTAGTGGTGCTGAATGGTGAGGTAAAAAGAGGCAGGTAATGGCCATTTTGATTAGTTCAGTACAGTTTTGGGCTTGATCTGTATGGGTGAATATAATGGTACCAACTAATCCCCAGTCAAAGAGGGTGGCCCAAGTGATTGTTTTATTTTGGAAAATGAAATTGTGGAAGGTTGGGGCATATAGGCCAACACGGTAAATACAATAACTGATCTGGTGTTCAAGGCATTGATTTTTATGGTTGAGTTCATGAACTCGAAATTCTAAAGGATGATCTATGTTGAGTATATCAAGTGGATCTTGGGTTTGAATAAGTTGATTATTGGGATGTTGTGGGTTGACAACAAAAGTGATTGGTCGAGGATGGTTATGTTGCATTTTTTGGGCTGATTGGGAACTAGAAGCTTGATTAGAAATGATTTTTTGGACAGATCGGAGAGTTTTGGAAAACTCTGGATCCATTCTGACCCAAGGGTGAATAAAAGCTTTTGGACCTATTTCTCTATGGATGATTTCAAAGGCTTCATGGAGACTATAATAGCCTCGGTATTGGGTGTTGACTTGGCCTGCTATTTCATAGGCTATTTGGGACCAGGTTTTATAAAGGCCAGGTTTTGGGCCTGTGAATAAGATATAATGGGAATAGTATTTACTATCGGGCTTTTGTTTGATTGATTGGAGATAAAAACAAAGGTTTTCTAAGGTTTGAATAAAATCTGATTTTTCTTCTGGTGATTCAAAATGGGTTTTGTTCCAAATGGAATTGATTAAAGCTCTTTGGGGGGTATCTAGTTCAAATTGGGTTGGGAAATTTTTTTCAAAAATTTCTCCACTCCAAATTGGAACAGAATTGCTGTTGATTATCATGTAGCCGCTGGGGCGAGTCATGCTGTAATGAAAATGATTAGAGAAAACATTTTTTGAAAATGTGCAAATATTTGAAAGATATGTAAAAAGGGATATGTAGTTTTTGCAAAATAAATTTTTGAATATTTGGAATATGCAAATGCAGGAGTGTTTAAAAGATTGGAACAAGATAAGATAAGAGGAATAAAAAGGAGAATGATTGATTTGGATTTGATTAATCTGTTTGGAAATGGATTGATCTTGAAGAGTCTGGACATTATTTGATTGAAGCAAGAAATCAAATTTGATTTTTTCACCTAAAGGGTGACTGGTTATTCCATCATGGTGTGTGATGAATGGGTATAGAAGAGAAAGGAAAGGGATTCCTAAGATGACTTGATCTGTCATATTTTTAATAAGGACAAAAGAGGTTGTATAACAGATTTGAGTATGACAAATTTGTACTTGATTAATCTCATATTGTAAATCCATTTTACTACCATTAGCTGAGTTTAATTTTTCTTTTGTTTTGGTATAATATTTATTAGGGATAAGACTTTCATGAATACAATTTAAATCTGCACCTGAGTCTAAAAGGGCAATTGTGGTTAATTGAAAATCTTTAATTATTATGGTGATCTTGATATGCCATTTTCTAAGTTTGATTTTTTGAATTGAAGCTATACAATTATCACGGGAAGATCCTTCTTCCTGTTCATCAAGTTGATTAGGACTAAGGTTATGGGGGTTATCTTGAATGAATTGTAATCGATGTTTGAATAAATGATGTTCCATTTTTAATTCTTTAATTTCAGACTTGATTGTTTTAATTTCTGTTTGTAAATCTTGAACAGTTATATTTTTATTTTTAGATTTATTAAATGTTTGTAAGGCTTCTGTTAAACAGATTTTTTGAGAACTTTTATTATGTTGATTTGTTTCTTTGTGATTATCAGTTATTATCTTTTTATATTTTTTCATGTATTCTATTCTTTCATCAGGATTTTCTAATTTACTAAGTAATTCTAAAATTATATCTTCATCTTCTGTAGAATTAGTTAAGACACTAAGTGATTGATTACAACAGGTATCTAGACAACAAGCATCTAAACATCCTAAAGTAATTTTAGGGTTATCTGTGTCACTAGTGGACTCAGTGTAAATACTTGATTCGTCAGAACTTGATTCAGTGTAAATATTGTTTTCACTATGTTCACTATCTGTGTTGTGTATTCCTAAAACATTGATTAAATTTTGTTTTTGATCATCTGAGATCTCTAATTGTTTGATTGTTTGTTTGGCTTTGCAGTTATTAGCAAAATGACCAAATTTATAACATTTGAAGCATTTGATTTTAGTATTATCCTTTGAATCTTTTTTAGGTTTATTTGATTTATAGAATTTATCAGGATTGGGTTTATTATACTTATGAGTTGAATATTTAGTGTGTCTAAAAGTTTTCCTAGATGATTTATTTTTTATTTTGTTTTGCCTAGAGGGTGCTATAGTAGATAGACCATATTGTTGACAAAAGTTTCCTAATTCGTATTTAGTTTTCTTTTTATCATTATTTAATTGATTAGCTATTTTCATATCAGTGCACATTTTTAATCCTTCTTTTTTGATTATTGAGACTATATCTCCATAAGTTAATGAATCGTAGTCTATGTGACCACTATCATTACTTAGAACATTTCTGATTTTTCTAGCAAATAACTGGGGTAGACCATTAATAAATTTTTCTTTCCAAAAGGGTTGATTACTATCGTCTCTCATCATGATTCCTGTGGTAAAGGTTTGTACATACCATTCGAAATCACTAGGAGTTGGACAGTGTAAATTGGTTAACTGACTATGAATTCTTTCTGTGACAGCTGTAGGGGTTCCTATAAAGTGTCTAATTATTGTGGCTAACAAGGTATTGACACCATCTGGGACACCTTGACCTATTGATTCGTCAAATATGGGGAATCCTTCTTCATCTAATTTGACTGCGTGAATAATTTCTGATTTAGATTGATCTGTTAAGTGTTTTTCCCACCAGTAGTGTAAAGTACCGGTAAAACCTGTGACTAATAATTCAACAATTTCAGGTTGGGGAAGGTTTTGATTAGTAAAATAACTATTAGCAACCATGGACATGTGATGTAATTTGTTTAATATTTCTTGTTCTTTTAATCCATCTATATTCCATTCGTATAGTTTATCAGAACTGACAGAGAATTGATTTTTAGAAGTTGATTCTTGAAATTCAGGGGGTAATGGTTTATTATTCCATTGTTTAAAGACATTAAATCGTGGTTTTTGATTTTTAAGTCTATTAATATGATTATCGAATGAAGATTTATTTGATTCTGTATCAGATGAAGATTTATTGTTGATGGTAGCAAGATTTGAAGAAGAGGCTTCAGTTTTGGAACTGGAAGTTTTTAATTGTAATTCTTTTAAGAGTTGACTTAGGTGATTAGTTTTATTTGGAAGGGTTGGAACTTTTGTAATATCTGGAAATTTTATTAGTGGTTGAGGTTTAATTTCTTCTTTAGAGGAATTATCGATTTTGGTTTCTATTTTATCTAATTGTTTACCTATAGTAATAAGACTTTGATTTGTATAATTATTTTGTTCAATTACTTTTCTAGTTTCATTAATTAAATCGTTACTTTCATTGGTGGAAGTTTTAAAAGGTGAAGCTATGACTTGATTATTTAAATGGGGAATGATTATTTTCTCAACTGGAGGATGACTAGACAGGACTGTGGATTTATCTGATTTAATCCATTTTTCTTTTGTTAAAGTTTTTAAATTGTTTAAATGATAATAGAATTTTTCAAGAAAATCGAAAAATTTGATGTCAAATTTGAGTTGTAACATTGTTTGTTTCCAAGTTTGCCAAATTTCTTCTTTTTGTTCTCTAGTGTGTGATTGTCTATATTTGATTAATTTATCGTGATTTTTATCGAACATCATTTCTTGATTTAATTGTTTCCAGTGTGGTTTAAAGGGTGTATCTAATGTGTTTAATTGGGGATCTATGAAATCTGAGGCTGTGGGTGACTGTGTTGATTGGATTTCTTCATCATTGTAACGAGGTTGACTAACTTGTCTAGTGTGGTGAATTGATTTTAATCTAAGATTTTTAAGTTCATTTTCTAATCGTAATTTGTGTAGCTGTTGTTCTAATTCCTGAATTTTAATTCTTTGTAAATCTTTTTCTATTTCATGATCTCTTCGAGATATACTATCAGAAGAGATTGACTCAATGATTGGTTGATTAAGGGATCTTCTGGAGGAGGTTTCTCCTAAGGGTTGATTAGATCTGGGTTATCTGCACAAGTTTTTTCTTTAGAAGATTTTTCTCCCAAGAGTTTTTTACTACTGAAGACAGAGAGAGCTTAGAGAGTTTCTGGCAGATTTCTCCTCTTTTCTCAATCTTCTTCTATCCCAAAAAACTCTGTAATCAATTTATTTATTCTGAGTATATTCTGAGTGTTGAGTGCTTGTAACACTTTGGTTCTTCGTAATCAAGTAAGCATTCATACATTTCATTTTCATTATTTTCAATTATTTATTTTAAGCATTTGTTTTAATCATTCAATTCATATTGCTTGGCTGGTTATACCGCTTTCAATATTTTCATTTAATTATTTTAATCATTTATTTATTTTCATCTCATTATACTTGGCTGGCTTTGCCGCCTTTAACTTTTGTCATTTTCATTTCCTTCCGCTTAATCTTATTCTACTCTGTTCTTATCTTTGTTCTTCTTGTTGTATACTCTACTCTATCTCCCCTGTTGGTATATATATATATATATATATTTTTTTTTTTTTTCAAATCCATTAAATAAATTTTTTTTTCAAATCCATTAAATCAATCTTCACCAAACAATATAAAAATTCTTACATAATTAAAATCACAAAAATGCATTACTTATGCACCAAAATTTCAACATTTAAATCAACAATAAACTCAATAAAATTTAAATCATAATTTCATCCAATTAACCTTTTCCACAATAATTCAATTCCATGAATAAGTAAATAATCAAACAAATAATATATTTTTGTGATCACGGTAATTTAACACAATTAATTCCTCAACCTTCAGATCAATTCACAACAAATATCATTTAATCCACATATAATTTCACAACTTCACATATAAATAAGTATACAAAAATATATTTTAATAGATACCATAACCTCATAGTAAAATTAACAATAATTTAATAGCGGCTTAAAACTACAACTTCCTAAACTTTCAAAAATATTATTTCAAAGCCATACTTATTCAATTCAACATGCATCTGGCATCTCCAATATAAATCATTATTTAAATACTACATATATATATTTTTCAGACAACCATAGTAAAATAATAATATTTTATGTAAAAATGGCATCTTTCAAAGTACTCTATCATAATTTACAAATGAAGTACCTATAAGAAGCTAAAGAGATGAGGAATATGTTATCGACTTCCGTTGAGCTCAATTCGACCGGCAGTGATGGGAAAAATGGATGGAAAGTTTTGGCCAAATGGACCTTAGAATTGAGCTCAGAGGATCCGAAAATATTAGAAAGAAGTATCAATTTGGCCAGGTGATGACCGGACCGCCGGAAAACCAAATTTACTATCACCGATGATGGAGGCCTGAGGCCGCATCCGGCGACGATCAGCCTTGTCCTTCTGGCTATTGGCTGGGTTTTCCACCGGCTTTCCATCTATCTGGCACATGTAGCTTTCCAGCAGCTGGAACCCACGAAATCGGGAAGGACCCGAGAGGAGAAAAGAAAGGAAGAAGGAAAGGAGAGGGAGAAGAAGGAAGAAGGAGAAGAAACGAGTCCCCCTCCCCTGTCTTTTTACCCCCCACGTGGGGAAAGAAAGAAAAATAAAGAAAAAGAAAAAGAAAATTAAAAAAAATATAAATAAATAAACAAATAATATTATAATAGTATAATATATAAAATAATAACAAAAATAATATAATATATCATTTACTTGTGTCTGACATGTGGCATTTTTTCATCGTGAGACTCGGCATCATTACTAAGTTACGCATTGCATATACTGTTCATATGTTAAAAAAATAATATTAAAATAATACGGTATTTGAAAAACTTTACAGATCCATAACTGTAAAACTACATGTCCGAATCGGATGTACCGCTAGTCTACAAAGTCGTATCGACGAGTACTCCAACCCATGTATGAGTCAAAAATCAATTTCACAAAAATAAAAAGTCAACTTGAACACCCTTGGACAGTTCAGATATCAATTTGTTTTGCTCATAACTTTCAAACCGTAGCTCCTTTTTCGACGTGCTACTAGTCTACGAACTCATGTCTATGTGTACTTTATAATGGTGTCTCGGTCAACCTAGAATTCTTGCTGAATCAAAAAGTCAAAGTTTGACCCTTCTCTGTCAATGACGGTCAAACCCCGATCAACCTTGGTTAACATGAGAAAATTTTGGCTTACTTCGGGATGGGGTGTTACAATTAGGTTATAGTTGTAGACTTATATTGTAGTTGTATGGTTTTATGTTGTATTATTTCACTTATATTGTAGTTGTATGGTTTTATGTTGTATTGTAGTTAATACTAATAGTTAGTTTATTTGGTATTTTTGCTAGGTAAATGTATGCCAAAATTATTTAATTTAGATAATAGCTTGAAAAAGATATTTAATTCAAAATATAATACATGAATATGATTGAAGATTAATAATTAAAAAGGTCTAAAAAAATTTTATACAACTTTGAGCCCAATGTATACAATTTTTATCTCAAAATAGCAAAAATAAAAAATTTGGGCCAAGGCCCAATATGAGGCCCAAACCGTTGACCCAACCCAAACCGAACAATGACCATTGGTTTAGTTCAGTTTCGGATGGAACGTGATGGTCGGTTCGGTTCGGTTTCGTACCCAACCTAAACCGAGTTGGTCGGTTCGGTTTAAAAAAGCCCATAAAACCGAACCAACCCACACCGAGCTCACCCCTAATCTTAACCCTTGTTGAGGCCCTAGGCAAAAATAACAATTAATTTTAATTTTTTTTGTCAATCTCTTTTTATTTTTTCATTTTAAGATGGAAAATTGCTCCGTTCTTCTATTAAAAAAAATGAGAATATAACTCTTTTGGGAAAGAGAAAGAGAGAAGGAGGGAAAAAAAAAAAAAAAAGGAATGCACAACCAAAATTAAATTAAATTGTCATGAGACATGTATATCTCAAAATCCAATCTTCCATCTTATATTAAGTATGATGGAACTACAATAAGGCTTGGGGGCTTTTTAATTTCTTTTGAAAATATTTATATCTATCATATAAAATTAAGCATATTATTTAATAAGGTGCCCCAAAATTGTATCACTTTCTTTTTGAACTTATTATCTCTTTAAAGCTAATTAGTTCTCAATCATTTATTTTTAACCTTATAATCAAGTCTATAATTTTTTTTTAACCTTAATTGAGTCTATAATTTTTTTTTTCCTTTGATAAAGTTTATAAGTTCTTAAAATATCTAAGTTATTATTACAGCTAAGTTATCGATTTAACAATACTTGTTTTTTTGCCTTAATCAAGTTTAGAAATCAAATTTTTTTGCCTTGATTAAGTGTATAAATTCTTAGATATCTAATATAAGTTATTGTTAATTAGTTATTTTATTTATAAATTTTGCCTTACCAATATCAAATTCTTGTATATTATATGTATTATCTTTTTAACCTAACCTAATCAATCAAAAGTTTTTATATGTCCAAATAAAAATTGAAACCTCTTCTCCCACCATAATACTGTTCTATAAGAAAATGGAGTCCGTTTCTCATACTCAATGACCTTTTTTTTTTTTTTTTTCAATTGTTTATATTAAGGAGACGAAGTAAGTTTTTTTTTTTTTTTTTTTCTATATTCATTTTTTATTCACAAACTTAATCATGATATGTTTTGTTTAGTTTATAATTTAAAGTTTGTATAATTTAATGCACAGATCAATTTGATCATTAACATATGACAAATAGTAAAAAACTACTTTTGGATTTGGGTACATAATAAAAAAATAATTGAATGTTAATTCAATTATATATATCTTTAAGATTTGAAATAGCTTGAAGTTAAAGATTTAAAATATCAAACTTATAGTTAAATTTTTGGCCCCTACCTATGCAATCCAGGTTCCGTCCTGATGGGTTGGTTTTTTGAGTATGTGGATTCAAATTTGGACGCTGGAGCAGGTCGTATTTTGTTGTCATATAGACATTGATTTCTTAAAATTCTCATTATGAAGCTCCACGATTTGTAATAACGGACGCACACGGGATTCATTTTCGTTTCTCTCTTATTCTCGTGCTTCATCAGAAATCCTCCGTATTTCAAGTATGAGAACAATTGGAGGGTAAACAAAATTATTATTTGCAGTACAAATTAATTAGTAATTACTGAGCTGTATATCATCTGATCCTACATTTATCACGATTTGACTCAGCATGATCTAAATTTGGGATTATATTATATAATTTGCCCCTTCAAAACAAATCTATTAACATACAGAGCATGTCAAAATTCAAAAGTCCTTTATTTTGATTATATTCTTTGTTCTATAAGCAGAGTATTGTCCGGCGTCCGCCAGCTTCATGTTCCAAAAAAAAAAAAAAAAAAAAAAAAAAGATCAAATTGATTGACTATTTATGTATCAAAAGGATTCTTGAAAGCAGTACGTAGAAGATCAAAGTAGAGTGGAAACTGCGCGGCGGCGAAAATAGATACCGGAAGGCATGTCATGGCATAGACGGGAAACACAGCGTATTTGAGTTTATGTTCAACGAGCAAAAAATGTCCGGCACAAAAACAAACGAGCATGGAGCCAATGGAGAGGACAAGCGATGTTAAGCCAAGCAAAAGCTTACAGGGCAGGTTCTTATTGAAATCTTTCTCTAAGAATCGGGAGGTGATGATTGACAGGAACATGACCAAGGCAGCGAGTGAGAAGCAGAGGGCGATGAGATGGAGAAGATTGGGAAGGCTGGTCGATTTTCAAAGGTGGGTTTGCCACTTTCGCTATGAGTACCTCCTGGGATGGATGCGGAGGTGGCAAAAGCCACGCCGGCGATTAGTGCAGCCACCACAGAGCAAGATTCAGAGGTTTTGATCAGCCATTCTCGGCCTTCTTTCACCAGATTCTTGTGTGTACTCGAGAATACTTGGTCTGGGGTCTGGTGCTTCTTGTTACGGCGGAAAATGATGCCAGGTGGTAGAGACTCTCTCACAAACTGCATGCAACATTGCATGATCTCAATATTAATATTGATAATATTGCATGCTCTCAATGTTCATATTGATATTGATATTGATAATGATACTATGAGGATGCGAAATTAATTAATTAATTTATAATTTAATTAACTACCTTAAACCATTTGATTTCCCATTGCAATTGGGAAGCAACCCCAGGAATGGGCCAGAGTTTATCTTCTTTATAAATTGCTGCGGCATGCAATACGCTGTTGAAGTTTGAATCCACTTTTCGAACTATACTCTCAGTAAGGACATTTTTCTTTATCAACAGATTATATAGGTCGACTTGCCTGTTCTCAGCTGCCAATATCACAATGTTCTTATTGTCTGCGTCCCTATCTTGTATGGCCACCGGATAAACTTCCAGCACTTTCTCAACTATCTCCGTCACCCCATTTTTTGCCGCTATTAATAAGATGCTGTCTGCTTTTATCTTTTTTGTGCTTTGATTTGCCTCCACAGCTGCACAACGCCAATATAATATTGAATATATATATATATATATATAATGTAATTTTTCCAGTAGACTTGCACATCCATTATATAATAATAGGAATAGGATAGATGTACCCATATTATTAATCAATAAGTAATTTAATTACCTTCATTCCCATCCTCGTGGTCGTGCAGGAAGCTCCCTATCGTCGAGGATTGTACTTCTTCCGTATCCGCTTCGGCTTCTACGTATTTGTATATGGATATAGATTTAGAACGTTTGAAGAGTTCATCCAGGATTTGAACTGACCATATATGCTTCTGTTTCAGTTCCTTTAGCTCATGTAAAAATTTTATTATCCTTTTCGATCCTTTCGAACATAAATAAATATTAATTAGTCATGGAGAAAAAGAAATTACCAAGATATATGTAAATATATACATGATACATGTATACATTTTAATAAATACATACCCAGTCCAAGACCGCAGTCCAACATAAAATACAGGCCATGCCTTTCAGCGCTAGGAATTCTTGTCTGGGACTCTACATCAGCTGTTGAGAATCCTTGTTCATTTTTAAATTTGCTGTTCACTGGTGGAAAACAGAACTTTAATTCCAGCTTGGTTTTATGGGACAACATATATAGAAGATTGGTTTTATGGGACTATATAGCACATCCCAAATGGATTTTGGATAATTTGGATCATCTGGCATATATTAACCATAAAATTCCATCTGTCTTTCTAACTATTTTTACTAGGATAGAAGATATTGATCTTTCTAATTGGTTAATGCCAACTGAGTTTAAAATCCATTTAAATGAAAATGAATGTGCAAATTCTATTTATTTATTTATTTTTTTGAAAAGAATGCAGTATTAAATTTATTTTTCATTTACTACACAGTATAAAAAATAAGGTTTGATTAGTGATAAGCTCTAATTTAGTTAAATTAATAATAAGCTACTCATCAAGTAAAATTTGCTCAATTGGTATAACCCTCATACCAACGTTTTATGGTGCCGTGATTTGAAGACATTTTTTTTTTTCATTTGTGAATGATTAAAAAATATTAATTTGCTATAAAATTTGTTAAGCATCTTAATTAATTATAAAATTAAAAAAATGAACATAATTTTAAATTGCATATATTGGTTTTTGGTGTTTTTTTTTTTTTTTTTTTCCCTCTCTCTCTCAATGTTCATAGTCAATTGAGATGCTACCCAATTTCATAGAGAAAAAGCAAAACAAAAAATGTCCCATTTTACCAAATGGCAACAATTGAGGTTTTATGCCTCCTGAAGACCCAAAAGCGGCGCGGGGGGGTGGTGGAGAGAGAGAGAGAGAGAGGTGTTCCAAATCCAATGTTGTAGAATTAGAATATATATATAATACGCAATATATGTACATACGTACTTTTAAGTTAGAGTTAAAGATTCAAAATTTACTTATAGTTTTGAACGCCATTCTTTCTATCATCAGAGTGGGGATTTGAAGGATCAAGCTTGAGCTCATCCACAACTATACCTTCCAGATTTAAAACCAATTATATATAGATCAACACCGAAGAACTACGATAAATATATATATATATATATATATATATGTATATATGTATGTAACAGCCCAGACCACACACCACCTTATAAGGCGTTCGCATACGATATTGTCCTCTTTGGGCTTGGGGAATGGTTTTGTCAAAACGCATCGTAAGGGAAAGATATACACACCACCTTATAAGGCGTGTTTCGTTTTCCTTTCCAATCGACGTGGGAATTCACAATCCTCTTATAATGTGTGTTTCGTTCTCCTTTCCAACCGATGTGGGACTTCACAATCCTCCCCCCTTGGAGCCCAGCGTCCTCGCTGGCACACCTATTCGGGTACTGGCTCTGATACCAACTGTAACAGCCCAGACCACCCGCATACGATATTGTCCTCTTTGGGACTGGAGAATCCTCTTACAACCCAGCCCTCAAGGTTTCGTCAAAACGTGTTGCAAGGGAAAGGTATCCACACCATCTTATAAGGCGTGTTTCGTTCTCCTTTCTAACCGATATAGGATTTCACATGTATATGTATATATATATATATATATCTGTGTGTGTGTGTATTTAAGAGCTATAGCTAGCTTGTTTACTTACATTTATAGATGAGTCCCTTCCATAATCCAAGCTTACTACCACTTTTGAAGGCAGATGAGTGAGAGGCCAAAAAATGGATCGGAGTTAATCCCTTGTTATTCACGGAATTAACAAGATCCTCGTACATGTGAATTATAAGGTATCCCAAATCTGTGAACATATTTAAAAAATTAAAATAAAAAAAACTGTGAAAATATGAATTAATCAATCAAGTGCATGCTCAATATAATTAATTAAGATACTATATAAATGAATAATTGAACTAATTAATGCTGACCAAAGTGCTCCCTACGGATTGCAGCATGCAGGATAGTTGTACCATCTCGGTCTCTCTTGGCATAAGAATAGCAACTAGCCATAGACTCGGAAGATAAGCATAGGGAATGAAGGTACGAGAAAGCATCCTTCTTTCCATTTAGAACTGCAATGTATAGAGGAGTCTTAGACCTATTGGTTTTGACGCCGATCAGCTGTGGATAATCCTTGGCAATGCACTTACACATACCTACGCTCCCCACAGATGCTGCATGATGAAGAGCTGTATAGCCTGCGTCATTTTGAACTCCAAGTGCTTCTCTGTCTTCTTTCATTATCACTTTTACAAGTTTTGAAACAATCTCTTTTTCGTTTTGTATCACTGCCGCATGCAAAGCTGTCCTGCCCGTCTGTGTGATTCTCGCTTTGTGAGTGCTTGGATCGTTCTCATATATTTTCACTACTTCTTCCCATTTTCCTCGCAGTGTCATTTCAAACAATTTTTCCAAATTTTCCAAAATTTCCAAACTTTCCAAACTTTCAATCTCCACTACCAAAGACGACGACGACATTATTGACATTCAAGGATAATATTCAAAACCCCTGAACGATAATAATTAGTATTGGTCTTCTAAGTTTTATCCTGATCCATCGGTCGTTTTTGTTATCTCTGTTTATATGTGGAATAAAGAACCCTTTACCTACTTTATTCCAATGGCAGAAACTGTCTCTTATACTCTTTCATAAAACAACGATCATTAGTTTATTCTGATGTTATTCTGTTCGGGAACACTGGCGGGGCTCTGTTTATAGTACAGAAGAATAATTAATTAATTAAGTACTTTTGAGACTCTTTAAAAAGGCTTTGATATACGGAGACAACCTAGGGGCAACCTCCATTCGTTATTCAAATAATCTAAATGATTTTAAAAATGAAAAAAAAAAAAAAGAGAAAAAAAAGAGCGAAACCCAAAGAATGTTGCGTGTGTATTCTTACTACTAGTCCATCAAATTTGAATCCAAGTACTCAAAAAACCAACCTATGGGTATACTTGTTCACAATATAATTAATAAGGTTGGATTTTCAGCTACAAATTTGTTTCATGACAATTTAATTTAATTTGTTGGTTGTGCATTGTCTTTTGAGAGTTTCCAAGAGAACTCTCTTTCTCTTTTTCTTTATTACATTCTCACTTTTCTAAAGAGAAGGACGGAGTATTTTTATTTCTTCTTTCAAAACAGCGACATAACATTTACTTTACGTAAATGAGAATGGAAGTTGCTGGTTCTCTTTAATTTCCTTGTTGATTAATATATTGTTATCCAAATCTTCGCTCTCAATTATATGGTATCCTAATTTCCTTTACAAATTAAGGTTTTGAAGGCACCACACTAGATTCTAGATGTCCCGCATGTACGTCTAGGTAGTCTAACTGCTGCAGTGCGAAAGCCTAAACGATAATAAAATCTCACAAACACATACAATGATAATCTAAATATGTTGATTTGCTCATAAATAACTCTAATTTAGAAATTAAGGTCTAGTTAATTCCGTAGAATAAACAACTCTCCATTACAATCACTAATACCATGTATTTATAGGCATCAAAAATAAAAATCTAGTACACAAATTAAGAATTACCAAAAATAACAAATGACTAAAATCCCCTAATTAAAAAGATTCCTAAACAAATATGGAAATAAAACATTAAATCCCCTTATTTGCAAAATGAAAACTAAATTAATTAATTATTTCCAGATTTAGAATGCTCAAATTTCTTTATATATGGGCTGCATCAATGTGTGAATCCTAGCTGTACATTCTATTGTACCTACTGGCAAATATGTATACACATTTATATTATCAGCATCATCACGGAAAAGAATAATGTTGTTAACTTTGCAAAAGAAGAACAGTGGTGTGAAATGAAAACGAGTAGTTTTGCTTTGTTGCTGTATCTTTTGCTTTTGACATGTGCTTCTCGTTTTCAGTCCGTTATATATATATATATATAACTAACTGAAATCCCGTTTCTGTTTTTGTTTTTAGTTTTAAGTTTAGTTTAGTTTTTATTTTTATTTAGATTTTATTTTATTTTATTATTATTTCTTTTTTGCGTTAATCATCAAATTATGCAAGTGTCTCAAATTGTTAACGTTAAAACCAAAATCCTTGGATATTAATTATACGACCCAAGGTCTCCAGCTTTTTTCAGTTTTATTATAATAATATCTTTTTTTTGTCCTTTCCTTTTTCTTGTTTTGTTTTTGCTTTGGTTGCTCATAATTATATATACATATATATATATATATATATGTATATGTAGAGATATATGCATGTGGAGTTAAAAATAATCATATATAGAATTAACCTTGTGAGTATTTAATTATATTTTTGGATGCAAGAGTTCGTTTTCCTCTTGGTGTCTATATTTTTTTTTCCCCATAAAAACAAAATTATATATTTTTTTAATGGAATATATGTTCTTCTTCTAAATTAAAAAAATTCCGCAAGGTTTAAGATCTTGTTTTGGAATATTGATAAAATTAGTGAGAATATTGTCAACTGTAACTGGAATTGTTGGGAACTATGTAAATGATAAAAAAAGAAAAAAGAAGAAAAAAAGAGACAGTGAGAATTGATCTGGTTTTTCTGGAAATGTAAAAATTGCTCTATGTCTTTTCTATGTTTAGATAATTATTAGGAGATCAACAATGTAAGTTTAGATAATCAATTCTCAAATTTGGATTAATTTTTTCCACCTATATTGTATATGTGCCATTTTGAGAATTTTTAGACAGGCATCTTAATCCTTGCTGAGGACCTAAGCAAAAATAACAATAAATTTTTAAAATAAATTTAATATTTTTTGTCTATCTATTCTTATTTTTTCATTTTAAGGTTTAAGAATATCAATTAAATCTTTAAATTCATGTTTGATGATCAAATTTTTTTCAACCCAAAAGCAACCATGGAAGAGCACTAAAAATGGATTGATTAGTTCTAAACTATTTAAAAAAAAAAAAGTGTTCTATACCATGAAGTACAACAAAAACTTGTAAACAACTACAAACATGAATTCATCCAAAAAAATAAAAAATAAATAAAATAAGAAAGATAATGAGAATGAACAATGAATATAAATTTATTAAATAAGTAATAACAAATAGGATCACGTTTCTTTGTGGCCTTTTGGATCAAAATGTGTAAATTATATAATAAAATTTAATAACTTTTAGATGTGAAATATGAGTAAAAGAAAACAAAGAGAGTGAAAGGAGATGAAAAACTCATTAATATGGAGGATTTTTTAAATATATATATATCTATTATTATGAAATTAATTGATTTGTATATGTCTTGCTAATTAATTAGGATATAGTTTATTTTTCTCCATTAAGTCATTAATTTATGTTGAAAGGTCAAAGAGGATAAAATTCGTGCAAGAGTTAAAAGGAACTGAAAAAGAAGCATAAATGGTCATTTCAAGTGATGAATGAACTCTTCGTATGTCAGGATCCGTCCGAAATCCTTCACCGGAATCCTAGACAAGTCCTGATCCCAAGGAAACCTTACCGGACCCTCCAATGGAAAATCCGGTAGAACCTCCCCTAAGGGTTGGACTTACCACAAATTTCCCTGCACTGAAAACACACTCCTAAATGCACCACCTTATTCCTCCCACTTTACTACAAAATATTATCATAAATTTCAACATTTCAAAATAACAATAGGGAATCATTACAATAATTAAGGAAATATATCCCACGGTATACGGAGCATCATAAGATACAATTAAGTATGAAAGTTATACAACAAAGTAGAAAGAAAATTACATAGTAAGAAACGAAGGAAAGAAGACTTCTCGAAGTTCCAGAAACAATCAAACTATCAAGCTCTCCCTGATCGAACAATGTCTACCATCTGAGTCTAAGGGAATAAAATTTGAAAACATGAGATGCTAATCATCTCAGTGAGCGATCCAGTCTACTAACTACTAATAATCAAGTAATTTAATAATAAGCAAATGAATAAATAATTATTAAATAAATAAATACATGAATGGTTTAGTAATAATGGTTGAAAACAATTTTTCTCTCAAAACTCTTACGGTCACTCAGTTGGAAATGTTCCCTTTTTAGAACGTTTTCACAAAACCCGATGTTTTATGCCCAAGATTCAGAAAAATAATTATTCGAATAATTTACAAATACAACACAACAAATTAAAAATCCAAAATTAGAATGAGAATAATAATAGAAATGAAAATGACTTGTGTAACAATGGAACACCCCGTCCCGAAGTACATCGGAATTTCTCAAATTTGACCAAGGTTGACAGGGTTTGACCGTCTTTGACCGAGAAGGGATCAAATGTTGACTTTTTGTTCCTAATTAAATTTCACATTGACTGAGGTACCGTTATGAAGTACATGTTGTTTCGAGTCCATAGACTAGTAGCACGTTGAAAATGGAGCTACAGATTGAAAGTTATGAGCCAAACAAGTTGAGGTCCAAACTGTAACACCCCGACCCAAACCACACTGGAATTCGTGCACGTTGACCGAGGTTGACCATTGACCGAGTGGGTCAAAAGTTGACTTTTTGTTCCAGTTGAAATTTATAGTTGACCATGGTACCGTGGCAAAGTGCATGATGCCCCGAGTTCGTAGACTAGTAGCACGTCGAAAACGGAGCTACGGTTTGAAAGTTATGGGCAAAACAAGTCGAGGTGCAAACTGTCTAAAAGGTGCCGGGAGTTGACTTTTTATTGTTGTGTAATTTTGTTTTGACTTTTGTATGGTTGAAAAGTACTCGTCGATACGAGGTTATAGACTAGCGGCACGCTTAAATTGGACATCTGGTTAAAAAGTCATAGATGTTTGAAGTTCGCTGGATACCGTAATATTTTATTATATATGGTTTAAGTGCACAGTAATGCCACGTGTCGTCACCTGATTGGTCCACGTCGGTGAACAGTGTCACCCACGGTGGCTTTTATTTGGCAAAAACGCCGGGGAGGAGAGAGAAAGAGAGAGAGAGAGAGAAACGATTGGCCGCCGAAAATTGTCCAATTTTTCAGCCAATCCTTGCTAGATGCGTCGGCCAGACGGGAGCACCTTCCCATTTCCGGCCGAACCCTGAAATTTCATGACCGCTGGTCGCCGGATGCGCCCAGACCGAGTCGGCGAAGCTCGACGGCGATTTTTCCCCTCCACTGCCGGCCACCGCCGTTGACCCATTTCAGGCCACTTTTAAGCCACACGCGCCTGACCGGTCCCTCACCCGTGGCAATTCCAGCCTACCCACCAAATTTCACGGCCACCGGACCTCCGACGCGCCGGGATCAGAGCATTTTCCTGCGAGGCGCCGAAAATCTTCAAACCCCGATCTCTCCACCGTCCGGCCTCCGTTTGCCTCACCGCCGGTCCCGTTGGAATCCTCTCCCCTCGATCTACAAAACCCCCAAAAATCTCAGCCAACGGCCACCGCACGTGCCGCCGCCGGCGATTGTTGCCGGTGACCGCGGCGGCTCGCCGGAAGTTACTGTTCCGGCGAGTACCCAGTTGCACCGCTGGTCCTTGTCCACTGATTCCGACCTCCTGAATCCAAATTCGGCATCCTTTTCCCCCAATTCGCGATGGTTTGGGAGAATTAAGGAGTCGAATCCCAAAAGTTTTCCGGCGAGATTTTGGCCACCTCGGGTCCGATCTTCGGGAAGTAAGATCGAATCCGTGATCCTCATCACTCAGGCTTCGATTCGGTATATCACTCGTAATTTTTAGTTGTTGTTTGTGTTCGCTCCCAGAGTACCCATTTGGGAGTTACCTGATTAAAATATTAATATATTTGGTTGGTGTATTGTGGCTGTTTTAGGTGCGCGTGCGATTAGTGGAGTCGATCCTGCGGAAGATCTTAGCTGATATACGCGCTTAAGGTGAGTGACCCACCTTTAAAAATATTTTGGGCAATTAATTATATTTAATTGGTGTTTAATTGATATTTGAATTATGCTCATATGGTGCAATTTAATTTTTATTTTATTTTATTGTGATTTTAATTTATTTATTATGCATGAATATTTCAGTAATAATCGTATGTGGTTTTAATGTTATTTTTGGGCATAATTGGTTTAAATATTTTATGAAAATATTTGTTTAAAGTGGTGGTTTAATTTTTATAATTATGCCCGTGGTTTATTATTTGTTGAACCTCGTATTACGAGAAAATTATGGTTTTACTGTTATCGATGTTTTCGTACCGGGTTGTTAAATGAAAATATGTGGGATGGTAAATGTGAAAATTGGTATACTTCCCACGGTAATTTTTGGAAAGAACGGTACGGTTATAATTGATTTAAAAATTATTTTTAGATGCATTCATACAGTATTGGTGTTCTGGTGTATGTATATGTGGTTAGCGCGCAAGTATTATGTCTCCCGTGAGTTGCCATTGGACCGTGGGCAGGCAAGTTTGATATTGGCCACAGCCGTCCCCCTCCTTGGCCGGGATGATGGTTTCAGCAGCGGTACTGTCGGGATGCCGAAGTGCCGTTTGCAAGTTTCTCTCTTTAATCTCCCCGCCAGTCGGTGCTCGGGACGCTGGGTATCGGAGGGCATCACCAGTATATGGTGTGGTGCGTCAAGTGTAAATTTTCAGACAAAATTTCAAAACCTAAAGTGTTCAAAAATTATTTATTATATGTATTTACATTTGGGGTATTTATTTATTTAATTATTGTTTATCAAATTGTTTGATCCCTTAGTTTTCGGGGAAATACGAATATCGGGTTTTGTGAAAATGTTTTAAAAAGGGAATATTTCCAACGGAGTGATTGGTGAGAGTTTTGAAAGAAATTATTATTTCCAACTGTTATTATTTATTTACCTATTTAATTGCCGGTATTAATTAAATTCCCTTATTTGTTATATTATTATTATTAAATGTGTTCAGTAGCTAGGGTCGCTCACTGAGATGATTAGCATCTCACGTTTTTAAATTCCATTCCCTTAGGTCCAAGGGGTGGTAGGCGTTCTTCCGGAGCGAACCAATTCTTCGTCGCTATCGTAGTTCGAGAAGTACCTTTGTACTTGTTCAATTCAGTTGTAATATTTTTTTCATCTTTGTTGTATTTTCTATTGAATAGTACTTCATGAAGCTCTGTATACTATTCTGGACACTTATGTTTTATTTATGCACTGGATTATTGTTATTCCTGTGAAGTGCTTTAAAATTATGGAATCAATTTGTAGTATTGTGGGAGGAATAAGGGGATGAATATAGAAGTGTGTTTTCAGTGCAGGTAATTTTTGGTAAGTCCTACCCTTAGGGGAGGTGCTGTCGGATTTTCCGTTGAAAGGTTCGGTGGTATTTCCCTGGGATCAGAGCTTGTCTAGGGTTCCGGGGAGGAATTCTGGACGGGTCCTGACACAAACTGTCCAAGGGGTGCCCAAGTTGACATTTTATTCATGCAAGTTGAGCTTTGACTCATGCATGGTTGTGAAGTACTCATCGATATGAGTTCATAGACTAGTGGCACGCTTAAATTGAACATCTGGTTAAAAAGTTATGGACATGTAAATTTTTCTGAATACCATAACATTTTAATATATTTTGACTTGAGTGAACAGTGTGTGCCACGTGTTGCATTTTCAGCCAATCCCATGAGTGAACAGTGTCACCCACGGGTGGCTTTTATTTTGGCTAAAATGCGTGAGCCGGGGGAGGAGAGAGAGAAAGAGAGAGCTAGAGAGAGAAACCAACTGACCATCGCCGCTTAGCCATTTTCCGGCCACCCTTTCCATACATGCGCCACCCCACCTTGAAGACCACCTGAAAACCAGCCGGCCAGCCAAAAATCAAGGCCAACTGACTGCCGACTAGCCCGGATAGAGGCTTTTTTCGGCGGCGGCGCCGATCACTTCAAAACCAAATTTCTCCCTATTCCAACCTCTGTTTGCCTCACGCCAGTCCCGTTGAGTCACCCATTCCCCGATCTACCTTCCCACCAAAAATCACGGCCAGTAGCCACCGGACGCACCGCCGGCGGTGGCGGATTTCGATGACCACGGCAGCTCGTCGGGAAATCGACTTTCCGGCGAGTTTCCAGTTGTACCGCCCCTCCTTTCCCACTAATTCCGACCCTCTGAACCCAAATCCAAGGTTTTTTTCCTCCAATTCGCAATGGATTGAGAGAATCGAGGACTTGAATTCTGAGAGCTTTCCGGTGATATCCCGGCCACCATGGGTCCGATCTCCAGGAGGTAAGCCTCAATCTGCGATCCTCATTCCATAAGCTTCGTTTTGGTATATTACTCATGAATTTTGGATAATGTTTGTATTAAACCCCTCGAGTACTGAGTATTATTTACCCGAATAAAATATTAATTTATTTGAGTTGTGCAATATTGTTGTTCTAGGAGCACGTGTGCGTCGTGGAATTGATCCCATGGAGGATCTTGGGTTAATTGCGTGCTCGAAGTGAATGACCCACCTTCAAACTTAATTTCGAGTGTTAAATTATATTTATTTTGTGATAATTAGATGTTGGATTTAATATTTATGTGTTAAATATTTAGAAACATTATATTTGAAATTTTGATGGCACAATTTGAATAAATTGAAATGTATATGTGCATTAAATCATATATGATTTTTGACAAATTATGGAAATTTAGATTTTATGGAAATTTGATATTTAAAGGAATTGTGATTTTAATATTAATTGATTTATTATGGAATTTATTTGTGAGTTATTTTGATTAATAAAAATGCATTTATATGGATTTATGAATTTTGGAAATTTTATGGGATTTTAATGAAATTATTCCTATCTTGAATTTTAAGGATTTAAGGATATTATTTTAAAAATTATGCTTACGCATTTGAATATTGTGGATTGGAAAATTGGTGCATTTGAAAGTTGATGGATTTGAAACTGATAAAATTTATGCGATGAATTTATGAGGATAATTTATAAAGGAATTGTGGAAAATTTACGGATTTAATTGGATGGAATAAACCCGGTAGTATTTATGAGATTTTGAGATTTGAAAATAAAAATATTGATTTTATGATTTTTAGATGCACCATACACGTACTGGTGTTCTTTATACATGGATATGATTAGCACATAGGTGGATGTGATGAGTGCGCAGGTGGGTGTGAGTAGCATAAAGGTGATTTATGGGGTTGTCCTGTGGTTGCCATCGGATGAGGGTAGGCCGCCCCTCCATGGCCGGGACACCTGTTTGCAGCGGCGCGGTGGGACGCCACGCGACCGTATGCCGATTTCTCTCTTTAACCTCCTGTTTGGCGGTACCTTGGGACGCTGGGTATCGTTGGCGCCACTGGTATATAGTGGGTGCATCAAATGGTTTTTAAAACATGGATTTCAAAATAAATATTTTGAAATTGTATTTAAATTAAGAATATATTTAATGTTGTTTTTTATTAATTATTTCAAATGGAGATTTTAATTTGATTTAATTTTTCCTTTGCTTAATTGTTCAATAAATTAATTTATTTTAATTACTTAATTATTCCATGAATTGTTTAATGTGAGTTTTATTAATATTTCGATATTAATTGTTATGACATGGATTAACTATTTATTAATCATTACAAGTTATTTTTATTTCTATTTGTTTCATTATAAATTTTGGATCCTTGAATTTTCATGTTTTATTGGAAAATTATTGACTAATTGTTTCCCTTGGTTTTCGGGGCATAAAATATTGGGTTTTGTAAAACGTTTTAGAAAGGAAACTTTTCCAACTAAGCGAATCGTGAGGATTTTGAGAGAAAATATTATTTCCCATTAATTATTATTTATATATTTATTTATTTTTAATTAATCAAGTGTACTATAATTATTATTACTATTGTAATTGTATATTAGATTGGGTCACTCACTGAGATGATTAGCATCTCATATTTTTAAATTTCGTTCCCTTAGGTCCAAGTTAGTTGACGTTGATTGTCCGGGGGTGAACTTGACATCTCAGTTCATTGCCGAAAGTCCAAGAAGCATTTCCTTCTTTTTTCCTCTCCATCTTGTATTGCTTCATCTATCATTGAATTAATTTTATAATTATTTGTATAATGCTCTGTATATTGATTGGACACATATTTATTGAATTATATATTGATTTCCTATTGTTATTTTGGAGTACTGTAAATTTGTGGAAAACAATTGTAGTAAGATGGGAGGAATAAGGTGGTGTTTATAGAAGTGTGTTTTCAGTGTAGGAATTTGTGGTAAGTCCAACCCTTAGGGGAGGTTCTACCGGATTTTCCATTGGAAGGTCCGATAGGGTTTCCCTTGGATCAAGGCTTGTCTAGGGTTCCAGTGAGGAATTTTGGACGGGTCCTGACAAACAATCCTAAAAGAATAATAACATATCATCAACAGATAATACAAAGATATCCATGATAATAATATTTAAACAATTTAGAAAATAATCAAATAATTAGAATAACTCAATTAATTGAACAATTAAATAAAAGAATAATTTAATCAAAATAAAACACCCATTTGATATAAATGTTAAGAATATAATAAAATGAAGGAAAATATAATATATTAGAATGGATTTCAAAATACCCAAACAATTTGGATAATAATTTCGTAAAAGCATTTTTATAAAAAAATTGCGTAACCTTTAAATTCAATAATTAATGAAATACTATTAGATACATTTTATTAAAAATCAGGTCGTGAAAACCATTTGATGCACACACTATATACCAGTGGCGCCAACGGTACCCAGCGTCTCGAGGTACTACCAGACAGGAGATTAAAGAGAGAAACCGGCATATGATCGCGTGGCATCCCACTGTGCCACTGCAAACAGGCGTCCTGGCCATGGCGGGGGGTGGCTATAGCCGATATCAACTTGCCGACCCTCGGTCCGATGGCAACCATAAGACAACCCATAAATCACCTGCGCGCTACTCACACCCACCTGCGCGCTAATCATATCCATGTGTGCACTAATCATATCCACATATACAGAACACCGGTACGTGTGTGGTGCATCATAAAAATTCTAAAATCCATATAGTTTCAAATCCAAGAAAAAATTCAATCGGGTTTATTCCATTCAATTAAACCCGTAAATTTTTCCACAATTCCTTTATAATTCATTGTCACAAATCCATCGTATACTTTCCATCAATTTCAATCCATCCATGAATGTAACAATAATTAAAAATAAATATTACTTCAATTCCTCAAAATTCAAATATAATTGGATCTCACAATTTATCTGTCAGGACCCATCCAAAATTCCTCACCGGAACCCTAGACAAGCCCTGATCCCAGGGAAATACCATCGAACCTTCCAACGGAAAATCTGGCAGCACCTCCCCTAAGGGTAGGACTTACCAAAAATTACCTGCACTGAAAACACACTTCTATATTCATCCCATTTTTCCTCCCACAATACTACAAATTGATTTCACAAATTACAGCACTTCAAAAGAATAACAGTAACTCAGTGCATAAATAATACATAAATGTCCGGGACAGTATACAGAGTTTCATGAAGTACTACTAAGTATAGAATACAACATGGATGAAAGAAATATTACAATTTCAATAAATGAAGAACAGGATACTTCTCGAACTAAGACAGCGATGAAGATCAAGTCCACTCCGGATGAATACCGACAAACCTGGTACCTAGAGGAACGGAATTTAAAAATATGAGATGCTAATCATCTCAGTGAATGACCCTATCTACTATACAATTATAATACCACGATAATAAAGTAGATAAATAATAATTAATTGGAAATAATAATTTCTCTCAAAACCCTTACAATTCTCTCGGTTGGAAAAGTTCCCTTTTTAAAACCTTTTCACAAAACCCTTTATTCGTATTCCCCGAAAACCAAGACATCAATTTATTCAACTAAATATCAAATAAAATATAATAAGTCAAGCATCCAAAATTTATAATTAAAAGAAATTAATTTATTGAATAATTAAGTAAAAGGAAAATTAAACCAATTTAAAATCCCCATTCAAATAAATACCAAAAACAGCATTAATCATATTCTTAATTCCAATGCAATTTCAAAATATTTATTTTAAAATCCCAGTTCTAAAAATCACTTGATGCACCCACTATATACCAGTGGTGCCAACAGTACCCAGCGTCCCAAGGTACCGCCAGACAGGAGGTTATAGAGAGAAACCAGCATACGGTCGCGTGGCGTCCCACCGCGCCGCTGCAAACAGGTGTCCCGGCCATGGAGGGGCGGCCTACCCTCATCCGATGGCAACCATAGGACAACCCCATAAAATCACCTGCGCGTTACTCACACCCACCTGCGCGCTAATCACATCCGTATGCACACTAACCATATCACATATAAACAGAACACCAGTACGTGTATGGTGCATCTAAAAATTATAAAATCCACATATTTATTTTATATCTCAAATTTTCCATAACATACAGGGTTTATTCCATCCATTTAAATCCTGTAAATTTCCCACAATTCCTTTATAATCATCGTTTTAAATTCATCGCATAAATTCCATAATTTTCTAATCCAACAGCTTTCAAATGCACCAATTTAAATATTCAAATTTTTCCAATAGTATAAATATTTTTTAAATATAATAAATTAAATCACATAATATTCCAGGGGCATACTTATAAAAATTGAAGTCACCAACATAAACAAATATTTTCCTTGAAATATTTGAAAATCAAATCATGCCCAAAATAATGTTAAAACGACAAGAATTTCATATATAATTAAATTCCACAATTCTCAATACCATAAGATAATTTTCACATGGCATAAATTTATATAATGCATATTTTCTTTAATCAGAATAAATCCACCAATAATTTTCACAATAAATCAATTAAATATTTGACACATAGAATATAAACTTCAAATATTCAAATCACACCAAATATTCACAAATTTAATTCCTGAAATTAATTTGAAGGTGGGTCACTCACCTGGAGCACGCAATTAAACCACGATCCACTATAGGATCGATTCCACAATTCACACGTGCTCCTAAATTAACAATTTTACATAGTTAAATAAAATAATATTTTATTCGGGTAAATAATACCCGGTACCTGGGGGGTTAAACACAAACGTTAACCAAAATTGTCGAATAATATACCGAATCGAAGCTTGTGGAATGAGGATCGCATTACCGGTCTCCATTGACCCCAATTCCGCTGGTGGTGGCCGGAATTTGGCCGGAAAGCCTCGGCCAGTTTTGATCTCCTCGTATTTCGCAAACCGCTTCGAATTTTGGAAATTGGAGGCCATATTTGAACTCAGAGGACCCAAAATAGAGGGAGAGGGGTGGCAATTTGGACTGGGCGCGTCCGGTGGCCGGTGACCGTGAAATTTTACGGTCGAGCTCGCCTCCTCCCTTTGCTCATCACTGGCTGGCGCGTGTAGCAAGGTGGTGGCCAGAAACGAAGAAACGGCGATGGCCTGAGAGGAAGAAGGAAAGGAAAGGAAGAAGAAGAAGGAAGAAGAAGAGGCTTGGCTGGTGTTTTCCCACGTGGGGGAAAAGAAAAAAAAGAAAAAAAGAAAAGAAAAAGGAAGAAAAAGAAATAAAAAGAAATAATTTAAAATTAATTAAATAATATTAAAAATAATATTATTATATAAAATAACAATAATAAAATAATTTGGTATTAAGCATGGTTGACATGTGGCATCTCAACATGGTGACACATGGTCACATTTATTAAGTCACACGTGGCACATCGTTACACGTTTAAAAATAATATTAAAATAATACAGTATTTGAAAAACTCTACAGGTCCATAACTTTCAAACCACATGTCCAAATCGGACGTGCCGCTAGTCTACGGACTCGTATCGATGAGTACTTCACAACCATACATGAGGCAAAACTCAACTTTGCATGAATACAAAGTCAACTCCGGCACCCTTGGAGAGTTTGGAGCCCAACTTGTTTTGCTCATAACTTTCAAATCGTAGCTCCATTTTCAACGTGCTACTAGTCTACGAACTCGTGCCAACGTGTACTTCGTAATGGTACCTCAGTCAACCTAGAATTCCATCCGAGTCAAAAAGTCAACTTTTGACCCCCTTGGGTCAACGGTCAACGGTCAAAGTCAACGGTCAACGGTCACCCTCGGTCAAAGTTGGAAAATTTCCATTGTACTTTGGGACGGGGTGTTACATTATCGATGGATAAATACATTTTTATTAAACATTAATAATTCCAAAATTTATTGCAACCACAATTTAAATAAACTTAAATCCATAATTTCATAAAATAAAATTCCCATAATTTATCAAAATCAATTTATATTTTAATGCACAATATACTATAATTTTATTCAATTGTGGAATCAAAATTCCCAAATATAATTTATAAATAATTAATACATGAATATAATTTCCAAACACATATTCAACATAAAATATATGAAATTTATCAACCCAAAATAGTTTTGAAGGTGGGTCACTCACCTCAAGCACGTGTATCAATCGAGATCCTCTACAGGATCAACTCCACTACCCACACATGCACCTAAAATATCCACAATACGTAAAACTAATTATTTTAATATTTTAATCGGGTAACTCCCAAATGGGTACCGGGGAAGCGAACACAAACGACAACCAAAATTTACGAGTAATATACCGAATCGAAGCTTGTGTAACGAGGATTATGAATTTGGTCTTACTTCCCGGAGATCGGACCCGAGATGGCCGGAATTTAGACCCTCGATTCTCACAATCCGTTAAGAATTGAGGAAAACAGACATCAGATTTAGGTTCAGAGGGTCGAAATTAGTGGGAAAGGATGGGCGGTACAGCTGGAAACTCGTCCGAAAGTCGATTTGTCGGCGAGCTGCTGTGGTCATCAGAACCCATCACCGCTAGCAGCGCGTCCGGTGGCCACTGGCAGTCATTTTTGGTGTGAAGGTAGATCGGGGACTGAGCGGCTCAACAGGGCCAACGGTGAGGCAAACGGTGGCCGAAATAGGGAGAAATCTCGGTTTGAAGGAATTGACGCCGCCTCCAGAAAAAGTTGGATTCAGGCGCGTCGGCGGTCGGTTGGCCGTGATTTTTGGCTGGCCAGCCGGTTTTCAGGTGGGCTTTAAGGTGGGGTAGTGCGTGTACGGAAAGGGTGGCCGGAAAATGGCTAAGCGACGGTGGCCGGTTGGTTTCTCTCTGTAGCTCTCTCTTTCTCTCTCTTCCTCGACTCATGCGTTTTAACCAGAATAAAAGCCACCCATGGGTGATACTGTTCACTAACGAGATTGGCTGAAAATACAACACATGGCACACACTGTTCACTCAAGTCAAAATATATTAAAATATTACGGTATTCGGAAAACTTTGCATATCCATAACTCTTTTACCAGATGACCAATTTAAGCGTGCTGCTAGTCTATGAACTCGTATCAACGAGTATTTTACAACCATATAAAAGTTAAAACAAAATTCTACAACCCTAAAAAGTCAACTCCCGGCACCTTTAAACAGTTTGGATCTCGACTTATTTTGCCCATAACTTTTAAATGGTAACTCTGATTCGGATGTGCTACTAGTCTACGAACTCGGGGCATCATGTACTTTGCTACGGTACCATGGTCAACTAGAAATTTCACCCGGAACAAAAAGTCAACTTTTGACCCACTCGGTGAACGGTCAACCTCGGTCAACGTGCAAGAATTTTGATGTAGTTTAGGACGGGGTGTTACATCGTACGTTCTAAATTTATATAAAATAAATACGTTCAAGATGGAGCTGATAGGGAGAACCACCAAGTCCACCATCCCTGCACGAAGAGGAAACCGACTACGAGATGCAGGATTCATTCAAAGTTATTGCAAAAGGTAATTAAAATGTATATATGTATATGCATTATATGTAGCTTATTGATTATTAGTATATATTATGTATATTATGGGCATTGGGTAGGTGAGAAGGTGAAACTAGGCGTAAAAAGTCGAAAGCATCATATTAATTACAGCAAGAAACGGGGTGACGAAGATGGTTGAGAAAATCTTGAATGAATATCCAATGACCATCCAAGATAGAAATGAATATATATATATATATATATATATGTGTGTGTGTGTGTGTGTGCAAAAAGTAAAAAAAATAAAATACTTCCTTTAATAGTGAGAAAATCATAAAAAAAAATAATCTAGAGATGATGACAGTTCTACTAAGGCATGCTATGCATCGCAAATTATTTTTTTCGCTCCCTTAAACTAAAAACTATTTCTACATTCTCAAACATACCATTTTCTCACCTTTTTCTACTACATATTAATTAATAGACTCTGTGTGAACACTAAAGCCGAAGATATTGAAGATGCTGGAGGAAGGCCATAGATTAATCAAACAAGTAAATAAAAAAGAGAAGGACTGCTAGCCACTTCCATTCTCATTTAAGTAAATTATAAGTCACTATTTATATAAAAAAAATTAAAAAGGAAAATTACTATGTTCTTCTATTTAAAAAAAGTGAGAATATAATTTATTTATTATTATTATTTTTTTTTTGGCAAAAGAAAAAGAGAGAAGATAAAGAAAAAAAAGAATGCACAACCAAAATTATATTAAATTGTCAGGAAACATGTGTATCTCAAAATCCAATCTTCCATCTTATGTTGTGTATTAAGTATGAGGGAACTACATTAAGGCTTAGGGCTTTTTATTTTTTATTTTTGAAAATATTTATATCCATCATATTAAATTAAGCATATTATTTAATAAAGCGCCCCAAAATTATGTCACTTTCCTCTTAAACTTATTATCACTTTATGTCATGATCCATCCAAGATCTCTCACCGGAACCCTAAACAAGCCCTGATCCCAAGGAAACCCTACCGGACCCTCCAATGGAAAATCCGGCACTGAAAGCACTTCAAATGAATAACAGAGAATCAATGCATAATTAAATAGATAATCGTCCAAATAGTATACAGAGCTTTATCAGTACAATTGAATATGAAATTTAATATAATAAAAGATAAAAAGAAATAATACAAGATAGAAAGGAAAGGAAAAGCCTCTTGGACTTTCGGCAACGAACCAAGACGTCGAGCTTGCCCCTGGATGATTAACGTCGACTAACCTGGGCCTAAGGGAACGGAATTTAAAAACATAAGATCCTAATCATCTCAGTGGGTGACCAAATCTACTAATCAGGAAAATAAATAATAATAATATAACAATAATATAAACTTGATTAATCAATAATAAATAAGTAATTAATTATTAGGTATTCGAAAATAATATTTTCTCTCAAAACCTTTACGATTCACTCAGTTTGAAATGTCCCTTTTAAACATTTTCACAAAACCCGATATTTTATGCCTCAAGATTCAGAAAATAATTAGTCAAATAAATTTCAAACAAAATACAAGAATTTAAGGATCCAAAATTATAATGGAAATAAAATATCTTTAGATAAAATATCATAAATAAACTTGTATTAAAGAAATTTGGTATAAAAACAAAAAGAAACCCAATATATAAATTATAAAATTTATTAATTAAATCAATGAAATAATCAAAGAAACATTTTAAATCAATTTAAACATCTATTTAAAATAAATGATAAAAATACAATAGAATTTATCTTAAAATACGAAATCGATTTAAATGATAAAATCAAGGTAAATACCTTTTAAAACATTAATGAGAATAGGTAATAAAATCACGATAACATTTTCATAAAATTTGTGTAAAACTTTTAAATTTTAATAAATAATAAAAACATTATTAAATACATTTAATTTAAAATCATGTTATGAAAACAATTTGATGCACCAACTATATACCAGTGGCGCCAACGGTATCCAGCATCTCAAGCACCGCTAGACAGGAGGTTAAAGAGAGAAATCGGCATACGGTCGCATGGTGTCCCACCGCGCCATTGCAAACAGGCGTCCCGGCCATGGAGGGGCGGCCTACCTTTGTCCGATGGCAACCACAGGACAACCCCATAAATTACCTGTTCGCTACTCACACCCACCTACACACTAATCACATCCACCTGTGCGTTAATCATATTATATATACAGAACACCAGTACGTGTATGGTGCATCTAAAAATCATAAAGTTCATACATTTTCAAAATCTCGAAAATTTTATAAGTACCACCGGGTTTATTTCATCCAATTAAACCCGTAAATTTTCCACAATTCCTTTATAAATCATTGTCATAAATCCATCGCATAAATTCCATCAATTTCAAATCTATTAATGAAATTAAAAATAATTTAAAATAAATATTCCTTCAATTCCTTAAAATTCAAAATATAATATAATTAAATCACATAATAAACATAACAATCATAAAAGGAAATTGAAATCATAATTTCTTTTAATTCCCAAATATATTTTTGGCACTCAAACATTTATTAAAATAACATAAATTGGCAATATAATTTAGATGGAAATTCTCTTAATATCAAATACATAAAACATATTTTTTAAATATCTAATTATTAAATATTCCAACAACAAAACTCAATAATTATTAAATTAAACCTCAAATTTAAGAAAATTCTTAAAACCCAAAATATTTATAATACACAAATAATTTCATTTCCTTCAATTTTGGCATAAAATTCCAATTATAACTTACTAAACAATTAACACATGAAATATTACATTTTCAAATAATCAATTATCACAAAATGCATATAATTAAACACCCAAAATTAAGTTTAAAGGTGGGTTACTCACCTCGAGCACGCAATCCAACCAAGATCCTCCATAGGATCAATTCTATGACTCACATGTGCTCCTAGAATAACAATATTACACAGGGTCAAATAAATTAATATTTTAGTCGGATAAATAATACCCCGTACCCAGGAGATTTAACACAAATGGTGTCCAAAATTCGGAAATAAGGTATCAACTGAAAGCCAAGGGGACGAGGAATACGTTACTGATCTCCGTTGGACTTAACTCGATCGGAGGTGGCCGGAAAGTGGACGGAAGGTTTCGGCCGAATTTCCCCCTCTTCAATATCACAAACGGCTCAGAATTTGGGCAAATGGAGGTTATTTTTGGAACCAGGGGGTTGAAGTCTAGGCGGAGGGACTAGTCTCACGACCAAGAACTGCCTAAAAATGGCCGACTGGAGAACCGCCGACCACCGACTTTGCGGCACTGATCCTGGGACGTTCGCCGGCCATTCGGCCAGAAACTTGGCAGTCGAAGTCACCCAGCCATGGATTGTCACACTGGCCGGCGCGTGCCTCATTTCGAGGGCCGGAGAAAACAGAAACAGGAAGGCCCAGAGGGAGATGGAGAAGGAGAGAGAGAGAGGATAATGAATAGTGTTCCCCTTTTCCCCCTTTTTCTTCACATGCCAGAAAGAAAAAAATAAATAAATAAAGGAAAAAGAAAAATAAGAAAAGGAAAAGAAATTAATAAAATAATGTAAAATAAAATAATAAAAAATAATAATGTATTAGAAAATTTTGCATATCTATAACTTTTAAACCACATATCCGTTTCGGGCGTGCTACTAGTCTATGGACTCGGATCGATGCATACTTTGCAACGGTATCGCAGTCAAAAAGAAATTCCATTCGGATAAAAAAGTCAAAATTTGACTCTTCTCGGTCAACGACAGTCAAACCCGATCAACCTCGATCAACGTGGGAAAAAAAATTCCGATGTATTTCGGAACGGGGTGTTACACTTTAAAGCTAATTAGTTATCAATCATTTTTTTTTTTTACCTTGTTCGAGTTTATAATTTTTTTTTTTTTTCATTTGATAGAGTTTATAAGTTCTTAAAATATCTAAGTTTAAAATATTTAAGTTATTATTACAACTAATTAGTTATTTATCAATATTGTTTTACCTTAATCAAGTTTATAAATCAATTTTTTTTTCCTTAATTAAGTTTATAAATTCTTAGATATCGAATATAAGTTATTATTAATTAATTATTTTATTTATAAGCTTTACCTTACTAATAATAAATTCTTATATATTATTATATATTATATGTATTATCTGTTTAATCTAACCTAATCAATCAAAAGTTTTTATATGTCCAAATAAAAATTGAAACATCTTCTCCCATCATGAAACTGTTCTACAAGAAATTGAAGTCGGTTTCTCATACTCAATGAACATTTTTTTTTCAATTGTTATATTAAAGAGACCAAGTAAGTTTTTTGTTTTTATTCATTTCTGATTCATAAACTTATTAATGGTATGTTTTATTTAGTTTATAATTTAAAGTTCGTATAATTTGATGCACATATCAATTTGATCATTTACAAATGACAAGTAGTAACAAACTACGTTTGGATATGACAAAGTTACATGTAAATTTTGTGCCCCTACCTATGCAATCCTGGTTCCGTCCTGATGGGCTGGTTTTTTTAGTATGTGGATCAAATTTGGATGCTGGAGCAGGTCATATTTTGTTGTCATATAGACATTGATTTCCTAAAATTCTCATTATGAAGCTTCACGATTTGTAATAACGGATGCACACCGGATTCATTTAGCTTTCTCTCTTATTCTCCTGCTTCTTTAGAAATCCTTTGTTTTTCAAGTAGGATAACAATTGGAGGGTAAACAATATTATTATTTGCAGTACAAATTCATTAGTAATTAATGATCTGTACATCATCTGGTTCTACATTTAGCACGATTTGACTCAGCATAATCTAAATTTGGGATTGTATTATATAATTTTTCCCTTCAAAACAAATTAATTAACATACAAAGCATGTCAAAATTCAAAAGTCCTTTATTTTGATTATATTCCTCTATTATATGACCAGCGTATTGTCCAATGTCCTCTAGCTTCATCTTCCAAGAAAACAAATAAAAAAAGATCAAATTGATTGGCTATTCATGTATGAAAAGGATTCTTGAAAGCAGTACGTAGAAGATCAAAGGAAAGTGGAAACTGCGCGGCAGCGAAAACAGATACCGGAAGGCATGTCATGGCATAGACGGGAAACACAGCGTATTTGGGTTTATGTTGAACGAGCAAAAAATGTCCAGCACAAAAACAAACGAGCATGGAGCCAATGGAGAGGAAAAGCGATGTTAAACCAAGCAAAAGCTTACAGGTCACGTTCTTATTGAAATCTTTCTCTAAGAATCGGGAAGTGATGATTGACAGGAACATGACCAAGGCAGTGAGTGAGAAGCAGAGGGCGATGAGAGATGAGATGGAGAAGATTGGGAAGGCTGGTCGATTTTCAAAGGTGGGTTTGCCACTTTCGCTATGAGTACCTCCTGGGATGGATGCGGAGGTGGAAAAAGCCACGCCGACGATTAGTGCAGCCACCACAGAGCAAGATTCAGAGATTTTGAGACCAGCCATTCTTGGCCTTCTTTCACAAGATTCTTGTGTGTACTGGAGAATACTTGTTCCTATCGTTACGGCGGAACCAGGTGGTAGAGACGCTTTCACAAACGGCATGTAAATATTGCATGCTCTTAACATTAATACTGATATTGATATTGATAATGATACTATGAGAATGCGAAATTAACTAATTAATTTATAATTTATAATTTAATTAATTACCTTAAACCATTTGATTTCCCATTGCATTTGGGAAGCAACCCCGGGAATGGGCCAGGGTTTATCTTCTCTATAAATTGCTGCGGCATGCAATACGTTGTTATGCATTGAATCCACTTTTCGAACTATACTGTCAGTAAGGAGACTTTTGTTTATCAACAGTTTATATAGGTCGACTTGCCTGTTTTCGGCTGCCAATATCACTATATTCTTATTGTTTGTGTCCCTATCTTTTATGGCCACCGGATAAACTTCCAAGACTTTCTCAACTATCTCTATCACCCCATTATTTTGCTGCTATTAATAAGATGCTGTCTGCTTTTATCTTTTTAGTGCTTTCATTTGCCTCCACAGCTGTACAATGCCAATATAATATCTTGTGTATATATATATATGAAATATAATTTTGCTATATTAGACTTGCACCTCATTGTATTACCATTACATAGTAATAGGAATAGGATATGATAGAATATTAGATAATGATGTCCAACCAGGTTAGGTTAGTGATCTATTATCCTATTAGCTGTACTATATATCTCTATCTACAGTGATATATTAGCTCACTCGAGTTTGTATCTATCTAGTAACTTGTGCAGGCTTTAGATAAGTCTCCCATCTTTTGTATATATTTCTGTATCTTGCACATGAAATACAAGTCAAGTACCTTCGGTTATTTCATTTATTTTTAATATTTTACATGGTATGAGAGCCTTTCTAAAGCTCCAACGAGTTATTTCTTTTGATCCAATGGCCAACAACTCATCTTCCACTATGTCCTCTGCTGTCATTCAGAGCCTTTCTAAACCTCCAACGAGTTATTTCTTTTGATCCCATGGCCAACAACTCATCTTCCACTATGTCCTCTGCTGTCATTCCTGCTCATGCTATTCCCAATTTTATAGATGTTAGCCTCCCAACTTATAGCTTTCCTTTTTGTTTGGAACAACATAATTATCTTATTTGGAGATCACAGATGCTACCTGCCATCATCGGAGGTAACATGGAATCGTTCATTGATGGAAGCTTGCTTCCTCCACCAAGTACTGTTATGGTCTCTTCCACCAGCGATGGACAAGTTATGCAGACTCCGACACGAAATCCTTACTTTTACAAATGGAGAAGACTAGACCAAGCTCTTCTTGGCTGGATACTATCTTCCATCTCGCCAGAAATTCACACACAGCTAACGAAAGCTCCAATAGCACTAATGTCGTTAATATCTCATCAACTTTGTTGTTAAATTGAACGTCTCTTTAACAGCCAATCATGAGCAAAAATTATGCAATTGAAAGTCCAATTTCAAACAACCAAGAAGAATCAATGTCCATGACAGAATACTTCACCAAATTAAAAGGCATAGCAGACTCATTAATTATGGCTAGTTTTCATGCTTCTGATGAGGATTTTATTAAGCTGTTATTAGCAAGATTGCCATTGGAGTATGATGCAATTGTAGCAAATATTAACTCCAGTCGTATACCTCTTGATATTGAAGAGGTTCAGTCTCTCTTGTTGAATTAGGAAGTGCACATTCTTCAAGCCAATTCTCCTGAGATTATGTCAGCTTAGGTTGCTGACAGACAAGGAAGAAAATTTGTTTTTGGCTGAAACATTAATTCTAGGCAAGCTACAGATACTACCCGTGGCTATGATTATAATACAAACAATGGGTCTTCAAGTATGAGAGGTAATAATCCTTCAGGTGGTCGAGGCAGAGGACGTGGAAGAGGAGGTCAATATAATAATAATAACAGAATTTTCTGTCAAATATGCAAACTCCTAGGACATGGTGCAGATAGATGTTGGCATCGGTATGATGAAAGTTTTACTGCCCAAAATAATAACAGGGCTTTCTATGCCTCTCCTAATGTGGTGGCTAATCCTGAATGGTTGATGGACAGTGGTGTAACTAATCACATTACTTCTGATCTATTAGGACCCATCCAAAATTTCTCACCGAAACCTTAGACAAGCCCTGATCCCAGGGAAATACCACCGAACCTTCCAACGGAAAATCCGGCAGCACCTCCCCTAAGGGTAGGACTAACCAAAATTTCCTGCACTGAAAACACACTTCTATATACATCCCCTTATTCCTCCCACGTTACTACAATTTGTTTCCACAAATTTACAGCACTTCAAAGAATAACAGCAATCCAGTGCATAATTAATAACTAAGTGTCCAATACAGTATACAGAGCATTATACAAATAAATGTGGAATTAATACAATGACAGATAAAGAAGTAATACAAGATGAAGAGGAAAAAGGGAAGAAATACTTCTTGGACTTTCGGTAATGAACCGAGACGTCGGGCTCGTCCCGGACGATCAACGTCTCCCAACCTGGACCTAGGGGAACGAAATTTAAAAGGATGAGATGCTAATCATCTCAGTGAGTGACCCTAACTACTGAACACTGTTAATATTTATCATATAACAAATAAAGAAATTTAATTAATACCAACAATTAAATAAATAAATAATAATAACAATTGAAGTAATATTTTCTCTCAAAACCCTCACTATTCACTCCGTTGGAAATGTTCCCCTTTTAAAACATTTTCACAAAACCCGATATTCGTATTTTCCGAAAACCAAGGGATCAATTAATTTAATAAACAATAAATAAATACCCCAAATATAAATAAAATGTAATAAGATATAATAAATAAATTTTGAATACTTTGGGGTTTAAAATTTCTTTATCCGAAAATTTATACTTGACGCACCACACCATATACCAGTGATGCCCTCCAATATCCAGCATCCCGAGCACCGACTAGTGGGAGATTAAAGAGAGAAACTTGCATACGGCACTTCGGCGTCCCGACAGTACCGCTGCTGAAACCATCATCCCGGCCAAGGAGGGGGGCGGCTGATGCGCAATATATAAGACTTGCCTGCCCTCGGTCCAATGGCAACTCACGGGAGACATAATAACTTGCGCGCTAGCCACATATACACTGGAACACCAATACTGTATGAGTGCGTCTAAAATAATTACTAAATTAATTATAACCGTACCGACTTTCCAAAATCATCGTGGGAAATATACCAGTTTTCAAATTTACCATCCTACATATTTTTCTTTAACATACCCGGTACGAAAACATCGATAACAATATATAAATAATTTTCTCGTAACACAAGGTTCAACAAATAATATACCATAGGCATAATTATAAAATTTAAACCACCAATTAAACAAATAATTTCCTTAAAATATTTAAACCAATTATGCCCAAAAAATAATATAAAAATCCAGACATAATTAATTTACGAAAATACCTTGCTCATGTGTAATAAATACAATTAAATCACAATAATAAAAATCGGGATTTTTGGATAATCCAAAATTTACGTTTAGTACCAACAAACATATACGCACTTATAAAATAATAATTTTCCACAATTATAATTAAATTGCACCACATGAGCATAATTCCAAATATCAATTAAACACCAAATAAATATAATTAATTACCCCAAAATAGGTTTAAAGGTGGGTCACTCACCTGGAACACGCAATTAATCCAAGATCCTCCATAGGATCGATTCCACAACGCACACGTGCTCCTAGAACAACGATTCACACATAGTCAAATAAATTAATATTTTATTCGGGTAAATAATACCCAGTACCCGGGGGGTCTAACACAAACGTTAACCAAAATTGTCGAATAATATACCGAATCGAAGCTTGTGGAACGAGGATCGCATTACCGGTCTCCATTGACCCTAATTCTGCCGGTGGTGGCTGGAAAGCTTCGACCGGTCTTGATCTTCTCGTATCTCACAAATCGACGGGAATTGAGTTAATCGGAGCTCAGAATCGGAATCAGAGGGCCCAAATTAGTGGAAAAGGACCAGTTGCACGACCTGTGGCTGCCGGAAAACGGCAAACCAGCAACACACCGACCCCCAATGTTGGAGGCCGATCCCGGTGCGTCCGTTGGCCATTCAGCCGGAGATTTGGCCGCCGGTGTCGCCCAGCTGCGGGCTTTCACGTCGGCCGGCGTGTGACTCCTTCCAGTGGTCGGAATATGTGCAGCAGGGAGAGAGATGTATCGGCGGGAGGGAGAAAAATGAAGAAAGAAGAAGGAGGAAGAAGAAGAAGAAGAAGAAAGAAAAGAGGGGCCCGTAGCCCTTTTTTCCCACGTGGGGGAAGAGAAAAAAAAAAGAAAAAGAAATAAAAAGAAATAAATTAAAAATAATTAAATAATATTATTATATAAAATAACAATAAAATAATATGATATTAAACATGGTTGACATGCGGCATCCCACCATGGTGACACATGGTCACATTTATTAAGTCACACGTGGCACATTGTTACACGTTTAAAAAATAATATTAAAATAAACAGTACTTGAAAAAAACTCCACAAGTCCATAACTTTCAACCCACATGTCCAAATTGGACGTGCCGCTAGTCTACGGACTCGTCTCGACGAGTACTTCACAACCATACATGAGTCAAAGCTCAACTTCGCATGAATAAAAATTCAACTCCGGCATCCCTTGGACAGTTTGGACCTCAACTTGTTTTGCTAATAACTTTCAAACCGTAGCTCCGTTTTCAACGTGCTACTAGTCTACGAACTCGTGCCAACGTGTACTTCGTAACGGTACCTCAGTCAACCTAGAATTCCATCCGAGTCAAAAAGTCAACTTTTAACCCCTTCGATCAACGGTCAACGGTCACCCTCGGTCAAAGTTGGAAAATTTCCATTGTATTTTGGGATGGGGTGTTACATGATCCCTTAAATATCACCAAAAAATGTGATTATCTTGGAGATGACAAACTTGTTGTTGGTAATGGTCAAGGTTTGCAGATTAAACATACAGGTTGTTCAAGTTTTAATACTCATTCTGGTTTACTTAATTTACAAGAAATATTGCATGTTCCCTACATTACTTGAAATTTGTTGAGTATTTCTCGTCTAACTAAAGATAATAATATTATTGTAGAGTTTAACTCTAAGTTTGTTTTTGTAAAGGACAAGGATTCGAAGAAGATATTGTTTCACGGAAGGCTTGAAGATGGACTCTATCAAGTGTTGCTGCCCAAAATTTCTAATAAGTTTTCTAGGACTTCTAGTTTGTTTCTAGCATCTTTACATAATAATCCTGAACATATTTATTCTTTTCATACTAAGTTTCCTATTTCTCAGTTGTGGCATTATAGACTTGATCATCCATCATCTCTGATAATGAATAAAGTTTCTTCACGGTACAATAATTCTTTTTCTGTTAGTTCTTCTTGTGATTCTTTTTGTACCTCTTGTCAATTAGGCAAAAATAAAAGGCTCTTTGCCCCTCCCTTGCATACCGTTAGTCATACTCCACTAGAATTAGTTTTTTCTAATGTGTGGGGCCCAGCACCTATTGAATCATTTGAAGAATATAGATATTATGTTTTATTTAAAGATAATTTTACACGTTTTTGTACACCCCGTACCAAAAATACACATAATTAAATAAGTTTGACTAAGTTTGACCAATTTTGACCAAGTGAACAATATGTGGGTCCGAATTGACTTTTTCAACAGTTAATATTTTTGGTTTGACGGAGGTACCATTGTATAGATCTCGTCGATACGAGTTCACAGATTGGCGGCACATCAAATTCCGAGTTACGGATAAAAAGTTATGGTTTTGAGAAGTTTTAAAGATAAGTTTTATATCAGTGTCCAAATCAGTCCCCAATTTTTGTCTGTTAGTGATTTAGGCTCTATATAAGCCTCGATAAGTGTGCCAAATAGGAAGAAAAGTCCAAAAATACCCATTTCCTCTCCAAAAACCCGAGGAAAACACCCCAGACCCACGGGCTCCAACCGACCGTTTTTACCTCCAACCAGGTTTACACCGTTTGACCCATCTGCGGCCACCACCTTGCTACACGCTCTGGCCAGAGAGGAGCGGGGGACGGAGGCGAGCTCGGCCGCAAAATTTCAAGGCCATCGATCGCCGGACGCGCCCAGATCGGGCCGGAGAAGCCCGACGGCCGAAAATTTTCTCCCTCCTCTTTTCTTGTGTTTTTTGGCCAACCCAGCTCAACCCATACCTCTATCCCACCATTTTTGACCCCTCAAAGTCCATTTCCATGGTTAGATTGCCTAAAATCCCCACCATTTGAGAGATCTCTCAAGTTCAAGTTCGGCCGAACCTTTACGTCAATTTTCCTGTCATCGAAGGAGTCACCGGACCAAGGTAAAACCACTAGTGAACTTCTTGTCTCTTGGGCTTTCCATTTACATATAATTTGTGAATTTTGGAGGTCGTTTGATAATTTTCCTATTTTTGGGGTTATTTGGTTAATTTTCGGAGACATTGGGACTGTGTTTGGACCATTTTGGATAAATTGGTTAGAATTGAAGTTAGATTAGTGAAACTGGATAATATTAGGACCTAATTTCGAAAGATTAGGCTCCGGGTGAAAATCCCCAATTTTGGGTACCGGGTCCTAAAGACACGCGGTATAATTGGACTGTCCGATGTCCAATTTATGTAATTTTATAGTACTATAAATTATTTGGAGACATTTAGGTCACACAAGTGTCTCTGGTTTAGTTGTTTGGAGCCTGAGGAATATTTTGTTATATTACAGGCACTCGAGTTGAGCCTGGAGGTGATCCTGTAGAGGAGCAGGCATGAGCATCTACAGTACTATGAGTGGTTATATTATTTTTAAATGTTTTGGGCATATAGTATAATATATATATATATATATGTGGTTTAAATATTTTACGTATATATCATTTGATTGAAATGTTGTTTTATGCATATATAAATATTTGTTTTCACATATATGTGTTATCATTTTATGTGACTTTTGATAATATTTTAAGTGATTTTCAATTTTAATGGGTCCATAAATGGACTTGTGGTATTTAAATATCTTGGTAATTAAATTGAGATTTTAAATCATTTTGGAAACTATTTGGTTTGAGAAACCAGATTGAAAATCATATAATTTTAAGCACGATTAAATATTTTATAATTTTATGTGCTTAAAATTGGTTTATGGTGAATATATTTCACTGTGGTATTTCTGGTTTTCGTATGAAATGATGTTTTGAGATTTTGAAGGATTTAATTAAGCAGTGGAAGTTTAAATGTTAAATTATGATTTATGATACAGTATCGTTTGGAAAAGTAAATATATAGTCTTACAAGATTGTTTCATGTATACTGTATTGGTTATTTATAAATTGATGTACCATGTAATGCCAATATCTTGGATCAGTATTATATTATATTATATTATCGCGCGCTGGGTTTACCATGGTGCCGTGGGGTTGGTTTCATCCAACGGTTATCTATTATTACCACGGACTGTGAGGTCGGGTTTATCTGATGATTTATTATTATTGCCACGGTGCCTTGAGGTTGGTTTCATCCAACGGTTATCTATTATTACCACGGACTGTGAGGTCGGGTTTATCCGACGGTTTATTATTATTGCCGCGGTGCCGTGAGGTGGGTATCATCCAATGGTTTATTATTGCCACGGACCGTGAGGTTGGGTACGTCCCGACGGTTATTTATTATTTCCACGACACCGTTCATATATTGAGGATCGTGAGGTGGGTGTATCCCACGGTTTGTATATTTGTACATTGTATGGTACATTGTATATGTTTGTATATATTGTTGATTTACAAATATTGTGGTGATTTTTGCATTTTCATATTTATTTGGTGGAACTATATTCATTATAGTGTATGCTCAAATGTTTATATCTTGATTTGAGACATTTCATAATATTACAATGATCGTTCATTCATATTTTTGAGCATCAGTTTTTATGATATTAATTGGGGTACAAGTTTGGGTTTTGGTGAAATGATTTTAAACGGGGAACTTTTCAAAAGAGTGGAATGAGAGGTCTTGAGAGAAAGATTTTTCAGAAGTAAATCATTATTTTTCTATTATACTATGCCACTCACTGAGATTCTTTATCTCACGTTTTATTGTTTTAAATTCGTTCCCCTAGGCCCAGGCGGCTAGTAGCAGTCTACCTCACGCATAGCTTATCGCTTGTTTCCTTCCACTACAGCAACCGTATTTATCCTTTCTTTACCTATTGTTATTTTCTGGACTTATTTTTTACTTATTTGTACTCATAGACCTTGTTGACACTCTTTGAATGCTCTGATTTTAAATATGGAACTCAATAGAAACCATAGTACTCATGTGTGTTCTTATGGCCTGTAGTACAGTAGGCCGGTTGTGGACTTATTTATATATATATTTATATATTTGAGGTATTAATGTTAATGCTGGTGTTGATTATCTACGTTGTAAGGTGAGGTTCCATTGGATATTTTCTAGAGATTGTCCAGTGGGACTTCACTAGGCGGGATCACCCGGGAGGTCCTGAAAGGGTTCCCGGGGCGGGTCCTGTCATTTTTCTTGGATTTATCCTATGAAACAAAAATATGAAGTAACCAATATTTTCCTTCATTTCAAAAAAATGGTAGAAAATTTGACTAATAAAAAAATTAAAGTCTTCTAAGCTGACTAGGGAGGAGAGTATCGTCCTTTTAAAAATCTTTTACACAATTTTGGAATACTTTTTCAACATCCATGCCCTCACACTCATAACCAAAATGGCAAAATAGAACGTAAGCATCGTCATATTACTGAAACTGCTTTAACTTTGCTTGCTCAAAGTTCCATGCCTTTTTCTCATTGGTGGGATGCTTGTTCAACTGCCACATTTTTAATAAATAGACTCCCTACTAAAGTCTTAAATTTTCAATCCCCTTTTCAAAAATTATTTCATAAAAAATTTGATTTTTCCTTTCGCAAGAGTTTTGGTTGTGAGTGTTTTCCCTTTTTAAGACCTTATCGCTCAAAAAAATTTTCTTTCCATTCTGAATGTTATGGTTTTATTGGTTACAGTTCTTCTCATAAAGGATACAGGTGCTTGAGTTTAGTTTTTGGCAAAATATGTATATCTTCCAATGTCATTTTTAATGAGTATGTATATCTTCTTTTTTGAAAAAGCTGGGACCCACAACCAAAATTCCTCTCCTACTTTTTCTGTCTCTCCTTTTTCTATTTTACCTTTTAACAATTCCATGCAAGACAACACACCTGGGGCATCAACGCGTGAGGAGCCTTCTTCAGTCATGCCAACTTTACCATCTTCTAGTCAGTCCCATCCAGAAACAAATAAAGAAATAGATTCCATGCCTAACATTTCTTTCTTGCATCATACCTTCTCACCTAACCCGTCCTTTTCACCACCTACCATAACCTCCTTTTTAGGGGACCGCCAAGCCTCCATTTCACGAGCTATTAGAATTCTACAAAATAGTTTTTCCCCACCTACTCCTACTCATACCAACTCTCATCATTCCACTCCATTATCGGGTCATCCTATCAATTCCTTGTAACCTACCCATTCAATGGTCACCTGTGGTAAGGCAGGTATCTTCAAACCAAAAAATTATTCAGTAACTCTTCAACCTGCCTCACTGGCTGTTGAGCCACCATTTGTTGAGTTTACCCTCCTATGTCCTCAATGGAAGCATGCAATGGAGCTTGAGTTTAAGGCTTTATAAGACAACCGAACCTGGATTCTAGTGCCCCCTCATCCTACTCAAAGGTTAGTTGGTAATAAATGGGTCTTTAAACTAAAACGCAATCCTGATGGAACGATCCTTCATCATAAAGCCCGTTTGGTGGCCAAAGGGTTTCATCAAAAGTCGGGTCTTATTTTTTTGAGAGCCATAGTCTTGTTATTAAACCTTCCATTGTCTGTGTTATTCTCTCCATTGCTATTTCCCAGGATTGGCCAATATGTCAACTTGACATTAATAATGCCTTCTTGGACGGCGTCTTAACAGAGGATGTCTACATGCCACAACCCATTGGGTTCATTGATCCTGCTCACCCTCTTGATGTCTGCAAACTTCAACAGTCTTTTTATAGTCTTCGCCAAGCTCTGCGTGCTTGGTATGATCAGTTAAAACATACTTTGACTACTTGGGGTTTCCACAATTCCAAGCTGGATTCTTCCCTTTTCTTTTTCCACAACACTTTAGGTGTGGTCTGGGTACTTGTCTACGTTGATGACATCCTTGTTACTGGTAATAATATTTTACTTCTTGATAAGTTCGTCAAAAAGTTTCATGACACCTACTCCCTCAAGGATCTCGGTCCCTTGAATTTCTTTCTTGGTATCCAAGTTCATCCGAGCAAGCATGGTTTACATCTTTCCCAACATAGTTACATCAATGATTTGTTTAGTCGGGTCCAGATGATGAATTGTAAGGTCAGTCCATCCTCTGCTAGTACTTCGACTCAACTGGCTGCCTCAATTGGTACAGCTTTTTCTGATGCTTTTTTTATATCGGAGCACAATTGGTGCCTTACAATATCTTACCGTTACAAAGCCTAAAATCTCCTTCACTGTTAACAAACTTAGCCAATTCATGCATGCTCCTACGGATGTCACTGGTCCGCCTGTAAGCGAATCCTTAGGTATCTACAAGGCATGAAACATCTGGGATTATGGATTCGACCTTCTGCTAATCTTTCTCTCATCGGATTTGCTGATGCCGGTTGGGCATCCAATCTTGATGATCGCAAATCAACTAGTGGCTATTGTATCTTTCTTGGCACTACACTTATCTCTTGGTCTTCCCGAAAGCACAATGTCGTGGCTCGCTCCAGCACAAAATCAGAGTACCACACTCTTGCTCATGCTGCAGTTGAAATTTCATGGCTCCAACAATTATTGAAGGAGTTACAAATTTCATCCTCTGCTACCCTTGTTCTTTGGTGCGACAATATGGATGCCGGGTCCTTAGCTGCTAATCCTGTATTCCATAGTCGCACAAAGCATATTGAAATAGATGTCCATTTCGTTCGAGATCAAGTAAAACAGCATCAACTGGACGTGCGTTATATTCCTACTCTTGAGCAAATTGCTGACATCTTCACCAAGGCCCTATCCACTGCTCAGTTCAGCCTTCTTCGAGACAAGCTCAATGATGCCTCTCCCCAATTTCGCTTTAGGGGGGATGATAGAATATTAGATAATGATATCAAACCGGGTTAGTTGTAGCTGTGTATTATCCTATTAGCTGAACTATTTATCTCTATCTACAGTGATATATTAGCTCACGAGAGTTTGTATCTATATGTTAACTTGTACAGGCTTTAGATAAGTCTCCCATCTTTTGTATATGTTTATGTACCTTGCACGTGAAATACAAGTCAATTACCTTTGGTTATTTCATTTATTTTTAATATTTTACAGGATAGATCATATTATTAATTAATAAGTAATTTAATTATCTTCATTCACGTCCTCATCGCTGATCGTGATATCTATATCTTCCCTATCCGCTTCGACTTCTATGTATTTGTATATAGATTTAGAACGTTGGAAGAGTTCATCCAGGACTTCAACAGACCATGTATGCGTCTGTTTAAGTTTCTTTAGCTCATTTAAAAATTTTATCATCCTTTTCGATCCTTTCGAACATAAATAAACATTAATTAGTCATTGAGAAAAAGAAATTACCAAGATATATGTAAATATATACATGATACATGTATACATTTTAATAAATGCATACCTGGTCTGCGAATAATGAGCAATAATGACACTATGAAGTTACCGCAGTCAAAACGTAAAAAATAGGCCATGCCTTTCAGCAGTAGGAATTGTTGTAAAAACTTTACGTCACCTGTTGAAAACCGAACGTTATAACTAGCTTGGTTTTTGGGACAATATGCATAGCACATCCCAAATGGATTTTGGATAATTTAGATCGTCTGGCATGTATTGGCCATAAATTTCCATTGTCTTTGTAACTATTTTTTTATTTTTTAGGATAGGAAATATTGATCTTTCTAATTGGTTAATGCCAAAGGAGATTAAAATCGATCGAATTGAAAATGAACGTGCAAATTCTGTCTATTTATTTATTTATTTTTTTTCTGAAAAGAATGCAATATTAAATTTATTTTTAGTTTACTACTCAATATAAAAAAATAAGGTCTAATTAGTGATAAGCTGTAATTCAGTTAAATTAATAATAAGCTACTCATCAAGTAAAATTCTTCAGTTGGTATAAGTTTCACACCCACTCTTATGGTGCCTTGATTTCAAAACTTTTTTTTTGTTGTGAATGATTAAAAAAATATTTATTTATTATAAAGTTTATTAAGCATCTTAATTAACTATATTTAAAATAAATAAAAACAATTTGAACATAATTTTAAATTGCATATATTGGTTTTTGGTTTTTTTAATTTTTTCCTCTCTCTCTTTTAATATTTATAGTCAATCGAGATGCTTACCCAATTTCATAGAAAAAAGGAAAACAAAAAATGTCACATTTTACCAAATTGTAACAAAAGAGGTTTTATGCCTCTGAAGATCCAAAAGAGAAGAGAGAGAGACAGAGAGAAGGGTTCCCCAGCCATTGCTGTAGAATTAGAATATATATATATATATTATATGCAATATAAGTATGTGCCTACTTTTAAATTAGAATTAAAGAATCAAAATTTACATAAAGTTTTGAACGCCATTCTTTCTATCCTCGGATTGGGTATTTGAAGGATCTAGCTTGAGCTCATCCACAACTATACCTTCCAGATTTAAAACCAGTTATATAAAGATCAACAACGAAGAGCTATGATACACACATATATATATATATATGTATATATATATATACGGAAATTCTATGGTGAGGACGGTCCGCATGAGGACCGTAGTATTAGTGACAGTTTTTCATAGTATTAACGATGGTTTTTTAGAAAATTGTCACCAATACTATGAAAAACCGTTACCAATACTGTGGTCCGCATGAGGACTGTCCGCACCATAGACGGACTGTATATATATATATATATACATATGTATGTATTTAAGAGCTAGATAGCTTGTTTACTTACATGCTATAGATGAGTCTCTTCCATATTGCAAGCTTACTTCCACTTTTGAAAGGTCGGTGACTAAGAGGCCAAAAAATGCACCGAAGTTAATCCCTTGTTATTCACGGAATTAACAAGATCCTCGTACATGTGAAATATAAGGTATGCCAAATCTGTGAACATATTTAAAAAATAAAAATAAAAAAAACTGTGAATATTATTAATCAATCAAGTGCATGGTCAACCTAATTAATTAAGATAATATATGAATGAATAACTGAACTAATTAATGCTCACCAAAGTGCTCCCTACAGCATGAAGGATAGTTAAACCATGTCCTTTTTTGGCATAGCGAGGAGCCATAGACTCGGAAGATGAGCATAGCGAATGCAGGTACAAGAAAGCACCCTTCTTTCCATTTACAACTGCAATGTATAGAGGAGTCTCAGACCTTTTGGTTTTAGCGCTGATCAGCTGTGGATAATCCTTGGCGATGCACTTACACATACATACACTCCCCATAGATGCTACATGATGAAGAGCTGTATAGCCTGCGTCATTTTGAGATCTAAGTGCTTCTCTGTCTTCTTTCAAAATCACTTCCACAAGTCTTGAAACAATCTCTTTTTGGCCTTGTATCACTGCCGCATGCAAAGCTGTTCCACCCGTCTGTGTGATCCTCGCTTTGTGAGTGCTTGGACCGTTTTCATATATTTTCACTACTCCTCCCCATTTTCCGTGCAGGGTCATGTCGAACAATTTTTCAAAATTTTCACTCTCCAACGACATTGACGTTCAAGGATAATATTCAAAATCTCCCAACAATATTAGCTGGTATTGCTTTTTTAAGGTTTCTTCCTGATACATCGGTCGTTTTGTTATCTCTGTATATATATATATATATATAGAATAAAGAACCCTTTACCTACTTTATTCCAATGGCAGAAACTATCTCTTATACTCTTTCTAAATTAAGCCTCGTAAAACAGCCAATAACAATTCATACTTATATATATATATATATATATAAATATATATATATATATATAATCTATGAGGCACCGTGGAACAATTTGTTTTGGTGTCACACCTCAAGTCTATATACTCAGAATGTGACAAAAGTCATAGCCGAACATAAAAACTCTCCAAACATCACTTATAAATAATATCCAAAATAACTCCAAAAAATGAACAAAAATAAACTCCAACATCCAAAAAGTCTTTCAAGCTAACTAATATAAAAAATAAATAAAAAACAACTAAACACCATTACCATATGCAAAATCCAGCTACCTTAAAACTATGGAGTACCTGAAACCATAACAATAAATAATGAGTATAAAACTCAGCAAGTTACTGGGTTTTGCATAAATACAAAAATAAGAAAATACTTAAAATAATGACAAATACATATTCAAAAATAACCTTTAACAATGTAAACATAATTTTCTTATAAACTCTAATCGTTAACTATCTAGTAGGACTTGGCATAACATAATATTACCCATCGATAATCCATATAAACTCAAGTGCAAGGTATTAACAGGTGGGGAACATAAATTTTAAAAACAAACACTCACACCTGAAGGTATGAGCCATAGCCCTACTGTGATCATCAGTAGATCCTCCCACATGAAACAATACGTCTAAACCTGAAGGTAAATAACCATAAATCACTATAGAAATACCCTTACATGATTCATCTCAATACCCAAAAACATATCATAACATATCATAACATATCACATAATGCCTACTAAGTACCAACAACTAGAGCAAAAATACATATATCAATAATCCAATAATTTCTTTGTACAATACATATATATTTCATAAAACATAAACTTATAGAAAAACATAAATAAATCAATAACATACGTACATATTTATTATGGTTTCAGTTTTAAAAAGTCTAGTAACTTACCTTAATCAGCAAAGTCCATAAAAAATTAACAATCAATGAATAATACCAATAGTCTCTCATCAGTATAAAACAGAACCATCATATACCATAAATATCTTACGTATAAATCCCATAATCAAGCTCTTAAATTCAAACTAAATGAATAAGAGTTGATACCATAAGATTATCATAGCTTAACCCTTAAATCTTAAAATCATAAGCTTAGAACAAGATCAAATCATCAGAAGCCGAATAAAAGCCTATTAATCTATGAACAGTCTCTAAACAAGAATTCAATTCCTTATTCAAATGATATCATCTAAGTCTTAAAAGTTATGAGAATGCTGTAAACATGATAAGTAACTGTGATTAAAACAATTTCAAAAAATAATAATAAAAAACCATTCAAAACTCACTGAAAATTTAACAAAGAAAATACTGAAACTATTAGATTTTTAGAAACCTCTATTTAATGTTCAATTTGTTTCTCTTTCAGGAAATCTTGTATTTATTTGAAAATTTACAGATTAAAACTAGACACACTTATATACTCCATAAAATTTTAAAATCCAAACATAGGTAAAAAACATGGTAAAATTAAATTTAGTAACTAATTGACAGAAACTGTAAATCAGCACTTCACAGCTCCAAAAGCTGTAATATTTTATAGGGTTTAACTATATATAGTAATAATGTTATATAAAAATTATTAGGTCAAATGGAGATTGAAAACTATTTTAAATTGAATTTTCTTCTTTACTAAACGGACCAGAAAATAAATTCAGACAGCTGGATATAGGTAATTTAGAAAATCAACAGGGCCAAAAATATAAATAAGTTGAAGCTGAATTGTTTTACACTAATATTAGACATATATAGAATAAATTATACAAATTTTCAGATGAAAATAATTTTTTTTGGATCTGTTTTGAAATTTTTACATACGAACCATATTGCAGTCGCACAGAAAAACCAGACAAAATGTATAAATTCAAAATTTCGTAATAAATTGAAAACATATCTAAATCGCCCAAAATAAATTTATACTGATTCATAAACATATCTATTTTCATGTATAAAAATTTTAGTTCCAAAATAAAGCTTTAAATATTTTAAATAAATTCAAACAGTCACTCTATACAGATCCCAAATAAATTCCAGATTAAGGTTTCAACAATAACTCTTCAATTCAACCTTAATCAATACTTCTATAATCCCAAAACTTTTCATCTTTGCTCTCAATTATATTGTATCCTAATTTGTAACACCCCGTCCCAAAGTACATTGGAATTTTTGCACGTTGATCGAGGTTGCTCGTTGACCAAGTTGGTCAAAATTTTGACTTTTTGTTTCGGATGGAATTTTGCGTTTACTGAGGCACCATCGTGGAGTACACATCAACTCGAGTTTGTAGACTAGTAGCACATAAAAAATGGAGCTATTGTTTGGAAGTTACTAGCAAGACAATGGTAGTCTAAATTGTCTGAGGATGTCAAGTTTGACTTTTTAATCTTGTAAGATTAAAGTTTGACTCTTACGTGTATATAAAGTACTCATTGAGATGAGTCCATAGACTAGCGGCACACCTGATTTGGACATCTGGTTAAAAAGTTATGGACTTGCAAAGTTCTTCGGATACCTCATTATTTTATATTATGTTATTGGTGTGTAAAATGTGTGCCACATGTGGAGCCCTCAGCCAGTCCCGTGAGTGCACAATGGCACCCATAGGATGGCTTCTTATTGGCTCAAACCTATGTGTGAGTCGTGTGAAAAGAGAGAGAGAGAGAGAGCGGGGAGGAGAGAGAGAGGAGAGAGAGAGAAGCCACCACCCACGGCCACTCTCCGTTCACCGTCCCCCAACCCCTTCTTCCTTACACGTGCCTGAACACCACCTTGCCCCTTCGATTTACGGCCAGCCCACCAATCCCACGGCCAGCCAACTGCCTACGCACCAGGATCAGGGCATTTTTCGGCAGCAGTGCCGAAACTTTCCACGGTAGATTGCTCCCTATCCCAGCCTCCGTTTGCCTCACCGCCGGTCCCATCCTTTCACTTGTCATTCGATCTACCTTTTCTCCAAAAATCACAGCCAGTGGCCATCGGACGCACCGCCGGCAGTGACGGTTTTCGATGACTTCGGTGGCTCGTTGGGAAACCAATTTTCAGCGAGTTCCCAGTCACACTGCCCATCTTCTCCCACTAATTTTGACCCCCTGAACTCAAATTCGGTGTCTTTTTTCCCCAATTCTTAGCAGATTGTGAGAATCGGGGGCCTAAAATGCTAGAGCTTTCTGGCAAGATTCCGGCCACCACAGGTCCGATCTCCAGAAAGTAAGATTAGGTCTGTAATCCTCACTTCACAATCTTCGATTCAGTATATCATTCGTAAATTTTGGTTGTTGTTTGTGTTCGCTCCCCCGGATATCCGTTTGTGAGTTACCCGCTTAAAATATTAAATTAATTGACTTTGTGTAATGTTGATATTTTAGGTACACATGTGGGTAGTGGAGTTGATCCTGTAGAGGTCTCAATTGATATACGTGCTTGAGGTGAGTGACCCACCTTTAAAACTATTTTTGGGTGATTAGTTATATTTATTTTGTGTTAATTTAATATTTAGAAAATATGTTCATGTGGTGGAATTTATATATAATTTTTCATATATATATATACATATTGATGCTAAATTAAGGTTTGGATTGTTAAAGAAATTCTTGATTATTATTATTGTTATTTAATTGAATTTATTATGCATAATCAAGGTTTTTCATTAAATTAATTGTACTTGGATTTTATATGAATTTTAATATTACTTTTGACATAGTGGTTTTAATGATTTCAAGAAAAATATTTGTTCAAGTTGGTCCTTCCAAAATATAAATGTTTATGCGCTTAAATTATTAATTGATTGATTTTATAGTATTGGAAAAAAAAATTGAATAATTATATCGATGGATTTATGATGAGGATTTAAGAGAATGTGGGTTTGAAAAATGGTATAATTCCCACGGTGAATTTTGGAAAACTTGGTATTTTAATAATAAATTTAGTAATTAATTTTAGATGCACTCATACAGTAATGGTGTTTTGTACTATATATGTGGATAAGCACGTAGGTTGTAATGTCTCCCGTGAGTTGCTATGGATCTGAAGGCAAGTAAGTTTTATATAGTGCACATAAGCCGCCCTCGTCCATGGCTGAGATGACGGTTTAAGCAGCGGCGCTGTCAGGACGTCGAAGCGACCGTATGCAAGTTTCTCTCTTTAACCTCCCGCCAGATGGTGCTCGGGACGCTGGGTGTCGTAGGGCATCACTAGTGTCGGAACCTGTCCAAGATCCCTCACTGGAACACTGGACAAGTCCTGATCCCAGGGAAACACTACCGAATCTTCCAATGGAAAATCCGGTAGCATCTCCCCTAAGGGAAGGACTTACCATAAAATTTACCTGCACAAAAATGCACTCCTACATGGTACCACCTTATCCCTCCCACCTTACTACAATAATTTCCATAGCGGCAACACTTTGACAACAATTTGTATAAAACACACACACACACACATATATATATATATATATGCAATAGGAATAATCAGCTAAATAAATAACCAAATATACCTTTAATCATTCACGTTCGCCCACACCACCCACTTATTGTTGTACATTTCAAAACAAATTTCCGGTGTACTTCGGGACGGGGTGTACAACTGACATATAGTGTGGTGCGTCAAATATTTTTCAGATATAAATTTCAAATCCCAAAGTTTTAAAGTCATATTTAAATTAAATGTATTTAATTTGTTTTATCACCTATTTCCAATTAGTATTTTCTAAAATGTGTTTATTCATATTTTACGAATTATTTACTGAGTTTCAATTTTATGTTACAATCCTCTAATGCAAGTGTTTTAAAATTATTTTATTGTATTTTATTCATATTTTGATTATTTCATTACTTATTTAATTAATAAATCCTTTATTTTTGGGGTATACAGATATTGAGTTTTGTGAAAACATTTTAAAAGGGGAACTTTTCTAACTAAGTGAACTATGAGGGTTTTGAGAGAAAACAATATTTCAACTACTTATTATTTATTTGATTATTTATTATTAATTAATCAAGTTCATCTTATCGTTATATTATGATTATTATTTTTATTTTTATTATTGTGCTGTAGTTAGGCTCACTCACTAAGATGGCTAGCATCTCATATTTTTAAATCCATTCCCCTAGGTACAAGGATTGATAGACGTTTGTCCGGAGCGAGCTTGCTCTTTGTTGCTGTCATGTTTCGAGGAGTTCTCTTTCTTTTTATTTATTTCTATTTGTAATATTTTATTCTATCCTGTATAACGTTCATACTTAATTGTACTCTATGATGCTCTGTATACTATATTGGATATATTTTATTAAATATTGCATTAATTCCCTATTTAATTTATTGAAGTGCTGATTATTGTGTAAATAAATTGTAGTGAGGTGGGAGGAATAAGGTGGTGCATATAGGAGTGTGTTTTCTGTGCAGAGAATTTTGTGGTAGATCCAACCCTTAGGGGAGATGCTGTTGGATTTTCCTTGGAAGGTCCGGTAAGATTTTCCCTAGGATCAAGGCTTGTCTAGGGTTCCGGTAAGGAATTTTGGACGGGTCCTGATATAGTTTCCTTTAAAAATTAAGGTTTTGAAGGCTCCAAACTAGCTAGAATCTAGATGTCCCACAAGTACGTCTAGGTAGTCTAACTGCTGCAGTGCGAAAGCCTAAAAGATAATAAAATCTCAGAAACACATACAACGATAATGTAAATAACTCTAATTTAGAAATTAAAGTCTTGTTAATTCCGTCGAATAAACAACTGTCCATTACAACCACTAATACCATATTTTTACTGGCATCAAAAATAAAAATCCTAGTACATAAATTAAGAATTACCAAAATAACAAATTATTAAAATCCTATAATTAAAAAGATTCCTAAACAAACATGGAAATAAAACATTAAATCCCCTTATTTGCAAAATTTAAACTACATTAATTAATTTTTTTAATTAAAAATAGCAATCTTAAAAAACTAAGAATATTTCTCTTTTTTATTTACTTGTTGATTATAAACTAAGAATATTTCTCCTTTTTATTTACTTGCTGATTACAAAATAATAATATTTATATTTCTCTTTTTTCTTTTTTCTTTAAAAACTAAGAATGCTTCTCTTTTTGGTTTACTTGTTGATTAAAACTAAGAATATTTCCTCTTTTTTATTTACTTGTTGATTAGAAACAAAGAATATTTATATTTCTCTTTTATTTATATTTATTATTAGTTTCTAATCAACAAGTAAATAAAAAAGAGAAATGTTCTTAGTTTTTTATTCTTTCTCTTTTTAAAATTGAGAATGCAATTCTATTTTGGAAAAGAACAAGAGAGAGAGAGAAAATAAAAAGCAAAAAGAGCTTGAAATTCTGCTGGAAACTATCAGAAGAGGATGCACGCAGCACCGCCAACAAATCAAAAGAAATTGCGAAGAAAGACATGTAGCTTAAAATCTAATATTAACAATGAATTCATTTTTTAAGGGTAGGTGGATTCAAATTTGATGTGGGAGACATATTTTAATGTTACGCAGAGATTTCTTTTTTAAATCAATATGATACCCCACGTGTATTAAGGACGATTACAAACACAAGATTCTTTACGTCTCCAATTCAAGAACAATTGGAGTGTACAGTAGTCGCAATGCAAATAATTTAATGACCTGCATATCTTTTTGTCATACATTTAGCATGATTTGAACTCAATATAATTCATAAACTTTTCCGATTGGAATTGCATCATGAAGTTGTCCCTTCAAAATAAATTAATTAAAGATACAGATTATGTCAAAATCCGAAAGACTTATTTATTCCTCTGTTCTACAAGCAGAGTATTCTCCACCTAATGTTTTTAAAAATAAAACAAATAAAAAATTAAAGCCTCTATTGGAAGACTACTAATACGCTATCACTCCTTAATCCGTCCAGTTTCAACATTTCAGGCCTTGCTAATTTTCTTTTATATTGGTGATTTTTAGTGAATGAATGAAATTGTGAAGCTGAAAGACATATTCTCTGCTTTATAATTCAGAGATTCGTGGATCATTATGGAAGTAATTCTAAGACTAGCTACATATGGGGCATTTATTTGGTGCGCCTTTTTCTTTTTTTGATGTGTTTTCCAAGCATTCTTAAGTAAAATTTTGAGATTACATAAACAGGCCTTTGTCCCGCTGGCGTTCCAAAAAAATAAAAAGGGAACAAATTAATTACTACTGTCAATGAAGCTTAAAGGTATAGGAATAGGATTTTATATGCCCAAAAAAAAAAAAAAAAAAGAGCGTAAAGGAATATGATTGTTTAATTCAATATGCACATATATATAAATCAAACGGATGGAAGAAGAAACAAAAATCAATATTGGGAGGGTTTGGATATCATTTTAGACTGTCTTCTCCGCCTAAAAATGAGGGCAAAAATTTGCACAAAGTGACAATGCAACGTAAGTGGAAGGACGTAGTGGAAATATACAAGGAAAGTCCGAGGGCTCACAAGATGAGGATCACACACGAAGGTGGTACAGCTTTGCATTTGGCAGTCATAGAACGCAGAAAAGACATTGTTTCAGAACTCGTGCAAGAGATTTCCAAATAGGACAAAGGAGCACTTAAAATCCAAAACGACAGAGGCGATACCCCTCTTCACCATGCAGCTTCAGTGGGGTGTGAAATCATGTGTAAGTACATCGTCAAGGCAGCTAATCCATCGCTGATTGGCATTCGGACCAAAAATACAGAGACTGCTCTATTCATCGCAGCTATTAATGGAAACAATGAAGCTTTCTTGTTCCTCCATAAGGTGTGCTCTGAGATCTCTGACTCCAATGATTGCTACTCTTATACCAGGAGATCCAACAGTGGTGACAATATTCTGCATGCTGCAATCAATAACGGGCACTTTGGTGAGCGATTTAATTAATTCTTTGAATTCGTTGCTTAAATCTGTATATAGTAGTTTTTTTTTTTTTTTTGGTTGTGGATGTAATCTGTATATAATTAAGCATGAGATTTTGTCATCTCAATTTAATATATGGACCTGTTTGCATGCACTTTCATTGATATTGACAGAATTGGCATACAAAATAATTCACTTGTATGGGGATCTTGTTAATTCTGTCAATGAGAAGGGATTAACTCCATTCCATTGTTTGGCCAAGTCATCTGCCTTCAAAAGCTGTTCTTATGACCTTGGACTATGGAAGAGACTCATTTATCAATGTAAGTGTGTATATATATATATATATAAGTATATTTTAGCATCATTTATTCTCTTCGTTCTTGATCTATATACTTGATTTCTTATTTTGGAAGGTATTGTTGTGAAGGAGATCAAATTTGAGGATAGGAAGAATGTTGGTTCAAAACTGTATGTAAATTATGCATCTTTATTTCTAATTAAAATTATGTTTTAGCTCTCTATTTTATTAATTAAATCCTATGATTTTTTAGATCTATTATTCTTGTTACTGTACAGTAGGTAACAATTCAATTTAATTTTATCAAAAAAGCAAATCAATTTAATTGGCTGCACTCATAATTATATTCAAAATTAATAGTTTTTAGTAAAGAGAAAATGTATAAATGTCAGAACCTGTCCAGAATTCCTCCCCGGAGCCGTAGACAAGCCCTGATCCCAGGGAAATACCACCGAACCTTCCAATGGAAAATCCAGCAGCACCTCCCCTAAGGGTAGGACCTACCAAAAATCACCTGCACTGAAAACACACTTCTATACTCATCCCCTTATTCTCCCGCAAACTACAAATTGATTCCACAATTTATAGTACTTCACAACAATAACAACAGCCCAGTGCATAAATAAAACATAAGTGTCCAAATAGTATACAGAGTTTTATGAAGTGTTAATCAATAGAAATACAATAAAGATGAAAGAAATAATACAACTGAAATGAATGAGTACGAAGGTACTTCTTGAAACACGATAGCAGCGGAAAATTGGTTCGCTCCGGAAGAACGTCTACCACCCCTTGCACCTAAGGGAATGGAACTTAAAAACGTGAGATGCTAATCATCTCAATGAGTGACCCTAACTACTGAACACTTTTAATGGTAATAATAATAATAATATAACCAATAAGGGAATTGAATTAATACCAACAATTAATAACTAAATAATAACAGTTGGAAATGATAATTTTCCCTCAAAACTCTCACCAATCACTCCGTTGGAAATGTTTCCTTTTTAAAACGATTTCACAAAACCCGATAATCGTACTTCTCGAAAACCAAGGGATCAAACATTTGATAAACAGACAATGAATAATAAATACCCCAATATATAATTAAAATGTAATAAGTTATAATAATTAATTTTTGAACACCTTTGGGTTTTGAAACTTTATTTGAAAATTACACTTGACGCATCACACCATATACCAGTGATGCCCTCCGATACCCAACGTCCTGAGCACCGACTGGCGGGGAGATTAAAGAGAGAAACTTGCAAACGGTATTTCGGCGTCCCGACAGTACCGCTGCTGAAACCATCATCCCGGCCAAGGAGGGGGGCAATTGTGGCCAATAACAAACTTGCCTGCCCACGGTCCAACGGCAACTCACGGGTGAAATAATAATACTTGCGCGCTGAACCACATATACATATACCAGAACACCAATACTGTATGAATGCGTCTAAAATAATTATTAAATCAACCGTACCGTTTTCCAAAATTACCGTGGGAAATATACCAAAATTTCACACTTACCATCCCACATATTTTTATTTAACAAATCGGTACGAAAACATCGATAACAAATAAACCATAATTTTCTCGTAATATGAGGTTCAACAATTAAAATACCGCGGGCATAATTTATACAATTTAAACAAATATTTTCGTAAAATATTTAACCCAATTATGCCCAAAAATTATACTTAAGACCTCGTACGATTATTACCGAAATATACTTTGCTCATGCATAATAATTAAATTAAATCACAATAAAACCATAATTAAATTGTACCACATGAGCATAATTTAAATACCAATTAAACATAATTAATTGCCCAAAATATTTTTGAAGGTGGGTCACTCACCTTAAGCGCGTAAATCAGCTAAGATCCTCTGCAGGATCAACTCCACTACTCGTACGCGCACCTAAAACATCCACAGTATACCAACCAAATATATTAATATTTTAATCGGATAATTCCCAAATGGGTACCCGGGAGCGAACACAACGACAACTAAAAGTTACGAGTTATATACCGAATCGAAGCTTGAGTGATGCAGATCACGGATTCGGTCTTACTTTCCGGTGATCGAACCCGAGGTGGCCAGAATCTCGCCGGAAAGCTTTCGAGTTTTGACTCCTCAATTCTCCCAAACCGTCGCGAATTGGCAGAAAAGGATGCTAGATTCGGGTTCAAGAAGTCGACCACAGTGGACAAGGACCGGCGGTTCGACTGGGTACTCGCCGGACAGTAACTTCTGGCGAGCCGCCGCGGTCACCGGCAACCGTCGCCGACGGTGGCGCGTGCGGTGGCCGTTGGCTGAGATTTTTTGCAGATTTGTAGATCGAGGGGAGAGGAATCCAACGGGACCGGCGGTGAGGCAAACGGAGGCAGGATGGTGGAGAAATCGGGGTTTGAAGAATTTCGGCCCCTCGCCGAAAAAAGCTTCGATCCCGGGGCGTCGGAGGTCCGGTGGCTGTGAAATTTGGTGGGTAGGCCGGACTTGAGGAGGTGGTGAGGGGTGGCTGGCTCGTGTGGCCTAAAAATGGCCAAAAAGGGGTCAAACGGCGGTGGAGGGAAAAATCACCGCCGATCTTCGCCCCCTCGATCCGGGCGCGTCTAGCGACCAACGGCCGTGAAACTTTGGGGTTTTACCGGAAATGGGGAGAGGCGTCTGTCTGGTCAGCGCATGTAACGTGAATCGGTCGGAAAATTTGAAAATTCCGGCGGCCGGTCGGTTTCTCTCTCTCTCTCTCTCTCTCTCTTCTCTCTCTCTTTCTCTCTCTTTCCTGAGATTTCTGTCAAATAAAAGCCACCGTGATGACACTGTTCATTCCACGTGGAGCAATCAGGTGTTGACACGTGGCATCACTGTGCACTTAAGCCAGATATAATAAAATATTACGGTATCCGACGAACTTCAAACGTCCATAACTTTTTAACCAAACGTCCGATTTAAGCGTGCCGCTAGTCTATGAACTCGTATCGACGAGTACTTTACAGCCATATAAGAGTCAAAACAAAATTACACCACAAGAAAAAGTCAACTCCCGGCACCTTTTGGACTGTTTGCACCTCAACTTGTTTTGCCCATAACTTTCAAACTGTAGCTCCGTTTTCGACGTGCTACTAGTCTACGAACTCGGGGCATCATGCACTTCGCCACGGTACCCTGGTCAACTAGAAATTCCAACTGGAACAAAAAGTCAACTTTGACCCGCTTAGTCAACGGTCAACTTCTGTCAACGTGCATGGATTCCGGTGCGATTTGGGAAGGGGTGTTACAATAAATTTATTAGTAGGTAACAAATAAATTCAATTGCTTGCAGTCATTCTCATTTAGATCGATGGATCCTAATCATAGTTAACTAATAAGAAATATTAAAAAAAAAACAATAATTTTTTAAAAGATAAAATATAGAAATTTATGATTAGTTGGAAAATGTTCAAACTTTATTGTCCCACAAAACCAAGCTAGTCATAACCTTTTGTTTTCATAGTGAAATCTAGCAAATTAAAAAATGAACAAGAAGGAAGCTCAACCTCTGATGTAGAGATCCCGATCGGCAATGAGGATATAGGTTAGCCAACTCCTTTAATTACCTCCCAAAGTGTATTATTAGAACTGATAAAAAACACTTGGAATTTAGTTAATATCAGTATATCTTCTATAGTGTCCCAGTCAACAATTCCTAGCAATGAAATGCAAGGCATATTTCCGGCTAGTTTTGACAAATTCGTCAAGGTGCTAGGTATGCGTTTAAATCTATACATTTGTGTCAATATCCCCATCTAATATGTACATAGATCCGCGATAACTGTTATCCTATTATATACTGGGGATAGTTTTCTTGAATCATATTTGTATAGGTATGTATGCCATTTTTTATTTTTTTTTTCATCACTTAGATTACAGTTATCAAAATATAAATTGCTTTTTAAATTAATTTTGAATTGCTTTAAAAATTGAAATATAAAAATATAGTTATAAACTATACAGTTTAATGAAATATAAATTGAAGAGGAACAAAATATATTTTATGTGGATTCATATATAAACTTTTGATACATTTTTAAAATTTTGGCATTTGGAGGAAACTAATACTACAAGGAAGGTCTTGATATTGTGGAAATTCTTATATATTTATATAGAACTAATTTCTTTCTCCAACTAATTAATTTCTGTTGAAAGGATTAAAGAGGATAATAAAAATTGTATGGGAGCTACAGGAACTGAAAAAGAAGCATAAATGGTCAGTTCAAATCATGGATGAACTCTTCAAACGTTCTGAATTTATATACAAACACAGAGATGCTGGAATGAAAAAGGGGAAACTATCATCGGAGGAAGACGACGAAGACGATGATATGGAGGAAATATTCAAGTCAGTGAAAGAAGGTAAAAATAATAATAATAATAATAATTACTAGTTAAAATGTATGGATCTGGATTGGATTAGTATTATTTATATTTATATATATGTTAGCCAAATTGAGCAGAGGAGAAGCTACTCGAGATGGAAGAAACTGATGGCATATCATTAATGGCAGTGAAATATGGGGGTTGTGAGATCCCACATCGGTTGGAAAGGGGAACGAAGCATGCCATATAAGTGGGTGTGGATACCTTTCCCTTACGACGCGTTTTGACAAAACCGTGCGGGCTAGGCCCAAAGTGGACAATATCGCATGCGGGTGGTCTGGGCTGTTACAGACTTGGAAAGGGGAATGAAGCATGCCTTATAAGTAGGTGTGGACACGTTTTGATAAAACCGTGTGGGCTGGGCCCAAAGCGGACAATATCTCATGCGGGTGGTCTGGGCTGTTACAAATGGTATCAGAGCCGGACCCGGATTGGTGTGCCAACAAGGACGCTGGGTCCCAAGAGGGGTGGATTGTGAGATCCCACATCGGTTGGAAAGGGGAACGAAGCATGCATTATAAGTGGGTGTGGATACCTTTCCCTTGAGACGCGTTTTGACAAAACCGTGCGGACTGGGCCCAAAGCGGACAATATCTCATACGGGTGGTCTGGGCTGTTACAAAGGTGGTGGAGATAGTTAAGAAATTTCTGGAGGTATTTCCTGCGACCATCCATGATAGGGACAAAAAAATGAAAACTATACTGATATTGACAGCTGAGAACAGGCATCCCCAAATATACAATTTGATAAAGGAAAATGTTCTCTCTAAAACCACCTTTCTAAGAACGGATTCAGATGAGAACAATGTATTACATGCTGCAACAAAGTATAATGAAAATCGACCTTGGCCCATTCCTGGGGTTGCTCTACAAATGCAATGGGAAATCAAATGGTTTGAGGTATTCATATATAATTCCTAATCCATCTAATTATACTTTCTTTTTTTTCCAATCCCAATTTTTTTTTTTTAATGGTTGATATGATATCATCTAATTTAGAAACATATACGATATGGTCGCTCTTCCATATGAATTGTTTTTATATGGGCAATATTATTAATATTGCAGTTTGTTAAAGCTTCTATACCATCTGGCATCACTTTTCGCCCCAACCTAGATGAAAAGACACCAGAATAAGTTTTCTCAATAAGCCACAAGGATCTCCTTAAAGAGGGAAGAGATTGGCTCATCAAAACCGCTGAATCTTGCTAATCGCTGGCGTGGATTTTGCCACCACCGCTTCCGTCCCCGGAGGTACTCTCGACACAAGTGGCAAACCCATATTCGAAAAACAACCGGCATTCCAGGTCTTTTCCATCTCATCGCTCATCGCGCTCTGTTTCGCATTCACTGCCTTGGTTATGTTCTTGGCTGTCATCACGTCCCGATTTCAGGAAAAAGATTTCACTAGGAGCCTTCCTCTGAAGCTGTTACTGGGCTTATCGTCGCTTTTTGTTTCCATTGGTGCCACGTTGGTTTGTTTTTGCACAGGCCATTTTTTCATGATTGGAGACAGACTCAAAAATGCTGATTATACGGTCTACGCTTTGACATGCTTTCCGGCTTCTATTTTTGCTGCTGCCCAGTTTCCACTCTACATTGATCTTTTTCTGAGTATTTTCAAGAATCCCTTTAAACATCATCGTCGATACAGAGTGTGAGATTCATATTCTACTTACCCATATCTCGAGCTCAGGATATCCTGTACGTCATCGGTGGTTTTTCGGAAGACTCCGTATTTTTTCACATGGATCATAAATAATCCAGAGTCCTTTGGCCCCAAAAAAACTGCTGACATCCAAAATATTCCGAACTCCATCACCTCGTAGAGTATTTCCATATATATATATATATATATACATATATAAATAATTCAGTACCAATTGAATACGTCGAAGTCCAAATCATTTGGTTATTGACAGCCCATTTCCACATGTTATTGAACACCTCTACCAAATAATATTATGTTATGTTAAAGTTTATATCTTTGAAAATTATATATATATATATATATATTTTAATATTTTTAGCCTCATCCTATCTAAAATAAAATAAAATATAAGGAAGAAGTCCTTTTGTAACAAATTTTTATTTGGATTATTACGTGTTCGCTTATAGTTTATACTACTTAAAATAAAATTAATATTGACGCATAAGTAATTAGTGTTATCATTTGAATTAACAACATATAAATGAGAATTATATATGACATGATAAATTTAAAAATTTTGAAATTCAACTAGAACTTATTTATCTGACAGTTTTCAAGGTGATAAGCCCAATATTGTTAGCTTGATGAGGCCTAACAATTTTGTAAATTCAATTTTATATCTATCCAATATATATATACATATATACTATATATACGCACACATACATATATACTTATATAGTGTAAAAATCAAAACGAAAACAACCTAGATATAACAGATGCGATACTTTGAAAAAAATACTCAATATTATTAATGACGAAAACCAGTGTTTAAAAACAATTTACACGAGGTGCAGTTACAAGAGATATAAACGCAATTCCTAACAACTTGCTATACACAATGTTAACAGAAAATAAGTTACACGAAAGATAAGATATACATACAACAACTAACATTATTAGGACAATATTCTATCACTAGAATGATAAGTGTTCTATCATTCCCAAGCACTATTTTTGCATTTTGAAACATACGTATTTTGTCACTTTTCATTGCTCGTGTTAAGTAATTAGACTTGTGAACACTAAAGCAGCAGATACTGGAGATACTTGCTAGAAGGAAGGCAATAGATTAATCAACAAGTAAATAAAAAGAGAACTAGCAACTACCATTCTCATTTACACATAGTAAACATTTTAAAGGAAAATGGGAGGAAGTGCATGCTTAATATAATCAATTAAGATATAAATATTAACAATTGAACTAAGGCTGACCAAAGTGCTCCCTACGGATTGCAGCATGCAGAATAGTTGAACCATCACGGCCTCTCTTGGCATAAGAATAGCAACGAGCCATAGGCTCTGAAGCTAAGAACAGGAAATGCAGGTACAAGAAAGCCTCCTTCTTTCCACATAGAACTGCAATGTACAGAGGAATCTTAGACCTTTTGGTTTCGTCGTTGATCAGCCGTGGATAATCCTTGGCGATGCACTTACACATGCATTCGCTCCCTACTGATGCTGCATGATGAAGAGCTGTATACCATGCGTCGTTTTGAACTCTAAGTGCTTCTCTGTCTTCAGTAAAAATCACTTGCACAAGTTTTGAAACAATCTCTTTTTTGTCTTGTATCACTGCCGCATGCAAAAGCTGTCCCGCCCGTCTGTGTGATCCTCGCTTTGTGATCGCTTGGATCGTTCTCGTATATTTTCACTACTTCTTCCCATTTCCTTGCAGAGTCATTTGGAGCAAATTTTCCAATTTTTCACTCTCCAGCATAGACGATGAAGACAAGGAAGACGACGACATTGAATTGAAAACCCCCAATATTGATTATTACTATTAATTGCTTTTAGTTTCTTACTCCATTGGTCGTCCTGTTATCTGTTTATATAGATTAAGAGACCCTTTACTTTTTCCATTGGCAGAAAAGCAGTCTCTTACCCTTTCTCTGTTGATTATTCCTCATTATTCTATTCGCTTTTTCTTTCTGGGAGACACCAACAAGGTACAGAACCATGTTTATAGTACGGACGATTAATTAATTAATCAAACAGTTTTTGGACCCTGTTTAATTTAAAAAGACTTTGACATTATTTTGAGTCAAATAACGGTAAATTAATGTAGGTCAATCATGGGATTAGAATTTTCACCGACCATTTATGCTTCCCTTTCAATTTACACATCTTTTCTAGAATGTTCTTATCCTTCCTATATATATAAACATTAGTTACTTACCTTGTAGGAATATGCATAATTAGAATGAAATTGCCATCCCATAACATTTTGAATGTTAATATACAGATATAAAGTGTATTTTGGTAGATATAGTAAATTAAAAAGTAAGTAATAATGATTTTTCATGAACATGAGATTTAAATATAGTTTAAATGAGAAGAGGCAAGTTTTATTTATAGTAGTAATAAGGCACCAAAAGTTTCACCAAACAATTTATCTACTAAATGATACATGTTAAAATATTATTAGTTAATATATTCATATAATCTAATATGGAAAAAATGAATCTATAAAAAATTCAACATCATTTTATAAATAAATTTGATAAACATTTTGATGACTTAGCATTATTGTTTCATATATTAATTGCTTTGGTTTATTGAGAAAAAATCAATTGAGATCATAAACATATGTATTGATTACAATCAGTTCTATTTGAAAGTTGATAGAAATCAACCTTAACCAAACAATTTGTAAACTGCGGCATATCATAGGGCCCTCGTGAATATATTTTGTTTCTGATATTAATTAATTAGACTTGTGTGGAGCATTTAGGCCGCGGATAATGAAGATAAGAAAAGAATTATTCCCTTTTTTGGTCCGCATTCGATTCTCAATTTAGGTAAAGTAAAATTTGTTATTATTAATGAAAATGTAGAATTTTTAATTATTCTTTTTTTTTTTTTTTTATAAAAAAAGGTGAGAATGTAATTCTGTTTGGCATGCACAAGCAACATGGCAATTTAATTTTTTTTTTTTACCAAAAAAAAAAATCAAATTAAATTGCCATGATTCGTAAAATACATAAATAAATAAAACAAATTGACATGAAACACCTGTAGCTTAAAATCCATTATTAACCATGAGTTAGTTTTTTGTGTAGGTAGATTCAAATTATACATATAAATATGTACTGAAATTATTGCTAGCATATAGAACCTATCAGTACATAAACATTAAAAGTTAAATTTAGCATAAGATTTGCAAGCTAAGGTTTAATAATTTAATTCCTTTCCAGACAAATTAATAATTGAACTAATGTTCACCAAATTGGTCCCCACGGATTGCAGGTGCAGAATAGTTAAACCATCTCGGTCTCTCTTGGCATAAGAATAGCAACGACCCATAGACTGAGAGGCTAAGCATAGGTAATGCAGCTGGTACAAAAAAACAATATACGCCTTTCTATTTAAACTGCAATAAATAAAGGAGTCCCAGACCTTTTGGTTTCGACGCCGATGGGCGACGGATAATCCTCGGCCATGTACGCACTTACACATTTACTTTTGCTGCCCATTGATGCTGCATGATGAAGAGCTGTATAGCCTGCGTCGTTTTGAAAACTCTAAGAGCCGCTTTGTCTTCATTCGAAATCACTTGCACAGGTTTTATAAACAATATTTTCTTTGCCTTCCATCATCGCCGCATGTAAAGCTGTCCCACCGTCTACGTTGTCCTAGCTAGCTTTGTGAGTGCTTGGTTCGTTCTTATACATTTTCACTGCTTCTTCCCATTTCCCTTGCAGCGTCATCCTGAACAAATGTTCGAAATTTTCACTCTCCATTATAGACGACGACGACGACGACAACATTGAAATGAAAACCCCAAATATTGATTTCTACTATTAATTGCTTTTTAGTTTCTTTCTCGATCAGTCATTTTGTTATCTGTTTATATAGAATAAGAAACCATGCACTTATTTTTTACAATGGCAGAAGACACAGTCTCTTGCAACTCTTTTTGTCAGTTAAGCCTCATAAAATATATATATATATATATATATTCCACAAAAAAACAAAAAACAAAAAAAAAACAAAAAAAAACAAAAAAGCAAAAAGGCCACCACCACCAGCAAGGTACAGAACTCTGGTACAGAACTCTGTTTATAGTACGGATGATTAATTAATTAGTTATTGCCATGCTCTGTGTCCCTGATTTAAATAGTTTCGGCTTAATTTTGAGCCAAAAATGGTAAATTAATGCAGCTTAACAATAATTCTTTAGTGGAAAATTTTATCAAAACCATGTGATCCATACATCATTAATAATTATTTAAATGGATTTATCTTTTAGATTTTAAAATAAAATATCAATACATATATATAATTAAATGATGGTCTTATTGGTGATCATCTTCATCACCACTGATGAAAATTAATAACAATATTCTTTTTTAATAATTGAAATGTCAAATACCAAATCGTATTATATTAGACTAGATCATTTTATTTAAAATATTCAGTTCACTTCATATGCAATGCTGCATCTCATAATATCAACAGCCACATTCCAATTATTCCTTCCTTTTCCAACCCAAAAGTTACGTGTTCCATTTATTTTAAATTATTCTTTTCCCTAACCCGAAACTTAGTACTTTCCAATTATTCCTTCCTCTTTCAACCCAAAAGTTACATGTTCCATTTATCTTAAATTATTCTTTTCCTTAACCCGAAATTTAGTACTTTCCATACATATATAGTTAGAGTGATCAAGTTTCCATAATCATCTAATACTGCAATATATCTGGAGGAAAAAAAAGAAACGAGTAATGAAAAGCTTTTGAATTTCTTATGAAAAGCTAACCTCATAATTCATTTAAATAACTATATTTTTCAAGAAAAATCAAGTAAAGTTAAATATGAACCCTTCTTTGACTTTTGAAATGACAAATAATATATGAAATACTCCCAGATTTAGACAGTTTAAGCGTTATATTTAGTCAAATCATGCTACATCTAGGACGATTGAAAATATTGTACTGTCCAATTGTTTTCCTTTTTTGGTAAATACAGTCCATTTGTTCTCATAGTTGAAAAACAGAGGATTTCTAAAGAACCAAGAAAATATGAGGGAAATTTACCCCAAAAAAAAAAAAAAAAAGAGCGAAACCCAAAGAATGTTGCGTGTGTGTTCTTACTACTCGTCCATCAAATTTGAATCCAAGTACTCAAAAACCAACCTATGGTTATACTTGTTCATAATATAATTAATAAGGTTGGATTTTAAGCTACAAATTTGTTTCATGACAATTTAATAAAATTTGTTGGTTGTGCATTCTCTTTTGAGAGTTTCTAAGAGAATTTTAAGTATTTTTTTTTTTGGGGTCTTGTGCTTTTTTTTTTCCCCTTTCTCTCTCTCTCTCTCTCTCTCTCTCTCTCTCTCTCTCTCTCTTTTTCTTTCCCAAAACAGAATTACATTCTCACTTTTCTAAAGAGAAGGATGGAGTATTTTTCTTTCTTCTTTCAAAACAGTGAACATAATATTTACTTCACGTAAATGAGAATGGAAGTTGCTAGTTCTCTTTTATTTCCTTGTTGATTAATACATTGTTATCCAAATCTTCGCTCTCAATTATATGGTATCCTAATTTCTTTTACAAATTAAGGTTTTGAAGGCACCAAACTAGAATCTAGATGTAACACTTCGTCCCAAATTACAACGGAAATTTTCCAACTTTGACCGAGGTTGACCGTTGACCATTGATCGTTGACCCAAGGGTCAAAAGTTGACTTTTTGACTCAAATGGAATTCTAGGTTGACTGAGGTACCGTTACGAAGTACACGTTGGCACGAGTTCGTAGACTAGTAGCACGTTGAAAACGGGGCTACGGTTCGAAAGTTATGAGCAAAACAAGTTGAGATCCAAACTGTCCAAGGGGTGTCGGACTTGACTTTTTATTCACGCAAAGTTGAGCTTTCACTCATGCATGGTTGTGAAGTACTCTTCGATACGAGTCCGTAGTCTAGCGGCACGTCCGATTTGGACATGTGGTTTGAAAGTTATGGACATATGAAGTTTTTCGAATACCGTAATATTTTAATATATTTGGCTTGAGTGAACAGTGATGCTACGTGTCGACATCTTAGAGGTCCATGTGGGTGAACAGTGGCACCCACGGTGGCCTTAAACCGGTGTGAAAAGAAGGGGGAGGAGAGAGAAAGAGAGAGAGGAGAGAGAGAGAGAGAACCACCAGCCGCCGGAGTTGCAAACTTTTCCGGCCGAATCTTGCCACACGCTCCGGCCAGGCAGGAGCGCCTCTCCATTTTAGGCCAACCCCCAAAATTTCACGGCCAACCGACCGGCGAAGCACTCGGATCGGGCCTTTTTCCGGCGACGGCGCCGACACCTTCAAACCTAGATTTCTCCCAATTCCGGCCACCGTTTGCCTCACCGCCGATCCCATTAGAACTCCCACCTTGAGACCTACCTTCCTGTCGAAAATCACGGTTGTCGGTGACCGTGACAGCTCACCGAAGAAATCACTATTCCGGTGAGTTCCAGGTTACACCACCACCTTTTCCCACTAATTCCAACCCCCTGAATCCAAATTCGGTGTCCTTTTTCTTTGATTCGGGACGGTTTGGGAGAATCGAGGCTCTAAAGGCCGAGGGCTTTCCCGCGAGATTTCGGCCACCACCGATCTGATCTCCGGGAAGTAAGACCAGATTCGTAATCCTCGTCACTCAAGCTTCGATTTGGTATATTACTCGTTAATTTTGGTTAACGTTTCTGTTAGACCCTTTGGGTATCGGGTATTATTTACTCGAATAAAATATTAATTTATTTGATATGTGTAATATTGTTGTTCTAGGAGCACGTGTACGTCGTGGAATTGATCCCATGGAGGATCTTGAATTAATTGCGTGCTCCAGGTGAGTGACCCACCTTAAAAACTATTTTCGGGTGATGATTTATATTTATTTGGTGATATTTGAATATTTGGAAAATATATGTATGTGGTTGAAATTTTATAAAATTGGGTATTTATTTTATAATGTCAAATTTCGGATGATTGGTTATATGCATACATATATATATTTTGATGCCGTGATTGAATATTGGAGAAATTCAAAGAATTTTATGATTTAAATTCTGGATTATTATTATTATTATTTTACCGAGAATTTTCATGTACAATCCAGGGCTTATGAAGAGAAAATATATTTAAATATTTTTGTGAACCTTATATATTATTTTGGAGGAAACAATTGATTTAAAGGATTTGAAGAAAAATATTGGTATGATGGTACTGTATGTTTTAAAAAGGTAATTATGCATTTATAATGCGAGGTGGTTGATTTCATGGTTTTGAGTAAACCATATTTCTTTTCTATATTGATGATTTATGGTGAGAAATGTGGGATTTGAGATTTTTATAACTCCCACGGTAAATTTCGGAAATTTTTCGTAATAATAAAAATGGACTATTGGTATTTATTTTATTTTATTTTAATTATTTTAGATGCACCTATGCAGTACTGGTGCTCTGTACTGTATATGAGATTGTGATTAGCTGTCAGGACCCGTCCAGAATTTCTCCCCGGAACCCTAGACAAGCCCTGATCCCAGGGAAATACCACCGAACCTTCCAACGGAAAATCTGGCAGCACCTCCCCTAAGGGTAGGACTTACCACATATTTCCTGCACTGAAAACACACTTCTATATTCATCCCCTTATTCCTTCCACTTTACTACAATATAATTCCACAATTTGCAGCATTCCAAAGAATAACAGCAACTTAGTGCATAAATAATAACTACACGTCCAATACAGTATACAGAGCATTATACAATTAAATATGAAATTAATACGATGACAGATAAAGAAATAATCCAGGATGGAGAGTAAAAAGGGAAGAAATACTTCTTGGACTTTCGGCAATGAACTGAGACGTCGGGCTCGCCCCGAACGATCAACATCTCCCAACCTGGACCTAGGGGAACGGAATTTAAAAACGTGAGATGCTAATCATCTCAGTGAGTGACCCTATCTACTGTACACCTTTGATATTAATAATATAACAATTAAAGGGATTTAAGTAATCAATACCGAACAATTAAATAAATAAATAAATAAACATTTGAAGGTAATACTTTCTCTCAAAACCCTCACTACTCGCTCCATTGGAAATGTTCCCCTTTTAAAACATTTTCGCAAAACCCACTATTCGTACTTCCCGAAAACCAAAGGATCAATTAATTTAATAAACAATAGATAAATAAATAAATACCCCAAATGTAATTAAAATGTAAATAAATATAATAAATAATTTTGAACACTTTGGGGTTTGAAATTTTATTTGAAAATTTACACTTGACGCACCACACCATATACCAGTGATGCTCTCCAATATCCAGCGTCCCGAGCACCGACTGGCGGGGAGATTAAAGAGAGAAACTTGTAAACGGCACTTCGGCGTCCCGACAGTACCGCTGCTGAAACCGTCATCCTGGCCAAGGAGGGGGGCGACTATGTGCACTATATCAAACTTGCCTGCCGACGGTCCAATGGCAACTCACGGGTGACATAATAACTTGCGCGCTAACCACATATACACCAGAACACCAATACTGTATGAGTGCGTCTAAAATAATTATTAAATTAATTATAAATTAATTATAACCGTACCGTTTTTCCAAAATCACCGTGGGAAATATACCAATTTTCACATTTACCATCCCACATATTTTCCTTTAACAAACCCGGTACGAAACATCGACAACAGTAAAACAATAATTTTTCTCGTAACATGAGGTCCAACAAATAATATACCAAGGGCGTATTTATAAAATTAAACCACCAAATTAAACAAATATTTTCACAAAATATTTAAACCAATTATGCCAAAAAATAATATAAAAATCCAGACACAATTAATTTATGAAAATACCTTCATGTGTAATAAATACAGTTAAATCACAATAAAATAATAATCGGGAATTTCTTAACAACCCAAAATTTCATTTAGCATTAATGGGTAAATATATATATAAAATAATATTTTTTCCCGATTATATTTAAAATACGCCACATGAGCATAAATTCCAGATATCAAATTAACACAACATAAATATAATTAATTGTCCAAAATAGTTTTCAAGGTGGGTCACTCACCTGGAGCACGCAATTAATCTAAGATCCTCCATGGGATCAATTCCACGACTCACCCGTGCTCCTAGAACACAATTCACACACAGTCAAATAAATTAATATTTTATTCAGGTAAATAATACTCGGTACCCGGGGGGTTAAACACAAACGTTAACCAAAATTGTCGAATAATATACCGAATCGAAGCTTGTGGAACAAAGATCGCATTACCGGTCTCCATTGACCCCAATTCCACTGGCGGTGGCCGGAAAGCTTTGGTCGGTTATGATCCCTTCGTATCTTGCAAATCGACGGGAGTTGAGTTAATTGGAGCTCAGAATCGGAATCAGAGGGTCCAAATTAGTGGGAAAGGACCGGTTGCACGACCGGTGGCTGCCGGAAAACGGGCAAACCAGCGACACACCGGCCGCCGACGTTGGAGGCCGATCCCAATGCGTTAGCCACCCCACCGGCCGGAGATTGAGTGATGGAGGTCGTGCCATCGCGGGTCGCCGGTCTGTCCAGCGCGTGTGGCCTGCTGCCGTCCGCACGGTGATCAATCGGCCGGAGATGAGGGAGGAGGAAAGTGGACCCGTCGGGGGAGAAAAGAAGAAGAAAAAGAAGAAGAAGAAGAAGAAAAAGAAATTCCGCCCGTGTCCCCCCCCCCCCCCCCCTAAAATGAAATAATTAAATAATATTATTATATAAAATAATAATAAAATAATATGGTATTAAGCATGGTTGACATGTGGTATCTCAACCTGGTGACACATGGTCACATTTATTAAGTCACACGTGGCACATTGTTACATGTTTAAAAATAATATTAAAATAATACGGTGTTTGAAAAACTCTACAGGTCCATAACTTTCAAACCACATGTCCAAATCGGACGTGCCGCTAGTCTACGGACTCGTATCGACGAGCACTTTACAACCATGCATGAGTCAAAGCTCAACTTTGCATGAATAAAGAGTCAACTCCGGCACCCCTTGGACAGTTTGGACCTCAACTTGTTTTACTCATAACTTTCAAACCGTAGCTCCATTTTCAACGTGCTACTAGTCCTATGAACTCGTGCCAATGTGTACTTTGTAACGGTACCGCAGTCAACCTAGAATTCCATCCGAGTCAAAAAGTCAACTTTTGACCCCTTCGGTCAACGGTCAACCTCGATCAAAGTTGGAAAACTTCCGTTGTACTTTGGGACGGGGTGTTACATTAGCGCACAGGTTTTAGTCTCCCATGAGTTACCTATGGACCTGAGGGCAGGCCTATGTCTCTTTAATTAATTAAGATATAGTTTATTTTTCTCCATTAAGTCATTAATTTATGTTGAAAGGTCAAAGAGGATAAAATTCGTGCGAGAGTTAAAGGAACTGAAAAAGAAGCATAAATGGTCATATATATATATATGTGTGTGTGTGTGTGTGTGTGTATATATATATCTATTATTATGAAATTAATTGATTTGTATATGTCTCTTTAATTAATTAGGATATAGTTTATTTTTCTCCATTAAGTCATTAATTTATGTTGAAAGGTCAAAGAGGATAAAATTCGTGCAAGAGTTAAGGCCATGTTTGTCAGGACCCGTCCATAATTCTTCCCCGGAACCCTAGACAAGCCCTGATCCTAGGGAAATACCACCGAACCTTCCAACGGAAAATCTGGCAGCACCTTTCCTAAGGGTAGGACTTACCAAAAATTACCTGCACTGAAAACACACTTCTATAATCACCCCTTTATTCCTCCCGCAAAACTACAAGTTGTTCCACAATTTACAGCACTTCACAACAATAACAGTAGCCTAGTGCATAAATAAAACATAAGTGTCCAAACAGTATATAGAGCTTTATGAAGTGCTAGTCAACAGAAATACAACAAAGATGAAAGAAATAATACACTGAAATGAATGAGTACAAAGGTACTTCTCGAAACACGATAGCAGCGGAAAATTGGTTCGCTCCGGAAGAACGTCTACCACCTCTTGCACCTAAGGGAACGGAACTTAAAAATGTGAGATGCTAATCATCTCAATGAGTGACCCTAACTACTGAACACTTTTAATGATAATAATAATAATAATATAACAATAAGGGAATTGAATTAATACCAACAATTAATAAATAAATAATAACAGTTGGAAATGATAATTTTTCCCTCAAAACTCTCACTAATCACTCCGTTGGAAATGTTCCCTTTTTAAAACAATTTCACAAAACCCAATATTCGTTCTTCCCGAAAACCAAGGGATCAAACCATTTGAGAAACAGTAAATGAATAAATACCCCAATATATAATTAAAATGCAATAAATTATAATAAATAATTTTTGAACACCTTTGGGGTTTGAAACTTTATTTGAAAATTACACTTGACGCATCACACCATATACCGGTGATGCCCTTCGATACCCAGCGTCCTGAGCACCGACTGGCGGGGAGATTAAAGAGAGAAACTTGCAAACAGCACTTTGGCGTCCCGACAGTACCGCTGCTGAACCATCATCCCGGCCAAGGAGGGGGGCGGCTGTGGCCAATAACAAACTTGCCTGCCCACGGTCCAATGGCAACTCACGGGTGAAATAATAATACTTGCGCGCTGAACCACATATACATATACCAGAACACCAATACTGTATGAATGCGTCTAAAATAATTATTAAACCAACTGTACCGTTTTCCAAAATCACCGTGGGAAATATACCAAAATTTCTCAATTACCATCCCACATATTTTTATTTAACAAACGGTACGGAAATATCGATAACAAATAAACCATAATTTTCTCGTAACACGAGGTTCAACAATTAAAATACCACGGGCATAATTTATACAATTTAAACAAATATTTTCATAAAATAATTAACCCAATTATGCCCAAAAATAATACTTAAAACCTCGTACGATTATTACCGAAATATATTTTGCTCATGCATAATAATTAAATTAAATCACAATAAAACCATAATTAAATTGTACCACATGAGCATAATTTAAATACCAATTAAACATAATTAATTGCCCAAAATATTTTTGAAGGTGGGTCACTCACCTTAAGCGCGTAAATCAGCTAAGATCCTCCACAGGATCAACTCCAGTACTCGTACGCGCACCTAAAACATCCACAGTATACCAACCAAATATATTAATATTTTATTCGGGTAATTCCCAAATGGGTACCCGGGGAGCGAACACAACGACAACTAAAAATTACGAGTTATATACCGAATCGAAGCTCGAGTGATGAGGATCATGGATTCGGTCTTATTTTCCGGTGACCGGACCCGAGGTGGCCGGAATCTCACCGAAAAGCTTTTGGGGTTTGACTCCTCAATTCTCCCAAACCGTCGCGAATTGGCGGAAAAGGATGCCGGATTCGGGTTCAAGAGGTCGAACACAGTGGAGAAGGACCGGCGGTTCGACTGGGTACTCGCCGGAACAGTAACTTCCGGCGAGCGCCGCGGTCACCGGCAACCGTCGCCGGGGGCGGCGCGTGCGGTGGCTGTTGGCTGAGATTTTTTGCAGATTTGTAGATCGAGGGGAGAGGAATCCAACGGGACCAGCGGTGAGAAAACGGAGGCCGGACGGCGAAGAAATCGGGGTTTGAAGAATTTCGGCCCCTCGCCGGAAAAAGCTCCAATCCCGGCGCGTCGGAGGTCCAGTGGTCGTGAAATTTGGTGGGTAGGCTGGACCTAAGGAGGTGGTGAGGGGTGGCTGGCGCATGTGGCCTGAAAATGGCCGAAAAGAGGTCAATTGACGGTTGCCGGCGGTGGAGGGAGAAATCGCCGCCTCGATCCGGGCTCGTCCGGCAGCCAACGGCCGTGAAATTTTGGGGTTTTTCTGGAAATGGGGAGAGGATTCCGTCTGGCCGGCGTGTGTAAGGTGAATCGGCCGAAAAATTTAAAAATTCCGGCAGCCGGTCGGTTTCTCTCTCTCTCTCTCTCTCTCTCTCCTCTCTCTCTTTCTCTCTCTTCCCCAAGATTTTTGTCAAATAAAAGCCACCGTGTGACACTGTTCATTCCACGTGGACCAATTAGGTGCTAACACATGGCGTTAATGTGCACTTAAGCCAGATATAATAAAATATTATGGTATCCGGTGAACTTCAAACGTCCATAACTTTTTAACCAAACGTCCGATTTAAGCGTGCCGCTAGTCTATGAACTCATATCGACGAGTACTTTACAACCATATAAGAGTCAAAACAAAATTACACCACAAGAAAATGTCAACTCCGGGCACCTTTTGGACTGTTTGCACATCAACTTGTTTTGCCCATAACTTTCAAACCGTAGTTCCGTTTTCGACGTGCTATTAGTCTACGAACTCGGGGCATCATGCACTTCGCCACGGTACCCTGGTCAACCAGAAATTCCAACTGGGACAAAAAGTTAACTTTTGACCCGCTCGGTTAACGGTCAAACTCGATCAACGTGCACGGATTCCAGTGCGATTTGGGACGGGGTGTTACAATGTTTGTTGCACCGGATTGGCCAGGTCAGGACAGGACTGTGTCCCAGTCCGGTGTTTGGTAGTAACATTTTGAGAAGGGGACAAGATGTCCCAAACAGTAATTCTGTCCCATGCCAGCAGGCCAAATCAGACCCTTTCTACACCTGGGTCACTTTTGTCCCAAACTCGACGAAGCTCTTCTCTCCCTCGCTGGTGTCTCTCGCCAAAGCAACTCCTCACCGGATTGTGTCAACAATCGAAGCAGCTCTCTTCCTCGATGAACGATCATGTTTTTCGCCGGACCTCTGCATCTCTCTGAGGAACAAACACGGTCGGTGAGTATGAATTTTTGCATCTCTGCATCGCTTTCGTTTTTCATTTTTATACCCATTTTCTTCAACATTTATTGGTTCATGGCATGGACGGTTAGCTTGTCCTGTAGCGATTCCTTCCCATTGATTTATGGGATTTTGGTGCTGGTTTTTGTGTTTTTGTGATTGGGTTTCTTTCGTGGATAATCGTGGCTAACTGGCATAGAATTGAGTTGACTGTGAGCATAATCGGGGTTGTGTCTGAAGCTCTTTCTAAGTACCTAGATTTGTTCGTGGTTCTGTCCAGTTTGATATGGGGGTTAGTTGTCTATTATGGGCCCATTGTTGTGTTCTTGGTGTTTGCCAGGTTGAATGGGAAGATTGTGCCATGGGAATCCAATGGAGAATATACCTGTGTGTAGAAGCAAGATAGTTGGGTGCCTGCTTATTTCACATTGGCAATTCTTACTATGTTGTGGTCTTCTACTGCGATGGTGGAGGCGCAGGTGTTTGTGATCAGTGGAACTATTTCACAGTGGTACAGAAGGCCAAGGTCAGTTGTCCATAGTTGGGAGTTTGAATTTATGAACAATTTTTTCATAAAATTCCGAGAGTATATTTTATTTGGCTGCTGAAACAATTTTCTTTTTCTTTCAGATTGAGATTGTGCTAGGGAAGTATGAGAAATTGGACTCTCTTATGACTGCTGCTGTGGCATCTGAGATAGCTACTGAAGATGAGGAATATGTTAAGGAGATTGGCAAGGGCAACAAGGAAAGTGGAAAGGAAAATGACAAATAATAGAAACCTTCTTTTTCAATTCCTTTTTTTTTTTTTTTTTTTGTAGTTTAATATAACATTCTTCAGATTTTGTGGTTGATTAGGAAAGGAATTGCATTTACCTTTCTTCAGATTAGTCTGCAGCTTGTTTTTTTGGTCAAATTGGTTTTCTTTTCTAAAATTTGTTTATGGGAACCATCTATTCCACCAATTAAAGTTCTATTTCTTTGTTGCTTATGAAAATGGTCCTTGCAGAACTAATTCCGTTCATAATGAGAAAACAACACAAACAAATGAATTGCCTACTAATCGAAGACTCAGTGTAGAGAAAAATTAATTGGGCCTAATGGCCTCCTAGGAAACAAGTATATATTTTTTAATTCTAGTTATAAATCCCATTAAATTATTTTCATTTTTATTTTTATTTAATTGTTATTTATGAAATACTATATTATAATTTAATTTTAATTTATATCTAAAATTATATATTAATATAATTTGTGGATGTAAAAAAAAAAATTAATATTTTTTATGTAAATATAAATATATAAACTTACAATTTTAATTAAATATAATAATTTTTTTTGTAAATATAAATATAAATTTAAAAATTTTCATTTTAAAAAAATAAAAAATTATACTGTATCAAACATGTGACAACTAGTCCTCCATTCAGTCTGAAATTCTACCAAACACAGAACTGTAGTATTCTATTCTATTCGATCCTGTCCGATCCGGATCTGTCCTGTCCGATCCAGTCTGATCCGAACCTATCCTGCGTACCAAACGCCACCTAAAGGAACTGAAAAAGAAGCATAAATGGTCATATATATATATATATATATATATATGTGTGTGTGTGTGTGTGTGTGTGCGTGCGCGTGCAAAAGGTATAAAAATAAAATACTTCCTTTAATAGTGAGAAAATCATAAAAAATTAATCTGGAGATGATAGTAGTTTGACTATTGCATGCTATGCATGGCAAATTATTTTTTTCGCTCTCTTCAACCAAAAACTATTTTTGCATTCTCAAACATACGATTTTCTTACCTTTTTCTACTACATATTAATTAATTAGACTCTTAGTGAACACTAAAGCCGAAGGTATTGAAGCTACTTACTAGAGGAAGGCCATAGATTAATCAACAAGTAAATAAAAAAGAGAACGACTGCTAGCCACTTTCATTCTCATTTTAGTAAATTATAAGTCACTATTTATAAAAAAGAAAAAAAAAATCAAAAAGGAAAATTACTCTGTTCTTCTATTTAAAAAAGTGAGAACATAAATTTTTTTTTTGGCAAAACAGAAAAAGAGAAGAAAAAGAAAAAAAAGAATGCACAACCAAAATTATATTAAATTGTCATGAAACATGTGTATCTCAAAATCCAATCTTCCATCTTATGTTGTGTATTAAGTATGATGGAACTACATTAAGGCTTGGGGATATTTATTTTTTTTTTTGAAAATATTTATATCTATCATATAAAATTAAGCATATTATTTAATAAAGCGCCCTATTATATCACTTTCCTCTTAAACTTATTATCACTTTAAAGCTAATTAGTTATCGATCATTTTTTTTTTTTTTACCTTAATCAAGTTTATAATTTTTTTTCCTTTGATAGAGTTTATAAGTTCTTAAAATATCTAAGTTATTATTACAGCTAATTAGTTATTTATCAATAAATTTTTTTACCTTAATCAAGTTTATTAATCAAATTTTTTTGCCTTGATTAAGTTTATAAATTCTTAGATATCTAATATAAGTTATTATTAATTAATTATTTTAGTTATAAGTTCTGCCTTACTAATAATAAATTCTTATATATTATGCGTATTATCTGTTTAATCTAACCTAATCAATCAAAAGTTTTTATATGTCCAAATAAAAATTGAAACATCTTCTCCCATCATAACACTGTTCTACAAGAAATTGAAGTCTCTACAAGAAATTGAAGTCCGTTTCTCATTCTCAATTTCAATTGTTATATTAAAGGGACCAAGTAAGTTTTTTGTTTTTATTCGTTTTTGATTCATAAACTTATTCATGATATGTTTTATTTAGTTTATAATTCAAAGGTCGTATAATTTGATGCACAGATCAATTTGATCATTTACATATGACAAATAATAAAAAACTACGTTTGGATATGACATAGTTACATGTAAATTTTGGGCCCCTACCTATGCAATCCTGGTTCCATCCTGATGGGTTGGTTTTTCGAGTATATGGATCAAATTTGGATGCTGGAGCAGGTCATATTTTGTTGTCATATAAACATTGATTTCCTAAAATTCTCATTATGAAGCTCCACGATTTGTAATAACGGACGCACACGGGATTCATTTAGGTTTCTCTCTTATTCTTATGCTTCTTTAGAGATCCTCTGTTTTTCAAGTATGATAACAATTGGAGAGTAAACAATATTATTATTTGCAGCACAAATTAATTAGTAATTACTGATATGTACATCATCTGATCCTACATTTAGCACGATTTGACTCAGCATAATCTAAATTTGGGATTGTAATATATAAATTTCCCCTTCAAAACACTATTAATGTATGAAAAGGATTCTTGAAAGCAGTACTTAGAAGATCAAAGTAGAGTGGAAACTGTGCAGCGGCGAAAATAGATATCGGAAGGCATGTCATGACATAGACGGGAAACACAGCATCTTTGAGTTTATGTTCAATGAGTGAAAAATGTCTGGCACAAAAACAAAAGAGCATGGAGCCAATGTGTTGGATGAAAAACAAAAACCAAAAGCAGAAAATAAAAATAGAGCAGCAAAATATAATACAAACACCAGAAGAAAGGGAAAAACAAATTTGCTACTAGTTTATTCATTGGTTCTCAGCCGTTTTTGGCTTTCAGCACACACAAGAAAAAAAAACATAACAATATTTATACTAATAATTAACCCTACCTACATAAAACATCATAAAATTACCATAAAAGAAGTTTCAAAAACTTGAACTCTAAGAAAACTTGGACCCTAAGTAATCAAGGCCCACAAAATAATAACAAAAAATAAAATAAAAATCAAGTTTATATTTCAACTTTCCCCCTTAAACTTGATTAGTTATTCCTATGAGACTTCTCAATTTAACAAGTACTTCATGCTTGAGAGGCTTAGTAAAAATATCGGCTACTTGATCTTGAGACTTCACATACTCTAGCTGTACATCTCCTTTGACAATGCACTCTCTAGTATAATGATAACCTGTATCAATATGGTTACTTCGATCATGAAACACAGGATTCTTGGACAAGGCAATTGCTGATTTATTATCCACATATATGTTGGTTGGTTCTTCTTGTGGACAACCTAACTTCCTTAACAAGTTTCGAAGACAAATTGCATGACAAACACATGAGGTGGCAGCTACATACTCTGCTTCACATGTTGAAAGAGTAACAATTTGCTGCTTCTTTGACATCCATGTAAAAGCCATATCGCCCAAATAAAACACAAAGCCACTTGTGCTTTTACGATCATCTATGTCTCCACCCCAATCACTATCACTATATCCAACAAGCTTGTAATCATTGGAAGTTGAATAATACAAACCAAAACTTGTTGTACCTTTTAGGTATCTAAGAATTCTTTTTGCAACCTTCAAATGAGTTGTTGTTGGATTCTCCATGTAACGACTTATAACTCCTACTGCATAGAGAATGTCCGGCCTTGTACACATCAAATATCTTAAGCTTCCAACCAAGCTCTTAAAAAATGTTGGATCCACTTTTTCTCCTTCCTCATGCTTCGATAACTTGACTCCACATTCCATTGGTGTGCCAACTGGATTAGCATCACCATCTTAAACTTCTTAAGTACCTCCTTAGCATACCCTTCTTGAGTAATTAGAATGCCTTCACCTCCTTGCGTTACTTTAATGCCGAGATAGTAAGACATGAGCCCAATATTGGTCATTTCAAACTCTCTCGTCATCTCCTCCTTAAACTTGGCAAACATACTTGGATTGTTGCCCGTGAAAATTAAGTCATCTACAAACAAGCACACAATCAATATATGATCTCTTTTAATTTTAATGTAAAGTGCATGCTCATATGGACACTTGATAAAATTCCTTTCTTAGAGATACTTGTCAATTCTAGCATTCCAAGCTCTTGGTGCTTGCTTTAACCCATAAAGTGTTTTCTTCAACCTTAAAACTTTGTCTTCTTATCCCTTGATTTCATATTCTTGTGGTTGCTCAATATAAACCTCTTCTTTAAGAAACCCATTTAGAAAGGTAGATTTTACATCCATTTAATGTATCTTCCAACCATGTTGAGCTGCCAAAGAAATAATCAATCTTACCATTTCTAGTCGAGCAATGGGAGCAAATACTTCATCATAGTCTATTCCAGCTCCTTGACTATAGCCTTTTGCTACTAATCTTGCCTTGTACCTTTCAATCTCTCCTTTGGCATTCTTCTTGGCTTTATACACCCACTTCAAGCCAATAGCCTTGGATCTTTGTGGAAGTAAATGTCACGACCCGTCCAAAATTCCTCACCAGAATCCTAGATAAGCTCTGATCCCAGGGAAACCCTACCGAACGCTCCAATGGAAAATCCGGCAGAACCTCCCTTAAGGGTTGGACTTACCACAATTTTTCCTGCACTGAAAATACACTTCTATATACACCACCTTATTCCTCCCACATTACTACAATTTAAGTTCCATAACTGGCAGCACTTCGATAACAAATTATATAAAAGGCATATAATGGAATTAATTCAGTAAATAACCAATTAAAATATACCATCATAGATTCTCGTCCGCCCACACCACCCACTTAGTGCTGCACATGTCAAATACACTTCAAATATCGTTTTACAAATATGCCAATGCGTAACATAGAAAGAAAGGTAAAACAACATCACATTAACAATAGAAAAAAACTTTAACAAACGTTTTAATGATCATGGTATTAATGTAACTTGCCTGAGGGCTATTATATTCCTATACATGTATTAATGTAACTTGCCTGAGGGCTATCACATAACCACACCTGTCCAAGGGCTATCTCGCCTACCCAAAGGCTACCACTTGTCCGAGGACTATTATACTTGCCCGATGGCTATATTTCTTGCCCGTAGGCTGTGATACTTATCCAAAGGTACCATATGATGATAATAATAATAAAAACAATAACAAAATTACTATTAAAGATAATAATGTTAATAAAAATAAAAACAATAATCAATATTATTTACTAAAATCTTAATAACTGAGAATAGCAACTGCGATAATACTTGATAATAGTTTTGTTAATAAATACCATTGATAATAACAATAATATCAACTATAATTATAATAATGATAATAATAGAAATTGGAATTACAATAAAAATAATCATTATAAATAATAATAACAATCCCGATAATAGTGACAATAATGATTAAATAAATAGTTAAATACAATTAATAGTAATAAGAATATAATAACATCGATTAAGAATATTAGTAAGAATTAAATCACAAATAGATAACATAACATAAATATATAAAATCATATCTTAAAATCCATAGCATAAAATGAAATATGCATGCTCGTAATGGAGATACGTGTAACACTCCGTCCTGAAGTACATCAGAAATTTCTCAAATTTGACCAAGGTTGACCAGGTTTGACCGTTGTTGATCGAGAAGGGGTCAAATGTTGAATTTTTGTTCCTGTTGGAATTTCACATTGACCAAGGTACCGTTACAAAGTACACATTGTCACGAGTTCATAGCCTAATAGCACGTCAAAAATGGAGCTACGGTTTGAAAGTTATGAGCAAAACAAGTTGAGGTCCAAACTATCTAAGGGGTGCCAGAGTTGACTCTTTATTCATGCAAAGTTGAGCTTTGACTCATGTATGGTTGTGAAGCACTCATCGATATGAGTCCGTAGATTAGCGGCACATCCCATTTGGACATGTGGTTTGAAAGTTATGGACCTGTAGAGTTTTTCAAATACAGTATTATTTTAATATTATTTTTAAATATGTGAACAATGTGCCACGTGTGACTTAATAAAAGGTGCCATGTGTCACAATGGTGAGATGCCACATGTCAACCATGATTAAATACCATATTATTTTATTATTATTTAATTATTTCTTTTATTTTCTTTTTATTTTCTTTTTCTTTCTTTTTCTTTTCTTTTTTCTTTTTTTTCCTTTTCCCCACGTGGGAAAACACCTTTCTTTCCTTTTCTTTTCCTTTCTTTCCCTTCTCCTTCTTCCCCGAGCCCGTGAAGCACCAGCAAGGATTTTTTCTCTCTCTTTCTCTTTCTCTCCTTTGACTCTCTCCCCCTCTCTCTTTGACCGATCGTTTTGGCCGGATTTCAATGGCCAGATGGCTACATGTGCCGGCCAGGGAAGGAGCCCGTTCGCCAGCGACGCCACCCTCCAAATTTCCCGGCCAGACGTCGCCGGACACGCCCAGATCGGGCCGGTGAAGTCAGCGGCGATGGGTTGAGTTTTCCGGTGATTCTCGCCGTTTTCGGCCATCCCAGTCCGATCTTCCACCCGTTTCCCCCTATTTTGGGTCCTCTGAGTTCAAATATGGTCTCCAATTGTTTAAATTTGAAGTGGTTCGTGAGTTATGAGGAGGTGAAGTTCGGCCGGTACTTCCCGGGCAAATTCCGACCACCACCGGTGGAATTGGGGTCAATGGAGGTGGTAATGCGATCCTCGTTCCATAAGCTTCGATTCGGTATATTACTCGTAAATTTTGGTTAACGTTTGTGTTAAACCTCCCAGGTACCGGGTATTATTTACCTGAATAAAATATTAATTTATTTGAGTTGTGTAATATTGTTGTTCTAAGAGCACATGTACGTCGTGGAATTGATCCCATGGAGGATCTTGGATTAATTGCATGCTCGAGGTGAGTGACCCACCTTCAAAATTATTTTGGATGATTAATTATATATTTTGTGTTAATTGATTATTTAGAAAATATGTTTTATGTGTTGGTGATTTAATAAAATTACTCCCTAAGTTTATATTGTTAATTTATGATAATTTTAATGTGTGTTTTGGTACCAAAAATATATTTGTGAATTTAAAGGAATTGTGGTTTTAATTCCTTTAATTTATGGTTATGTTTATTATTAGATTTATTGTGCATGATTATATGATTTCAATACCTTATGAATTTATGTGATAATTTATGTGATTTAATATTTACTTTGGTATGGATTGATTGTATGGATTTGAAGAAAATAATTTATTTTAAATTTATTATATATTGATAGAATTTATATAGTTTTCATATTACTGATTTAAATTGATTTTTGAGAATTTGAGAAAATATGGATTTAAATTATTATGTTTCAAAAATATTTATGCTGGAAACATTAATGGCTTGATCTTATGCCATTGGAAAATTTGGATATTCAAATTGATGGATTTGAACTTGATGAATTTATGGCGATGATTTATAAAGGAGTTGTGGAAAATTTACGGGTTTAATTGGATGGAATAAACCCGATGATATTCATGGAAATTTTGAGATTTTGAAAAATATTGATTTATGATTTACGAGTTTTAGATGCACCATACACGTACTGGTGTTTTTTATGCATGGGTATGATTAGTGCGCAGGTGGATGTGATGAGTGCGCAAGTAGGTGTGAGTAGGGCACAGTTGATTATGGTGTTGTCCTGTGGTTGCCATCGGATGAGGGTAGGCCGCCCCTCCATGGCCGAGACGCTTGTTTGCAGCGGCGCGGTGGGACGCCACGCGACCGTATGCCGGTTTCTCTCTTTAACCTCCTGTCTGGCTGTACCTCGGGACGCTGGGTACCATTGGCGCCACTGATATATAGTGGGTGCATCAAGTGATTTTTAGAACTTGGATTTCAAAATAAATATTTTGAAATTGTATTTAAAGTAAGAATATATAATGTTGTTTTTATTATTTATTTCAAATGGAGGTTTTAATTTGATTAATTTTTCCTTTGCTTAATTATTCAATAAATTGATTTATTTTAATTATTTAATTATTTCCTGAACTGTCTTAATGTCCGTTTCATTAATATTTTTGTATTATTTGTTTATGACATTTATTAATCATTTAGTAATTGTTACGAAATTATTTTTATTTCTATTCCTATTTTATTTTCATTATAAATTTTGGATGCTTGATTTATTACATTTTATTGATATTTAGTTGACTAATTGATTCCTTGGTTTTCGGGGAATACAAATAACGGGTTTTGCGAAAATGTTTTAAAAGGGAAACTTTTCCAACGGAGTGAATGGTGAGGGTTTTGAGAGAAAATATTATTTCCAACTAATTATTATTTATTTATTTATTTATTCTTGATTAGTCAAGTGTACTATAATTATTATTACTATTATAATTGTATATTAGACTGGGTTACTCACTGAGATGATTAGCATCTCATATTTTTAAATTCCGTTCCCCTAGGTCTAGGTTGGGAGACGTTGATCGTCCGAGGCGAGCCCGACGTCTCAGTTCATTGCCGAAAGTCTAAGAAGCATTTCTTCCCTTTTTCCTCTTCATCTTGTATTGCTTCTTTATCTGACATTGTATTAATTCCACATTTATTTGTATAATGCTCTGTATACTATATTGGACATTTAGTTATTAATTATACACTGATTCCTGTTATTCATTTGGAGTGCTGCAAATTTGTGGAATTAAATTGTAGTAATGTGGGAGGAATAAGGTGGTGTTTATAGAAGTGTATTTTCAGTGCAGGAAATTTGTGGTTAGTCCAACCCTTAGGGGAGGTTCTGCCGGATTTTCCATTGGAGGGTTTGGTAGGGTTTCCCTAGGATTAGGGCTTGTTTAGGGTTCCGGGGAGGAATTTTGGAAGGGTTCTGACAAACGTACGATACCTTCTGACATGCTATGTGATCCATGATTCCAGCTGTCGCCGGCACTTTGCTACCAATGCAAACCAGCGTGGTTGCCTATATTGCCCATCCAATCCCCTGGACTCGTAGGCAACATGGTTATGAGGCTAGCTCTACGTGGACCACATTGGTTCGCCGCCTCCGTATGGTGCGGTATATGCATTATAATATCAAATAATATAACATACAAATATATGTACGAACATATAAAAAAATACTTGATGCACCATACTATATACCCGTGGTGCCCGAAGGTACCCAGCGTCCCGAGCACCGACTAACAGGAGGTTAAAGAGAGAAACTTGCATACGGTCGCTTCGGCGTCCCGACAACGCCGCTGCTTAAACCGTCATCCCGGCCATGGAGGGGGGCGGCTTATGGCCAATATCAAACTTGCCTACCCTCGGTCCAATGGCAACTCATGGGAGACATTACAACTTGTGCGCTTGTCATAATCACATATACAGTACAGAACACCGGTACGTGTATGGGTGCATCTTAAAAAAAATTATAAATTTCATAACATTATAAAATATTAAATTTAGATAAAATATAATCCAATTCATATGCTTTTATCAAATACATAAACAATAATAATAAATAATAAATAATCAAATATACGGATATTCTTGATCACAATAATTTAATATAATTATCTTCTTTTTTTTTTTCTTCTCAATCCTTCAATTCACTTTATACCAAAATTCATCATCAAGGCCACATACAATTTCACATACAAGTAAAGATACAGAAATACATTAAAGATATCGCAATATAGTTTATTATAAGTCATCCATAGATATCAACGTATATATTTGCATATATATATATATATATATATTTACATTTTCATACATTTATATATATATATATATATAAGATAAAACCTTTAACAACCAATTTAACAAGCACAATGTCCAGATACATATGTATAAATACATTTTGATATGCATAATCAAAGGCTTCAACGATACATATTTATACATATATATACATATATATACCCACTCACACATCTCAATATATATTCACATATCACCATGTATTTATATACATCACCACACATGTATATATATACATATATATATAATACATGTATTTACCAATACTCCCATACACATGTATATAGAAAACACACACACACACATATATATATATATGTAATATACAATTTAATTTAAATCTCCCTTTTTCATATTTAATTTAATAATTTAATCAAAAATAACAACCTCTCAAATACACATCCATAATTTACAAACAAGATATCAATGTGAAGCTAAGGATATGGAGAATGAAATTCTGACCTTCGATTGGCTTGAAACCGCCGGTGGTGGCCGGAATTTTCGTCGAAAGTCGCTGCCGACTTGCCCCCCCCCCCCCCCCCCCCCCCCGGTACACCATGAACGAGCTTGAATTGGAGAAATTGGAGGTCATCATCAGCTTCAGAGGATCCAAATTAAGGGGAAGGGACCGAGAACACAGTCGGAAACGGCGGGAATCCGGTGACCGGACGGGGTGCTGCTGCCGGCTTCCATGGCTGTTTTCCGGTGCGTCAACGACTTCCCCGGCGACCAGAGCACACTTCGATGAAGCTCACATGATGGGCTGCCAGGTGGTGTGGTCGGTGTAGCTTGGGTGCGCCGGAACACGATGGATTCGGCCAGAGAGAGAGAGATGGCTGCCACCGCTTCCACCGCCCGATCTAGACGCGTCGCCACCTGACCGGCCACCAATTTTGGCAGCCAAGCCCATCGGCGATTGAGCTATGCCTCTGGCCGGCGCGTCTGAGCAGTGGGTGGCCGGAGTTGATGAAAGCCGGTGGACCCGAGGGAGAGGAGAAAGGCGGAAGAAGAAGAAGAAGGAAGAAGAAGAAGGTTCGGGAGTTGGGTCCTTTTTTTCCCACGTGGGGGAAGGGAAAAAAAAAAAGAAAAAAAAGAAAAAGAAAGAAAAAGAAAATAAAAGAAAATAATTAAATAATTTTAAAATAATATTATTGTATAAAATAATAATAAAATAATATGGTATTTAATCATGGTTGACATGTGGCATCTCACCGTTGTGACACATGGCACCTTTTATTAAGTAACACGTGGCACACTGTTAACATATTTAAAAATAATATTAAAATAATACTGTATTTGAAAAACTCTACAGGTCCATAACTTTCAAACCACATGTCCAAATCGGACGTGCCACTAGTCTATAAACTTGTATCGACGAGTACTTCACAACCATGCATGAGTCAAAGCTCAACTTTGCATGAACAAAAAGTCAACTCCGGCATCCCTTGGACAGTTTGGACCTCAACTTGTTTTGCTCATAACTTTCAAACCGTAGCTCTGTTTTCAATGTGATACTAGTCTATGAACTCGTGGCAACGTATACTTTTTAATGGTACCTCGGTCAATGTGAAATTTCATCAGGAACAAAAAGTCAACGTTTGACCCCTTCTCGGTTAAAGACCGTCAAACCCGGTCAACCTTGATCAAATTTGAGAAATTTCCGGTGTACTTCGGGATGGGTTGTTACATAAAGCTGGTTCCCATGTTTCGTTCTTCTTGATTGCTTTTATCTCCTCATCCATGGCATTTTTCCAATTCTTGTCTTCCATTGCCTGGGAGAAGTTCACGGGTTGACAATTAGCAAATAAACAAAACAAAGTGAGATCATCTTGGTTTTTGGTTACCTCATATATCTCTTGTAAACTCCTAAACCGTGGGGCCCTTTCACTTGAACTTCCACCTTCTTGAAGACCTACGGTTGGTGAAGCTGGTGGGGTGATCGGCTCCTCTCTCATTAGCTCCATTCCTAGCTATTCTGTTTCTTCCTCTTCAAGATATGGGAAAGAATTATAGCTTTCATCATGTGATTCCCAATTCCACTCTTCTTCTTCATTACACATAACATCCTGGCTGATTATTGTTTTCCCACTCTTAGGATTGTAGAGCTTGTACCCTTTGGAGTTTATGTCATAGCCGATGAAGACATACTTCTCACTTTTATCATCCAATTTGCTTCTTTTCTCATCAGATACATGTGCATGAGCTATGCTTCCAAACACTCTTAGGTGTGAAATATCGAGCTTCCTTCCACTCCAAGCTTCTTGAAGTGTTTTTCCGCACACACTTCTTGTTGGAGATCGATTAGATAGGTAGATAGCACATGCAACCGCCTCTGCCCAAAACTCCTTCGGGAATCTCTTGCGTTTAAGCATGCTTCTCGCCATATCTAGGATTGTTCTATTTTTTCTTTCTACCACACTGTTCTACTGGGGGGATCTTGGCACTATTAGAAACCTTCAAATTCCATGATCTTCATAATATTTTTGGAATTCATTTAATGTAAACTCTCCTCCACGGTCAGATCTCATGGATTTGATCAAAATGCCACTTTCCTTCTCAACAAGAGCTTTAAACATCTTAAAGTTTTCAAACACCTCTAATTTTTTCTTCAAAAAATACACCTATGTCTTTCTTGAAAAATCATCAATAAAAAGAAGAAAATAGTTACCCTTACCAAGTGAGATTGGCTTCAAAGGACCACACACATCCGTGTGAATGAGCTCCAATGGCCTTCGAGCTTTTGAATTTGTCTCCTTTGGAAAACTTTTCTTGAATTGTTTTCCAAGTAAGCACCCTTCGCATACTTGATTCGGATTGCGAATACTAGATAGTTCTCTCACCATCTCCCTTTTGGACAGCAACTCTAAACCTCCAAAATTTAAATGCCTGAATCTAAGATGTCAAAGCCAAGACCCACCTTTGTAGCAAGCCTTGAGACACTTCGCAGCATCATTTTGAATGTTGAACATGAACATCCTATTTCTTGACATTGGCACCTTGGCAATTAAGTTGCTTGCATTGTCCCTTATACAAAGATGGTTGTCTCTTAGATGAATACCATAACCTTTCTCCAAAAGTTGTCTGAGACTCAAGATGTTGCTCTTCATACTCGGCACATAATATACATTTGATATGAACTGGTGTTTTCCACTCCTTAACCGAATGAGGATACTGCCTTTTCCTTTTACCGCTACCTTGGACTCATCCCCAAAAAATACATTTCCTCTCATGGATTCATTAAGCTCCACAAACATGCCTCTTCTTCCACACATGTGATTGCTTGCACCGGTGTCCAAATACCATGTATTGTCTTCACTTCTTTCCTTATCTTTGTAAGCCAATAATAAGGTACCATCTTCTTGACTTCTTTTGTCAACATAGTTCACCTTCTCTTCAATCTTATTGTAGTCAAAGGTTCTACATTCGGAAGCATAATGATCGAATTTTCCACATTTGTAACACTTTACATGGGAGTTATTATCATACCTTGGTGCTAGAAAACCTCTCCCATGGCCTCTTGTTGATCCTCTTCCTCTTTGAAAGTTACTGTTGTGATCATCACCAAACTTCTAGCCCCATCCAGGTCCTTGCCCATGGCCACATTCTCGCGCACGGCCTCGTCCTTGTTGGCTTTGATCATTGTGACCGCTGCTGGTTTCCTCTTTAGTTGCATCAATTTGGGTTTTGAACAATTGTTCCACTATTCCTTCCTTCTTCTTTTTCTTTTCTTCATAAGCTTGCAACGAACCTAAGAGCTACTCCAATGACATAGCTTCCAAGTCTTTTGTTTCTTCGATAATGGCAATAACATGATCAAACTTTGAATCTAATGATCTAAGAATTTTCTCCATGATCTTAACATCATTCAATTTTTCACTGTTCCTTTTTAATTTATTGGTCACCATCAAGACTCTAGAAAAATAATCAGATATGACTTCTCTTTCCTTCATATGCAGCATTTCAAACTCGGCTCTTAAGGTTTGAAGCCGCACCTTCTTGATTGGATCGGCTCCCTTGTAGGAGATTTGAAGCTTCTCCAACGCTTTTTTAGCCGATTGGCTTCCGAGATCTTCTTAAACGCATCATCATCTAATCCTTGATAGATTAGATAGAGAGCCTTCTTGTCTCTCTTTCTTAAGTCTCTAAATTGTCTCTTTGGTTTTGAGTTAGGACACCTTCATTCTCTGATTCGATGCAGCCTTCCTCCACTATATCCCACACGTCTTGGGCGCCAAGAAAAGCCTTGATCTTGACACTCCAATTATCATAGTTATTCTTGTTTAGTGTTGGAACTTTGAAGGGAACCATATTGTTATTGGCCCTTTTTTTTTTTATCACGGATACTGTTCACGCAGATACTGTTCACGTACGCACTGTTTATGCTACTATTTACGCATGCATTGTTTATGCTATTGTTCACGCAGATACCAGCTATGATACCACTTTTTTGGATGAAAAACAAAAACCAGAAGCAAAAAATAAAAACAGAGTAGCAAAACAGAATACAAACACCAGAAGAAAGGGAAAAAAAATTGCTACTAGTTTATTCAATGGTTCTCAGCCGTTTTTGGCTTTCAGCACACACAAGAAAAAAAACATAACAATATTTATACTAATAATTAACCCTACCTGCATAAAACATCATAAAATTACCATAAAAGAAGTTGCTAAAACTTGGACCCTAAGTAATCACGGCCAACAAAATAATAACAAAAAAATAAATAAATAAAAAATCAATTTTATATTTCAACACAATGGAGAGGAAGAGCGATGTTAAGCCAAGCAAAAGCTTCCCGGGAAGGTTCTTATTGAAATCTTTCTCCAAGAGTCGGGAGGTGATGATTGACAGGAACATGACCAAGGTAGTGAATGAGAAGCAAAGGGCGATGAGCAATGAGATGGAGAAGATTGGGAAGGCTGGTCGATTTTCAAAGGTGGGTTTACCACTTTAGCTATGAGTACCTCCTAGGATGGATGTCAGGACCCATCCAAGATCCCTCACCGGAACCCTAGACAAGCCCTGATCCCAAGGAAACCCTACTGGACCTTCCAATGGAAAATCTGGCAGAACCTCTCCTGAGGGTTGGACTTACCACAAATTCCCTGCACTGAAAACACACTTCCATATATATCGCCTTATTCCTCCACCTTACTACAATTTAATTCCACAATAATCAGCACTTTCATAAATTAAATAGGGAACTAATGTAGCATTTAATAAAATATATCCAATACAGTATACAGAGCATCATAGGGTACAATTAAGTATGAAAGTTATACAACAAGGGATGGAAAGAAATATTACAATAGAAATAAATGAAAAGAAAGAGAACTCCTCGAAATATGATAGCAACGAAGGCCAAGCTTATTATGGACGAACGTCTACCAATCTTTGTACCTAGGGGAACGAATTTAAGATATATGAGATACTAATCATCTCAGTGAGTGACCCTATCGACTATACAATTGTAATAGTAATGATAGTCATAGTACACATGAATAATTAAGAGTAAATAAGTAAATAATTAATAATTAATTGAAAATAATATTTTCTCTCAAAATCCTCACCATTCACTCCGTTGGAAAAGTTTTCCTTTTTAAAACATTTTCGCAAAACTCAATCTTTTATGCCTCAAAAATCAAGGAATAATTAACTCAATAAAAATTTAAATAATCCAAATACGAATAAAATACAATAAAATAATTTAAAATACTTGCATTAAAGAAATATAACATAAAAATGAAAATCAATATATAATTCATAAAATTTGATTTAATAAATCAAAATAAACAGTGTCAAAAATATAATTTAAATAATTACAAACAATCATGTAAATAAGTGGTAAAAATATATTATAAAATTCATTTTGAAATATTCAATCAATCTATATAATACAAATATGGCAAGATGCATTTTAAAAACATTGATTTAAAATAAGTGACATAAAATATGAATAAATACATTTTAGAAAATACTAATTGGAAATAGGTGATAAAACAAATTAAATACATTTAATTTAAATACAATTTTAAAATTTTGGGATTTGAAATTTATATCTGAAAAATAATACTTAATGCACCACACTATATACCAGTGATGCCCTACGATACCCAGCATCTCGAGCACGGTCCGGCGGGAGGTTAAAGAGAGAAACTTGCATACGGTCGCTTCGGCGTCCCGACAGCGCCGCTGCTTAAACCGTCAACCCGGCCATGGAGGGGGGCGGCTTATGGCCAATATCAAACTTGCCTGCCCTCAGTCCAATGGCAAGTCACGGGAGACACTATAACTTGCGCGCTAATCATATCCACATATATAGTACAGAACACCAGTACTGTATGAGTGCGTCTAAAATCAATTACTAAATTTATTAAAATACCAAATTTTTCCAAAATTCACCGTGGGAATTATACCATTTTTCAAATTCACAATCCCACATTTTTCTTTAATCCTCATCATAAACCCATCATTTTAAAATCCATCAATTTCAAATCCATCCATTTAAATATAACAATTTTCAACACCATGAAAACCTGATCCATAAATAATCAAACATATAAATATGGATTTTGAACTCAATACTTTAATACAATTATTTTTCTCAAAATCTTAAAATCAATTTATATCAAAATCACATAAATTTCATATTTGCTTAAATCCACATAAGTACATTTATTATATGCAATAAATTCCATAATATAAATTTAACAATAATCGATCATAATTTAAATCTATAACTTCTTTAAAACCAAATATATGATTTCCATGCAATATATGCTTAAATCAATAAACTTTTGGCATCATAAATTCAAAAATAAATTTAATAACAATTTAAAACATAATTTATTTAAAAACCCAAAACATAATTTTTGATGCAATACATGCACTAAGTCAACATAAATCATCATCATAAGCTCAAATAACAATTTCTTAAATATTAAACATATATAGCACATTTTTCATAAATTCAATTAGCACCATATATACATATATATCTATATATATATATATATATTTTTTTTTTTTTCACAATCCCAAAATATAGTTCGGTGACATTACATATATTAATCAATCATAATTTGACATTATAAATTTTAAATATCAATTCCTCTCAATATCAAACACATTTATTTTTCATAATTTCAAATAACACAAAATATATATTTTTAATAGTTCCCAAAATAGTTTTGAAGGTGGATCACTCACCTCGAGTACGCAATCCAACCAAGATCTTCTATAGGATCAATTCTACAACTCACACATGCTCCTAGAATAGCAATATTACATAGGATTAAATAAATTAATATTTTATTTGGGTAAATAATATCCGGTATCCGGGGAAGCGAACACAAATGACAACCAAAATGTAACACCCTGTCCCAAACCATGACGGAATTTTTGCATGTTGACCGAGGTTGACTGTTGACCGTTGACCGAAAGGGTCAAAAGTTGACTTTTTGTTCCGGTTGGAATTCTAGGTTGACTGAGGTACCGTTACGAAGTACACGTTAGCACGAGTTCGTAGACTAGTAGCACGTTGAAAACGGAGATACGGTTTGAAAGTTATGAGCAAAATAAGTTAAGGTCCAAACTGTCAAAGGGGTGCCGGAGTTGACTTTTTATTCATGCAAGGTTGAGCTTTGACTCATGCATGGTTGTGAAGTGCTCGTCGATACAAGTCCCTAGACTAGCGGCACGTCCGTTTTGGACATGTGGTTTGAAAGTTATGAACCTGTAGAGTTTTTCAAACACCGTATTTTTTAATATTATTTTTAAACGCGTAACGATGTGCCACGTGTGACTTAATGAAGGTGACCATGTGTCACCATGTTGAGAAGCCACATGTCAACCATGTTTAAAATCAAATTATTTTTTATTATTATTTTAAATAATAATATTATTATTTAATTATTTAATTATTTTAAAATTTATTCTTTTTTTATTTTCTTTTCTTTTTTTCTTTTTTTCTTTTTTTTCTCTTTTCCCCACGTGGGAAAAAAGGCCACAAGGCCCGATCTCTTTCTTCTTCTTCTTCTTCTTCTTCTTCCTTTCTTTCTTTCTTTCTCTCCCGACCGTCTCTCTCTCTCTCCTTGCTGCACTTTTTCCGGCCACCGGAACCATGCACGCGCCGGCCAGTGATGAGCGGAGGAAGGAGGCGAGCTCAGCCACCAATTTTCACGGTCACCGGCCTCCGGACGCGCGCCGATTGGGCCGGAGAAGCCGCTGGCCGGAAAAATTTCTCTCTCCTCTTTTCTTGTGTTTTCCGGCCAGCCCAGTCCGAATTAAACCTCGTCTCCCCCTATTTTGAGTCCTCTGAGTCCAAATATGGCCTCCAATCTCAAAAATTCAAAGTGGTTTGCGAGATACGAAGGGATTAAAACCGGCCGAATCTTTCCGACCAAATTCCGGCCACCGCCGGTCGAATTGAACTCAATGGAGGTTGGTAATGTGATCCTCATCTCACAAGCTTTCCATAGACATATAATTTGTCTATTTTGGATAATGTTTGTGTTTGACCCCCCGGGTACCGGGTATTATATATCCGATTAAAATATTAATTTATTTGACTGTGTGTGAATTTTGTTCTAGGAGCACCGATGAGTCGTGGAATTGATCCCATAGTAGATCGTGGGTTAATTGCGTGCTCCAGGTGAGTGACCCACCTTCAAATTAATTTTGGGAATTTAATTGGTGAATATTATGTGTGATTTAAATATTTGGAATTTAAATTCTATGTGCCAAATATTTATTTGAATTATTGTGGAATTATTGGTGAATTTATTGGATTTAAGAAAATGTGCATTTTATAAATTTATGCCATGTGGAATTATTTTATGGTTTTGAGAATTTTGAAATTCTTGTGGTTTTAACATTAAATCGGGCATGATTTGATTTTCAAATATTTCAAGAAAAATATTTGTTTATGTTGGTGACTCCAATTTTTATAAAATATGCCCATGGAATATTATGAGATTTAATTATTATGTTTCGAGAATTATTATGCTATTGGGAAAATGTGAATATTTGAATTGGTGGATTTGGGAGTTGGTGGATTTGAAAATCATGGAATTTATGGTATTGATTATAAAGAAATTGTGGAGAATTTCCCGGGTTCAAGCGGATGGAATATACCCGCTGTGTTTATACAAAAGTGTGAGTTTTGATTTATAAATTCAATATGTGGATTTTATGATTTTTAGATGCACCGTGCACGTACTGGTGTTCTGTTTATATGTGATATGGTTAGTGTGCACACAGTTGTGATTAGCGCGCAGGTGATATTATGAGGTTGTCCTGTGGTTGCCATCGGATGAGGGTAGGCCACCCCCCATGGCCGGGACACCAGGTTAGCAGCGGCGCAGTGGGACGCCACGCGACCGTATGCCGGTTTCTTTCTATAACCTCCTGTCTGGCGGTACCTGGGACGCTGGATACTGTTGGCGCCACTAGTATATAGTGGGTGCATCAAATGATTTTCAGAACTGTGTTTTAAAAATAAAATGTTTTGAAATTGTATTGGAATGAAAAATATAATTATTACTGTTCTGGTATTTATTTGGTTGGGGATCTTCAATTGGTTTAATTTTCTCTCTACTTAATTATTCAATAAATTAATTTTCTTTAAATTAAAATTGTCGGATGCTTGACTTATTATATTCTATTTGATATTTAGTGAATTAATTGATGTCTTGGTTTTCGGGGAATACGAACAAAGGGTTTTGTGAAAAGGTTTTAAAAGGGGAACTTTTCCAACTGAGAGAATTGCGAGGGTTTTGAGAGAAATTATTATTTCCAAATAATTACTATTTATCTACTTTATTATCGTGGTATTATATTGTATAGTAGATAGGGTCACTCACTGAGATGATTAGCATCTCACACTCTTAAATTCCGTTCCCCTAGGTCCAGGTTGGAGACGTTGATTGTCCGGGGCGAGCCCAACGTCTCAGTTCTTTGCCGAAGTCCAAGAAGTATTTCTTCCCTTTTTCCTCTCTATCTTGCATTGCTTTTTATCTGTCATTTTATAAATTCCATATTTATCTGTATAATGCTCTGTATACTGTATTGGACGTGTAGTTGTTCTTTATTTATGCACTGGGTTGTTGCTGTTGTTTTTTTTTTAAGTGCTGTAAATTTGTGGAATCAAATTGTAGTATTGTGGGAGGAATAAGGGGATGAATTTTAGAAGTGTGTTTTCAGTGCAGGAAATTTTTGGTAAGTCCTACCTTTAGGGGAGATGCTGCCGGATTTTCCGTTGGAAGGTTCGGTGGTATTTCCCTGGGATCAAGGCTTGTCTAGGGTTCCGGGGAAGGAATTCTGGACGGGTCCTGACACAAAATTTACAAATGATATACCGAATCGATGCTTGTGAAGTGAGGATTACGAATATGGTCTCACTTTCCAGAGATCGGTCTCGAGGTGGCCGGAATCTCATCGGAAAGGTGTCGAAATTTGGATACTCAGATCTCACAAATCACCACGAGTTGGAGAAAACCGACCTCAGATCTGGGTTCAGGGGTCGAAACTAGTGGGAAAGGATGGGCGGTGCAACTGGGAACTCACCGGAAAGTCAATCTCCCAATGAGCCGCCATGGTCACCGGAACCTGTCACTTCTGGCAGCACGTCTGGTGGCCACTGGTCGTGATTTTTTGAGGAGATGTAGATCGAAGGATGGGCGAACGGATGGGACCTACTGTGTGGTAAACGGAGGCCAGATCGGGGAGAAATTTGGGTTTGAAGCAATTGATGCTGCAGCCGGAAAAACCTCAAATCCGGGCGCGTCGGCTGTCGGTTGGGCTTGATTTTTGGTTGGCCAACCGGTTTTCAGGTGGGCGTCAAGGTGGGGTGAAAGGGGCAAAGGATGACAAACAGAGGGTGGTCGTGGGTGGTGGCTTCTCTCTCTCCGGTCGCACGGCTCACACACGGGTTTGAGCCAATAAAAGGCAATCCGGTGGGTGCCACTGTGCACTCACGGGAAATGCTGAGGGCTTGACACGTGGTGCACATTTTTCACAATAACACCATTTAATAAAAAAATAATATAAAATAATATTATATTAGAAAAACTTTGCGAGTCCATAACTTTTTAACCTGATGTCCAAATTAGGCGTGCCACTAGTCTATAGACTCGTACCGATGAATACTTTACAACCATCCAAGAGTCAAATCAAAATTCTACGTAAATAAAAAGTTAAACTTAGCACCCTTAGACAGCTTGGACCATAACTTGCCTTGCGCATAACTTTCAAACGATAGCTCCAATTTCGACGTGCTACTAGTCTACGAATTTGGGATAATACGTACTTTGAAATGATGTCTCGATCAACACAAAATTCCATCTAGAACAAAAGTCAAAATTTTGACCCTCTCGGTCAACGGTCAATCTCGGTCAACATGCAAAAATTCCGACATACTTTGAGATGTGGTGTTACAATGGATGCGAAGGTGGCAAAAGCCACGCCGGCGATTAGTGCAGCCACCACAGAGCAAGATTCAGAGGTTTTGATCAGGCATTCTCTGCCTTCTTTTGCCAGATTCTTGTGTGTTCTCGAGACTACTTGTTCTGGGGTCTTGTGCTCGTTGTTACGGTGGAAAATGATGCCAGGTGGTAGAGACGCTTTAACAAACTGCATGCAATATTGCATGCTCTCAATATTGATATTGATATTGATATTGATAATGATACAATGAGAATGCAAAATTAATTAATTAAATTATAAATTATAATTTATAAATTAATTAATTACCTAAACCATTTGATTTCCCATTGCATTTAGGAAGCAACCTCGGGAATGGGCCATTTATCTTCTCTATAAATTGCTGTGGCATGCAATATGCTATTGTACTTTGGATCCACTTTTCGAACTATACCCTCAATAAGGACATTTTTCTTTATCAACAGATTATATAGGTCGACTTGCCTGTTCTCAACTGCCAATATCACAATGTTCTTATTGTCTGCGTCCCTATCTTGTATGGCCACCGGATAAACTTCCAGGACTTTCTCAACTATCTCCGTCACCCCTTTTTTTGCCGCTATTAATAAGATGCTGTCTGCTTTTATCTTTTTAGTGCTTTCATTTGCCTCCACAGCTGCACAATGCCAATATAAAATTGTGTGTATATATATATAAAATATAATTTTGCTATATTACAATTATATAGTAATAGGAATAGGATAGATGTACCTATATTATTAATTAACAAGTAATTTAATTACCTTCATGCACATCCTCATTGCTGATCGTGATATCTACTTCTTCCCTATCCACTGATCGTGATGTATGCTTCTGTTTTAGTTCCTTTAGCTCATTTAAAAATTTTATCATCCTTGTCGATCCTTTCAAACATAAATAAACATTAATTAGTCATGGAGTAAAAGAAATTACCAAGATATGTGTAAATATATACATGATACGTGTATACATTTTAATAAATACATACCTAGACGGCGAATAATGAGCAATAATGACAGTATGAAGTTGCCGCAGTCAAACGTAAAATATAGGCCATGCCTTTCAGTGCTAGGAATTGTTGTAAAAACCCTACATCACCTGTTGAGAATCCTTGTTCATTTTTAAATTTGCTGTTCGTTGATGGAAAACCGAACGTTATAACTAGCTTGGTTTATGGGACAATATACATAGCACATCCCAAATGGATTTTGGATAATTCAGATCGTCTGGCATATATTGACCATAAATTTCCATCTGTCTTTCTAACTATTTTTTATTTATTTTTTTATTTATTTAGGATAGGAAATATTGATCTTTCTAATTGGTTAATGCCAACGGAGATTAAAATCGATCGAAATGAAAATGAACGTGCAAATTCTATTTATTTTTTTATTTTTCATTTATGAAAAGAATGCAATATTAAATTTATTTTTAATTTACTACTCAATATAAAAAAAATAAGGTCTAATTAGTGATAAGTTGTAATTTAGTTAAATTAATAATAAGCTACTCATCAAGTAAAATTTTTCAGTTGGTATATGTTTCACACCAACTCTCATGGTGCCCTGATTTCAACATTTGTTTTTTTTGTAAATGATAAAAAAAATTTATTTATTATAAAGTTTATTAAGCATCTTAATTAACTATATGTTAAAAAAAAAAAAACAATTTGAACAGAATTTTAAATTACATATATTGGTTTTTGGTTTTTTTTAATTTATTTTTATTTTTTCCTCTCTCTCTTTTGATTTTTATAGTCAATCGAGATGCTTACCCAATTTGATAGAAATAAGCAAAACAAAAAATGTCACATTTTATTAAATTGTAACAAAAAGAGGTTTTATGCCTCCTGGAGATCCAAAAAAGGAGAGAGATAGAGAGAGAGGGGTTCCACACCCATTGCTATAGATATATATGGAGTGTCTAGAGTCAGGTTGGACCACACCTCTACAATCAAGACCAAAAACGTTTTTTAATTCACAATCATTGGATTTTATGACTTTGAATGGACGGCTGAGATTGAAGGTGGGCTCACGTGTGAAAACCTTGCCCAAATCTGCCCTTCCCGTTCGCTCTCCCCTTCCTGCCTGCAAGGAAAGAGACCCTTTTTTATAATTGAATATTTTTTCTCTATGTTTTTTTTTTCTTCTCTTCCTATTGGTTTTTTAGTTTCTCTTCCATGCAACTCATGTATACCTTTTTTTACGGGTGCATGGTGAAGTAATATTATTTTTTTTTTAAGATTAAATTTAACGACTGTTTTGCATATTATTATTTTTAGGTATGTAGTATCTGCTAAAATAATACAGGTTTCTTTTCTTTAAAAAATATTAATTAAACAATGGGTTTTGATTGGACTCTGATTATCCTTGTGTATCTGATGTATATCTGCAAATTTTTTTGTGGTATTGACACATGGGTTTTATTGGTGTTGTAGTTTCTTGTAGTTTTATGAATCCTTTTCTCTGTTTTCTAGGTATTGGAATTTGTTACATCTTACTCAATTTTTCTCTCTGTCATCTAGTGACAGGAACGAGGATTTTTATTATTTTGTTAAGGCGGTGAGAGTTGGAAATAGTAGGAAAAGAAAACATGAGGACAGAGGACTTGAATCTGTGCTTTGAGAAGCTGATGATGCGCGGTGGTAGTACTCGCAGTGGTGGTGGTGGGAAAGTGAAAATGGAAGCTGGAGTTATGACTGACTGGAAGGATATCCTTATGGAGCTCCTGTTACAAATCATTTCCGTCGTCAACGATGGTGATCATGGCTTCTAGGGTTTGTTGTGAGATCCTACATCGGTTGGAAAGAGGAATGAAGCATGCCTTATAAGAGGGTGTGGATACCTTTCCCTTGAGACGTGTTTTGACAAAACCATGCGGGCTAGGCCCAAAGCGGACAATATCTCATGCGGGTGGTCTGGGTTGTTACATCTATCATGGGTGGAGAGATGCTATTTGCATGGGTGTTACCCATCCTTTTTCATGGTATATGTTCTTCCCTCTAAATTAGCTCCATTTCTTCTGTGAAACTTTATAAGTTGGGTTCAATGGAATTAGTTTTGCGAGCGGGAAGGGGAAAGCGAACAGGAAGGGGAGATTTGGGCAAGGTTTTCACACGTGAGCCCACCTTCAATCTTAGCCGTCCATTTGAAGTCATAAAATCCAACGGTTGTGAATTAAAAAACATTTTTGGTCCTGATTATAAAGGTGCGGTCTGACCTAACTCTAGACGCTCCGCATATATATATATATATTATATGCAATATCAGTACGTGCCTACTTTTAAATTAGAATTAAAGAATCAAAATTTACATACAGTTTTGAACGCCATTCTTTCTATCCCCGGATTGGATATTTGAAGGATCTAGCTTGAGGTCATCCACAACTATACCTTCCAGAATTAAAACCAATTATATAAAGATCAACAGTGAAGAGCTATGATATACATATATACATATATATATATATGTATGTATATATATATACGCATATGTATGTATTTAAGAGCTAGCTAGCTTGTTTACTTACAGTTATAGATGAGTCTCTTCCATATTCCAAGCTTACTTCCATTTTTGAAGGCAGATGACTGAGAGGCCAAATAATGCACCGGAGTTAATGTGAAGTCCCACATCAGTTGGAAAGGAAAACGAAACATGCCTTATAAGGCTATGGATACCTTTCCCTTATGGATGCATGTAACAGCCCAGTCCACCCGTATCAAGATATTGTCCGCTTTGGGCCCAGCCCGCACGGTTTTGTTTCTGCTAGTCCCACTGGCAAAAGGCCTTTTGAAGGGAAAGGTATCCACAAGCTTATAAGCCATGCTTCGTTTCCCTTTCCAACCGATGTGGGATGTTACAATCCTCCCACCTTGGGGCCAGCGTCCTCGCTGGTACACCGATCCGGGTCCGGCTCTGATACCACTGTAACAGCCCAGTCCACCCGCATCAAGATATTGTCCGCTTTGGGCCTAGCCCGCACAGTTTTGTTTCTGCCAGTCCCACTGACAAAAGGCCTCTTGAAGGGAAAGGTATCCACACGCTTATAAGCCATCCTTCGTTCCCCTTTCCAATCGATGTGGGATGTTACAATGCATTTTAAACCCGTGAGGGCTGGTTTGTAAGAGGATTCTTCAGTGCCAAAGCAGACAATAGTCACATGTGGGTGGACTGGACTGTTACAGTTGGTATCAAAGCCAGACCCAGATCGGTGTGCCAGTGAGGACTCTGGGCCCCAGAGGAGTGGATTGTAAAGTCCCACATCGGTTGGCAAGGGAAACGAAACATGTCTTATAAAGCTGTGGATACTTTTTCCTTGTGATGCATTTTAAATCCATGAGGGCTGGGTTTAAAAGGATTCCTCAGTACCAAAGCAGATAATATTCACATGCAGATGGACTGGGCTATTAAATCCATGAGGGTTGGGTTTAAGAGGATTCCTCAGTACCAAGGCGGATAATATTCACATGCAGATGAACTGAGCTGTTACAGTTAATGCCTCGTTATTCATGGAATTAACAAGATCCTCGTACATGTGAATTATAAGGTATGCCAAATCTGTGAACATATTTTAAAAAAAAACTGTAAATATTATTAATCAATTAAGTGCATACTCAACCTAATTAATTAAGATAATATATAAATGAATAATTAAACTAATTAATGCTCACCAAAGTGCTTCCTACTGATTGCAGCATGCAGGATAGTTAAACCATCTCTTTTTTTGGCATAGCGAGGAGCCATAGACTCGGAAGATGAGCATAGGCAATGCAGGTTTGAGAAAGCATCCTTCTTTCCATTTACAACTGCAATGTATCGAGGAGTCTCAGACCTTTTTGTCTTAGCGCTGATCAGCTATGGATAATCCTTGGCGATGCACTTACACATACATATGCTCCCCATAGATGCTGCATGATGAAGAGCTGTATAGCCGGCGTCGTTTTGAACTCTAAGTGCTTCTCTGTCTTCTTTCAAAATCATTTCCACAAGTTTTGAAACAATCTTTTTTTTGGCCTTGTATCACTGCCGCATGCAAAGCTTTCCCACCCGTCTGTGTGATCACCTCTTTGTGAGTGCTTGGATCGTGCTCATATATTTTCACTACTTCTTCCCATTTTCCTTGCAGCATCATGTCGAACAACTTTTCAAAATTTTCACTTTCAACAACATTGACGTTCAAGGATCATTTTCAAAATCTCCCAACAATATTAGCTGGTATTGCTTTTCTAAGGTTTCTTCCTGATACATCGGTCATTTTGTTATCTCTGAATATATATATAGATATATAGAATAAAGAACTCTTTACCTACTTTATTCCAATTGGCAGAAACTGTCTTTTATACTCTTTCTTAATTAAGCCTCGTAAAACAGCCAATAACAATTCATACTTATATATAATCTACGAGGCACCATGCAACAATTTGTGTTAGATGCCAAACCAGTTTATTATCAATAATAAACCTTGAATTTTAAAATATATGTTATAGAGTTCATTTTTCTCACTCATCTCTTAGAATTTCTTCTATCGTTACCTTAATCTTTAATGAATCTCTGAGTTATAGTATTAACCAGAAACTCTGTTTTATCGTTTCAAAATTTCATTTCTTCACAAGTCACCCATACAAAAAGAAACGTTAACAAGGCAATCAAGGCCTGAAATGTTGAGGTTCGAAGAATTACGAAAGAGTAGACAGCGGTATCATTGCTCTTCTAACAATGGCTTAATTTATTTGTTTATTAAGAACATGAAGCGGACTATACCCTGCTTATAGAATAGAGGAATAAAGAAGATTTTTTTATTTTGACATGCTCTTTTATCTTCGATTAATTTGCTTTTAACTTTTGAAATGACAAATAATATATAATATGCTCCTAGATTCAAACAGTTTAAGCATTTATTGGGTCAAATCATGCTAAATGAAGGACGAAATTGTAAGCACGTCAATAATTAATTTGTATTGCAAATATTGTACAGTCCAATTGTTTTCTTTTTTTGGTAAATACAGTCCAATTGTTCTCATAGTTGAAAAACAGAGGATTTCTAAAGAACCAAAAAATAGGGATATTATCAGCATTAGTCCCTAAACTATATCAACTTTTACACTGAAATCCCCAAACTTTTTCTCTTGACAAACTAATCCCTAAACTGACTTAACAGTTGCACCGTTAGTCCTTCCCTTGCTTACCATTTATTTTCTACCGTTAAAAGGACATGTTTGGCACATGTGAATCAAATAAAGGGTATCCATTGTCTTTTCACATCTATTCATCGAAGCCACTTCTCTCCCATGTTTTATCTGGTCTAAATGCCTATTTGAAGTTGCATGAAAATTTCCTGAACTAGTAAACTATTATCATTCATGCACGCCCCAAAATCTGCCAAGCTTTGCCCGATCCTATCATGATGTCAAAAATTTCCAATACCCTGCTAATTCCTAAATTTTTCACCACCGATCCAAAATCCCTCTTGCCAAAACTGTAGGTTGGGGATTTAAGATTGAAAAGCTTGAATTTATGAGGATTTGACCAAAGAAAAATAGGAAAGATTCGAGTTTAAACCAAGAACGTAAAATCTTGAGCAAATCCATTAGACATTATGGTAAAATATCTGACACAATTTTTTTCCCTTTCTCTGAAATTAACGAACGCTTCATATTTCCAATCAAAGCAGGATTTTTTTGAATTTTAAAGAAGGCTCAAATTATATAAATTGATTAAAACTAGAGAAAGAGACCTATTGCAAACAATCAGCTTGAAATATGAATTCTACCTTCTTTTCAAAACTAAATATGAAGGTTCCAATCATTTTTTTTTTTTTTTGAAACGATTATGTTTTCAACCATATGAAAACAAATAATAAGAATAATAAAAAGCAAACAAAAGAAAGAATATAAGAATGCAAATGACTTGAGTGATCAGACAATAGCTAGAAGCCATATTTATTCTGGTTTTTATTATTCACGTTAGAATTCAAAAGACTGCCATTTATCCCTAAGATTTGGTCCACGAAATTGCACTTCCTGATGCCAAGTGCATAAAAAGACGTCAAATACCCTCTTACAATTCACTCACGTGGAAAATATGTGATTTTAACAATCTCAAATGGATGGAAAAAGAGTTAAGGATGAATGGTGCAGCCTTCTAATTAGTTGAGGGACTAGTTTGTCTAGAAAAAAAGTTTGGAGATTTAAGTGTAAAAGTTAATATAGTTTAAGGGTTAATGTTGATAGTATCTCCAAAAAATATGAATGAAATTCACCAAGAAAAAAAATAACAAAAAAGAGAGAAGAGCGAAACGTAAAGAACGTTGCGTGTGTGTTCTTACTACTTGTCCATCAAATTTGAATCCAAGTACCCAAAACACCAACCTGTGGTTATACTTGTTCAAAATAGAATTAATTAGGATGGATTTTAAGCTACAAATTTGTTTCATGACAATTTAATTTAATTTGTTGGTTGTGCATTCTCTTTTGAGAGTTTCCAAGAGAATTTTAAGTATTTTTTTTTTTTTTTGGTTTTGTCTGGTGCTCTTTTTTTTTTTTTTTTTCCTTCTCTCTCTTTTTCTTTCCCGAAGTAGAATTACGTTGTCACTTTTCTAAAGAGAAGGACGGAGTATTTTTCTTTCTTCTTTCAAAACAGCGACATAACATTTACTTACGTAAATGAGAATGAAAGTTGCTAGTTCTCTTTTATTTCCTTGTTGATTAATATATTGTTATCCAAATCTTCGCTCTCAACTATAGGGTATCATAATTTCCTTTAAAAATTAAGGTTTTGAAGGCACCACACTAGAATCTAGATGTCCCACAAGTACGTCTAGGTAGTCTAACTGCTGCAGTGCGAAAGCCTAAAAGATAATAAAATCTCACGAACACATACAATGATAATCTAAATCTCTTGATTTACTCATAAATAACTCTAATTTAGAAATTAAAGTCTTGTTAATTCTGTAGAATAAACAACTCTCCATTACAACCACTAATACAATATTTTTATCGGCATCAAAAATAAAAATCCTAGTACATAAATTAATAATTACCAAAAATAACAAATGACTAAAATCCCATAATTAAAAAGATTCCAAAACAAATATGGAAATAAAACATTAAATCCCCTTATTTGCAAAATTTAAACTAAATTAATTAATTTTTTTCTTTAAAAATAGCAATCTTTTAAAACTAAGAATATTTCTCTTTTTTATTTACTTGTTGATTATAAACTAAGAATATTTCTCCTTTTTTATTTACTTGTTGACTAAAAACTAAGAATATTTATATTTCTCATTTAAGAATATTTATATTTCTCATTTTTCTTTAAAAATAGCGATCTTTAAAAACTAAGAATATTTCTCTTTTTTGTTTACTTGTTGATTAAAACTAAGAATATTTCCTCTTTTTTGTTTACCTGTTGATTAAAAACAAAGAATATTTCTTTTTCTTTTTTTTTACTTGTTGATTAAAAACTAAAAATATTTACATGGTGATTAAAAACTAAGAATATTTACATATTTTTTTATATAAATATTTTTCTTATTTATTTATTTGTTGATTAAAACTAAGAATATTCATATTTCTCTTTTTTATTTACTTTAATCAACAAGTATATAAAAAGAGAAATATAAATATAAAAAAAGGTTTGGGGATTTTAAGTGTAAAGGTTAATATAGTTTAGGGATTAATGCTGATAATATTCCCAAAACAATATGAGCGAAATTCACAAAACAAAAAAAAAAAAAAGAAAAAAAGCGAAACGTAAAGAATGTTGAACGTGTGTTTTTACTGCTTGTTCATCAAATTTGAATCCAAGTACCCAAAAAACCAACCTATGGTTATACTTGTTTAAAATATAATTAATAAGTTGGATTTTAAGCTACAACCATATAATTAATAAGTTATACCTCTTTAATTTGTATTATATATTAACAGACTCATAAATTTCAAATCGATTAACTAATCAAAACCAAACCGATCAAAATGGTTTAGTTTGGTTTGGATTTAAAGCTTTCAATGGTTTAGATTGGAATCTACATTGCATAAACTGAATAATATGAATTGAATTATATTTTGGTCTAAAACCGAACTAATTCAGTCCATGTCCACCCCTAGTTGTTAGTTCTCTTTTTATTTCCTTGTTGATTAATATATTGTTGTCCAAATCTTCGCTCTCAATTATATGGTATCCTAGTTTCCTTCAAAAATTATATGGTATCCTAACTTCCCTCCTCTCTCTCTCTCTCTCTCTCTTTCTTTCCCAAAGCAAAATTACATTCTCACTTTTCTAAAGAGAATGACGGAGTATTTTTCTTTCTTCTTTCAGAACAGCGACATAAGATTTACTTTACGTAAATGAGAATGGAAGTTGCTGGTTCTCTTTTATTTCCTTGTTGATTAATATATTGTTATCCAAATCTTCACTCTCAATTATATGGTATCCTAATTTCCTTTAAAAATTAAGGTTTTGAAGGCACCAAACTAGCTACAATCTAGATGTCCCGCAAGTACGTCTGGGTAGTCTAATTGCTGCAGTGTGAAAGCCTAAAAGATAATAAAATCTCAGAAAACACTTACAATGATGATGTAAATAACTCTAATTTAGAAATTAAAGTCTCGTTAATTCCGTAGAATAAACAACTCTCCATTACAACCACTAATACCATGTTTTTATTGGCATCAAAAATAAAAATCCTAGTACGTAAATTAAGAATTACCAAAAATAACAAATGACTAAAATCCCATAATTAAAAAGATTCCTACACAAATATGGAAATAATACATTAAATCCCCTTATTTGCAAAATTAAAATTAAATTAATTAATTTTTCCAAATTATTTATAATTTATCCGGATTTAGAATGCTCAAATTTCTTCATATATGAACTGCATCAATGTGTGAATCCTAGCTGTACATTCTATTGTACCTACTGGCAAATATGTATACACATTTATATTATCAGCATCATCACGTAAAAGAATAATGTTGTTAACTTTGCAAAAGAAAAAACGGTGGTGTGAAATGAAAACGAGTAGTTTTGATTTGTTGCTGTATCTTTTGCTTTTGACATGTGCTTCTCGTTTTCATTCCTTTATATATATATATATATATATATATATATATAACTGAAATCCTATTTCTGTTTTTGGTTGTTGTTTTGTTTTATTTTTATCCTTATTGTTATTTTATTTTATTATTATTATTTTTTTCCGTTAATCATCAAATTATGCAAGTGTCTCAAATTGTTAAAACCAAAATCCTTGGATATTAATTATACGACCAAATGTCTCCAGCTTTTTTTCTCTTCTTTTTTCTTGTGTACATAAATTAAGAATTACCAAAAATAACATATGACTAAAATCCCATAATTAAAAAGATTCCTAAACAAATATTGAAATGAAACATTAAATCCCCTGATTTGCAAAATTTAAATTAAATTAATTAAATTGTTCTTTAAAAATAGCAATCTTTAAAAACTAAGAATATTTCTCTTTTTTTTTATTTACTTGTTGATTAAAAACTAAGAATATTTATATTTCTCTTTTTTCTTTTTTCTTTAAAAATAGAAATCTTTAAAAACTAAGAATATTTCTCTTTTTTGTTTACTTGTTGATTAAAACTAAGAATATTTCCTCTTTTTTATTTACTTGTTGGCTAAAAACAAAGAATATTTATATTTCTCTTTTTTATTTACTTAAAAACTATAAGAATTTTTTTTTTATTTACTTGTTCATTAAAAACTAAAAGTATTTACTTGTTGATTATAAACTAAGAATATCTATATTTCTCTTTTTTATTTATTTGTTGATTATAAACTAAGAATATTTATATTTCTCTTTTTTATTTATTTGTTGATTAAAAACTAAGAATATTCATATTTCTCTTTTTTATTTACAACAAGTAAATGACAAAGAGAAATATTCTTCCTTTTTAAAGATTGCTATATTTAAAGAAAAATAGTTTTATATTCTTTCTCTTTTTAAAATTGAGAATGTAATTCTATTTTGGAAAAGAACAAGAGAGAGAAAATAAAAAGCAAAAAAGAGCTTGAAATTCTGCTGGAAACTATCAGAAGAGGATGCACGCAGCACCGCCAACAAATCAAAATAAATTGCGAAGAAAGACATGTAGCTTAAAATCTAATGTTAACAATGAATTCATTTTTTCTGAGTAGGTGGATTCAAATTTGATGTGGGAGTCATATTTTAATGTTATGCAGAGATTTCTTTTTTAAATCAATATGATACCCCACGTTTATTAGGGACGATTACAAACACAAGATTCTTTACCTCTCCAATTCAAGAACAATTGGAGTGTACAATAGTCACAATACAAATAATTTAATGACCTGCATATCATTTTGTCATACATTTAGCATGATTTGAACTCAATATAATTCATAAACTATCTAGATTGGAAATGCATTATGAAGTTGTCCCTTCAAAATAAATTAATTAAAGATACAGAGTATGTCAAAATCCAAAAGACTTATTCATTCCTCTGTTCTACAAGCAGAGTATTCTCCACCTAGTGTTTTTAAAAATAAAACAAATAAAAAAATTAAAGCCTCTGTTGGAAGACCACTGATACGCTATCACTCTCTCTTAATTAGTCCAGCTTCAACATTTCAGGCCTTGTTAATTTCTCCTTTATATGGGTGATTTTTAGTGAATGAATGAAATTGTGAAACTGAAAGACATATTCTCTGCTATATAATTCAGAGATTCGTGGAACATTATGGAAGTAATTCTAAGACTAGCTACATATGGGGCATTTATTTGGTGCGCCTGATGTGTTTTCCAAGCATTCTTAAGCAAAAATTTTAGATTTAATAATTTTGTTCCCTACTATAAACAGGCCTTTGTCCTGCTGGCGTTCCCAAAAAATAAAAACAGTACAAATTAATTACCACTGTCTATGAAGCTTAAAGGTATTGGAATAAGATTTTAGATGCCAAAAATTAAAAAAAAGAAAAAGAGTAAAAGAATATGTTGTCTAATTCAATATGCACATATATATATATATATAAATCAAACGGATGGAAGAAGAAACAAAAAACCAATATTGGGGGTGTTTTTGGATATCATTTTAGAATGTCTACTTCTCTGACTGAAAGTGAGAGAAAAAATTTGTACCGAGTGACAATGAAAGGTAAGTGGACAGAAGTAGTGGAAATATACAAGGAAAATCCAAGGGCTCACAAGATGAGGATCGCACACGAAGGTGGTACAGCTTTGCATTTAGTAGTCATACAATGCAGAGAAAAAACTGTTTTAGAACTCGTGCAGGAGATTTCCAAAATTGACAAAAGTGCACTTGAAATCCAAAACGACAGAGGCGATACCCCTCTTCACCATGCAGCTTCAGTGGGGTGTAAAACCATGTGTGAGTACATCGTCGCGGCAGCTAATCCATCGCTGATTGGCATTCGGACCGACAACAAAGAGACTGCTCTATTCATTGCAGCTATTAATGGAAACAAGGATGCTTTCTTGTACCTCCATTCCGTGTGCCCTGCCGCCTCTGACTCTAATTCGCCGGATTATCATCACTACTCTTATACCAGGAGATCCAACAATGGTGACAATATTTTGCATGGTGCAATCAATAACGGGCACTTTGGTGAGTGATTTAATTAATTCTTTGAATTCATTGCTTAAATCTGTATATAGTAATTTTTTTTTTGGATGTAATCTGTATATAATTAAGCATGAGATTTTGTCATCTCATTTAATACGATGGACCTGTTTGCATGCACTTTCATTGATATTGACAGATTTGGCATACCAAATAATTCATTTGTATGAGGATCTTGTTAATTCTGTCAATGAGGAGGGATTAACTCCATTCCATTGTTTGGCCAAGTCATCTGACTTCAAAAGCGGTTCTTATGATGACCTCGCACTATGGAAGAGACTCATTTATCAATGTAAGTGTGTATATATATAAATATATTTTAGCATCATTTATACTCTTCGTTCTTGATCTATATACTTGATTTTTTATTTTGGAAGGTATTGGTGTGAAGGAGCTCAAATTTGAGGATAGGAAGAATGTTGTTCAAAACTGTACGTAAATTATGCATCTTTATTTCTAATTAAAATTATGTTTTAGCTCTTTATTTTATTAATTAAATCTTATGGTTTTTTAGATCTATTATTCTTGTTACTGTACAGTAGGTAACAAATCAATTTAATTTTATCAAAAAAGCAAATCAATTTAATTGGCTGCACTCATAATTATATTAAAAAAATTATAATTTTTAGTAAAGAGAAAATGTATAAATTTATTAGTAGGTAACAAATAAATTCAATTGCTTGCAGTTATTCTCATTTAGATCGATGGATCTTAATCATAGTTAACTAATAAGAAATATTAAAAAAAAAAAACAATAATTTTTTTATAAAGATAGAATATAGAAATTTATGATTAATAGGAAAATGTTCAAACTTTATTGTCCCACAAAACCAAGCTAGTCATAACCTTTTGTTTTCATAATGAAAACTAGCAAATTAAAAAATGAACAAGAAGGAAGCTCAACCTCTGATGTAGAGATCCCGATCGGCGATGAGGATACAGGTTAGCCAACTCCTTTAATTACCTCCCAAAGCGTATTATTATAACTGATAAAAAACACTTGGAATTTAGTTAATATCAATATATATCTTCTCCAGGGTCCCAGTCAACAATTCCTAGCAATGAAATGCAAGGCATATTTCCGACTAGCTATGACAAATTCGTCAAGGTGCTAACCAGTCTTGGAGTAGGTATGCATTTAAATCTATACATTTATGTTAATATCCCCATCTAATATGTATATAGATCCGCGATAACTGCTATCTTATTATATATTGGGGATAGTTTTCTTGAATCAAATTTGTATATATTTGTATGCCATTTTTTTTCCCATCAATTAGACTAATTCAATGGAAAACCATCACATTCTTTATATTAATTTTGGATTGCTTTAAAAATTGAAATTTAAAAATATATTTATAAACTATACATCTTAATGAAATATAAACTGAAAAGAAGGACAAAATATAATTTATATGGATTCATATGAACTTTTGATACATTTTTAAAATTTTAGCATTTGGAGGAATCTAATAGTACATGGAAGGTCTTGATATTGTGGAAATTCTTGTATATTTATATAGAACTAATTTCTTTCTCCAACTAATTAATTTATGTTGAAAGGATTAAAGAGGATAACAAAAATTGCACCGGAGCTACAGGAACTGAAAAAGAAGCATGAATGGTCAGTTCAAATCATGGATGAACTCTTCGAACGTTCTGAATTTATATACAAACACAGAGATGCTGGAATTAAAAGGGGAAAACTATCATCGGAGGAAGAAGACGAACACGATGATATGGAGGAAACATTCAAGTCAGTAGAAAGAGGTAAATAATAATAATAATCACTAATTAAAATGTATGGATCTGAATTGGATTAGTATTATTTATATTTATATATATATATATTGGCCAAATTGAGCAGATAAGAAGCTACCCGAAAAGGAAGAAACTGATGGCATAGCATTAATGGCGGTGAAAAATGGGGTGGTGGAGATAGTTGAGAAATTTCTGAAGGAATTTCCTGCGACCATCCATGATAGGGACAAAGATATGAAAACTATGCTGATATTGGCAGCTGCGAACAGGCATCCCCCAATATACAAGTTATTGACAAAGGAAAATGTTCTCTCTAAAACCACCTTTCTGAGAGCGGATTCACATGAGAACAATGTATTACATGCTGCAGCAAAGTATAATGAAAATAGACCTTGGCCCATTCCTGGGGTTGCTCTGCAAATGCAGTGGGAAATCAAATGGTTTGAGGTATTTATATATAATTCCTATTAATCCATCTAATTATACTTTCTTTTTCTCCAATCCCAATTTTCTTTTTTCTTTTATTTTTTATTTTTTATCGTTCATCTAATTTAGAAACATATGAGATATGGTCGCTCTTCCATATGAATTGTTTTTATATGGGCAATATTATTAATGTTGCAGTTTGTTAAAGCTTCTATACCATTTGGCATCACTTTTCGCCCCAACCTACAAGAAGAGACACCAGAAGAAGTTTTCTCAGAAAGCCACAAGGATCTCGTCGAAAAGGGTAGAGATTGGCTGATCAAAACCTCTGAATCTTGCTCTGTGGTGGCTGCATTAATCGCTGGCGTGGCTTTTGCCACCACCGCTTCCGTCCCCGGAGGTACTCTCGACACAAGTGGCAAACCCATCTTCGAAAAACAACCGGCATTCCAGGTCTTTTCCATCTCATCGCTCATCGCGCTCTGTTTCGCATTCACTGCCTTGGTTATGTTCTTGGCCATCATCACGTCCCGATTTCAGGAAAACGATTTCACTAGGAGCCTTCCTTTGAAGCTTTTACTGGGCTTATCGTCGCTTTTTGTTTCCATTGGGGCCACGTTGGTTTGTTTTTGCACAGGCCATTTTTTCATGATTGGAGACAGACTCAAAAATGCTGCATATCCTGTCTACGCTTTGACATGCTTTCCGGCTTCTATTTTTGCTGCGTTCCAGTTTCCACTCTACATTGATCTTTTGCGGGGTCTTTTCTGGAATCCCTTTAATCATCATCATCGGTGGTTTTTCTGAAGACTCCGTGTTTTTTCACATGGATCATAAATAATCCAGAGTCCTTTGGCCCCAAAAAACTGCTGACATCCAAAATATTCCGAGCTCCATCACTTAGTAGAGTATTTCCATATATATATATATATATAAATTGTTGAAGTGTGGCAATTTTGCCATTTGATGGTGCATGTCACCGGCTAGCATGCACACCTTGGTATCAAATCCTTTCCTTTTATGAGTTTATATTTTTTTGTATGTTTTAAATTGATTCAAGGTATATTTTGATAATGTTTTGTGCCTAAGTTATGTATGCAAAATTATAGGCAAAATTATGCACAAAAGAGTAGGAATGTTATGCTTGAAGTGCCTATGGTGCTGGATTCATAATTTCTAGCAACATAGTTCCACTATTTATCTTATATCTCAGGTTGCAAATGGAGTTTTGGGCTGAAAGTTTGATGGATGTCTACAGACATATAGAGAAGACTATGGTTTAAATTTCAGGTCAAAATGACATGGGAAAGTCCATTTTCTTTTCCAAACAGATTGTTGTATCTGATGGGCCCAATATGCAGAGTATGGGCCAGTTTTGGAGCTGTTTGGCCCATGATCCGGTTCCAGAACTTTCCTAGCTCTTGGAACAATATTTATTGATGACCAAGGATGCTTCAAACCAAGTTTCATAGGCAGATACAAAGGGAAACTAAGTAGGTGAAGCTAGTTTGGTTGTTTACCCAAACTAATTAAACAATAGGAACTTAGTTCAAACCATGTGCCACTTTTGACTATATTTGGAATAGACATGTTGCAGCTGTTTTTGACCTCTTTTGTGTATGAAAAGTTAGGTGTTGACCATTTTACTTTTTAAATTTCAAATACTTTACTCATTTTGTAAGCTCACATGCTTGGCATGTGTGAACTAGTTGTAATTTCAAGCTTATATTGCAAAATGAATGAAATGGCTCTAGATCTAAGCCTCATTTTTCAAAAGCAACGTGGTCCCCTTCTTCTTATCTCTTCTTCAACACCTTAGAACACTCTAGGAACCCTAAAAACCAGAAAACACCATAACCAAAACCTAAAAACACAACTCACACACAACCATTCCCAAGAGCATCACCAAAAGCTTGCTTGTTGCTAACACTTCAAGCTAGCTTGCTCTTGGTCATAACCTTCTCACCCCAACATAAATAATGCAGTGCCAATTGAATACGTCGAAGTCCAAACCATTTGGTTATTGACAGCCCATTTCCACATGTTATTGAACACCTCTACCAAATAATATTATGTTATGTTAAAGTTTATATCTTTGAAAATAATACATATATTTTTTAATATTTTTAGCCTCATCCTATCTAAAATAATATAGGGAAGAAGTCATTTTGTAACAGATTTTCATTTAGATTATTACGTGTTTGCTTATAAGTTTGTACTAATTAAAATAAAATTAATATTGACACGTAAGTAAAATAAGATATACATACAACAACACTTTGAAACATACGTATTTTGTCACTTTTTATAGTACATGTTAAGTAATTAGACTTGTGAACACTAAAGCAGCAGATACTGAAGATACCTGCTGGAAGGAAGGCAATAGATTAATCAACAAGTAAATAAAAAGAGAACTAGCCTCTAGATATATAAATATTTTGTAGCCTCTAGATATATAAATATTTTGTAGACTTAGCATAGTTAATTATTTATTTATACATTCCAATTTATATCATTAATAGAACTAGTTTGTTTACTGATTTATGTAATAGGGTCTTTTGATACATATTTTCTGTAATACTTCAGCTGACTCACTATAATATTCTAGTTACCATTGGATTGGAAGATCAATTTTCTGTAGAAGCTCATTTTGACTTATCCATATTTTTATTATTATTAAATTATTTTATTTTGGTGTATGTTCAAATTAATAAGTAAGTTATATGACTTGCACATGATTTTAGTTTATAAAAAACTGAAATTTATTGTTAGGGCAAGTGAGCAAATACATGTTGTATTTGTGATTATGGTTTTCAGAGATTAAATTGAGAGTGGTTTGAGAGTATTGTGTCCATAGTTACTATTATTACATTGTTTCTGTTTTTCAGGATTATAGATTTAATTTTAATCAATGGATGCATTTGGATTTCAGTATTTTATGTGTTAATAGAATTTTATTATGTATGTTTACGATCCTTAGATTCATAAAACTCTATCACTAGCAACTTCCATTCTCATTTACATATAGTAAACATTTTAAAGGAAAATGGGAGGAAGTGCATGCTTAATATAATCAATTAAGATATAAAAATTAATAATTGAACTAAGGCTCACCAAAGTGCTCCCTACGGATTGCAGCGTGCAGAATAGTTGAGCCATCTCGGCCTCTCTTGGCAAAAGAATAGCAATGAGCCATAGACTCTGAAGCTAAGAATAGGGAATGCAGGTACAAGAAAGCCTCCTTCTTTCCACATAGAACTGCAATGCACAGAGGAGTCTCAGACCTTTTGGTTTCGACACTGATCAGCTAGATGTGGATAATCCTTGGCGATGCACTTAAACATGCATTCTCTTCCCACTGATGCTGCATGATGAAGAGCTGTATATCCTGCTTCATTTTGAACTCTATGTGCTTCTCTGTCTTCATTCAAATTCACTTGCACAAGTTTCGAAACAATCTCTTGTTTGTCTTGTATCACTGCCCATGTAAAGCTGTCCCACCCGTCTGTGTGATCCTCGCTTTGTGATCGCTTGGATCGTTCTCATATATTTTCACTACTTCTTCCCATTTCCTTGCAGCGTCATTTGGAGCAAATTTTCCAATTTTTCACTCTCCACTATAGACGATGAATACAAGGAAGACGACGACTTTGATTTGAAAACCCCCAGTATTGATTATTACTATTAATTGCTTTTTAGTTTCTTATTCCATTGGCCATCTTGTTATCTGTTTATATAGAATAAGAAACCCTGTACTTACTTTTTCCATTGGCAGAAACAGCAATCTCTTACACTTTCTTTGTTGATTAATCCTCATCAAAACATAACCATACACGTAATTATTCTATTCTTTTTTTCTTTCTGGGAGACACCAGCAAGGTACAGAACCCTGTTTATAGTACGCAAGATTAATTAATTAATTAAACAGTTTTTGGACTCTGTTTAATTTAAGAAGACTTTGACATTATTTTAAGTCAAATAATGGTAAATTAATGCAGGTCAATCATAGGATTAGAATTTTCACCGACCATTTATGCTTCTCTTTCAATTCACACATCTTTTCTAGAATGATCTTATCCTTCCTATATATATAAATATTAGTTACATACCTTGCTAGGAATATGCATAATTAGAATGAAATTGTCATCCCATAACATTTTGAATATTAATATATAGATATAAATAGTGTACTTTGGTAGATTTAGTAAATTAAAAAATAATTAATAATGATTTTTCACAAATGTGGGATTTAAATATAATTATGACAAGACCAAGGGTTTTATATGAAAATGGACTATTTTATTTACAGTAATATTTTACCAAAAAAATTTATTTAACAAATGATACATGTTATAAAGTTATTAGTTAACATATTTATATCATTTAAATATGGAAAAGTGAATTGTTAAATAAATAATTGAATTAACAAAATAAATCAATTAAATATTTTCACATTATTTGATAAATAAATTTGATTAATATTGTGATAACTTAGCATTATTATTTTATATAATAATTGCTATAGTTAATTGTGAAAAAATTCAATTGAGATGATAAACATATGTACTGATTACAATCATTTATTGCAATAGAGCTTTATTTGAAAGTTAATAGAAATCAATCTTAACCAAACAATTTGTAAACTGCAACATATCATAGGGCCCCTCGTGAATATATTTTGTTCCTCATATTAATTAATTAGAATTGTGTGAGCTTTAAAGCCGCAGATAATGAAGATAAGAAAAGAATTATTCCATTTTTTTGGTACGCATTAGATTCTCAATTCACATACAGTAAAATTTGTTATTATTCAAGAAAATGTAGAATTTTTTTATTATTCTTTTTTTTTTTTTAAAGTGAGAATGTAATTCGGTTTTGGGGAAAGGGGGGAGAGAGAGAGAGAGGGGAACAAAGAAAAAGCTTGACATTCTTGTAGAAAAACTACCAAAAGAGGATGCACAAGCAACAAATCAAATTACATTGCCATGATTCATAAAATAAATTGACATGAAGCACCTGTAGCTTAAAATCCATTATTAACTATGAGTTAGTTTTTTTGTGTAGGCAGATTCAAATTATACATATAAATATGTACTGAAATTCTTACACACATATGAAACCTATCAGTACATAAGCATTAAAAATTAAATTTAGCATAAGATTTGCACTGTAACAGCCCAGTCCACCCGCATCAAGATATTGTCCTCTTTGGCCCAGGGTTCACTCCCTCTCTCCCCCCTGGCCTCAAGGTTTTGTCAAAACGCGTCCTGAAGGGAGAGGTATCCACAGCCTTATAAAGACCGCTTCGTACCCCTCTCCAACCGATGTGGGATGTTACAATCCTCCCCCCTTGGGGCCCAGCATCCTCGCTGGCACACCGATCCGGGTACTGGCTCCCACGTTGCTTCCTCGATTAAATGATTCCGCCATAAAACTTTAACTAAAGGAATAGTCTTGTTACGTAGTACCTGCTCCTCGCGATCCAAAATCTGCACTGGTTGCTCTACATATGAAAGATCTTCCCTTAATTCTATGTCAGGAGTCTCGAGTACGTGTGATAGGTCTGCAATATATTTCCGTAGCATCGAAACATGATATACGTTGTGCACTCGGGCTAGCTCTTCCGATAATGTTAATCTATAAGCCACGGGGCCAATTCTCTCCGTAATCTGGTAAGGCCCAATATAACGAGGATTCAACTTACCTCGCTGACCAAAGCGTACTACTCCTTTCCAGGGAGATAACTTTAGGAATACCCAATCTCCTACTTCAAATTCCAAATCCTTCCTACACACATCGGCATAACTCTTCTGTCAATCTTGGGCAACCTTCAACCGATCCCGAATGATCTTCACCTTGTCCAAGGTCATTCGTAAATACTTAGATCCAACCGCATTATTCGCTGCAAGGAGTCTCTCTTCTCCTATTTCACTCCAGCACAAAGGTGTCCGACATTGCCTCTCATATAAGGCTTCATACGGGGACATCCCAATACTCGCTTGATAACTATTGTTATAAACAAATTCTATCAACGACAATTGTTCATCCCAGCTACCACGAAAATGTATAACATAAGACCTTACCATGTCTTCTAATGTTTGAATTGTGCGCTCAGCTTGTCCATCAGATTGCGGGTGAAAGGCCGTGCTGTAGTTGAGTCTTGCTCCTAATGCATCCGCCAACTTCCACCATAGTCGTGAAGTAAAACATGGATCTCGATCGGATACGATGGCTAGCGGTACTCCATGAAGACTCACAATACGTTGCACGAACAACTGGGCTAATTTCTCGAGTGAAAAACACTCTCGTACCAGTAGAAAGTGTGCCGACTTCGTAAGACGATCAATGATCACCCAAACACCATCATGTCTCTTGGCATGAGACTGTCAGGACCCATCCAAAATTCCTCACTGAAACCCTGGACAAGCCCTAATCCTAGGGAAATACCACCGAACCTTCCAACGGAAAATCCGGCAGCACCTCCCCTAAGGGTAGGACTAACCAAAAATTTCCTGCACTGAAAATGCACTTCTATATTCATCCCCTTATTCCTCCCACATTACTACAATATAATTCCACAAATTTGCAGCACTCCAAATTATAACAGGGAATTAATGCAGTATTTAATACAATATGTCCAATACAGTATACAGAGCATTATACAAATAAATGTGGAATTAATATAATGACAAATAAGGAAGCAATACAAGATGAAGAGGAAAAAGGGAAGAAATGCTCCTTGGACTTCCGGCAATGAACTGAGACGTCGGGCTCGTCCCGGACGATCAACGTCTCCCGACCTGGACCTAGGGGAACGGAATTTAAAAACGTGAGATGCTAATCATCTCAGTGAGTGACCCTATCTACTGAACACTTTTAATATTAATAATATAATAAATAAAGAAACTTAATTCCAATGCAATTTCAAAATATTTATTTTTAAATCCCAGTTCTGAAATCCCTTGATGCATCGACTATATACCAGTGGCGCCAACAGTACCCAGCGTCCCGAGGTACCGCCAGACAGGAGGTTAAAGAGAGAAACCGGCATACGGTCGCGTGGCGTCCCACTGCGCCGCTGCAAACAGGTGTCCCGGCCATGGAGGGGCGGCCTACTCTCATCCGATGGCAAACACAGGACAACCCCATAAATCACCCGCGCGCTACTCACACCCACCTGCGCGCTAATCACATCCATATATATAGAACACCAGTAAGTGTATGGTGCATCTAAAAATCATAAATCATTGTATTAATTCCACATTTATTTGTATAATGCTCTGTATACTGTATTGGACGTATTGTATTAAATACTGCATTAATTCCCTGTTATAATTTGGAGTGCTACAAATTTGTGGAATTATATTGTAGTAATGTGGGAGAAATAAGGGGATGAATATAGAAGTGCATTTTCAGTGCAGGAAATTTTTGGTTAGTCCTACCCTTAGGGGAGGTGCTGCTGGATTTTCCGTTGGAAGGTTCGGTGGTATTTCCCTGGGATCAGGGCTTGTCCAGGGTTCCAGTGAGGAATTTTGGACGGGTCCTGACATGCAAGCTAAAATTTAATAATTTAATTCCTTTCCAAACAAATTAGTATTTGAACTAATGTTCATCAAACTGCTCCTGACGGATTGCACATGCAGAATAGTTAAACCATCTCGGTCTCTTTTGGCGTAAGCATAGGTAATGCAACTGGTACCCAAAAAAAAAAAAAAAAAAAAACAATTCGTCTTTCCATTTAGAACTGCAATGAATGGAGGAGTCCCAGACCTTTTGCTTTCGAGCCTATCTGGCTCTAGGCGATGTACTTACATATATACATTTTCTCCCCATTGATGCTGCATGATGAAGAGCTGTATAGCCTGCGTCGTTTTGAAAACTCTAAGTGCCTCTTTGTCTTCTTTTCGAAATCACTTGCACAAGTTTTATAAACAGCATTTTCTTTGCCTTCTATCATCGCCGCATGTAAACCTGTCCCACCTGTCTATGTTATCATAGCTTTGTGAGTGCTTGGATCGTTCTCATATTTTTTCACTACTTCTTCCCATTTTCCTTACAGCGTCATCCTGAACAGTCTTTTGGTTATCTGTTTATATTGAATAAGAGACCATGTACTTATTTTTTTCGGATGGTGGAAGAAACAGTCTCTTGCACTCTCTTTGTCAATTAAGCCCCATAAAAATAAAAAATAATAAAAAATGTCACCAGCAAGGTATAGAACTCTGTTTATAGTATGAACGATTAATTAATTAATTATTGACATGCTCTAGTCCCTGATTTAGACAGTTTCAGCTTTATTTTGAGCCAAAAATGGTAAATTAATGCAGGTTAACAATAATTCTTTAGAGTAAATTGTTATTAAGACCATGGTGGCATCCATATATGTTTTGCCAATTTAAATAAATATTTTAATGGACTTATTTTTTAGATTTTAAAATAAAATATTAATATATAATTAAATGATGGTTTTTATTAGTGTTTATCACCATTAATGACAAATTAATAACAACATTCTTTTTTATAATTGGAGGGTCAAATATTGAACTGTCCTATATTGGACTAGATCATTTTATTTAAAATAATTCGGTTCACTTCATATGCACAGCTGTAATATCAACAGCCACATTCCAATTACTCCTTCCTTTCTCAACCCCAAAAGTTACGTGTTCCATTTATTTTAAATTATTATTTTCCCTAACCCGAAACGTAGCACTTCCCAATTATTCCTTCCTCTTTCAACCCAAAAGTTACATGTTACATTTATCTTGTTCCATTTATCTTAAATTATTCTTTTCCTCAACCCGAAACTTAGCACGTTCCATACATATATAGTTGGAGTGATCAAGTTTCCATAGTCATCTAATACTGCCATATATATGGAGGAAAATAAAAATACAAGTTAAAAAAAAAAAAAGCTTTTGAATTCCTTGTGAAAAGCTAATGTCATACTTTATTTAAATAACTATATTTTTCAAGAAAAGTCAAATAAAGTTAAATATGTACCCTTCTTCTAGTTTTTCTTCATTTTGAATAATGATAATATTAATATTCATGGTTGTGAAGCATCTGTATCTCAAAAATCGTTATCCAAAATCTTCTTGATAACAAAATTTTTGTTTTTCTGTGACAGCCCAGACCACCTGTATGTAGATATTGTCCGTTTTGGCCTGAAAAATCCTCTTATAAGCCATGCTTCATTCCCCTTTCCAACCGATGTGGGATTTCACAATCCTCCCCCCTTGGGGCCCAGCGTCCTTGCTGGTACACCGATCCGGGTACTGGCTCTGATATCATCTGTAACAGCCCAGACCACCCGCATATAGATATTGTCTGCTTTGGGTCTGGGGAATCTTCTTACAACCCAGACCTCACGGGTTTAAGACGCATTCCCATGAGGGAGTGTAAAACCGTACGGGCTGGGCCCAAAGCGGACAATATCGTGATTGGGCCTGGTATAACAGCCCAGATCACCCGCATGAGATATTGTCCACTTTGGGCCCAGCCCGCACAGTTTTGTCAAAACGCGTCGCAAGGGAAAAGTATCCATATCCTCTTTTAAGGCATGCTTCGTTCCCTTTTCCAACCGATGTGGGATCTCACAATTCTCCCCCCTTGGGGCCCAGCGTCCTTGCTGGCACACCGATCCTGGTACTGGCTCTAATACCATCTGTAACAGTCCAGCCCAGACCACCCGCATGCGATATTGTCCGCTTTGGGCCCAGCCCGCACGGTTTTGTCAAAACGCATCGCAAGGGAAAGGTATCCACACCCTCTTTTAAGGCATGCTTCGTTCCCCTTTCCAACCGATGTGGGATCTCACACCTGGGATGCCCGTACCCGTGGGACTGGTAGGTCGAGGTTGTAAGAGGATTCCTCCTAACCATTACAACGCGTTCCCATGAGGGAAAGTAAAACCGTGCGGGCTGGGCCCAAAGCGGACAATATCGTGATTGGACCTGGGATGCCCGTGCCAGTGGGACTGGTAGGTATGGGTTGTAAGAGGATTCCCCCTAACCATTACGACGCGTTTTGATAAAACCTTGAGGGCTAGATTATAAGAGGATTTTCCAAGCCTAAAGAGGACAATATCAGACGCGGGTGATCTGGGCTATTACATTTTCATCAATAATTTATATAAATATATGATGAATATATAAATAATTATTTGAGTATTAATTCTTCATGATTTTTTACTATGCGTATAGTTTATGGATGCCGAGCCTCGTAACAAAGGCTTGTAACCAAGTACAGCATATGGATGCTTATAAGCAGTTACATTACAAGCTACATGACATTAATTTGGTGTCCTTTCAAAATTCAAAACCCCTTCCTAAAGCAAAACTGTCAGGTTCCAAAAACTGTTTAGTTATTCCATCATACAAAATATAAACAGGGTTTAATATCATTGTCGTGTACTCTAATATATATACATATATATATATATATAAAAGAAAGAGAATAAAATAATAGTACATGGCCAAATTATTATAGAGGACTTTTCTAGCACTGAACAAATAGGGTAGGACTAGTATATATATACCATATTAAAATGGCCAAATCCAGAGGAATATATGTTCAAATTAAGTTGATTAATTTGAGTGTTTTAGAATGTCGTCTTCCTCGTTTGTAATTGATGAGAGCAAGAACATGGAAGATCTGTTTCAAGTTGCCTTAAGAGGCAAGTGGGGAGAAGTAGAGAAAATAGATGAGAAGGATCCAAGGTCTTACAAGTTGAAGATCACAAGGATGAGTGGTACACCTCTACATACAGCAGTGGCAGAAGAGAAAGAGAGTGTTGTTAAGCTCGTGAATGAGATCTGCAAAAACGACATCGGAGCACTGAAAATAGAGAACGACGGAGGGTATACCCCTCTACATCATCCAGCGTCCGTTGGCTGAGGCCGATCCTTCACTGCTTGGAATCCGTACCAAGAACAAAGACACTCCTCTCTTCATTGCTGCTCTACATGGAAAGATGGATGTTTTTCTCTACCTACATTCAGTGATCATTTGCTCCTCCTCCTCTTCTGAGTACGATAATACTAGGAGACTCACCGACAGCGAGACTGTTCTACATGTTGCAATTGCTCATGAGTTCTTTGGTATGCGTTATAATTTCACTTTTAATTCAATAATTTCGCTTTCAAATAATTCACTTGTATAAGAATCTTTGTGATTCTATGAATGAGCAAGGGTTAACTCCACTCCATGTTTTGGCCACTTAGTCATCTGCCTTCGCCAGTGGTACTTACCTTCTACGATGTAAGAGAAATGTAAGTACTAGATTTTTATGTTGAACCACGGCCATGTTTAATTATGCATCTATATATACTCTATATATATATCTATAATTTTATAACATTGTGGAAATTTACAACTTAAATAACTTGTGGAACAAGTGTTTTTAATTAGTTTCAAAAATAATGTTTTTGCTTAACGTGCAAGTTGATTACTTCTTTTATTCACTCTGTTGCATTGCTAATGCACATTCTAAACAAAAGTTTTATCACATTAGTAATGAATATCAATATAATAATGAAAAAATTGCCCCAAATGTCAACATTTTAATATATATATTTTGGTTAGATTGCACATTAGGTCATTGAATTTAAAACGTTTTCATATTAAGCTTTCAAGTTACACGTCAGTCCATGTTCCAAAATTGATTCTCAAACTAAAAGAAAATTTAAAAAGTGAAAAAATTTATACTATATCATTTCTTTTAATTTTTCTCTCTACTCCTCACATGTAGAACCAACATTTTTAGACTCATTTTTGGATCTTTACATGTATTATTTTATTTTATTTTATTTTATTTTGCCAGTAGTCTTTTTATTTATTTATTGAAGTGTACTTATTGAGTTTTGATTTAGAATCCTAGTGATCTTTTCTTTGATATAAAATTGAATTATCCATCCCTTAATGAGCCCAATCATGTCCCAAGATGATTTAAAAAAATATTTATCAAATATTTTGATACATTGAACACTCATTTATATATATATGTGTGTGTGTGTGTGTAATTATCATTTCTGTATTATGTAGCTAATTTGTTTTTGTGGAGTTAATGAGTTTTTAAAAGGAACAAAGATAATAAAAGAGTTACTAACGGAGCTGGTGGAACTGAAACAGAGGGATAAAGAGCAACTACCATATCCGCATGACTGCGATCTGAAAACAGTAGTTTTTATATGATACAAGTTTCACAATGGATGTTGGGGGAGGGAAAAAAAGGCGATGATCAAAATCTAAAAGATGAAACAGAGGGAAAGAAAGGCGATGTTCAAAAGGTCAAAAATGAAAGAGTCAAATTACTTGCGGCAAAATGAAACAGTCACAATGGTCGTTTTCTTATCTCTTCACTGTGTATATATAGAATAAAGAACCCTTTACCTACTTTATTCCAACGGCAGAAACTGTCTTTTATACTGTTTCTTAAGTAACCCTCATAAACCAGCCATCATTATTTTATTCTGATGTGATTCTTTTTGGGAACACCGGCAGGGTTCTGTTTATAGTACAGAAGAATAATTCATTAATTAAATAGTTTTTAGACCCTTTTTGAAAAGGCTTTGATATACAGAGACAACCTGGAGGCAATCTCCATTCTTCATTCAAATCATCTAAATGATTTTAAAAAGAAAAAAAGAAAAAAAAAGGAAAAAAAAAAAAAGGAGATCTTGTTTGGATGGGTCAAATATATATATATATATACACACATTTATATTTATATAATAACATCCCGGATTTAAATAGTTTATGCATTCTTTTGAAGTCAAATAGGTAAATGCAGGTCAATCTCCAGATGAGATCACATATTGAGTCATACATAACAATAACAATAATTCTTTACAATTGGAGGGTCAGTTTGAAAGTTTTCAAATTATATAAATGTGGAACTGTAATAAATTGGAGTAAATTATTTTAATTTTATCCAATAAAAATTTTAAACAATCCAGTCCAGTTCTTCAATATAGTCCAACATCCCAAGAAATCAAGAGTGACATTCCAATTAATTCCTTCCTCTCTCAACGAAAAAGTTACCCCGCCCGAAAGTTTATACTTTCCTTACATATTACATAGTTAGATTTTGATCAAGTTTTCCACAAGCATCTAATACCGCAAGATATCAGGAGGAAACGAACAAGTAAAAAGTTATTTACCAAAAGCGAACAAGTAGGGGTATCTTAGAGGACCTCTACCAAAGAAAGAAGTCAGATGGCAATGATCGGGTGATAACCCTTATGTCCGAATTTGATTATGCTTAATGCTAAAATCCACTCCCTAATTTCAGAGATTGAAATTCTGCTGGAAACTATCAGAAGAGGATGCACGCTGCACCGCCAACAAATCAAAATAAATTGCGAAGAAAGACATGTTGCTTAAAATCTAATATTAATAATGAGTTCATTTTTTCTTGGTAGGGGGATTCAAATTTGATGTGGGAGTCATATTTTAATGTTATGCAGAGATTTCTTTTTTAAATCAATATGAAATCCCACGTGTATTAAGGACGATTACAACACAAGTTTCTTTGCCTCTCTTATTTTCTTGCTTCTTTAGAAAGAAATCCTCTGTTTTAAAAATTCAAGAACAATTGGAGTGTACAATAGTCGCAATACAAATAATTTAGTGACCTGCATATCATTTTGTCCTACATCTAGCATGATTTGAACTCAATACCATTCACAAACTATCTAGGTTTGAATTGAACTATAAATTTGTCCCTTCAAAATGAATTAATTAAAGATACAGAGTATGTCAAAATCCAAAAGTCTTATTCATTCCTCTGTTCTACAAGCAGGGCATTCTCCACCCAATGTTTTTAAAAATAAAAAATTAAAACCTCTGTTGGAAGACTACTAATACGCTACCACTCTTTCTTAATTAGTCCAGCTTCAACATTTCAGGCCTTGTTAACGTTTTTTTTATATGGGTGATTTTTCAGTGAATGAATGAAATTGCGAAACTGAAAGACATATTCTCTGCTTTGTAATTCAGAGATTCATGGAATATTATGGAAGTAATTCTAAGACTAGCTACATGTGGGGCATTTATTTGGTAAGCCTTTTTCTTTTTCTGGTGTGCTCTCCAAGCATTCTTAAGCAAAACTTTTAAATTTAATAATTTTGTTCCCAACTATAAACAGCCCTTTGTCCTGCTGGCGTTCCCAAAAAATAAAAACAGAACAAATTTATTGCTCCTGTTGATGAAGCTTAAACGTATAGGAATAGGATAAAAATAAATAAATAAATAAAAGGAATATGATTGTCTAATTCAATATGCATATATATAAACCAAATGGATGAAAGAAGAAACAAAAGTTGACTGTAACACCCCGTCCCAAATTGCACCGAAATCCGTGCACGTTGATCGAGGTTGACCGTTGACCGAGCGGGTCAAAAGTTGACTTTTGCTCCAGTTGGAATTTTGAGTTGACCAAGGTACCGTGGCGAAGTGCACGATGCCCTAAGTTCATAGACTGGTAGCACGTCGAAAACGGAGTTACGGTTTGAAAGTTATGAGCAAAACAAGTTGCGGTCTAAACTGTCCAAGGGGTGCTGGAGTTGACTTTTTATTTATGGGGAAATGAGCTTTGACTCGTGCATGGTTGTGAAGTGCTCGTCGATACGAGTTCACAGACTAGCAGCACGCTTAAAACGGACATCCGGTTAAAAAGTTATGGACGTTTGAAGTTTACCGGATACCGTAATATTTTAATGTTTTTGGGTCGGTGAACAGTGAAATGCCACATGGCATGAACAGTGTCACACAGGGGTTTTTATTTGATAAAATTCTCGGGGAAGAGAGAGAAAGAGAGAGAGAGTCCGTCGGCCGCCGAAATGTTTTCAACTATTCCAGCCGATCTATAGTACACGCGCCGGCCAGAAAGTTTCCCCTCCCCATTTCTGGCAAAACCTCCAAGTTTCACGGCGATTGGTCGCCAGACGCACCCGGATCGGACGTCCGAAGATCGGCGGCGAGTTTTTCCCCTCCACCGCCGGCCACCGCAAATCGACCCACTTCCGGCCATTTTCCGACAACACGCGCAGTACACCCTTGATCCTCTCCTCAAGTCCAGCCAACCCACCAAAAATCACGGCCATCGGACCACCGACGCGCGGGGATCGGAGCGTTTTCCGGCGAAGGGCCGAAAAACTTTAAACCGTGATTTCTCCGTCGTCCGGCCTCCGTTTTGCTCACCGCCGGTCCCGTTGGATTGCTCTTCTCACGATCTATAAGTCTGCAAAATTTCACGACCAACGGCCACCGCACGCGCCGCCGCCGGCGACGATTGCCGGTGACCGCAGCGGCTAGCCGGAAAGTACTGTTCCGGCGAGTACCCAGTTTTCCGGCCGGCTCCAGTCCACTGTGTTTGACCTCTTGAACCTGAATCCGGCATCCGTTTCCACCAATTCGCGATGGTTTGGGAGAATTGCGGAGCCGAAACCCGAAAAGCTTTCCGGCGAGATTCCGACCCCGTCGGGTCCGATCACCGGAAAGTAAGACCGAATCCGTGATCCTCATCACGTGAGCTTGGATTCGGTATATAACTCGTAACCTTTAGATATCGCTTGGTGTTCGCTCCCTGGGTACCCATTTGGGAATTACCCGAATAAAATATTAATATTTTTGGTTTGTGCACTGTGGTTGTTTAGGTGCGCGTACGAGTGGCGGAGTTGATCCCGAGGAGGATCTTAGTTGATTTGCATGCTCAAGGTGAGTGACCCACCTTCAAAAATTATTTTGGGCAATTAATTATATTTAATTGGTATTTAAATTATGCTCATGTGGTGTGATTTATTTATGAATTATATTGTGGTTTAATTTATTATGCATGAGCAAGGTGTATTTTGGTAGTATTTGTATGTGGTTTTTAAAATTGATTTTCCGGGCATAATTGGGTTAAATATTTTATGAAAATATTTGGTTAAATTTTATAAATTATGCCCGCGGTATTTTTATGGTTGCATCTCGTACTTTGAGAAAATTGTGGTTTGTTGGTTATCAATGTTTCGTACCGGGTTCTTGAATAAAAATATGTGGGATGGTAAGTGTGAGAATTTAATGTATTTCCCACGGTGGTTTTTGGAAAAACGGTACGATTGGTTAATAATGTTTATTTTTAGACGCACTCATACAGTATTGGTGTTCTGGTGTATGGTGTATGGACACGTGGTAGCACGCGGTTATCATGTGGTTTAGTGTGCGGTTATTACTTCACCCGTGAGTTGCCATTGGACCGTAGGCAGGCAAGTTTGTTATTGGCCACAGCCGCCCCCCTCCTTAGCCGGGTTGATGGTTTTAGCAGCGGTACTGTCGGGACGCCGAAGTGACCGTTGCAGGTTTCTCTCTTTAACCCCCCCGCCAGTCGGTGCTCAGGACGCTGGGTATCGGAGGGCATCACCGGTATATGGTGTGGTGCGTCGGTGTAAATTGCAAATAATGTTTTAAACCTCAAAGGTGTTCAAAATTATTTACTATAATTTATTACATTTTAATTATATATTGGGGTATGTATTTATTTAATTATTGTTTATCAAGTGGTTTAATCCCTTGGTTTTCGGGAGGTATGTACATTGGGTTTTGCGAAAAGGTTTTAAAAAGGGAACATTTCAAACGGAGTGATTGGTAAGAGTTTTGAGGGAAATTATTATTTTCCAACAGTTATTATTATTTATTTATTAATTGTTGGTATTTGTTCTATTCCTTAATTGTTATTATTATTATTTTATTATTATTAAAAGTGTTCAGTAGTTAGGGTCACTCACTGAGATGATTAGCATCTCACACTCTTAAATTCCGTTCCTTTAGGTGCAAGTGGTGATAGAAGTTCTTCCGGAGCGAACCAAGTTTTCCGCTGCTGTTGTGTTTCGAGAAGTACTTCTGTACTCTTTCATTTCAGTGTATTATTTCTTTCAGCCTTGTTGTATTCTGTTGTTTAGCACTTCTTAAAGCTCTGTATACTATTGGGATACTTCTGTTTTTATTTATGCACTGGACTGTTGTTGTTTTTGAGAAGTGCTGAAATTTGTGGAACAATTTGTAGTATTGTGGGAGGAATAAGGGGATGTTTTTTTTGAAGTGTGTTTTCAGTGCAGGTGATTTGTGGTAAGTAAATTCCTTAGGGGAGGCTCTGCCGGATTTTCCGTTGGAGGGTCCGGTAGGGTTTCCCTGGGATCAGGGCTTGTCTAGGGTTCCGAGGAAGGAATTCTGCACGGGTCCTGACATCTACGCCTCAAAGTGAGAGCGAAAGCTTGTACCGAGTGACAATGCAAGGTAAGTGGGAAGAAGTAGTGAAAATATACGAGAAAAATCCAAAGGCTCAAGAGATGAGGATCACACACGAAGGTGGTACAGCTTTGCATTTGGCAGTCATAGAATGCAGAGAAGAAACTGTTTTAAAACTCGGATCGGTGTGCCAGCGAGGGCATTGGGCCCTAAAGGGGGTGGATTGTGAGATCCCACATCGGTTGGAAAGGGAAACGAAGCATGCCTCATAAGAGGGTGTGAATACCTTTCCCTTGAGAGACCTTTTAAAACCGTGCGGGCTAGACCCAAAACGAACAATATCTCATGCGGGTGGACTGGGCTGTTGCACTCAACCTTAGATGTAGAGATCCCGATCAGCGATGAGGTTACAGGTTAGCCAACTCCTTTAATTACCTCCAAAAAGTATTATTAGAACTGATAAAAAACACTGGGAATTTAGTTAATATCAGTATATATCTTCTACAGGGTCCCAGTCAACAATTCCTAGCAATGAAATGCAAGGCATATTTATGGAATTCGTCAAAGTGCTAATCACTCTTGGAGTAGGTATGGGTTTAAATCTATACATTTATGTTAATATCCCCATCTAATATGTATATAGATCTGTGAGAAAGAGTTATCCTATTATATACTGGGGGATAGTTTTCTTGAATCAAATTTGTATATAAATTTATGCCCTTTTTTTTTTTTCTTATCAATTAGATGGTTCCAATGAAAAATCATTACAATCTTTATTATTAGTTTTGAATTACCTTAATTAAGCTTTAAAAATATATTTGTAGAGTACAGAGCTTAATAAAATTTAAACTGAAGGAGGACAAAATGTATTTTATGGATTGATATAAACTTCTAATATATTTTTAAATTTGTAGCATTTAAAGCAATTTAATAATAAAAATAAAGGAAGGTTTGATATTGCGAAAATTTTTATATGTCTATATAGAACTAACTTCTTTCTCCAACTAATTAATTTATATTGAAAGGAACAAAGAGGATAATAAAAACTGTACGGGAGCTACAAGAACTGAAAAAGAAGCATAAATGGTCAGCTCAAGTCATGAATGAACTCTTCAAACGTTCGAAATTTATATACAAACACATAGGTGGTGGAATTAAAAAGGGAAAACTATCATTGGAGGAAGAAGACGAAGATGATGATATGGAGGAAACTTTCAAGTTAGTGAAAGAAGGTAAATAATAATAATAATAATTACTAATTAAAATGTATGGATTTGAATTGGATTAGTATGATTTATATACAATATTGGCCAAATTGAGCAGATGAGAAGCTACCCGAAAAAATGGCAAAAGCTGATAACATCGTATTAATGGCGGTAAAAAATGGGGTGGTGGAGATAATTGAGAAATTTCTGGAGGTATTTCCTGCGGTCATCCATGATAGGAGCGCAGAAATGAAAAATATACTGATATTGGCAGCTGAGAACAGGCATCCCAACGTATACAATTTATTGATAAAGAAAAATATTCTCACTGAGACACCTTTCTGAGAGTGGATTTAAACGAGAACAACGTATTACATGTTGCGGCAACGTATAAGAAAGATAAACCTTGGCCCATTCCTGGGGTTGCTCTGCAAATGCAGTGGGAAATCAAATGGTTCGAGGTATTTATATATATATAATTCCTATCAATCTATCTAATTATACTTTCTTTTTCTTCCAATTCCAATCTTTTTTTTTTTTTTCCCCCATGATTGATAAGATATCATCTCATCTAAAAGCATATGCGATATGTCTCTCTTCCATATGAATTGTTTTTAAATGGGCAATATTATTAATATTGCAGTTTGTTAAAGCTTCTATACCAGCTGGCATCACTTTTTGCCTCAACCAAGCCGGTGAGACACCAGAAGAAGTTTTTTCAAAAATCCACGAGGATCTCATGAAAGAAGGCAGAGATTGGCTCATCAAAACCTCTGGATCTTGCTCTGTGGTGGCTGCATTAATCGCTGGCGTGGCTTTTGCCACCTCCGCTGCCATCCCCGGAGGTACTCTCGACACAAGTGGCAAACCCATCTTCGAAACACAACCGGCATTCCAGGTCTTTTCCATCTCATCGCTCCTCGCGCTCTGTTTCTCAGTCACTGCCCTGGTTATGTTCTTGGCCATCATCAGGTCCCGATTCCAGGAAAAAGATTTCGATACGAACCTTCCTGTGAAGCTTTTACTGGGCGTATCGTCGCTTTTTGTTTCCATTGCGGCCATGTTGGTCTGTTTTTGCACAGGCCATTTTTTAATGATCGGAGATAAACTCAAATATGCTGCTTATTCGGTCTATGCTTTGACATGCTTTCCGGTTTCTATTTTTGCTGCGGCTCAGTTTCCACTCTACATTGATCTGTTACGGACTACTTTCAAGAATCCTTTTGAACATTTGAGTCGATACAAAGTATGAGATTCATATTCTACTCACCCAATATAGAGCTCAGGATATCCTGTACGTCGTCAGTCTTTTGGTGTCAAAAGATTGCATTTTATCACATGGACTACAAAAAATCGTCAGTCATCACTTAGTAGAATATTTCCATATATATATATATATATTGCAGTTTTATTGCATTTGAATACGTCCAAGTCCAAGTCATTTGGTTATTGACAGCCCATTTCCACATGTTGAATACTTCTACCAAATAATATTATGTTATGTTAAAGTTTATGTCTTTGCAAATAATGTTTTTTCTTAATATTTTTAGCCTCATCCTATCTAAAATAATATAAAATATAGGGAAGAAGTCCTTTTGTAACAAATTTTCACTTGGACTATTATGTATTTGCTTCTAAGCTTATATTACTTATAATAAAATTAATATTAACATATAACTAATTAGTTTTACCATTTGAATTAATAAGATATAATCGAGAATTATTTATCACATGATAAATTTTAAAAAAATTTAAATATTCAAATAGAACTTATTTATCTAACAGTTTTATAGGTGATAGGCCCAATATTGTTAACTTGGTGAGGCCTAACAACTTTGTAACTCCATTTTAATATTATAGTATGCCAATTTTGTATCTATCCAATATATTTAATATATACGCATACATATACTTTTATAGTAAGAAAATCAAAACCAAAACAACCTTGATATAAGAGATGTGATACTTTGGAAAAAAAAAACTCAATATTATTAACGAGAAGAACCAGTGGTTAAATACAATTTACACGAGATGCAGTTACAAGAGATAAATACACAACTCCTAAAAACTTGCTATACACAATCTTAACAACAGATAAGTTATTCGTAAAATAAGATATACATACAGCAACATTATTAAGACAATATTCTATCACTAGAGATGACAAGTGTTCTATCATTCTCAAGCAGTATTTTACATTTTGAAACATACGTATTTTGTCACTTTTTATAGTACATGACAATACTTGTGAACACTAAAGCAGCGGAAACTGAAGATACTTGCTGGGAGGAAGGCGATAAATTAATCAACTAAATAAGAAGAGGAATAGCAACTTCCCTTCTCATTTACACATAGTAAACATTATCATTTACATATAGTAAACATTTTAAAGGAAACCTGGACAAGTTTGTCCGGAAAGGCCTCAGTCTATATGTAATTAGGTGCCTTTTTACATATAATTGGTGCTTGATTAAATGAAAACCGAAGTCTTCCGGACAAAATTTATCTGAATCTTCTAAATGAGAGTAACCATGTTTGTGCGCATAAATCTTAGAATTGTATACATATATATATATATATATATGGAATATTATATGCAATTGCATATATATATGTATATATATGCCTTGCAGTTTGTGAAAGACTATACTGAATGTCTCTCTCTGCCACAACAACAACCACGAGACCGCAGAAGGAGTCTTCTCAAGAACCCATGAGGAACTCCTCAAAGAAGGAACAGAGTGGCGATAAAACCTCGGAATCTTGTTCTGTGGTGGCTGCACTAATCTCCGGTGTCAATTTGCCACCTCGGCCGCCATACCAGGAGGTACTGTGGACACTAGTGGCAAACCAATCTTCGAAACACGACCAGCTTTCGAAATCTTCTTCATGGCATCTCTGATAGTCCTCTGCTTGTCATGCACTGCCTTGTTCATGTTCCTCGCCATCATCAGGTCTCGCTTCCAGGAGAAAGATTTCAATAACGACCTGCCGGGGAAGCTTTTGCTGGGCTTAACATCCCTTTTCGCTCCATCGGCTCCATGCTGCTTTATTTTTGCGCATGCCACTTCTTAACGGCTTGTCCGGCAGGTCGTCCATAGACTTAAATACGCAGCTTGTCCAGTATATGCTCTCACATATCTTCCCGCTTCCATTTCCGCTGCAGCTCGGTTTCCACACTACTTTGATCTTGTTTGGACTACTTTCAAGAATCCTTTTCACCATTTGCAACAATACAAGTAATTAAATTGTTTAGTTTACTTGAGGATGGAAAGCAGTATTGCTTCTTTTTTTTTTTTTTTTTTTAAGGAAAAAAAAAGTTTTACTAATAGGTAAATAATTGTTTGCCTACAGGCACTTGATTAGTTATGATGTATATTCTTTTGTATCCAAAATTTATTATAAACATCCATGTGAACTCTTGTCTTTTTATTTTATTTTTTTCTACAAGCAATAATAATAAGAATAAAGATTGTTATTAGTGGACCGAGATCTTCTATCTCCAATTGTATGTCACACTGCCCTTCCCTTCAATGAATGCTTGCCATGTCATATAAAAAAATTCTACGACTTATTTAATTTCTTTTGCGGTTAGTTTCTTCCTTTCATTTCAAATCACCAAAACACATTTTCTTTTATTCAAAGATCAAAAGGAAGAAAGGGAAAAAAAAAAAAAAAAAAAAAAAAGGTCGCCATCTTTGTGGGTGCTTTTTTTTATTTATTTTTTATTATTATATATATATATGTATATATATATATTTTTTTTGCTTAAAGCTACGGATCCTAGTTGAATCTATAACGAGAAATTAAAATATGTATGGATCATTTGATTTATATTTCATCTGAGCTTGTTCTAATCCTTCCTCATCAGTTAGATGCCTTAGGACTCACCGCCCTGTAGCTGCCTGGACTAAACTTAAGAATGCCAGTTAATTATCGATGCCAGGATCTTCCTTCCTCTAAGTTCTAAGCACACTTGCAGCAAAGGCTAGCCACCAAGTAGCCAATTTCCCCAATAGCCCCCCAAGCCTTTTGAATCTATGGTGAAGAAAAATGTCCAAACAAGCCATAATAATGAGGAAATGTTCTTTTAAAAAAAAAAAAAAAGTCAAACAACTCTGTTGATAAAACATGAAATATGCTGGTAAATACACCAGACAGAAAATGAACATAAAGTATTAAGAAATTTTTTTGTTAAAACATTCATATCTCATTTCTTCATACATTAATTCATTAAGATTTACAAAGCTATTTAAACTATAACATAATTTCAGAAACTATGAATGTGGACTTAGAACAATAATTACATATCACACTCCTAGAAGTCTTAATACATGCATACATGCATCTATGTCTATAAAACTTATCAACTTCATAATAATTAAACCTTATCTTCAAGATACATAGAATAATTCTCAACTAACATTCTCCTCCTTGGGAATTGTTCCATGTACCCCCAACATGTTTCTCATACGCTCAAACTTTGCCTTTTGAAGACTTTTGATTAAAGCATCTTCTACTTGAGCTTCAGAAGGACAATAATTCAACTTGATTTCCTTATTAGCCACCATCTCCCTTGTAACATGAAACTTGACTCGAATATGCTTGACAATGCCATGAAGAACTATATTTTCAGCTAGAGAAATGGCAAATTTGTTGTCCACATTAATAACCATAGGTGATCTTTCATTTATACCTGAATCTGAAAGCATTTTCTGAATCCAAATAGCTTGATTTGCTGCATTGACAGCTGCAATATATTCTGCTTCAGCAGAGGATTGAGCAACAACATCTTGTTTCTTTAAGCACCATGAAAACACACCATTTCCAAGAGTGAATACATAACCTGAAGTACTTTTGCTGTCATCTTCATTTCCAACCTAATCTGAGTCAGAAAACCCCATTAATTCACTTGAGCTTTTTGAATTGGACCATAACCCATAATTGGCAGTCCTTTTTCACATATCTCAGAATTCTTTTAGCGTATCTAAGATGTTTCTCACATGGTTTATGCATAAATCTTGATAAATAGCTCATTGAAAACATAATATCAGGTCTGGTGTGTGTAAGGAACAAAAGATCTCCAATGATGCTCCAAAACATGGTAGCATCTACTTTTCACCTGTGTCATCTTTTGACAGCTTTTCATTACAAGTCATTGATGTATGAACTGGTTTACAATCTTCCATCTTCCATTTCTTCAACAAATCTTTGGCATACTTGGATTGAGACATGAAAATACCTGTATCTTTCTACATGATCTCCATTCCAAGAAAGTAGTTCATAATACCAAGATCTGACATTTCAAATTGCTTTTGCATTTCAATCTTGAATTGCTGAATTCCACCTTTGTCATCACCTATTACTAACAAATCATCAACATACATAAAGACAACAAGAGTTGAACCCTTCTTGACATATAATGTTGCCTCATTTTGACTCCTTTGAAAACCACATTTACTTAAATAAGCATCAATTTTCCCATACTAGGCTCTTGGAGCCTATTTCAGCCCATACAAGGCCTTATTAAGCTTTAAAACTTTATCACCTTCAATCTTAGCTGGGAAACCTTGAGAAATGTCCATGTAAATATCCTCTTTCAACTCACCATTAAGAGATGCTGATTTAACATCTAAATGGTAGATTTTCTAGCCAAATTTTGCAGCCAAAGCTACTAGCAATCTAACTGTATCTTGTCTTGCTACAGGAGCAAATGTTTCTCCATAATCCAAACTAGCGATTTGAGCATGTCCCTTTACAACTAATCTTGCTTTCAGTTTGTTGACCGATCCATTCGAATTTCTTTTCATCTTGTAAATCCAGTTTAGACCAATTGACTTTCTTCCTTTGGGTCTGCTCACAAGATTAAAAGTTTGGTTCTTGTTAATCATGAACAACTCCTTCTCTATAGATTGAAACCATCTAGGATCTTGTGATGCTCTGGTTTAGAGATAGTCAGATTACAGCTCTCATATATATCAGCAAGACTTCTGGTTCTTAGCTTCAATGGTTCATCTTCATCTTCATCTTCATCATCAAATTAATTTATGTTGTTTTGTTGCAGTTTTTGTACTTCCTAATCATGTTCAGGAATAATAATATCCTGTTTCTTCAATTTTTTCTCAGCAAAATCCTAATATGATTCTTCATCAATTACCACATCTCTGCTGATAAGAAACTTTCCTTCTTGAATATCATAGACTTTGTATCCTTTGGTCATAGGAACATAACCTAGGAAAATCCCAAGTCGAGACTTTTGATCTAATTTGGATATCTTAGGTGTTGGTACATGAATATAACAACCAGAACCAAAGATTTTCACATGCTTTACTGAAGGTTTATGGCCTGTCCATGCTTCAACAGGTGTGACTCCTTCCAAGGCTGAAGTAGGAAGTTTATTCATGAGATATACTTCTTTGTAGGCTACTTCTGCCCAGAATTCATTTGGAAGCTTCTTCTCAGCTAACATACATCTTACCATCTCCATGACAACTCTGTTTTTTCTCTCCACAATTGTAACACCCCATCCTAAAGTACATTGGAAATTTTTTTTTACGTTGATCAAGGTTGACCAGGTTTGACTATCGTTGATCGAGAAGGGTCAAAATTTAACTTTTTAATCCGGATGGAATTTCTCTTTGACCGAGGTATCGTTGCAAAGTATGCATCGACCCGAGCCCATAGACTAGTAGCACGTTGAAAACGGAGCTACCGTTTGAAAGATATGGGCAAAACAAGTTGAGGTCCAAACTGTCCAGGGGTGCTGGAGTTAACTTTTTGTTCATGCAAAATTGAGCTTTGACTCATGCACAGTTGTGAATTACTCATTGATACGAGTTCATAGACTAGTAAGATGCCCAAAACGGATATGTGGTTTACAAGTTATGGATTTGCAAATTTTTTTTTTAATACTGTATTATTTTAATATTATTTTGTCCCCCCTGTGGGAAAATGCCCCCACGGGCTTCTTCTTCCTTTCTTCTTCTTCTTCCTTCTTCTCCTTCTCTCTTCATTTCGAGTCGCAAGTCGGTTGGTCGGTGGATGCATCGGGATTGACACCCAAAGCCGGCTGTGAAGTCCCACATCGGTTGGAAAGGGGAACGAAGCATGGCTTATAAGCATGTGGATACCTTTTCCTTGTGACGCATTTTGACAAAATCTTGAGGGCTGGGTTGTAAGAGGATTCCCTAGGCCTAAAGAGGACAATATCGCATGCGGGTGGACTGGGCTGTTACCGTTGGTATCAGAGCTAGACCTGGATCGGTGTGCCAGTGAGGACGCTGGGCCGCAAGGGGGGTGGATTGTGAAGTCCCACATCGGTTGGAAAGGGTAACGAAGCATGGCTTCTAAGCATGTGGATACCTTTCCCTTGTGATGCATTTTGACAAAACCTTGAGGGCTGGGTTGTAAGAGGATTCCCCATGCCCAAAGAAGACATTACACCGGCGGTCGGTAAGGTGGTGGTTGGCTGGTTTTTCGACGGCCATCAGTCTAGTGGTTGGTCCTTCCTCCTAGATTTCGACCCCCTGATTCCAAAAATAACCTCGATTTGCCTAAACCTTCTGTCCACTTTCCGGCCACCTCTGGTCAAGTTAAGTCCAATGGAGATCGTTAACGTATTCCTCATCCCCTTAGCTTTCTGTTGATACCTTATTTGTGAATTTTGGATACCGTTTGTGTTATCTCCCCAGGGTACCGGGTATTATTTATCCGAATAAAATATTAATTTCTTTGACCATATGTAATATTGTTATTCTAGGAGCACGTGTAAGTCGTAGAATTAATCCTATGGAAGATCTTGGTTGGATTGCGTGCTCGAGGTGAGTGACCCACCTTCAAACTTAATTTTGGGTGTTTAATTATAAGTATTTTATGATAGTTGATTATTTGAAAATGTGATATTTCCTGTGTTAATTGTTTAGCAAAATTATATTTGAAATTTTGATGGCACATTTTGAATAAATTGAAATGTATATGTGCATTTAAGCATATTTTGATTTTGATAAATTATGGAGATTTTATTTTTATCAAATCCAATTTTAAAGAAATTGTGAATTTAATTTTATTTGAATTGTTGTTGAATTTAATTGTGAATTTATTTGTGTTTAATAAAAAGGTATTTGTCTATTGATGAATTGTGAAATTTAATTATATTTTGAATTTTGAGGAATTGAAGGAATATTTATTTTAAATTATTGTTAGTTTCATTGATGGATTTGAAATTGATGGAATTTATGCGATGGATTTATGACGATGATTTATAAAGGAATTGTGGAAAATTTACTGGTTTAATTGGATGGAATAAACTCGGTGGTACTTATGAAATTTTTGAGATTTTGAAAATGTATGAATTTTATGATTTTTAGATGCACCATATACGTATTGGTGTTCTTTATACATGGATATGATTAGTGCGCAGGTGGATGTGGTTAGTGCACAGGTGGGTGTGAGTAGCGCATAGGTGATTTATAGGGCTGTCCTGTGGTTGCCATCGGAAGAGGGTAGGCCGCCCCTCCATAGCCTGGACGCCTGTTTGCAGCGGCACGGTGGGATGCCACACGATCGTATGCCAGTTTCTCTCTTTAACCTCCTATCTGGCGATGCTTGGGATGCTAGATACCGTTGGGGCCACTGGTGTCAGGACCCGTCCAGAATTCCTTCCCCGGAACCCTAGACAGCCCTGATCCCAGGGAAACCCTACCGAACCTTCCAACGGAAAATCCGGCAGAGCCTCCCCTAAGGGATTTACTTACCACAAAATTCCCTGCACTGAAAACACACTTCTAAAATTATCCCCTTATTCCTCCCACAGTACTACAAATCGATTCCACAAATTGCAGCACTTAAAAAAAAAAAAAAAAAAAATAAATAAATAAATACAGTAATCCAGTGCAAAATAAATACAACAAGAGTGAAAGAAATATTACAACTGCAATAAAAGAATAACAGGGTACTGCCGAACTAAAACAGCGAGGAAGATCAAGTCCGCTCCGAGTGAACACCGACAACCTGGTACCTAGAGGAACGGAATTTAAGAGTGTGAGATGCTAATCATCTCAGTGAGCGACCCTACTACTATACCACAGTAATAAGTATAAATAATAATTATTTGGAAGAAACCGGCATACGGTCGCGTGGCGTCCCACTGCGCCGCTGCTAACCTGGTGTCCCGGCCAAAGGGGGGTGGCCGCCCTCTCCGATGGCATCCACAGGACACCCTCATAATATCAACCGCGCGCTACTCACACCCACCTGCGCGCTAATCACAACCGTGTGCACACTAACCATATCACATAATCAGAACACCAGTACGTGCACGGTGCATCTAAAAATTATAAAATCCATAAATTTAAATCATAAAACAAATTTCACATTTTTCATAAGCATAGCGGGCATAATCCATCCGCTTGAACCGGGAAATTTTCCACAATTTCCTTATAATCCATACCATAAATTCCATGATTTTCAAATCCACCAACTCCCAAATCCATCAATTCAAATATCCACATTTTTTCCAAGCATAAATAATTTCTCAAAATATCATAATCAAATCCCATAATATTTTATGGGCATATTTCATAAAAATTGAAATCACCAACATAACCAAATATTTTCCTTGAAATATTTGAAAATCAAATCGTGCCCAATTTACCATTAAAACCACACCAATTTCAAAATCCTCAAAACCATAAAATAATTCCACATGGCATAAATTGGTGAAATACACATTTTCTTAAATCCGATAAATTCACAAATAATTCCACAATAATTCAAATAAATATTTGGCACATAGAAATTAAATTCCAAATATTTAAATCACACATTATATATTCACCAATTAAATTCCCAAAATTAATTTGAAGGTGGGTCACTCACCTTGTGCACGTATCTCAATCAAGATCCTCCGCAGGATCGACTCCGCTACTTGCACGTGCACCTAAACATCCACAGTACCAAAACCACAAATATTAATATTTTATTCGGGTAATCCCCAAATGGGTACCCGGGGAGCGAACACCAAACGATAACTAAAATTTACGAATTATATACCGAATCGAAGCTCGAGTGATGCTAATCACAGATCCGGTCTTAATTTCCGATGATCGTACCCGACGGGGTCGGAATTTTATCGGGAAGCTTTTCGGGTTTCGGCTCCGCAATTCTCCCAAACCGTCGCGAATTGGTGGAAACGGAAGTCGGATTTGGGTTCAGGAGGTCGAACACTGCGGACTGGAGCTGGCCGGAATTTTCGGGGTACTCGCCGGAACAGTAATTTCCGGCGGGCCGCCACGTCACCGGCAACCGTTGCCGGAACAGTAATTTCCGACGGTGGCCGTTTGCTGTGAAATTTTGCAGATTTGTAGATCGTGAGGAGAGCAATCCAACGGGACAGACGGTGAGCAAAACGGAGGTCGGACGGCGGAGAAATCACCGTTTGAAGATTTTTGACCCCTCGCCGGAAAACGCTCCGATCCCGGCGCGTCGGTGGTCCGATGGCCGTGATTTTTGGTGGGTAGGCCGGACTTGAGGAGAGGATGCTGGGTGTATGGAGCGTGTACTGTATATCGGCCGGAATAGTGCCGATTCGCGGTGGCCGGCGGTGGAGGGGGAAAAATCGCCGCCAAACTTCGGACGTCCGATCCGGGCGCGTCCGGCGGCCGTTCGCCGTGAAATTTGGAGGTTTTGCCGGAAATGAGGCGGGCAATCTGGCTGGCCGGTGCGTGTACAGTAACTAGGCCGGAAAAATGTGAAAATGACCGGCGGCCGGCGGGTCCTCTCTCTCTCTTTCTCTCTCCTCTCTCTCTTTCTCTCTCTTCTCTCTCTTTCTCTCTCTTCCCCGAGAGTTTTTCAAAATTAAAACCCTGCGTGACACTGTTCATGCCACGTGGACCACTCAAAAGCTGACACGTGGCATTTCACTGTTCACGACCCAAAAACATTAAAATAATACGGTATCCGGTAAACTTCAAACGTCCATAACTTTTTAACCACATGTCCGATTTAAGCGTGCCGCTAGTCTATGAACTCGTATCGACGAGTACTTTACAACCATACACGAGTCAACTCACAATTACATCACAAGAAAAAGTCAACTCCCGGCACCTTTTAGACAGTTTACACTTCAACTTGTTTTGCCCATAACTTTCAAACCGTAGCTCCGTTTTCGACGTGCTACTAGTCTACGAACTCAGGGCGTCATGCACTTCGCCACGGTACCCTAGTCAACTCAAAATTCTCACCGAGTCAAAAAGTCAACTTTTGACCCCCTTCGGTCAACGGTCAACCTCGGTCAACATGCACGGATTCCGGTGCGATTTGGGACGGGGTGTTACAACTGGTATATAGTTGGTGCATCAAATGGTTTTCACGACATGATTTTCAAATACGAAATATTTTAAAATCTTATTTTAATGAAATGTATTTAACAGTGTTTTATTATTTATTTAAATTAAAGTGTATTTAATAGTGCTTTATAAATTAAATTGTTTTGGTATTTTAAATTAAATTCTATAAAATTTATTGGTTTATTTTCTTTTTACCCTATATTTTAAACAAATATTTTAGATTATTTTAAATATTTCTTTTAGAAATAAATTGATTTACTTTATTTGTTTAAATATTCTTTGGATCATTTTAGTATAAATTTTATTGTGATTTTGTATTGTTTGTTATGATACCTTATTTATAATTTAATATTTGTTATTAGCATTATTTTTATATTTTTACCTCTCACTATAAGTTTTGGATTATTAATTTATTGCCTTTTAATTAAATACGTTTTGGATTTTGGGGCTTAAAATATCAAGTTTTGTGAAACGTTTTAAAAATGGAGCATTTCAAACTGAGTGAATTGTAAGGGTTTTGAGAGAAAATATTATTTTCAAATACTTAATAATTAATTACTTACTTATTTATTATTGATTAATCAAGTTTATTTTATTATTATTTTATTATTATTTATTTCCCTGATTAGTAGATTGAATCACTCACTGAGATGATTAGCATCTCACGTTTTTAAGGTTTGTTCCCTTAGGCTCAAGTTAGTTAACGTTGATCGTCCGGGGCGAGCTCGATGTCTTGGTTCGTTGCCGAAAGTCCAAGAGGCTTTTTCTTTCCTTTCTATCTTGTATTATTTCTTTTTACCTTGTATTATATTAAATTTCATATTCAATTGTACTGATAATGCTCTGTATACTATTTGGACGGTTATCTGTCAAATTATGCACTGTTCCCTGTCATTTTTTTAAGTGCTACAAATTTGAGGTAATACATTGTAGTAAGGTGGGAGGAGTAAGGTGCTGTATTTAGAAGTGTGTTTTCAGTGTAGGGAACTTATGGTAAGTCTTACCCTTAGAGGAGATACTGCTGGATTTTCCGTTGGGAGATTCGATGGTGTTTCCCTGGGATCAGGATTGTTTAGGGTTCCGGTGAGAAATTTTGGACGGGTCCTGACAGCAACACCATTTTGTTATGAGGTGTATGGAGTTGTGAGTTGATGAGAAATACCATACTTGTTGCAGAAATCTTTGTATTCCATGGAGTTGAACTCAAGATCTTTGTCAGTTCTGAGAGCCTTAATTTTATTGTCTATTTGAGCTTCAACCATCCTTTTGAACTTCTTAAAAACATCAAAAACTTGTGACTTAATTTTGATGAAATAAATCCAGGTCATTTGGGTATAATCATCCATAAACAGAACAAAATATTTGTTTTTGTTCAAGAATTCATCCCTCATGGGACCACAAAGGTCACTATGAATGAATCCAAGCTTGTTCTTTGCTCTCCATGTTGCTTTAGCAGGAAATAGAAGTCTGTGTTGCTTTCCCATTTGGTAGACTCCACATATTTCATTTAGGATCATCACCTCTGGCATATTTCTTGCCATACCTTCTTTACATAATTTAGATAGAGCATTATAATGAAAATGTCTAAATTTACTATGCCACAACTTGGATTCATCCAGTATTACATTACATGCATGTTCCTTTTGAATATTAAGATTCAACATGAAAGACTTGTTAACCATGAGCAATCTTGTATTTAAAGAACCTTTCTTATCATATGTAATACCCCGTCCCGAACTACGTCGGAAATTTCTCAAGTTGATCGAAGTTGACTGGATTTGACTGTCGTTGACCGAGAAAGGTCAAACTTTGACTTTTTGACTGGGTAAGAATTCTAGGTTGACTGAGGTACCGTTACAAATTATGCATTGACCCAAGTTCATAGACTAGTAGCACGTAAAAAACGAATCTACAATTTGAAAGTTATGAGCAAAAGAAGTTGAGGTCCAAACTGTCCGAAGGTGCTTGAGTTGACTTTTTATTTTTTATGGACATGAGCTCTGACTCATGTATGGTTGTAAAGTACTTGTCGATACGAGTCCATAAACTAGCGGCATGCCTAATTTGGATATTTCGTTTAAAAGTTATGGACCTGCAAAGTTTTCAAATACTGTATTATTTTAATATTATTTTTAAATGTGTGAACGGTATGTACCATGTGTCACCAAATGGGATGCGCCATGTGTAACATTATAAAAGTGCCACAGGTCAACCATAACTAAATATTATATTATTTTGTTATTATTATATTATTATATTATTATTTTATTTATTTATTTTCTTTTTCCTTTTCCTTTCTTTTCTTCTTCTCCTTCTTCTTCCTCGAGCCCAACAGAGAGAGTGAAAAAACAGAGACACACAAACCCCTCTCTCTCTCTCTCTCTCTCCCCTTTAATCGACCATTTGGCCCTATTTCAGTGGTCGAACGATGACACAAGCCGATGGGCTTGAAAGCCCACAGCCAGACAGTGTGGATGGCCCAGTCTTTGGCCGGTTGGCTGGCAGACGCACCGGGATCGGCGCCCAAAGCCCACAACCAGTGTGATGCTGGTTGGCCGATTTGTCGGCGTCTATCGGTCGTGTGGTTGGTCCTCCCCCCTAGATTTCGACCCCCTAATTCCAAAAATGACCTCCATTTGCTCAAATTCTAAGCCATTTGTGAGATATGTGGAGGGAGAGCTCGACCCTAACTTTCAGTCAAATTTCGGCCACCACCGGCGAGTTTACGGTCAATGGAGGTTAGAAATATGTTCCTTATCTTATTAGCTTTCCATATGTACCCCATTTGCGAATTTTGATTAACGTTTGTATTAAATCCTCCTATTAATCGTGTATAATTTATCCGATTAAAATATTATTTCAATCGGTTTGTGTATTGTTGATGTTTTAGGAGCACGTGTGAATTTTGGAATCGATCCTATGGAGGATCTTGATTGAATAGCATGCTCAAGATGAGTGATCCACCTTTAATTTTATTATCGATATTAAATTATGAATATTTATGTTAAATATTTAGTAAAATTATAGTTGGAATTTTGATGCCAAAATTGAGTGAAATTAGAATATTTGGGTGTTAAGAACTATTTGAATTTTAAGAATTTTATGGATTTGGAATTTTATTAATAATTATTAGATTTTATTGTGGGAATATTGCATAATTAAATATTTGAGAAATATATTTTATGTATTTGATATTAAGAGAATTTCTATCTAAATTTATGTTGCCAATTTGTGATAATTTTAATATGTGTTGTTGCCAAAAATATATTTGGGATTTTTAAAGAATTATGGTTTTTTGAATTTTTATTAATTTTTATTATGTTTAATATTAAATTTATGGTGCACGATTGTATGAATTTAATGACATATGAATTCCATGAATTGAAAATTGGTATTTAATCTGGTGGCAAATTATGAGATTTCGAGATTTAGAAAATATATGATTTTATTGGTTTTAGACGCATCCATACAGTACTAGTGTTCTGTAGTTGTGGATGTGATTAGCACACTTGAGCGAAGTGTGATAAGCGCGCAAGTCTATACTCTCTCGTGATTGCCATTGGACCTGAGGGCTGGCAGGGTATAATGCACAGTGAGCATCAGGCGTCCCCTCCATGGCCAGGATGACTGTTGATAGCATCGGCCTGATGGGACACCACGGTGACCGAATGTAGGTTCTCTCTTAACCTCCCCATCAGGCTGTGCTTTAGGACACTGGGCACCGTCAGACATTACTGGTATATAGTATGGTGCGTCAGAATATTTCAACATGATTTCTTAAACAAAATCCATTTTAATATCATATTTTGAAAATTTTAATGACTTTAATTATGTTTTATCATAACTATAGCAATTGATGGTCTAAATTCTATTTTATTTTATTTAATGTTACTTCCTTTAAATTTATGTTTGAATTGTGCTTACCATGCTTCTGTTATTGTTAATTTATTTAATTAATTGTACAACTGTGCATTGTAATTAATTTTGCTTTCATTTAAATTTCTTAATATAAGTTTAAATTATTGTATTTTTATTTGCAATTTATTTAATTAATTATTTCTTGATTCTGGGGTATACAAATTATGGGGTTTTGCGAAACTTTTTAAAAGGGGAACATTTCTAATGGAGTGGATTGTGAGTGTTTTGAGTAGAAATATTATTTTCAAATGTTGACTGTTTGCTCCTGATGGAATTTCACATTGACTGTAAAACCCCGTTCGAAGTACATCGGAATTTCTCAAATTTGACCAAGATAGACCAGGTTTGACCATCGTTGACCGAGAAATGGTTAAATGTTGATTTTTTGTTTATGATGGAATTTCACATTAACCGTGGTACCGTTAAAAAGTACACGTTAGCACGAGTTCATAGACTAGTAGCTGCCGAAATTGGAGTTACGGTTTGAAAGTTATGAGCAAAACAAGTTGAGGTCTAAACTGTCCATGGGATGCCGGAGTTGACTTTTTGTTCATGCAAAGTTGAACTTCGACTCATGCATGATTGTGAAGCACTCATCGATACGAGTTCATAGACTAGTGGTACATCCGATTTGGACATGTGGTTTAAAAGTTATGGACATGCAAAGTTTTCCGAATACCGTCATATTTTAATATATTTTGACTTGAGTGAATAATGTGTGCCATGTGTCGTATTTTCAGCCAATCCCGGGAGTGAACAGTGTCACCCATGGATGGCTTTTATTTTGGCCAAAACATGTGAGTCGGGGGGAAGAAAGAGAAAGAGGGGAGGAGAGAGAGAGAGAGATAGAGAGAGAAACCCAGCCGGCTACCGCCGATTTTCCATTTTCTGGCCACCTTTCTGTACACGTGCCACCCTACCTTGAAGTTCACTTGAAAACCAGTCGGCCTGCCAAAAATCACGGCCAACCGATAGCCGACACGCCCGGATCGAGACTTTTTCCGGCGACGGCGCCGATTTTTTCAAACCTAGATTTCTCCCTATTCTGGCCTCTGTTTGCCTCACCACCGGTCCCATCCGTTCACCCATTCCTCGATCTACATTTCCTCCAAAAATCACGACCACTAGCCACCGGACGCGGCGTCGGCGGTGGCAGATTTCGGTGACCACAGCGGCTCACCGGAAAACCCAATTCCGGTGAGTTTCCGATCATCCCACCCATCCTTTCCCACTAATTCTGACCCCTTGAACCCAAATCCGGTGTCCACTTTCCTCAATTCTTAATGAATTGTGAGAATCGAGGGTCTAAAATCTGAAAACTTTCGGGCGAGATTCCTGCCACCTCGTGTCCGATCTCTGGGAAGCAAGACCAGATTCGTAATCCTCGTTTCACAAGCTTCGATTCGGTATATTACTTGTAAATTTTGGTTGTCGTTTGTGTTAGCCCCCCTGGTACTGGGTATTATTTATCTGAATAAAATATTAATTTATTTGAGTTATGTAATATTCTTGTTCTAGGAGCATGTGTGCATCGTGGAATTGATCCCATGGAGGATCTTGGGTTAATTGAGTGCTCGAGGTGAGTGACCCACAATTTAAAACTATTTTGGGGTGATTAATTATATTTATTTTGTGTTAATTTAATATTTAGAAAATATGCTCATGTGGTGTAATTTAATTATAACTGTGGTAAAATTGTATTTTTATATATATATATATATATATGTCTATTGATGCTAAATGAAAGTTTGGTTTATTAAGGAATTCTTGATTATTATTATTGTGATTTAATTGTATTTATTACGCATAAGCAATGTCAGGACCCATCCAAGATCCCTCACCGGAACCCTAGACAAGCCCTGATCCCAGAGAAACCCTACCGGACCTTCCAATGGAAAATCCGGTAGAACCTTCCCTAAGGGTTAGACTTACCATAAATTTTCCTGCATGAAAAACACTTCTAGATACATCCCCTTATTCCTTCCACCTTACTATAATATATTTTCACAAATTTACAGCACTCCAAAATAATAACAGGAAATCAATATATGATTCAATAAATATGTGTCCAATCAGTATACAGAGCATTATACAAACAATTATGAAATTAATACAATGACAGATGAAGCAATACAAGATGGAGAGGAAAAAGAGAGGAAATGCTTCTTGGACTTTCGGCAATGAACTGAGACGTCGAGCTTGTCTCGGATGATCAATGTCTCCCAACTTGGGCTTAGGGGAACGGAATTTAAAAACATGAGATGCTAATCATCTCAGTGAGTGACCCAATCTATTACACAATTATAATGTTAATAATATAACAACAAAGGAAACTGAATTAATCAATACCAAACAATTAAATAAATAATTATAATAAATATTTGAAATAATGTTTTCTCTCAAAAACCTTTACAATTCACTCAGTTGGAAAAGTTTCCATTTTAAAACATTTTCACAAAACCTAATGATTGTACCCCAAAAATCAAGGAATAATTAATTAAATAAATTATAAATAAAATACATTAAATTAAAGATCTAGAATGTATAATAAGAAACAAGAATAATTTTAATAACAATTATTAAATTGTACACAAAATGTCATAAATAAAATAAGCAAAATCACATTAAAATTTACATCAAAAAAATAATCAAGGAAATATCAAATTAAACGGAATGCAATAATTTAAAATGCACATAAATACAAATATTAATTTAAAACTCAATATATACATTGAAAACATTTTAAAAATCCAATAATTAAATTTAGAATAAATATCACTAGATAAAATAAATAAAATCGTAAATAAACTTGTATTAAAGAAATTTGGCATAAAACAAAAATAAACTCAGTATATAAATTATAAAATTTATTGTTTAAATCAATGAAATAATCAAGGAAACATTTTAATAGAATTTTAAACCTCAATTTAAAATAGATAAAAGAATATAATAAAATTCATGTTAAAATCTCAAAATTGTAATAAATAATATCAACATGGTAAAATAAAATTCTAAAACACCAATTTAAAATAATTGATAAAAATATGAATAAATACATTTTAGAAAATACTAATTGGAAATAGGTAAATAAACAAATTAAATACATTTAATTTAAATACGATTTTAAAACCTTAGGATTTGAAATTTATATCTGAAAAATAATACTTGACGCACCACACTATATACCAGTGATGCCCTATGATACCCAGCGTCCCGAGCACCATCTGGCGGGAGATTAAAGAGAGAAACTTGCATACGGTTGCTTCCGCATCCCAACAGCACCGCTGCTTAAACCGTCAACCCGGCCATGGAGGGGGGCGGCTTATGGCCAATATCAAACTTGCCTGCCCTCGGTCCGATGGCAACTCACGGGAGACATTATAACTTGCGCACTAATCATATCCACATATACAGTACAGAACACCAGTACTGTATGAGTGCGTCTAAAATAAATAACCATATATTTTTTTAAAAAATAACAAATTTTCCAAAACTCACCGTGGGAATTATACCATTTTTCAAATTCACAATCCCACATTTTTCTTTAATCCTCATCATAAATCCATCACTTTAAAATCCATCAAGTTCAAATCCATCAATTTGAATATACAAATTTTTCAATGGCATAAGGTCAAGCCATTAATATTTCAATGCATAAATAATTTTTAAAACATAATAATTTAAATCCATATTTTCTCAAATTCTCAAAAATCAATTTAAATCAGTAATATGCAAACCATATAAATTCCATATATAATTAATTCATATAATTGTGCACAATAATTGAATAATAACCACAGCAATAATTAAAATAAATCAAAACCACAATTTCTTTAAATTCCCAAATATATTCTTTTGGCACCAAACATATATTAAAAACATTATAAATTGGCAACAAATTCTAGATAGAAATTCTCATAATATTGAACACATAAACATATTTTTGAAATATTCAATTATGAAATATTCCAACAAATTAATTTAATAATTAATAATTTCAATTTCAATTTCATAATATTTTTTAGATCAAAATATATAAATATTTTGATTCACTCAATTGAGCATCAAATTTCCAAATATAAATCTACTAAATATTTATCACATAGAATATCAATTTCAAATATTCAATTAATATAAATTATTCACAAATTTTATTCCCGAAATTAATTTGATAGTGGGGCACTCACCTCGAGCACATAATTAACCCAAGATCCTCCATGGGATCAATTCCATGACGCACACGTGCTCCTCCTGGAGATCGGACCCGAGGTGGTCGGAATCTTGCCGGAAAGCTCTCAGAATTCAAGTCCTCGATTCTCTCAATCCGTCATAAATTGGAGGAAAATGACCTTGGATTTGGGTTTAGGGAGGTCAAATTAGTGGGAAAGGATGGGTGGGGTGATCGGAAACTCACCGGAATTGGGTTTTCCGGTGAGCCGCCGTGGTCACCGGAATCCGCCACCGCTGGTGGTGCGTCCGATGGCCACTGGCCGTGAAACTTGGTGACGTGGTAGATCTGGTGATGGATAACTCAACGGGACCGACAGTAAGGCAAATGTAGGCCGGAATAGGGAGAAATCTGGGTTTGAAGAAATCGGTGCTGCGACCGAAAAAAGTCTCAATCTGGGCACATCGGCGGTCGGTTGGCTGTGATTTTTGGCTGGCCGACCGGTTTTCAAATGGACTTCAAGGTATGGTGGTGCATGTATGGAAAGGGTGGCCAGAAAATGGCAAATCGGCAGTGGCCAGTTGGGTTTCTCTCTCTCTCTCTCTCTCCCCTCCCCTCTTTCTCTCCACACGGCTCCCACGTGGGTTGAGCCAATAAAAAGCCATCCCGTGGGTGCCACTGTGCACTCATGGGACTGGCTGAGGGCTTGACACGTGGCATCTAATTTTACACACTAATAAAATAATATAAAATAATACGGTATACGAAAAATTTTGCGAGTCCATAACTTTTTAACCAGATGTCCAATTTAAGCGTACCACTAGTCTATGAACTTGTATCAACGAGTACTTTACAACAAAAGTCAAAACAAAATTCTACAACCATAAAAAGTCAACTCCCGGCACCTTTGGACAGTTCGGATATCGACTTATTTTGCCCATAACTTTTAAACGGTAACTCCGATTCGAATGTGCTACTAGTTTATGAACTCGAGGCATCATTTACTTCGCTACGGTACCACGTTCAACTAGAAATTTTACATGGAACAAAAAGTCAACTTTTTGACCTGCTCGGTCAACGGTCAACCTCAGTCAACGTGCAAGAATTCCGATGTAGTTTGGGACGGAGTGTTACAAGCAAGGTGTTTTCATTTAATTAATTGTATTTGCATTTTAATATTATTTTTGGGCATGATTTGATTTTAAATATTTCACGAAAAATATTGGTTTAAGTTTAGTGGTTTCAAATTATATAAGTATGCCCTTGAAATATTATTTGATTGATTTTATGATTTAGGGAAAAATTATTTGTATATTATTATTGGTGGATTTATGCTGGAGATATTAAAGAAAAATGCGGGAATGTGAGTTTGAAAAATGGTATAATTCCCACGGCGAATTTTGGAAAACAAATTATGTATTTTAATAATAAATTTGGTTATTTGTTTTAGACGCACTCATATAGTACTGGTGTTCTGTACTGTATATGTAGATGAGTGCACAAGTTATAATGTCTCCCGTGAGTTGCCATCAGACCGAGGACAGGCAAGTTTTATATAGTACACATAAGCCGCCCCCCTCCATGGCCGGGATGACGGTTTAAGCAGCGGCGCTGTCGGGACGCCGAAGCGACCGTATGTAAGTTTCTTTCTTTAACCTCCCGCCAGATGGTGCTCGGGATGCTGGGTATCATAAGGCATCACTGGTATATAGTGTGGTGCATCAATTATTATTTTTCAGATATAAATTTCAAATCCTAAAGTTTTAAAGTAGCATTTAAATTAAATGTATTTAATTTGTTTTATCACCTATTTCCAATAAGTATTTTCTAAAATATAATTATTCATATTTTATGCCACTTATTTTAAATCAATGTTTTTAAAATGTATCTTGTTGTATTTTTTTTATATAGATTGGTTGAATATTTTAAAATGAATTTTTATAATATTTTTACCACTTATTTTATAGGACTGTTTGTAATTATTTAAATTATATTTTTGACACTGTTTATTTTAGTTTATTAAATCAAATTTTATAAATTATATATTGAATTTCACTTTTATGTTATATTTCTTTAATGCAAGTATCCTGAATTTATTTTATTATATTTCATTATATTTTATTTGTATTTGGATTATTTAAATTTTTTTCAAATTAATTATTCCATGATTTTTGAGGCATAAAAGATTGGGTTTTGCGAAAATGTTTTAAAAGGAGAACCTTTCCAACGAAGTGAATGGTGAGGGTTTTGAGAGAAAATATTATTTTCAATTAATAATTATATATTTACTTATTTATTCTTAATTAATCAAATGCACTATAATTATCGTTACTATTATAATTGTACAGTAAATAAGGTCACTCACTGAGATGATTAGCATCTCATATTTTTAAATTTCATTCTCCTAGGTACAAGGATTGGTAGACGTTCGTCCGGAGCGAGCTTGATCTTCGTTGCTGTCGTATTTCGAGGAGTTCTCTTTATTTTCGTTTATTTCTATTGTAATATTTCTTTCATCCTTGTTGTATAACTTCCATACTTAATTGTACTCTATGAAGCTCTGTATACTGTCTTGAACATTTATTTATTAATTATGCACTCATTTTCTATTATTCATTTGAAGTGCTGCAAATTTATGGAATTAAATTGTAGTAACGTGGGAGGAATAAGGTGGTGTATATAGAAGTGTGTTTTCAATGCAGGAAATTTGTAGTAAGTCCAACCCTTAGGGGAGGTTCTGCAGGATTTTCCATTGGAAGTTCCGGTATGGTTTCCCTGGGATCAGGGCTTGTCTAGATTTCCGGTGAGGGATTTTGGACGGGTTCTGACAGTTGGTATCAGAGCTCTAGGTTCTAGTATTCCTAAGGGACTGTGCATTGTTGTGCATCCCATCTGTGTCTATTCCCTTGTTTTAATCATCTTATAGCGTTCTTTCCCTTTACCGAAGCTTAGGTGAGAGGAGGAGACTTGATTAAGTTGGACATTTTGGGTTTAAATAGCCCTAGATGCGAATTGAGTAGTTATGAATCTTATGTTTATGGACCGCTACCATAAAGGAGTAAAATTAAAGTGTTTCAGCTTACCTGAAGTGGTGCTTCGTGGAGGAGTTAGGAGGTCTTTACTGTGGTTAATTTCTATCCTCGTCTCCAATGAGCTATCGGAGGATGGTTGTCAAGGGTATTTGACCCATGTGGTTGATGCCCGAGTAGATGGTGAGCATTGGAATTGCTCATAGTGGGAAGCAATTCGAAAGCATTTTCCCAACAAGTTACCTGGATTATGACTGTAAAAAGGATATCAAATCACCATTAAATTGGCTTTGGATATTGATCTATTTCAGTACCGCCATACCGTGCGACTCCATCAAAGTTAAAGGACTGAAAGGCTCAGCTGCAAGATTTGGAGAATAAAGGTTTCACTAGATCAATCATATCATTGTGAATGACATCCGTTTCGTTCATGGAGAAGAAGGATGATTGCCTAAGGGTGTGTATCAACTATCAACGACTTAACAAGGTGACCACCCATAATCGATACCTGTTGCCGAATATGAATGTGCGTCGATCAACCTCAAGGTGTCAAAATTATTTTTCCGATCGATTATCAAAAATTAAATGCTTTTCAAAGTGATATTTGAAATTAGAGGTATTTTATTCATGTTTTTATTATTTATTTAAATCAATGTTTTAGCATGAATTTCATTTACATTGATTTTATTATTTATTTAAAATTGTGATTTAAAATATATTTTGACATGTTTTTATAATTTACCTTAATTATAAGAGGTTACATAAAATGTGTTTTTATCATTTATTCAATTAATGTTTTAAAGTGCATTTTACTATGACCTTATTATTTAAATTGATTGGATGATTTAAAATAAATTCTATTATATTGTTACTCTTATTTTAAATACATGTTTCAAATGGATTTAAATATTTCTTTTATTATTTAATTGATTCATTTTACTTATTTTAAAATGATTATTAAAATGCATTTATTCATGTTTTTATTATGTTCTATTGTGGAATTTTAACAATTGCCTATGCAAGTTAAGGTATTTTAAACTAATTAAAATAATTTTCTTATTATTTATCATTTCATTGATTTAATTAGTAAATTTCATAAATTATATTTTGATTTTTGAAGAAGTTTGGAAATTTAAGTTGGGTTGATAAATTGTATATATTTTATGTTGGTAGTATATTTGAAAAATATATTTTATTATTTGTTTTATGTTAAGGTTTTTCCAAGATCGATTTAATTCAATGTATGTGATACACCCCAAAGGTATAAAGATATATCGAATGCTCACTAAGTATTATTGGTGGATTGGCATGATAAAGGAAGTTGGCGAATTGGAATCAAGTTACGTAAGCTGTCGACAAGTGGAAGCATGAAGTAGAAATGTTAGCGCACCTTTTACTGGTATGAGAGTGGTTCTCATTGAGACAAGTCGGTTGAGCTATTTGTTAAGCATATCATGAGACTACACAGAGTATCAATCACCATCACGACTATTTGAGATTTGAGCTTTACTTCAAGACTATGACGAAGGTTAACAGATACACTTGGAGCAAGACTTAACTACTGCATCCCGTGAGTGAACAGTGTCACCCACGGGTGGCTTTTATTTTGGCCAAAACACATGAGCCAGGGGGAAGAGAGAGAAAAAGGGGAGGAGAGAGAGAGAGAGAGAGAGAGAGAGAGAGAGAGAGAGAGAGAGGGGGAGAGAAGCCACTACCACTGGCCACCACTTTTGACCGCCGTCTGATCACTTTTAAGCCACACGCGCCACCCTATCTTGAAGCCCACCTGAAAACTGGCCGGCCAGCCAAATCGCCGGCAACGCGCCCGGATTGGGGCATTTTCCGGCGAGTAGTCAATTTCCTTCTCTCGTCGATATCTCCCAAACCAGACCTCCATTTGCCTCATCGCTGGTCCCATTGAGTTACACATCACCAGATCTACCACTTCACCAAGTTTCATGGCCAGTGGCCACCGGACGCGTCGCCGGTGGTGGTGGATTCTGGTGACCATGGCAGCTCACCTGAAAACCCAATTGCGGTAAGTTCCCGATCACACCACCTATCCTGCCCCACTAATTCGACCTCCCTAAACCCAAATCCGAGGTCGCTTTCCTCCAATTTGCGACGGATTGAGAGAATCAAGAACTTGAATTCCAAGAGCTTTCCGACGAGATCCCGGCCACCACGGGTCCGATCTCCATGAGCTAAGCCTCAATCTGCGATCCTCGTTCCATAAGCTTCGTTTTGGTATATTACTCACAAATTCTGGTTAACGTTTGTGTTAAACCCCCCGGGTACTGGATATTATTTATCTGAATAAAATATTAATTTATTTGAGTTGTGTAATATTGTTGTTCTAGCAGCACGTGTGAGCCGTAGAATTGATCCTATGGAGGATCTTGGTTGGATTGCGTGCTCAAGGTGAGTGACCCACCTTCAAAAGTATTTTGGGATGTAAAATATATATATTTTATGTTAATTGGTTATTTGAAAAATATGTTTTATGTGTTGAATATTTAGTTAATTTGTATTTGGAATTTTGATGCCAAAATTGAATGATTTATAATTATTTGTGCGTCAAAAAAATATTTTGATTTCAAGAATTTTTTGGATATGGAATTTTATTAATAATTGTTAAATTTTATTGTTGGAATATTGTGTAATTAGAAAGTTTTCATGTGAATTTTAATATATGTTTAATATTTGAAGGAATTTCCATTTAATTTTACGATGCCAATTTATAATGGTTTTAATATATGTGTTGTTGCGAAAAATGTATTTGGGATTTTAAAGAAATAATGGTTTAAGGTTTTTAATTAATTATTGTTGAGTTTGATGTTGATTTTATAATGCATAACAAATGCGTTTACATTATTTTGAGAATATATGAATGTCATGTGGTTTTAATAATATTTTTGGCATGATTTGATTTTAAAGATTTCAAGAAAAATATTGGTTTAAGTTATGGCGCTCTCAAAATATATATTTATGCACTTGAAATATTATCTAGTTGATTTTATGATATGAGAAAAATTATATATTATCGATGGATTTATGTCGGTGATATTAAAGAAAAATGTGGGAATATGAATTTGAAAAGTGATATAATTCCCTTGGTGAGTTTTGGAAAAATTGTTATTTTTTAAAAATAATATGGTTATTTATTTTAGATGCACTCATACAGTACTGGTGTTCTGTACTGTGTATGTGGATGAGCGCACAAGTTATAATGTCTCCCATGAGTTGCCATTGGACCGAGGGTAGGCAAGTTTGATATTGGCCATAAGCCGTCCCCCTCTATGGCCGGGATGACGGTTTAAGCAGCGGCGCTGTCGGGATACCGAAGCGACCGTATGCAAGTTTCTCTTTTTAACCTCCCACCAGATGGTGCTCGGGACGCTGGGTATCATAGGGCATCACTGGTAAATGGTGTGGTGTGTCAAGTATCATTTTTCAGATATAAATTTCAAATCCTAAAGTTTTAAAGTCGTATTTGAATTAAATGTATTTCACTTGTTTTATCACCTATTTACAATTAGTATTTTCTAAAATGTATTTATTCATGTTTTTATCAATTATTTTAATTTGGTGTTTTAGAATTTGATTTTACCACGTTGATATTATTTATTTAAAATTTGAGATTTTAACATGAATGTTATTGTGTTATTTTATCTATTTTAAATTGAGATTTAAAATATATTAAAATGTTTCCTTGGTTATTTCATTGATTTAAACAATAAATTTTATAAATTATATACTGACTTTATTTATGTTTTATGCCAAATTTGTTTAATACAAGTTTATTTACGATTTTATTTATTTTATCTAGTGATGTTTTATTCTAAATTTAATTATTGGATTTTTAAAATGCTTTCAATGTATATATTGAGTTCTAAATTAATATTTGTATTTATGTGCATTCTAAATTATTGCATTCCGTTTAATTTGATATTTCCTTGATTATTTTTTATGTAAATTTTATTGTGATTTTGATTATTTTATTTATGATATTTTGTGTACAATTTAATAATTGTTATTAAAGTTATTCTTCTTCTTATTATACATTCTAGATCTTTAATTTAATGTATTTTATTTATAATTTATTTAATTAATTATTTCTTGATTTTTGGGGTACAATTATTGTCAGGACCCGTCCAAAATTCCTCATCGGAACCCTAGACAAGTTCTGATCCCAGGGAAACCCTACCGGACCCTCCAATGGAAAATCCGGCAGAACCTCCCCTAAGGGGTTGGACTTACCACCAATTACCTGCACTGAAAAAACACTTCCATATTCATCCCCTTATTCCTCCCACAAATACTACAAATTGATTCCACAATTTTACAGCACTTCACAGGAATAACAGTAATCCAGTGCATAAATAAAACATAAGTGTCCAAAATAGTATACAGAGCTTCATGAAGTACTATTAAGTATAGAATACAATAGGGATGAAAGAAATATTACAACTGAAATAACGAGTACAAAGGTACTTCTCGAACTATGATAGCGGCGGAGATTTGGTTCGCTCCGGAAGAACGTCTACCACCCCTTGCACCTAAGGGAACGGAATTTAAAAACGTGAGATGCTAATCATTTCAGTGAGCGACCCTAGCTACTGAACACTTTTAATAATAATAATATAACAAATAAGGGAATTTAATTAATACCAGCAATTAAATAGGTAAATAAATAATAACAGTTGAAAATAATAATTTCTCTCAAAACTCTCACTAATCACTCTGTTGGAAATGTTCCCCTTTTAAAACATTTTCACAAAACCCGATATTCGTATTTCCCGAAAACCAAGGGATCAAACAACTTAATAAACAATAAATAAATAAATATCCCAAATGTAATTAAAATGTAAATAAATATAATAAATACTTTTTGAACACTTTGGGGTTTGAAATTTTATCTGAAAATTTACACTTGACGCACCACACTATATACTAGTGATGCCCTCTGATACCCAGCATCCCGAGCATCGACTGGCAGGGGGTTAAAGAGAGAAACTTACAAACGGCACTTCGGCATCCCGACAGTACCGCTGCTGAAACCTTCATCCCGGCCAAGGAGGGGGGTGGCTGTGGCCAATATCAAACTTACCTGCCCACTGTCCATTGGCAACTCACAGTAGACATAATACTTGCGCGCTAACCACATATACACCGGAACACCAATACTGTATGAGTGCGTCTAAAATAATTATTAAATTAATTATAACCGTACCGATTTTCCAAAAATTACCGTTGGAAATATACCAATTTTCACATTTACCATCCCACATATTTTCTTTTAATAAACCCGGTACGAAAACATCGACAACAATAAAACAATAATTTTTCTCGTAACACGAGGTCCAACAAATAATATTCTACGGGCATAATTATAAAATTTAAACCACCCATTAAACAAATAATTTCCTTAAAATACTTAAACCAATTATGCCCGAAAATAATATTAAAACCACATGCGATTATTATTGAAATATACCTTGCTTATGCATAATAAATAAAATTAAATCACAATAAAATAATAATTAAATTGCACCACATGAGCATAATTTTAAATATCAATTAAACACCAATTAAATATAATTAATTGCTCGAAAATAATTTTAAAGGTGGGTCACTCACCTTAAGCGCGTATATCAGCTAAGATCCTCCGCAAGATCAACTCTACTACCCACACGCGCACCTAAAACATCCATAGTACACCAACCAAATATATTAATATTTCAATCAGGGTAACTCCCAAATGGGTACCCGGGGAGCGAACACAAACGACAACTAAAAATTACGAGTAATATACCGAATCGAAGCTTGAGTGACGAGGATCACGGATTCGGTCTTACTTCTCGGAGATCGGACCCGAGGCAGCCGGAATCTCGTCGGAAAGCTTTCGGAATTCAACTCCTCAATTCTCCCAAACCGTCGCAAATTGGAGGAAAAGGACGCCGGATTTGGATTCAGGAGGTTGGAATTAGTGGACAGGGACCGGCGGTGCAACTAGGTACTCGGCGGAACAGTGACTTTTGACGAGCCGCCGCGGTCACCGGCAATCGTCGCCGGCGGCGGCGCGTCCGGTGGCCGATGGCTGAGATTTTTGGGATTTTTGTAGATCGAGGGGAGAGGATTCCAACAGGACTGGCGGTGAGGCAAACGGAGGCCAGACGGCGAAGAGATCGGGGTTTGAATGTTTTCGGTGCCTCGCCGAAAAATGCTCAAATCCCGGCGCGTCTGACGTCCGATGGCCGTGAAATTTGGTGGGTAGGTCGGAATTACCATAGGTGAGAGACCGGTCAGGCGCGTGTGGCCTAAAAGTTGCCGAAAATGGGTCAACGGCGATGGCCGACGGTGGAGGGGAAAAATCATAGCCGACCTTCACCGGCTCGGTCTGGGCGCGTCCGGCGATCGGGGATCGTGAAATTTTGGGGTTCGGCCGGAAATGGGGAGGCGCTCCCATCTGGCCGGCCCGTGTAGCAAGGTTCGGCTGGAAAGTTGGTCGAGTCCAGCGGCCGGTCGTTTCTCTCTCTCCCTCTCTCTCTCCTCTCTCTCTTTCTCTCTACTCCCCGGCGTTTTGTCAAAATAAAAACCACTGTGGGTGACAATGTTCACCCACGTGGACCAATCAGGTGGCGACATGTGGCGTTACTGTGCACTTAAGCCAGATATAATAAAATATTACGGTATCTAGCGAACTTCACACATCCATAACTTTTTAACCAGATGTCCAATTTAAGCGTGCTGCTAGTCTATGAACTCGTATCGACGAGTACTTTACAACCATACAAAAGTCAAACCAAAATTATACAACGATAAAAAGTCAACTCCCGGCAGGACAGTTTGCACCTCGACTTGTTTTGCCCATAACTTTCAAACCGTAGCTCCGTTTTCGACGTGCTACTAGTCTACGAACTCGGGGCATCATGCACTTCGCCACGGTACCATGGTCAACTAGAAATTTCAACTGGAAAAAAAGTCAACTTTTGACCCACTCGGTCAACGGTCAGCCTCGGTCAACGTGCACG